>NC_135531.1:188782854-189390197 GCF_045843805.1 Urocitellus parryii | reverse complement strand
GTCCTGCCAGGCCTCCCCTGTGATCACAGGCTGCCCTGCGGGGCAGCCTCCGCCCAGAGGCCCCAGAGGGACTGAAATGCCTTCACAGACACCCTGGGAAAGAAGATTTGGAAAATATTCAGCTCTCAAGCAAAATTCACCTCTTAAGCCTATGGCCAGATGCAAACTCAGAGCACCTGATTCTGGAATCGAGAAGCTGAACATGCTCACTCTGCAGGCCCAAAACCACCCCAGGCAAACAAAGCTTCCAGCCAAAGACGGAGATGTCGGGACTAGGAGATTCAAATGAGACAGGTGTCTTAGAATTTAAAAAAAAAAAAATACTTCCATAAAAAGGGGGAAATGGGGGGCTGGGGTTGTGGCTCAGAGGTAGAGCACTCGCCGAACATGCGTGAGGCACTAGGTTCGATCCTCAGAACCACATTTAAAAAATAAAATATATTGTGTCCACCTATAACTAAAAAATAAATATTAAAAAGGGGGAGGGATGGCTCTGCCAGGGGAGCAACTGAAAGGCACACAGAAGTCCCCAACCTTGCCGGACAAGGAGACTCCAAGCACCACAGCCAGAGGATGTGTCCTGTCATAGAACCCAGTTCTTGGGTTCCTTGAGGGCTGAGTGCCTGAACATGGGACGGTTCAGAGAGGTTAAGTAATTGGCTGTAAGTTACACAGCTAATAGGCAAAGCTAAGATAGGAACCCCACACCCTTTTCCTAACAGCCCCACTTGACCTCCTTTTCATAGGATAGGTCCAAGACCTTCTTCCTTGGACCTCTCAGCCAAGGTGGGCCTCCAGGGACCCGCCTGAGGGTAGAAGGAGTGTTCCAAGCCCCAGTCACCCAAATATCAAGTTAGGGGACAAATACCCAATAAAAGGCCCTGGCCTAGCCCCAGGCTCCGTGACCTTGCCAGTGACCTTGCCTCCCAGGCTGGCTTCATCATCTGCAAAAAGACCTTCCCAAGAGCTGCCCTGTGGCCTAAAGGAGACCCCGCCTAACCAGGCCCAGCCAGACCAGCACTCCCCTGGCCATTAGGACGATGAGGCTCTGAGCTGGGGGGCAGTCCCCAGACCCCGCAGGCCTGAGCTGTATGCCATCCTTGCTGCTGAAGAAAAGCTAACCCGTGTCTAGCTACTCATTCAGAAACTGGCTTCCGTCCTTCCAGTCGGCACGGCGGCTGCCCTGGCCCCACAACAGAGCCTTATCGCTAGCGTGGGCCTTGAGCCAGGTGGACAGTCCAGTGCACCACACACGGTGCAGCCCCTGTTCCCAGGAGCTGTGGAGTGAGGAGATACGGTGGCTGCCCAACTACCTGGCAGTCATCCCTCGGGGACCCAGAGAGGGACACAAGCCGCCTCCTGCAGCTCAAAGCCCCTGACGAGCTGGAGCCAGGTTTCCCCTAAATGTCTAATTACCACAAAATCTCCTCCTTCAAGGAGGAGAGTTAAAGAAGGAAAGGGAGAGAAATGGACAGGAGGAATGTTGCTATTTGGAGCAATAAAAGCAGAAAGGATCATGGCCAGCCAGGCTAACAGCTGTCGAGACTAAGGCCTGGGCTCAGGATAGGCGAGACCCCTCCCCACTGTGCCACTGGGGCAGCCAGGGTCCTACTAGGCTGGGGAGCCTCTCGGAAACATAGGCCTTCTCCATAAAGCACCTCAGTGTTCTCCATCTCTGTGCCCCCACCAGGGCCCAGACCCCATGAAGGCCCTGGAGCCTGGCCCAGGGCACTAAAGGAGCTGGGGTTGGGGAGCAGTCAACTGACTTGTCCCAACTGACATTAAGGTATCAGGAGAGTGAATCTTGAATGTCAGTGGAGATGAGCTGAGTTAAAAAGAGCAAGGCCAGATAAGGGGGCCAGATGTTATCTTCCAGGAAGGGTGGCCTGAATTTCACAGGCAGAGAAGGAGGGGGGACAACCACCATGCAGGAAACAGAGGACAGACGTGAACCGGTCACAAGTCCAAGTGAACAGAGGCTGCCAGATGGCCCTTCCCCAGGGCTCTGCACTGCACTGGGGCTGAGGATAGAGGCCTCCTTCCCCCAACCCATGCCCTGGCTCCAGGTGGCTCCCGGAAGCCAGGGTAGGGGACAGAGCAGCAAGTGCCCCCATGGTCCTTGTCTCTGCCTATCCCTTTTAATCCTCAACAGGGCCCCTACCCACCCCCAGAAGATATCTTCCTCCCTCTGTCTTCTCACACGATCCACTGCCTCCCTGGTGGCCCCCACATACCAGCTGGGTCAGGACCCCTCTGGACAGAGAAATAAACTGTACAAATCCAGGAGCTTCCCCTGGACATCCTGGATCTTCACACAGTCACCTCCCCCTCCCCATCCCACCCTGCCACACACACCCTCCCAGGACACAAATCTCTGTCCTGGAATTTCTCAAAGCATGGTCCCGCAGAATAAGTTCCAACCAAAAAGGTCACGCTGGGCTATGCCTTACCAAGCCGGCAGAACCCTCCCTGCACAGCCTGGAGCTACCCTACCCACGACTCAGTCCCAAGGGTCCTGTGGAGACCTAACGCAGAACTTCCACCACAAGATTCTGCCTCTGACCCAGCTGTAGGCCAGGTCCCACCCTGCCCTGGACCCCACTGGACAGAGGAGTCACTGAGATCTAGAAACGGCAGTGGGATGAGTGGCCAGCTACCATGAGCAGTCGCCCAGAACCAGCCGGGGAGGGCTGTGGAAGGGTCACTGTGCAGTCCCCCATGGTCTGCAACCGCAGGATGAAGGGGAAGACCAGGGCCATGTCCCCTTGTTTGAATTGCTCAGATTCTCATTAATCTATTTATATTCTCACCTTGTCCCTATAAGAATTTAAGGAGACCTTTAAATTCAACAGGAGAGAACACAAAGAAAAGTGAGAGTCAAGGCTAGGAAGGCGGCCAGGGGCATGGGAAGGGCAGTGGCAGGTGCTGCTCCGCTGGCTGGGCTCTGCCCTTAGGGAACATAGTCATTGGAGCCCCTACCCAGCATCTGACCTGGTGGAGATCCAGAATTCAGGATGGCTCTGGTGGCGGGGAGGGAGTCTACACCGCCGCCCCCCCCCCCCCCACACACACACCTGGCACACAGCAGGCCCTTCAAAAGCTCAGGAGGAGGTGGGGACAGCAGGCGTCCTAATGCCTCTGGCGGTTTCTTCCAGTCCGTGTCCTTTAACCCACAGGACAACCCAGCGTTTCCCTAAGGGTCAGACTAGAACGTGTCCCTTGGGGGCCCCGAAAAGACACTGGGCAGGGCTTCTGCGCCCGCTGGAGAGAAAGGCACCGTGTACTTCGGGTTACGGGGGGAGGGGACACCTGGCCAGGGGTGCTGCGCAAGGGAAGCCTCCCTGGAAGAGGAGGCTGGGGACACCAGGGAAGGACCGCTCCCCCGCCGGAGGCCGGACAGCAGCGGGTACTTGGAGGGGCGGAGGGGAAAACGGTAAGAGGCACAATAGGTCCTCGCTTGAAACCCCACTGTCCCACCTCTGGAGTCAGCACTGGACCCTGAGCCAGGGCTGGTCTAATTACAGGGGACTCCGGATCCACCGAGATCGCGAGGCTCTTTTAAAAGTTTGTCCCCAAACAAAACCCCTCTCTCCGCCTCGCCGCGGGAGGCTCTGAGGACAGACGCGGTTGCCCTCCTCCACCCCTTCGGAAACAACAATGGGCAGCCGGCCGAAAGAGAACCGGGGAAGCAAGTGTGGAAAATCCCCCAATTTTGCACTGTCAACTGCTAGGCGCTCGGCGAGCCAGCGGCTTCCGTGCTGCCCCCGCGCGTCACTCAGCGGGACTGCATCCCGGGAGGGAGGGGCGCCGCCGTTGATCTCCTGGTTCTCAGACTCTGAGGACGCATCTTGGGTAGGGAATAATGTTCGGTTCCTAAAGTCGAAATCTTACCGCGCCTTGCACTTTCCTGAGCCAAAAACGTACAGTGACTTGCTTTTACTGGATCATCACATCTTTCCACCAGCGGTGCTCTTTTTTTTTTTTTTTTCTTGACATTAAGTCAGAGACAATGCATTAAAGAATTGATGAAGTGTGTCTTCAGGGGACCAAGATAGCCACTGAGCCCAGGAGCAGCGATAGCTCTTCCCAACTCTCAAAAGCATGCATTCTAAGCGCTGCCTCCAGCAAACCACTTCCCTTATGGTCCTATACAATCTTATACAACCTGTGGGGAACCTTGGCTACTGGGCAGAATCAGGTAAAAAGAAAAGGAAACCGCAAATAGAAGCACCCACTGTCAGGCCCGGGCTGTGCCTGTATGATCTCAATGGAAATCCACAGCAACCTTTCAATGGATGTGTGAACACCAAAGGCAGCAACCTGAAAAAAGCTGCCCAGGCAGTGAGGGCTAGCACCTACATTCCACGATGCTCTCAAGTATTCAATGATTCCTAAAGCAACTTGACCTCAGGCTTGTGACTCATCTGACCTGATGTTGAGAGCCTAGAAACTCACCCGTCACCCCCTGAAATCTCATGGTGCATGTGCCAGGTTTAAGTCAAAGTGGAAGATTGAGTAAAATCCTGTAGCCAACAAGGAAGATTTTCTTCCTTCTAAAATAATTCAAGAAAGGAAGGGCTTCCTGAATAATTTGGTTTCCCTGGTGGTTTCGGGATTTGTTTGTTTATTTTTGTACAGAAGCTTGAACCCAGGATTCAATCCAGGTTAACCCAGGAGCGCTTAACCATCCCCAGTCCTTTCTTTTTTTTTTTTTTTTTTTTTTTTGAGACAGGGTCTCGATAAGTTGTATAGGGCCTTCCTAAGTTGCTGAGGCTGGCTTTGAACTTGCGATCCTCCTGCACCTCCCAAGCCACTGAAATTTAGATATGCACCACTGTGCCTGGTCCCAATCAGCTATAATGGCAAGGAGGAAGTTTGATTCAACCCCTCTGGGGTAGATGTCATTGCTCCATGGGTCAGGCTGTTCTGGCTCCCTTTGCAGATTGTCACATAGGCAACAACTCACTGGGGACCCTACACCAGGCCCTTCTTTCCTCTCTGGAGTCAGTTTCCCCATTGTGACCAAGAGGTCATCACAGGGTGGGTCCCAGATCAAGCACAGAAGGTTTTCTTGGCCTTCCTGAAGGATCCCAGCTTGCTCTTGACCATTCTGGGACCATATATATTCCCACTTGGCAGCAGTGACTATTACCAGCACTGAGAAGTGGCTTCTCTAGACCTTCTCACTGTCCCCCACCTCAGACCTGAACACCAGGAAAGGGAAGGGTTCTGGAACCAGACAGCCCAGAATCAGGATCCCACTTCTGGTAACTGTCCCAAGCTTGGCTGGTCCCAGAACCAGTATAGTAATACTTTTGAACTTCAGTTTTCTCTTCTGTAAAATGTGTATCATAGACTTGGGCTTGCTCATGAGGTCGGAAAAGACACAGCTATAAGAAAGAACCTGGTACCCAGAGCTCTCAATACAGAACAGCCTTAATTACAATCTGCTGCTTGAAAAAGTGCTCCATCTGGGTAAGGATACCTGGTGGGTTGACAGGGCAGCTCTCCCCTGTGGCTCTGGGTTGCTGCCTCCAGCCCTGTGCAGGAAGACTCCCCAGGCCTCAGCCACAGATGGGGTCCAGGGACTGTAGGCAGAAGCAGACAGCACCAGGCACACTGCTGTGCTCCATTGTGCCACCCCTCCCCCACCACATACACACACACACACACACACACACACACACACACACACTCCTAGCAAGAATGAATTCTCCCCGGAGAAGCTAGATCAAGCTGACCCCAGGCTTCCGTGGTCAAGGACAGTTTTAAAGCAGCTTATAAGATGAGCAGGACTTTCAGGTCCTGAATCTCACCAAGGACACCCCCCCCCCCCCAGAGCCTCTAGGTCACTCTATACTGTGCTCAGGGCCCTGCACCCCTCCCTCTAAGTGGACCAGATATTCCTTCAATCCCTTTGGAAAACTGCATCTCCCCTTTTAGTTGGGTTTCCTTCTTGAGGATTTCTTGGTGTGATCTACCATATTTTTAACAGCTTTTTTGAGACATAATTGACATGCTGTAAGCACTCAGGACCCCCACCTGCACTCAGGTCCCTAACAGAATGGAAAATGGCAAAGCTTGATGTGGACATCTAACCCAGGCCTGACAGTCAAACTCACTCCCAGAGGCCACACTGGCCTGAATCAAAACAGGAAGGCCCAGGCAGGCTGCCCATGCCACTGTGAGAATCTGGACCATCATTTCACACCCCACCCCAGTTCCTGCTCCTTGGAGGGTCTACAACCTCTGCATGGAGTCAGGGTACTGGGTGTGGCCCACTCTCAGAGCTGCAGTGTACACCAGATCCTCCCATCCTGGGATCCTCTGGAGACCCCATCTTGCAAGGTGTGCACCAATGGGAAGGCCCAGGCTGGACACCACCCAACACAGGATGGACCCAGGACACCAACACACCCTCCAACCCACCCATGAAATCAAGAAGTTAGACTTTGCTCTGGACTCTCCACAATTTTTAAATGTTGGCTCCGCTTTTTATAACTTTTTTTTATTGGAGTATAAACATGAAGGCGAAAAATGCACATTGGTTGAAATTCCTTTCAAACAAGAAGAGACTGCATTAAGCTGGCCCGCAGGCCTCTGCAGACATTTCAACACCTTTTCACAGAAGAACTCCCAGTGATGGTCCCAAAGCTACCCAGGGGGCAGGGAGCAAGGAAGGGGTCTTACCAGGCTCTGGGTCGGCTCCCTACCCTCCCTTTCAGTTCCTGGCCCTAGTTCAGTCGCCCCAACCCACGTGGTGCTCCCGACCCCCTGGTCTCTCGAAGTGTAGCTGAGCCCTCTTGAATTTAGAACTTCTGAGTGCCCAGCATGCAAGGTCAAGGCTTCTCCTCCGGTGAGGACAAGGGTGTCTCCAGACCTGGGGAGGAACAGGGAACCCAATCCCCAGAGGCGCTGCCGCTGAGTGCTCCGGGCCCAGAAGGATCGCCCGGGCCTAGGTTCCACGCTCCCTAGTCGCTCCCGACGCTTCTTGCTGACTGGAATCAGTTCCCGGTTTACAGCTGCCCGCCTCCTGGCTGCGACTTCACCGCCGGAGACACCAAACCCGGCGCCCAGCATTGGCCTGTGGCCCCCAGTGCTCCATAGGCGGAGCCGAGGATCCGCGCGGGCGGCGACGACAAGAGGCGCCGCGGGGGCGGGCCGGGGGCGGGCCGGGGCGGGGCGGCGGCAGACTGCGGAGACGCGGCGGCGCGCGGGGCGGCGCAGAGCGTTCTCGGCGCGGAGCAGAGCGGGCTGGTGCGGAGGGCGAGAGGCGCGGGGCGCGGGGGGGTCGTGGCCGAGCGGGAGCCAAGCCGGAGACGGGCCGGGAAACCGGAGCCGGGCAGGGAGCACCCATGGCGCCGCGGAGGCCCGGGGCCCGCGCCGCTGCGGGCAGCCTGGGCGCCGAGTAGCCGGGCCGGGCCGGAGCGCGGGTGGCGGCGGCGGAGGCAGCTGCGCCGGCGCCCCCCGCCCTCCCAGGCCCCGCGCCCCGCGCCCGGGCCGCCGGCGATGGTGACACATGCGGCGGCGGCGCGCCGGCGGCAGGACCATGGTTGAGCGCGCCAGCAAGTTCGTGCTGGTGGTGGCGGGCTCGGCGTGCTTCATGCTCATCCTGTACCAGTACGCGGGCCCGGGGCTGAGCCTGGGCGCGCCCGGCGGCCGCGCGCCGCCCGACGACCTGGACCTCTTCCCCACGCCCGACCCGCACTACGAGAAGAAGTACTACTTCCCAGTGCGCGAGCTGGAGCGCTCGTTGCGCTTCGACATGAAGGGCGACGACGTGATAGTCTTCCTGCACATCCAGAAGACAGGCGGCACCACCTTCGGCCGCCACCTCGTGCAGAATGTGCGCCTCGAGGTGCCCTGCGACTGCCGACCCGGCCAGAAGAAGTGCACCTGCTACCGACCCAACCGCCGCGAGACCTGGCTCTTCTCTCGCTTCTCCACGGGCTGGAGCTGCGGGCTGCACGCCGACTGGACCGAACTCACCAACTGCGTTCCCGGAGTGTTGGACCGCCGCGACCCCGCCGCGCTGCGCACGCCCAGGTGAGCGCCTGCTGCGGGAAGCGCTGTCCGGACCCAGGGCCGCGGGGATTCAGCGCGCGGGGCGCCCTGGAGCCTGGGTCCTGGCTCCGCCAGGCAGAGCTAAGCCAACTCTACCCTCTTGGGGCCCCCGTTCGCCTCGGCCCTTTCCAACCTGCAGGCGAGGCGCGCAAGGCTCCCAGCTCGTCAGCTCTGGCAGCTGTCACCCCTTCCCTCTGACTTCCCTCTTAACATCTCGGTGCCTGTCTTTGCTCCACGACCGGCCTGGCTGCGTGGTGCCCTGACTTCCTTCTGGGTCAGCGCCTGCTGCAGCGGTCTGGCTGCCCCACCTGCTGTGCATCGCTGGCCGGCAGGAGAGCTGATCCGCCAGGGGTACGGTCCAGGCTGGCCTCAAGCAGCTCGGTGGGTCTTTGGGAGGGGAAGCGTGTTCCCTGGTGTGTATACAGCTCACCTGGAGAGTTCACCTCCCCGCGTCCCTCTAATACCAAAAGTGGAGTGAGAAGTGAGGTCCCTCTCCCTGAACCTGTGGTGCCCCCAGCCCAACAGTGCCTGCCTGCTTTCAGCGGGGTGGGGAGGAGCTGCCAGGGAAGGGGTGGGTTCTGCCTGCCGGTGTGTGCAGGTAGAACAAAGGCCCTGAGTGACCTGGGCCTGGGGGCGGGGAGAAGGCTGTGCTACCTGCCCTCCCCAGCCCAGAAAGAGAAACAAAAGCTGCCAATTGGGGGCTCCCTTTCCAGGGAACCCACAGCCAGGTTAGAGCGGGTGAGCTGTTCCAGTAGTACCTGTTCAAGCAGACACCTTTTGTCAGGGCTCCCCTTCCCCCTATATATGTAGGATTGAGAGACACGGGGCTGACCTGTGTGTGGACAAGGGTGCTGGGGGTTTCCTGGAAAACACTTTATAACAGATCCCCTGGCAGTGCTGGGCATCTGGCACATAAAGTTGGGATTGTTTTCCTCCCGTTCTGTTGGTGTTCACTGGCCCTGCAGGGATGCACCTACGGGACCTTCTCCCCAGGTGTCAGAGCTGGGAAAGACCAGAAGTGAAGCCTTCTTGCCTACCTTTTGTTTCTGTTTCTCTTCCTTAGGACTGAATTTGCAAACAGATTAGGGGTGGTGGGGGGAATGCAGTGAGCCAGTCTGTGACTGACAGGATATTCCTAGGCACTCCTGGGTCAGAAAGGTACGGACTTCCAGGTGGGCTTGGGAGATCCTACAGGAAGGATGTGGCTAGCCTAGAGCTGGCTGGTCCATGACACTGCTTTCCCTGAGTCCTTTTTTTTTTTTTTCCTGTGAATTTTCTCAGATTTTCAGATAATAGGGATCCTGAAACTGAGGGAATATTCCCACTTTCCTTTAGTTGTACCACATTCCTCCCTCAGCAGCTAAGAAGTGGTGTTCTGGGATCTTAGTTTAATGGTTACAGAACTGCCTGTCCTGAAAGATTGTTTCTGCCCAATCTGCCCTGCACAGATGCACATTCCTGGTGCAGGACCCACCCCACCCGCGTGGTCCAGCCGCACTGTGCTATAGACAGAGCTGGGCCTGGCAGCTGTGGCCATCCACCCTTCCACCAACCAGGGCTGTAGGCTCCAGAGCTGAACACTGACATACCTCACCAGCCAGGTGGACACATTCCTGCCTGCGGGAGGCTGAATCCTATCTCTAGGAGAGCTCCAGGGGAGTGCGCAGACCGGTCCTGGGGTTGCCAAGAGGCTGGGGCTTTAGAAGTGAGCTTACCTACATTGCAACCAGGGTGCTCTTTCTGCAACCCTGTGAGCCCCCAGGGTTGGGAGGCTTCTGGTCTCCTTTCTCCGGAGTTTGTTCCCCAGAGCTGGAGGCCCCAGAGGAAGAGGCTCCAGCTGCCCTCCCACCCTGGAGTGGAAGGAGCAAGTGAGGTAGATGGGCCCCCGGTGCTACATGAGAGAGGCCCCAGCACCCCCTGCCTGGGAAGCCTGTGTGGGTGCAAAGTCAAATAGATGCCTCTTAATTCTTAGACCACCAACCCCTGGGCCTGAGAGTCGCTGGCTCAGCAGCACAGAGGCTGAATGGGGGCAGGGCTGCCAGGGCCCTCAGGAGGCCCTCCTCTGCCTTGCCACCAAACAGGTGACAGTGTCTCCATGTTACTTCTCTCCCTTCCCTCTCTTTTCATTTTTGTTCCCAGGGCTAAGTAGATTGCTTTTGTAATGAGCTGACTGGGGAGGCACAGGAAGTCTTGGCTTTGTAAATTTATATCTCAGCTGTACCCCAGGTCACCTTCTGAGGGACCTCTAGGGCTGGAGCTGGGCCTCAGTGCTGTGGAGGCCAAGGTGCACTTCCTCCACCTGCCCAGGGACTGGTCACTCTGAACGTAGGCCAATGTCCACAATGTCAGGATGACTGGTGTTGAGTAGCACTGGGTTTTCAGAGGACTCGGATGTCACCCTTGCTGTCTTGCTGTCTTCCCCTGCCCTTCCCGCACTCTGTGTGCGTGGATGTCACCATCCAGCTGGTGAACTGAGGAGGGTGTGGGCCTGCTCCCCAGCCCTGACAGGCCCTCTTAGGTCTGGGATCTCTCTTTCTCCTCTGCCTCCTCCGGGACTCTCGTGGGGCTTGGACAAAGGCACATTTCAGGAACCTTTGCCCTGAGTCCCCTCTTCTCCCCACTTCTGGTGCCACCATCCACAGTATCGGGGGCGGGGGGGTTAAGAGAGGTAGGCTGAGTTATGGGGAAGTGGGCTTTGCTCAGCTCCCAGCCACCCCATGATGCGGCGTCCACCCAGGCTTTCTCTGAGCTGGGCACACGTTCAGGTGACAAATGGAGATGGACAGGTTTTTAGTTCCTTCCTGGAATATGGTTTGGAACTTCCAGCAGTTGTTAGTGCTTCTTGCCTTGATAGAGGAACAGGTATGAGAGCAAAGTGTTGGCAGGTCACTTTGTGGTCCCCTTCACTATGGGGGCTCTCGCCTGCTGCCATCAGCTAGGATACTTGTGAAAACAGCCAAGAAGGAAAAGGGAATTTCACTGACCAGCTTGGAGAGATGTGGCTGCCTACAGACACCAGGGCCAAGGCCACTCTGGTCAGTGTGTTGGCACTCCACATTCTGGTGCCACCTCGGAGGGTCCAAATGGTGCACCTGTAGTCAGAATGCCCCTTCTTCCTCTTCCCATTTGCCTGAAGGTGTCACTAGAGGAAATACAGTCATGATCTTGCCTGGGTCAACCCGGGAATGTCCCTGAAATCATCTGGGCTTCGTTTGGAAAGAACCACAGAGGGTATCTGGGGACCAAGAGTGGCTTCTGGCCCACCTTGGCTGGGCTCAGGTCACATCCTCTCTGCAGCAGGGCACCTTGGGAACACGCAGCAGGCTCCTAGTATCTGTGATACCTCCTTCAGGGACTGTGCTTCCTCATGGGAGCAGTAGAACCAGTGGTCCCTCATCAGTGACATGTCCTGTCAGTGCCTACAGCTTCATCTTTGTGTGCTGCCCCACCTCCATCATCCTGAAGTCACCCCAGGTTCCAACACCTACCTGGTGCCCAGCCTGAACTCCCCCTGTGCCTCATTGCACCCACCTCCCCCACTGTCCTCCAGGTTACTCCACTGACTTCAGTTGCTGCTCAGATGCCCCTTCCTCCAGGAAGCCTTCCCTGTCTTCCTGTTCCTAGGTCTCTGTTGCCTTAAGTGCCCTCAGCTGCACTCCCATCTGCCACCTTGGCACATCCATAGCACATGAGCACTGGCTGTGTGTGCCCCAGTGCAGAACAGGTGCTGCCCTCTTGTTGGTACCAACCAGAACATTTTCCTCCAGGATCTGTGCTCCATCCTGCCTTTCCCTGTGAGTCCCTAAGTGCTGTGCTGAGATCCCAGGGACCTTCAGTGAGCCAGGACAGGTAGGGCTTAGGTCAGAGCAGTCCTACAGCACTCAACAATCTCTAAAAGGCCTTCACAGTCACTTTCTTTGAGATCAAGGGAGAAAACCGGCATCCACTGCAATGGGGACAGTTGTTTCCTGTGACCGTGAGCCAGTGACCAGGACCTGGGGCCAGACCTACATGGCCTTGAGAGGCCTTTGGCTGAGAGAAGAAGGGAATCTGAGGACAAGCTATTCCAAATTAGATTTCCACAAAAAACTCCTTCCTCGTAAGCAGACACATAAGAAGGCAGACTGTCATTATCTTAGCTGGTTCTTGGCTAGGAGGTCATCTGCGCTATCACTTCTCTTGTCTTTGTGTCCGAGGATGAGCCCAGCCAGGGCTTCTAGGCACTTCCAGTGTTCAGCCTGGGCCAACTCTGGGCTGAGGACATGTCTCCTTCTGAGTCACAGAGCCCTTTGCTGATGGACACAGTGCCCACCCTGGGCTCTGAGGCCAGTGGAACAGCAGGGACATTATGGGTTCAACTGGTTGTCCTTCTCCATGGAAGATCTGAGCTGTTTGGCTCCCATTCTGGGAGCGAGGCTGGCAGTGATGGTCCAGGCCATATTGGAACTGGAGCCCACTAGGCCAGTAGGGAGGGAGGAGGAAGGGGCTGGCATTATTATCAGTAAGAACTTGAGTCTTTCTTTCACGCGCCCCCCCCCCCCACACACACACACACTTTTTTATTATTGCAATGATTGTTGCGGTAGCAAGTGGAAAGAAAGTACAAGGGAGAAAAGAGAAACCATACTATTTCCCACAAGTACGTTTTCTTCTCTAATTGAAACCATAGTGTAAATTACACACCATGAGTGTTGCTCCATGTGATTCAAAACTTACTTTTAGTGACTGCAGATGATTCCCCCTTCTCTGTGCTCTGCAGTTGGCTCTCAGACGTTGAACGTGCAGATTTCTAATTTTTTTGCTCCTGTAAGGAATGTTGCCACGGACATCCTTGTGTGCAGATATTTTACATAGCTCTGATTTCCTTTGGGAATTCCTAGGAGTGGGATTTCTGGGTTGAATTGTCTGAGTGTTTTAATGCTCTGAATGTGAGTGTTAACCTACTTTTCACACATAGAAATTTCACACCTTATCCAGTTCTTGCCTGTGGCATTGGAGTACCCATCTTAGCAGCACCCTTGTTGGTATTATTGTGGTGGGTTTGTTTAAAGTTTGCTTTCTTAAATCGGCAAAAAGTGCTTATCTTATTTTTATTCCAAAGTCCTGCTCCACCCAGGCACCATTGGGGTGGCCCAGCACTTTAGGGGACTGGGGGCAGCTGTGCCTCAGTCACCCCAGCTGCCTCTCCACCTGCTCACAGATGTTTATATCACCCTTACTTAGAGAGGGGTGCAGCCTGGAATCGGAGGGAGCCAGGCAAGAGACCATGGGGGTAAATAAGGAGGCTGGTGAACTGTTCTTGTCCCCCGAGTTCTCAGCGGTACTTAAGAGTGGGTTATCTCATTTGGCCCTTGATATAGTTGGGATATTGCTTGCGTATGCCCCCCCACACACCACCACCACCAAAGGGTTTGTATGTTGAAAGCTTAGTCCCAATTTGGTGGTGCTGAAATGGTGGGACCCTTAAGAGGTGGGTCACTGCCCTCAGAAGGCATTGATGTAGTTCTCATGGGACCCTGGTTAGTTCCCTAGTTGCTCTCTAGCTTCCTGTCTCACCATATGATCTCTCTCACAGCTCCACCCTGACACCATGCACCACGAGGCTTTAACTAGATCCAAGGTGGCACCATGCCTTCAAACCTCCCAGAACTGTGAGCTGATGAACCCTCTTTTCTTACTCAGTACTCAGTCTCAGGTGTCTCATTGTAGCCGTGGAAAACAGACCAAGTAGGTGTGTGAAGGTTGGCCTGTTTTCCACAAAAGGAAGTCATGGCCCAGAGAAGTTTGAGAATTTGTTTGAGTTTGAAGAAGTTTGAGTCCGTATGCCTGGAGGACCAGGAGCCAGGATTTGGACATCTATCTGTCCTGAAGCCCATAGGCCTGGCCCAGTCCTCTGCCGTGCCCTGCCCCACCCTCTGGTGGGGAGGACCATCCCCAGATGAGCATGGCAGCCACAGGATTCAGAACGGGTGGCCTGCCTTCTGAGACCTGGGCAGACACGCACAATTTCACACGCAGACCTGCGTCATCAGGTTTTCTGGAAAACATCTGGCAGCCTTCAAGTAGCTGCAGGATGAGAACCGGGCCACGTTCCCCTGGCTCTGGAAAGGGAGCACCAGAGAGGTTTGCTGACGGTCAGCAGAGCCCGTCCATGGGGGCACTTAACTTACAGCACAGCCTGGCCAGCATCTGCCACACCTCCCCTGTGTGGTCAGGTGGTTCACAGGTGGTCCTTGGGTCAAGAACGGCTGAGTCCACCTCCTGAACTGGAAGGATGGGCCATGTGAGAGGCAGTGCTGGCAACCTGGCAAAGCTGGGGCTGAGCCCCGCTGGCCTGTGCCCCTCAGCTTCTGAGTCTGGGCTCTGCCCTGCTGGGTGGTAGACGGTAGGAGGCCTCCCTCCCTGGGCGTCCTCACCCTTTCTCTTGAAACCTTGTGGGACTGAGCTGAGTCCCCGTGTGAAAGACTGCAGGATGTCTCCAGGTCAGATATCTAGCAGCACAAAATCCTGGAGGGGGGCTTCTGGAGCTGGGATCCCCCTTCACCTCGTGTGTGCCGTGGGTTTGAGGGATTTGAAAAGGAAATCGACAGAAGGCACACTTTGGGGAGCAGGTACTCTAGGCCAAGCCAACTCCCCAACCAACCAGAAACAGAAATGACATGGAGACCCGTACCTCTGGCCCTCTTGGGGGTGACATGTGCTTGTAAAATGTTTTGGATGTATTTGTTTTTCATTTCTAAAGACTCTTGTTCTTGCGTTTCCAAGAACAGTTAGCTCTTTCCCCACCTGGTAAGATTTTACTGTGTGTGTTTTTTGTTTTGGAAAGAACATGTTAGGTTCACAGAAGGCCTGTGCTCTGGGGTTGAGATGCTGCCCTAGCCACAGTGACAGACCTGAGTGGGTGTGGTGGTACCAGGAGGGGTGGTCTGAGGGGTATGGAAAAGACCTTCCCCTGGGGTTTTGCAGGACAAATGAGAGTGTAGACAGGAAGCAGGACTCTGGAACCAGTTAGGGTTCATATATGTCATCTGAGATCCACAGCTGGTGGTGGGGATGAATGGGAGCAAGAGAGAGCCCTGGGAAGGACAACAGAGGCCCAGGTGTTGGTGTCCCTCTACCCTGGAATGCAGGACTGTTAGTTCCTGGCCAGGTGACTTGTGGTCCTATTCACCCCTTGGTAAAATGCCCCCTTCCAGGTGTGGTATTGTCCCAAGTCCCCTGCATGTAGGGGCTCTCATTTTGGGAAAACATGGCATGCCCATGTACACAGGAGAGACTCCAGGTGGACATTGTTAGAGAACATCAGAGGCAGGCAGAGGACAGAGAGTGTCTGGACACAGAGGCAACGTACATCCTACCCCAGTGCTGAGGAGAGGCTGGGACCTGGAGGAGCCCATCCTGAGCTGCTCTTTAACCCACTCCCGCTGGCTGTGCCCAAGGGAGCTCCTCCCAGGCCAGGCTCCCAGCCAGCTCTGTGGGTGCTGGGAGCTTTGCTGAGGACACACAGCCCATGGGGGTGTGGATGGCCTTTCCTGCAGCATGACCTGCTCCTACAAAGGCCCAAAGTTCTCTCCAGGGCAGCTGGACCATTGGGGAGACCCAGCTGTCAGTCCATTCATGTCATTCACTCAGCCCTGTACCCTCGCCTGGGCAGGCTGCCTGCTGCAGTGACATATCCCAAGTTCCACCACAGGCTGCACAGGAGCTCTTGGGTCCTCTCTGTAGACAGGACTCTCAGACTCCAGGGGAGGAAACATAGAGACGTACCTGCTTGCTTAGGCCCGTGGGGCATATTGGGATAGGGTCCTTCTGGAAAGAGAGGAACCCCCTGAGCCAGCCTTCCTCCCTTGTCGCTGCACCCAGGGTGGCTCATGGCTCCGGGGGAAAAATATTGGACCTCAAATTTCCCCATCTCTAAGATAGAGATGTTTTTCTCTCATTTGTTTCTATAGAGACACCAGTGACCACTTATCTGTGATTTCCTGTGACGCTGTGGTACCTTCAGTCTCATGTCTTATGGGAGCCTTGACACACAGAACCTCTTAGAATTTCCCAGTGCAGTTGGAGGCCCAGTTCCTCCTCTGGAAAGCAGGCTGTCAGCAGCTGCCCACAGTGCCCTGGTGAGGTGGCAAGGCTCCGGGCTGGTGCACTGCACGGGAGGGAGCTTCAGTGAGAGCCTGCTCTCCCCGTCTGTCCTTTGAGGGCTGCAGCTGCCTCTGTTTGTTTACACAGGGAACACTAAAAGGCCCACCAGGGGGGACATCAGAACAAATCAGTAATTGTCTGGCAAGATAGTGACTAGAGAGATTAAAACACAGGAGGAGTTAATTGTTTACAGAATTGTGGAGCCCACAGAGGTCAGTGGCCAGGGTCACTCACCCCCTCTGGTCATGGGCAGGAGCTGGCCCCTTGTTAGTTCTCTCCTCGTGGCAGGGCCTCCAGGTCAGGGTAACAGGCCCAGGTCCTGTCCTTTGGGGTCCCTGGGAGGACCTCTCCTCTGGTTAGCTGAAGCCATTCTGCAGAAAGTGCTTGGCACCACGTGTGAGGTGCATCTTGAAACACCGGCTTCCAGCTTGGACGCCATTCCCCACCTGGAACCCTCTGAGCCATGTGTATGTTCCCTGCCTTGTGGAGTGGTGGGGGCAGAGCCCAGCAAAGAGTCTGCTCCGTAAGTTCTGCTCCATTCTGCACGACAAGTAAGGACAGAAGGTGGTATGAGTGCCTGGAAGCAGGGAAGCCAGCTGGGGAGATGGGCCACCTGGAGCCGGGGACCACCAGGACTTCCTCGGGCAGCAACAGAGCAAGGGGAAGGACGCCCCAGCTTGGTGCCTCTCTAGCTCTGCAACTTTTCTGCCATGGGAGAAGGTGTTTGGATTTGTGCATGCAGTCCCACTGTGGGCTCCTTTTTGTAAAAGACTGCGATGAGTCTTATCTCTTTGGGGGGACAGGAAAGGGGCCTCCAAGCCAAAGCCAGGAGTTTAGCTTCTGTTCTTATCCATGAATCGGTGTGCTTGAGGGCCAGCCCAGAGCTTCCCTTAAAGCAACTAAAATCTATGCAGGTAGGGTCCCTTTATCTGGGACATCCTCCACGTGTCAACACAGGTCTTTCAAGGTGACAACCTGGGATGTTCCCTGCTTCAGCCATGGGGTCGTCCTCTCACCCTGGGCTGTGGCATTGGGAACCACCCAGGCCTCCTATCAATGCCTACTTAGCAAAAGGGCTTTGCAGTGTTTGCTCCCTCAATCTCCAGAGAGCCCCTGCCCTCTCTGGCCAGTAGCCAGATGTAGAGGAGCTAAAGGTCTAGAAGCTAAAGGGATGCAAACACCATGTGAGAGTCTTGTTCCTCAGGAAGTGGCAGTTCTTCCCCTCCCTGGTGCCTTCCAGCTGTGGGCTGAGCCCAGGCCTGGATCACTTCCACAGGATGTCTGCGGGTGGTGCAGCTGGGACCTCAGGCTGTGGGTTGCGTATATCTCTGTCCCACTGCAGGTGAAGGAGAAGTCTCCAGACACCCCACCCTGTTGCCACTATCCAGCATCTTCTCTTTCGAGTACCTTTTATACTTCCTTTTACACGTTGGCTGCAGACCTGTGAATCCCTTAAACCATACGTAGTGCTGTTTTGAGGTTTCAGACTTTCTAGAACCCCGTATCAAACTGTATTTAACCTTCTACCACCTGCTGTCTTCTCTTAGCCCGTTTCTGAGATGTATCTGTGTTGGTCCATGACATGCATATTTAATCCATCCACTGCCGGATTTATTGTCATCGCTGTCTAGACATAGCTCCCTTTCCCTCTGCTTTGTTCTGAAAAGAGCCGGGAGCATGTTTGGCTTTGACTGTCACAATCCTGGTGATAGTGATTGTGCCTGCACCTGGTTCTTGTGTGTCCCTAGCAGTGGGTCAGAGGGTATTCTGTCCTCAGCCCAGAGTGGTTCCTCCACCTGACACCTGTGCTGTGTCAGGTTCCCCCCTGCTTGGCTGACGGACGTGGGCATTTTTGCAATCCAGGAGCTGTAAACAGAGACCACTGTGGTCTCAGTGCACATTTGCGCTATACTAGTGAGATCTTCGTGGGGTGTTTATTGGCCACGGAGGTGTTCACCATCAGTTATCTGTGTCTTTGGTCTGGGTTTTCCCTGGAGTTCCCTATTGATCTGGGACAGTGTTCTCTGTGTATCTTGGTGTCAGACTCTGTGGGTGATAAGCCCAGCAGGCATCTCCTCCCACGAGCCCGTTCACTCTGTGGACCTGTGATTTATGGCACCTGCACCAGGTAGGGGTCGAGCTGGACCAGGCACACCCTGTCCTTTGTCCAGTGTCATGTGTACATGTGGGCAGGGGTATGCCTGATGACCTCTGAACCCCTCTGGGACCTTGCTGGTCATGGGATCTCAGTCAGAGGCCTCAAGGCTGAATGGGTGGACAGATGGCCAGCTGACTGCTGTCCTCACTGCAGTGGGGACACCCCTGGGGCCTTCCCTGGAGATGCTCAATAGTATCCAAGGCAGCAGCTGTACAGGCTGAGCCCAGGAGGACCAGTGAAGCCATCAGGGCCTTCTGGTATTGGCCCCCTTATAAGGGTTCCTGTGAGATTGAGTTGGAAGAAAACAGCTAAGCACAGAGCCGGGAACCCACTGCTCTGGAGTTCACAGGACCCTCCCCCTTCTACATGGAGATCCGAGTGGGCCTTGCCCAGGTAAGGCCTGCCCTTGTTACCCACTCAACCTGACCTTGATGCTGGACACTCACCCTGGGCCTCAGTCTCCCCCAGTGACAGTGCCAGCACTGCATAAGTAGCATCCAGGAGAGGAACCCATCACCATGTCACCTGGGAACCTACTTCCACCCAACTTGGACCCCCTGCTGGCTGGGGGTGAGTAGCCCCCAAGTCCCTGTCCAAAATAAGAAAGCTCTTGCTGCTGCTGCAGGGCTTGCAAGACCCTAAGAACAAACACGGGCACCCACTAGCAGCCCATGGGAAGCAGGGAGAGCGTTTCCCCTCTGAGTAATGAGTGCCAAAACTCACATGTAAATATTTACCTCTCTGGAGCTTTGGCATCTTTGGGAAATGGGGACCTGCCAGCACTGAGGTTTTGTGTTTGCATCACCATGGCAAAAGGCAGGATGGGATGCCCTTTCCTAGCAGTGAGCCTGGGGGTGTGAGTGTGGCACCATGACTTCTCTGGAGTCCTGATGCCATCATGTGGGGTAAAGCTGCCCAAGGTAGCACAGCCGGGGAACGGAGGCACGTGGGCATCCCTGCCCTAGGTCACAGTCCTAGGAGCAGAGTGTGGCTATAGATGAGTGCCACCCTCACTTGGTGCCAAGCCTCACTATCAAGGGCCCCATCTTACAGCTGAATAAACCCAGGGGCAGAGGACCTACATAACTTGTCATCTAACATGCCACGTGGCAGAGCCAGATTCACACACAGGCCTGTGGCTCCACAGTTCCCCCTCAGCCCTTCCCATGGCAAGGAGCCAGGCAGTTCTCCGTGCCAACAGAGCCAGAAGTCTGTCAGAGTGTGGACTCATGGCCACCAAACGGTGCTGCTTCATGGGTGGGCTTGCCAGGTCCTGAGGAGAGCTCCCTGAGTGACCACCAGCCCCTACTTCTCAGAGTCCAGCTGAATGAATTTGGCTGCCTGGCCCCAAACAGCCAAGTCATCAGGTCTAACATGGCGGCTCCCTGGAGAGATCCAAAGGCAGGGTGGGGGAAGGCAGAGCAGATGGTCTCTCGGGGGAATTTGGAGGTATCTGATGTCACCTGGAAGGAGAGGCCCTGCTCAGGCACGAAGCCTACAGGTTCCAGCCCTTCCTGGAGAACAAAGACCTCAGCTGGCCAGGCTGGAATCCTCCTTGCCTGCTCCAGTCCCTCCAGGGTCGGGCTCAGAGGGGCTCCTTCAGCACTTCCTCTCCAGCGCCTGCTCCCTCTGGCAGGCCGGCAGGTCCAGGCGGTTGGCTTTGTTCATGCAAGTCCCGGCAGAGCTGTTTGTCGGCCCACCTCCTGAACCCTGAGAAAGTTCAGGGCCTCCTGCGCGCCCTTCGGGAAGCAGAGTCCTGTAAGAGGAGATTTATTCCTTTGCTTTCCTGGAAGCTGGACTGGCAGCGTGCCCAGGGGAAAACATAGTTTTCATAAAGAGTGGTCAGGTTTCAGCCAAGTGGGTAAAAGGCAGGAATGGGGACTGATGGGCTACTCCAGGGCTGCAGCACATCAGCCCCCAGCCCCACTACTCAAGCGCTTGGATTGAAAGGGGGCCCAGGCAGGCTTCAGGCCAGACTCAGGGGTATAGAATGTACTCAGGCCAGCAGAGGATGAAGAATCCCTGAGTAAAAGAGCTGAGGGGCCCCACCAACCTGAGGCATCTTCCTTCTGGCTCCTTCTGCAGCACAGGGCCCCCTCTTACTTTGCGGGTCCCTTGCTTTGGCCTATGAGATGCTCAGAAGTCTCCAGAAGCAAAAATTGTGTGGCCAGTGTCAGGACTCCCTCATCCACCACAGCCCCCGTCTGCGGGCCCAGCCCTTTGCCACAGCCCCATCCAAGTTGGCAAGTAATTCACCGGAAGGACTAGGGAACCCCCACAGCTAGGGAGATGGGCATTACTTGGTACATCACAAAACTGTGGCTAGCTGAGCAGACCACTCCAATCGCTATTGCCCACCCTCATTCTCTGCACCCTACCCAGTCTGAACCTTACTGTCACTGGTCACTGTTCCCTGACCTTTTATACTTCCTTTTACACGTTGGCCGCAGACCTGTGAATCCCGTAAACCATACATAGTGCTATTTTGTCCTCTGCCAGCCAGACCAGAGGTGGCTTGAGGAGGAACTGAGCATGAAGGAAGTAACCCGAGGGGACATGGATGGTGATAATGTAGCATTGCCCTCACAGTGCAGCCCATGGGATTGGGGGGGGGGGGGTATGGAGTAAAGTTACTGCCGAGCCCAGCTGGCCTCTTGCATGACAGTGACCCCTTCATGTGACACATCACATAAGCTATTCTGGGGCATCAGGAAGACCTTGGTTCAGTGGGTTACTACAGAGCTGATGGCCTTCATGGGTGCAAGGATACTTGGTCTTAGGAAAGGGAGCAAGTAGCCATCTCCTGGGAAGATGACATGGTGTAGGGACATCAGCTCTGAGCAGCTACCCCTGTGTGAGAGTCAGCCAGGGCAAAGCCATCCCTGTCAGTCTTCTGGTGAATACCTGAAAGTACCACTTTCAGGTGGGAGAACCACTCAGAGTTGAGGGACTCCACCAAGGTACTGAACCAGTCATCAGCAGGATGGGATTTACCCCAGCTAGCCCAGAGGTCTTTGGAGAGTCCTGTGCTGACATCCATTAACAAGGCAGCCTGTCAGAGACCCAGAACATTGACGTCTATGACAGTCCCTTATTTCTTCCACCTGCTCCTTTAGCCAAAGGTAGACAGTTCAGCCCCATGCAGTACTCTTCAAAAGGGTACTTGGAATAGCAGTGGTCTCTGTCCTAAGGGGTTCATGGCCCTCCTGCTGTCAGGCCTGGCACTTGCACCATCCCTGTCTCCTGGGGACGGACCACCAAGCCCTGCGGAAATCAAGCTTCCAAAGGGTCAGCATGCTTTAGATAAGTAGACATGGCTAGTGGTATCCCCCAAGGGACAGCTGTAAATTCTCCAGAGAAACAGAACCCATAGGATGTAAATCGGTACGTAGGTGCACGGGTATGTGGATGGATTGAGTAGGTGGGTGAATGGTTGAATGGGAATTGGCTCACATGATTATAGTGACAGATGTTTTACAGTAATCTTCTGCAAGCTGGAGACCAGGGAAGCCAGTGGCATGACTCAGTCTAAGACCAAAGGCCTGATAACCTGGAACTCTGATGTCCAAGGACAGGAGGAAGGTGTCCCAGCTCCACAAAGCAAACATACCCACATTCTGCCTTTTTGATCTGTGCAAACCCACATTGGGTGAGGGTGGACCTTCCTTACTTGTCCATTGATTGAAATGCTCCTCTCTTTCTGAAACCACCCTCAGACATGTCCAGAGAGTATGCTTTACCAGCTATGGGGGTATCCTTCCTGCTATCAAGTTGATGCCTAAAATTAGCCATTACTAGATCCTTTGAGTTGGGACCTGAGATGGAAACAAGTGTTGGGCAACAGCTTGGTGGGGCAGCCAGAGTGGCAGCAGCGTTCTTCAGAGAGAGCCTTGGTCATGTATTTTGAGGCACCCACTTAATGACCCCCTCCAGCAGGCAAGCTGGGTATTACAAAGTAATAGGATATTCAGCAGGTAGCAGATGTCCTCAGCCATGTATGCAAGAGCTTCCTGGCCTCAGCAGGAGAGATTTGGTGGCCAGCAGTATATAAGTGGATCACCTTCAGGGTTTCTGCTAGCCCTGGACAGCAAAGAAGCAGAGCAGTTCTAGGGCCAGGCCCCCCCGCAGAGCCCACCCCCTGCTAGCGCTGAAGATCTGGGGAGGAACACCACCACCACCACCCCCCGCCCTGCAGTGTACCCTGCAGACATTGTCCCCTGCTGCTGCTTCCGCCTGGTACTCCTCCCTTGCTCTACCATCAGGCTGGGCCTTGCCTCCTCTGGTTTCTTAGTCTACAAAACAGGGTTGTGCACCCCAAGCTGTGGCAAGGGTGAAATGAAGCCAGGAATCGGCACATGGAGCAGATCAGCAAGACCTGAAAGGTTCTGAAGGGGTCAGGGCAGGGTCCCCCACAGGTGTGCCCCAGAACTTCATCCCTGGGTTGCCTTAACTGTCCCCAGCAAATGGCAGAGTAAGTGCTAGCAAGTGCTGGCCGTCTTGTCTGATCTAGAAGGCCAGGAGGCTGGCCATGTCCCTTACCATTTGTACAGCTAGGAAGAGACCAAGCACAGAGCAGCAGCCTTCCCACAAGGTGACCCACAGGAGCCCTGCACAGCCTGGCCACCCACCCTTTAGTTCCTAGAGCCCTGGGAAGTGCCTTAAACCAAGCAATAGGTGGGGAGGCGTCCCAGGGGTTGACCAGAAGAGAGCCAGCCACAGGTCAAGGAGGCAACACAGGAAGCTGAGTTAAGTGACAACCAAGTGCTTTTGTGCAGAGCCTTCCCTGGGCCTTCAGAAGGAACTAAAACCTATCCTTCAGGAGCTGCTGCCCAAACCTGACGGAGCTGCAGAGGAGTGAGGGACAGAGTGCTCTGGTCACAGATGTTCTCAGTAGGAGGCCCAGTGAGAACAGCCATACACACACACACACACACACACACACACACACACACACACACGTACACACGGCCTTGACTGCATAGACCAGCCTTGCCTGACCCGAGCATGCTGCCGCCAGCACTCTTGACTTCCCGGTCTGTGAACTTGGGGGTCCCACAGCTCAACAGCTGGCCTCCCCTTGCTGTGGCCCTGGCAGCAGCACCAGCTAAAGATGCAGGCCTTGCTGGAAGCCACTGGACAGCACTCTGCTCTTCAGTTTTCCCATGTGCAGCAACACCTTGTATTTGCAGGTGCTGGTAGGTGTTCTTGAAGGGCAGGACTGACTTCATGGCTCAGCCACAAATGTCTTTTATTATGTAGGGAGAGCACCCAGGGCACCACGGAGAGTCCAGTCCTTTGCCTTCCCTCCCCTTGTGCCATCTGTGATCTTGGTGAGCTAGGTGTCCCCGACTGGTCGTCAGCCTCACTGCTGCCTGCATGAGCTGGTGGAAGAACAGGCCAGTGGAGCCCCAAGAAGACTGTCTGCCACGGTTTTCATCAGTGCAGGGAATCCTGTTGGGGGCTGGGCCCTGCTTGGCAGTATCAGCAACAGGCTTTACACCTGTACAGGCATGTCCTCAAGGGCAAGAGGTTGGGAGAGTCCCAGGGCTGACCAGAGGCAGCACAAGGCACTAACCCCCCGACACGCACACGTGTGCACGCTCCCAGCAGCAGCTCAGGCCTCAAAGCCAGCGGTGACTCAAACATTCTGGAACAAGAATTCCTTTTTAACTTACAAGTGGTTGGCACTTTGAGACATTTCCTCCCATTTGAAATTCCTTCCCACTAGTTCCCACTAAAAGCTGAGCAATTTTCCACTCGGTGGCTGGGCTGCTCCTAAATCCCCAGCTCTCAAAATGCAGCCAGGATATTAGAGGAAAAGTGTTTTCACAGGTGATTTGCAGAAAAGGGGGTGGGGGGGACAGCTTGGAGCCTCCGTGTGTGGGGTGGGATCTCCTGCCCATGAGGGTGACTACAGGAGGCTGTGAAAGCACCAGAAAGCCAGACTCCAGTGGTGTGCTCTTAGGACTCCCTTCTGCCCTTCCAGGAGAAGTGGACCCTGCTTGCACCACAGGGGCCCAGGAGTATGGGTGCTGAGGGTGTGGTTGGCAGTGTTAGCAGGATGCCAGGTCCCAGTTGTTTTTGCTGGTTTTATTTTGGTTTTTGTTTAGTTTTTTGATACCAGGGATTGAACACAGGGGTGCTCAACCACTGAGCCATATCCCCGGCCCCCCTTTTTTAAAATTAGTTTATTTAGAGACAGGGTCTTGCTGAGTTACTTAGCACCTCACTAAGTTGCTGAGGCTGGCTTTGAACTCATGATCCTCCTGCCTCAGCCTCCTGAGCCACTGGGATTACAGGCGTGTGCTACTGCTCAGGTTCTGGTGTTTTCTAAGCCTGGTTGAAGAGATCAATTACAAATGGGAGGCTGGATGGACAGAGAGTCATGGCAGAGAGGGCATCTGCCCCTCCCCTTCTCTCTGGGGATGGACCTAGCAGAGGCTGGAGGACTGGAGCCACTGGAGCTACTCGGTTGAGGAGTGAGGGGTACAGGGATAGGGGGCAGGCTGACTGTGGAAGCCACACATTGGATGACAGCAGCTACAGTGTGGGTCTTAGGGAGGGAAGAGGCCTTCCTAGCCTCCAGTTTGTCCCCGTCCCTGCAAGGGATGTGCTCTCTGCCCCTCAGGAGGAGGTGTGCTCACCAAGCCCCTGCTGTTTGACAGAGTACAGAGACAGGTTCTCCTCCAGGTCACGCCTGCGTCCTGGACCATGCCCAGGTGCACTTCTGCCCCATCCAAGCCAGCTCTGGTGCCTTCAGTCTTCCCTTTGGTCCTATCATTCCAGGAGAGTCTAGGAGACGGTGAGTGGCAGGTTTAGACCAAGCGGACATCATGTGTCCTCAGTCACTGAGGGTCCCCAGGATGGCAGCACCCACCATCTTTCCTGAGAAGCCTGCGACAGGCGTTCCATGGTGGGGAAACTTTTGGTTTTTCACTTGTAAAATACACAGAACGTGAAATTTATGAAGTGAACCATTTTGTGGTACAGTTCGGTGGTATTATGTCCCTTGTCAGCCTTCATGCCATCCATCTCCCAAACCTTTTTTTTTTTTTTTTTTAAATCTTCCCAAACTGAGATTACCCATTCAACCAGGACACCCCAGTCCCCTTTTGTCAGCCCCTGGCAACCACCATTCCACTTTCTATCTCTAGGAATTGAACTCGGCCGGGTACCTCGTGATGTCTGTATTTTTGTGACTGGCTTTGCATATTGTCTTCAGGGTTTACCCAGGTTGTCACATGTCAGAATTTCCTTCCATTTTAAGGCTGGTTAGGTTCCATTGTGTCCATAGACCACATCCTGCTAATCTGTTCATCAGAGGACACTTGAGTTGCTTCCACATTTTGTTGCTGTGAATGATTGCTGCTGTGAACATAAGTGTACAAACATCTTGAATAGTCAAGTTCCTGTTTTCAGTTCTTTGGGGCATGGACCTAAAAGGGGAAATACAGAATGATATAGTGATTCTATGTTTCATTTTTTGAGAAACCCACCCTACTGTTGTCCCACCAGCAACGTACGGGGGTTCTATTTTCTCTGCATCCTTGCCCGCATTTCTTATTTCCTGGATCATTTGTTTTGTTTTAATTTCTTTCTTTTTTTTTAGTCATTGGTGGACCTTTAATTTATTTATTTGTATGTGGTGCTGAGAATTGAACCCAGGGCCTCACACAGGTTAGGCAAGCGCTCTACCACTGAGCCACAACCCCAGCCCCTTTGTTTTGCTTTTTATTGAGAGACTGGGTTTCACTATTGCCCAGGCTGGAGTGCAGCAGCTATACATAGTCACAGTCCCACTGCGAATACTTAGTATAGACCCCCAGCAGCCACAATCCACTGTAGCCTGGAACTCCTGACCTGACGCCATCCTCCTACCTCAGCCTCCCAAGTAGCAGGAACTGCTAGTGCATACCCCCAGGCTTGGTTGGTTTAATAGCCTCCTGATAGGTGGGAATTAGGATCTCATTACAGTTTTGATTTCCATTTCATTAATGCCTGGTGATGTTAAGCATCTTTTCATGTGCTTGTTGGCCATTTGTATATCTTTGAAGAAATGTTTATTCGAGATATTTGTCCTTTTTTTAAACTGGATTGTTTGATATTTTTGTTAAGTCCTAAGAGCTCTTTATATATCCTGGATCTTAGTCTCTTATAAGATATATAATTTGCAATGTGCAAACATTTCTTCCATGGGTTGGCTTTTCATTCTGTTGAGAGGGTCCTTTGTTGTATAAAAGGTCCTTTGTTGTTTTTTTAATTTTGATGAAGTCCAGCGTAACTACTTTCATTGTTGTTGTTGTATGTTTGGGTATCACAAAACTTTCCCCTGTGTTCAAAGAGTTTCGTGTTTGGGGCTCTTATGTTTAGATCATCAGTTCATTTTTTAGTTAGATTTTATATGTGGTGTAAAGTAAGGATCCAATTCCATTCTTTTCGAATGTGGCTGTCTAACATATTTGTACACTCATATTCCCAGCACCGCATGTTGAAAAGAATGTCCTTCCCCCCATTGAATTGATTTTGGCACCCTTGTCAAAAATCATTGGACCATATATACAAGGGTTCATTTCTGGGTTTTCTAATCTATTCCATTGGTCCCTGTGTCTGTCTTTATGCCTATACCACACTGTTTTGATTACTGTAGCTTTGTAGTAACTTTTGAAATCAAGGGATATGAGTCTTCCAACTTTATTCTTCTTTGTCAAATGCTTTGGTTATTTATGACCCCTTGGAGTTCCAATAATTTTAGAATAAGTTTTTCTATATATGAAGAAAATACCGTTGGGGTATAACAGAGGTTGTGTTGAATCTGTAGATCCAGTTGAGGAGCACTGACATTGTAACACTATTATATCTTTCAATCTATGAGCATGGGCTGTCTTTTCATGTATTGATGTCATCTTTAATTTCTTTCATTGTCATCCTTTTCATGATACAAGTCTTTGACCTCCTCAGTTGAGTATGCTCCTAAATTTTTGTTTGTTTTGTTTTGCTGTGCTGGGGGTCAAACCCAGGGCCTTCTGCATGCTGAACAACTACCACTGAGCTATATCCCAGCCCCATTTTATTCTTTTTTGATACTATTGTAAGTGAAATCACTTCCTTTTGGATAATTTATTGGTAGTATGTAGAAAGACACCTGATTTTTTTAAAAAAAATCTGTCTTTACATTGCTAAATTAATTTATTAGCTCTAACAGATTTGGGGGGTGAATCATTAGGGTTTGTTACATATAGCATTGTGTCATCTGCAAACAGAGACAACTTTACCTTTTCCTTTATAATTTAAATTACTTTTATTTCTTTTTCTTGCCTAATTATTCTGGCTAGAACTTCTAGTACTATATTTTTTTAAATTTATATATGACAGCAGAATGCATTACAATTCTTATTACACACATAGAGCACAATGTTTCATAACTTTGGGGTGTTTTCTTTTCCTTTTTTAATTTAGTACTCTGTTTGCTAGAGGTGGCAAACATGGGCATTTTTGTTTTGTTCCTGATGTGAAAGGAAGAGCTTTCAGTGTCTGAACATTATGGGTGATATTATCTATGGTCTCTCATATACGGCTATCTTATCCCAGCTGCTGTAACAAATACCATAAACTGGGGGCGACTTAAACAACGTTTATTTCTCACTGTTCTGGAGACCTGGAAGTCCAAGATGAAGGGACCAGCAGATTTACATCTGACACTTCTTGTCATATACCTTGTGTGTATCCTCACATGGCCCAGAGAGAGATCTTCTCTCTCATGTCTCCTATTTATAAGGGCGCTAATCCCATTCATGAGGGTTTCACCCTCATGACCTCACAACCTCCCAACGTCTTCACCTTTAAATACCATCACATTGGAGATTAGGGCTTCTCTAAATGGGTTTTGAGGGAGCACAAGCATTCAGTCTAGCAGTTGTCTTTATTGAGGTAGATTTCTTCTCTCCCTAGTTTGTTGAATGTTGTTTATCATGAAAGCATATTGTATTTTGTCCAGTGTTTTTTCTGCATCAGTTGAGATGATCACATGGGTTTTTCCCCTTTGATCTGTGTATCTGGCATATTGCATTGATTGATTTGAATATGTGGAACCATCTTTGCATTCCAGGGATAAATCACACTTGGTCATGAGACATGATTCTTTTAATATGCTGTTGCATTCCACTTGCAGGTTTGCTGTGGAGTTTGATATTCATAAGGGGTATTGATGTGTAGTTTTCTTGTGTCTTTGTCTGGCTTTGGTATCCGGTTAATGCTGGCCTCATAGAATGAGTTGGCCTGCAGTCTTTGGGAAGAGTTTGGAAAAGGTGTAGACGCCCGGGGTGCCAGGAAGGAATCAGTATCGCCTACCCTGGGGTGGGGTTGAGGACCAAATGAGCAAGTAGGCATGAGCTATTAGAAGATGCCCAGCACAGGGGAGCACCAGGGATGCGGGGTATGCTGTCGGCCAGCACTGTCAGCCCGTACTACGGCAGCTCTGTCATCTTTCAGAGGGACCGAGAGCTCAGATGGCATTGGCTCTGTTGGGGCCTCCAGTCCCCTGTCTCCGTACCCCTGCTTCCCTGCCTTGCCAAGGAGGAGACTTAAGAGGGGCAGGTGGGACAGGTGTAGGGCCCACTGAGCCTTAGAGCCAGTATCCTGGCAGCTTCTCTCTGTATTTTCATTGTTCCTCCTGGAGCCCATCTGAGGAGCCAGTCTGTGTCTGTGGAAGGTCAGCACAAACATCCCTGAAGGAAGAGGTTTCAGCAGGCAGAGCCTGTCCACCTACTCTGACACTCTTGAGAGTCACCACCAGGTAATTTTTGGAGCCTGGGTATGAGAACATGGTCAGAAGACCTGTGTGTCCCCCACCCCACACATACACCCTTAAGGCCTGGATCTCCTAATGGCCTCTGGCCAACATCCTGACCTTCTTCCCCTCAGGCAGCCTACCCTCCTCTCGATCCTGGAGGCTGGAGGAGCACACTGTGCTGAGAGTAGCTCATCGCCACGGCTCTGGGGGCCAGGGGGGCCAGCCTGAGCCACTACCCCAAAGCCAGCAGACCTCTTGACCCTGGTGGACTTCCCCAAAGTAGCTTGCATGAGGCCCTGCCCAGGAGAGTCGGCAGCTGGAGAATGAAGGATTGCCCACAACAGATCTGGGAGGAGCCCAGCTCTTCCACCTCGGGCAGTGACCTCAGTGCTTAGGGTTTGAGGACCTCCTAGGGCAGGTCCCAGGACCTTCAGTCACAGCCCACCCCGTCTATGCCTCCTCTGAAAGATGCAGTAGAGTTGCAGGTTTCACTGGCCTAGTTCATGAGAGCCCAGTGTAAGCCAGACAGGGTGGAGCATGCCTGTCCAGCGGCTCAGGAGGCTGAGGCAAGAGAATCATTTGAACACAGGAGTTTGAAGCCAGCCTGAGCTAAATTGAGTGAGACCCCATTCCCCCCCCCCAAAAAAAAAAAAAAAGGGAGAGAAAGAGGAACACAAAGAAAAAGAGGGTCCAGAGCACAGACAGCAGTGCCAGGACCAAGAGCCAATATGGGGTCTTGTGGTGGGGTTGAGGGTGCAGGGACAGTGTTTGGTGGAGTTTGTGCAGGTATGCAGCAGAAGGTCTGGGCCAATAGAGCAGATGCGGAGAGAGGGTAAGGCTTCTGCCCTTGAGACCACAGCTTAAGTGTACCAGCTCTGTGGCCTGGGTCTTCCCAGTGGCCCTGAGTGGTCTTAGCCTGGACCCCTGATCTGCAGCCAGCCACCACACCACCACGCTGCCTCGCCTCCCCAGGAGTTCCAGCATGGCAGTTCCATGGTCTAGGGACTAATTGGGCCCCAGGTGGCTACCAACCCCGTGTACATAGATCTCACCCATTCCCTCAGCTTCCTGCCTTCTAGGCTGGTTGGTAAGATTCACAGCCCTGCAGGCCACTCAGAAGCAGGTGCTCAGATGCACCTGTGGCTTGGATTCCCTTGATGGTGGCCTCAGGCCACCCTGATGTCCTCTCCTTGCTCATCTGTCCTTTGGGACCAGTGAAGCTAGGAGTGCAGACCAATGGACGAACCTCTCACTGTCAGGATCTGGATTTCTCAGGGATCCCTGCGCACAAGGATCAGCATCTAGAAACTCCCAGCATCAGCTGGGCATGGTGGCACATGCCTGTAATCCTAGCAGTTCATGTGGCAGAGACAGGAGGATCGTGAAACTGCCAGGGTCTTAGGCTATAATAGACCAACTGCTCCTGTCCTATGCATCACACAGGGTCATTGTGGCCATCCGGCAGCACTATTCACAGGTCTGCAGGCTCCGTGAGCCTGTGCCTCCCTGCTTCCATGGTCAAGTGTAAGCCCCTTTCCCACACAGCTGGCACTACTATCATCAGAAGCCCGGGTGTGACAGGTGTGAGCCTCTGCTGGCAGGAAGGGGTCCTCAAGACTGTGTGGCCACAGTCTCTTGACTAAGCCTCCAGACCCAACCTAGATCACATTATTTATTCCCCTATGTGGTAAATTTTGCAAATATATTTTCTTACCTCCTCATGGATACACTGGAGCCCCAGGCCAGGGCTAGTCATGAGATGCAGAAAAGGTGCGTGCAGGAGGATGTGGCAGGACCTCTGCACTGTCCTCTTGGTATTCTTGATACCGTGTTTCATAAATGTGGAGCATTTGTCTTCTGGGTACTTCCTTTGGTCCCGGCTACCTGTTTCTGTGGATCCCAGGTCCTTCACTGCTTCCTTCTACCTGGAGAGGCCCTGCCTCTTGGGGTGGGAGGAGCCGTAGCTTTGGGAAATAGGAAGCTGCTCTGCAGGCCTCCTTCCTGACCTCCCCTGCTGCTGCTGTTCTGGCTGTGCCGGGCTCCACCCAGGGTTTGTGCAAGTGCTCCTTAGGTGGGGACAGTCACTGCCACTGTTTGCTCTAAGTTTTATGGAGTGGCTGTTGTGATCACTAGTGGGTCAGCTTCTTTCTAAGCCTCGAAGCCTTAGCCACTCTGAGGCCTCACTCTGCCCAGGCCCCATGGGACCAGGCTAGCAGGGAGTCAGGCAAGGAGAGGAAAACAGCATGGTCCTGCCTGAGGTGCCCCTGGCCTGGGAGTGGGAGGTGCCTGCGGGCAGCACTCCTTGGCAAGGGCATGAGGTCCGGGATGGGGTACTTAGATACCTAGTACTGTGAGTGCAGAATTGGGCTCTCGGGAAGGAAAACTGAGCCAGGGAGAAACTCGATCAGACCCAGAGACAGAAATCACACAAGCTGTGCACGGGTAAGGGCCTCTAGCCACACCAAGGACCCCAGAGTCACCTGGGAGATCTCCAGGGCCCTTTTGCAGCAGGAATAGGAGCAGACTATAGGAGGGCCAGACAGGTGGGAGGTGGTCCCAAGGAGTCTCTGCCTGGGACCCTGTCATGCAGAGGGGAACCATTGGCCATGCCCAACAGCAGCAGGCGTGGGGTCCCTCTTGACCCTCAAGGTGGCAGTATAAACCCTTAGAGGAGGTGGAGTTGAAGTCATGTCCAGCTAGTGGCATAGGATCAATAGACCTCAGCCCATCTCCCACTTGAGGAATTCTGCTCAGCATGAAGGGTGTAGGGACCTTGTGCTGTAGTTTCTTGATCTTGCTGCAGGAGGTGGACACCAGGGGTTTTTCACACTCTGTGTACTGGTCCTCCCTCTCTTATCTCAGACGCCCTCCTGTGTGAGTCAGGTCTTTTCCACTGGGAATCCATCAGCTGACAGCACCCAGCCACCCTTCCTCTTGCTCTCATGAGTCATTGCCCCCTCCCCCACCGGGGCCATGTGCCCTGGCCTGCAGCCTGAGTGCCCCAGATCAGGGGCCTGGCTCCCTGATCCAGGTGCGTTTCCCCTGCTTCAGGGCATCACAATCCCTCCCCTGCAGTACATTCCCGGCCTCCTGTGCTCCCACTGCCCATTCACACTCCCCTCTGCCAGGCTCTTCCTGTCATCAGCCCTCCTGTAGCCAGGGTACTTACTGGAGCCCTGGCATCCTGCCCTAAAGCCCTGGCTGATGGGCTCTCTGCCTGCTCCTCCTTGGAAGCAGGACCCTGGAGCTTGTGGGTGAAGAACACATATCCTCCTCCCCTGTGAGAGACTAGCCCTGCGTTGGCTCTGTGTTCAGGCTCATGTGGGTGTCCCTGCCCCCAGTGTTCAGTCCACAGATGGGCCAGAGCCTTGGGCCCAACTACTCTCAGGAAACCACCCTCGGTCAGAGCAGGTCCAGGCCATACAACCCAGAGCCCATCCAGACCAGTGCCTGCCAGGCTCCGACCCCAGGGAAAACAAGCATGCAGCAAGTGGGCAAGCCTGGCCAGCCAGGATGGCCCCTCGTGGGTCCTCTCTCCCCATCTGCACTGAGGAGATGTCTCTAACAGTGAGAGAACCTGGAGCAGAGCAGGGCTGGAGTCTCTGGTGGTATTGCTTGGCCCTGCCCTCTGACCACCTCTCCCAGCTCTCCTCACTGCTGCCCTGTGCAGCCCCCACCTCCAAGACAAGCCCAGGCTTCTCCAGAGATCCAGAGCCCTTCTCCTGAGCCAGACCCTCCCCTTATAGCCACTTGGGATAGAAGAGCTTGATGTGCAAGAGTCACCTGGGCAGCAGTGGCAGAGGCGTACGTTCAGAGGCCCCTGTGGCCCTGCACAATGAGGGAGTTGAATGGGAGAGGAGGGCTGAGGCTCACTCGGGGATGAGTGGAAGAGTCTGGGCATGCAGCCAGCTTACAAGGCTCTGAACACATCCTTGCATGGTAGAAGGCTCCAGGTGGAGCATGGCAGCAGGACCAGTGCCATGGGACAAATCTTGGAGAGACCCTGCCCCACCAGTGTGTCTTTTAAAAGCCCTGCCATGCCAGGCAGAGCACAGCACGCACTAGGGTTCCTAGATCCACCTTGCTCCAGGCAGGCACCAGCCAGCCCTGGGAGACCCCGGCTCCCACACCAGAACTCCCTTAGGACCTACTGAGCTTGCTCGGAAGCTGGCTGCCCTGACTGACGCACCTGTGAGCTCACCTAGCACCCCAGGAGGTCCGTCACAGGAAGGACTCTGCAGAGGAGGCCACTGCTTCCTCCCACGGCTCTGGGCCTCCAGAATCTCCAGCCTTCTAAGAGCAAACCATAGCCCTAATGTCAGGCACTCTGGAACCCTGGGCAAGGGTAGAGGGTACGGGAAGTCTCTCTCTCCCATGCTGGTGGCTCCAGTTGACCCAGGAGACGGTGTGTAAAGCACCCAGACCAGTAATGCCTGCATATAGGAGGGAACTCTGTCAACAGTTGTGTCTCTAGTACCTTGTCATTTTGTCATATCAGCTTAGGCCCCCATATGGAGAAAGTTGCTGGCAGGAAGAGGAAGCATTTTTGTCCTGGTCCTGATCTGGGAAGAAATACCTCTAACTCTTACCCACAGGACTATGTTTTCTCTGAGTTTCGGGGTGTTCCATTACATTAAGGGAGTTCTCTTTTGTTCCTACTTTACTGAGAATTTATATTGTGAATATGTATTCAGTTTTAGCAAATGGTTCTTGTACACCTGTTGAGATCTATAATGTGTTGCTAGGGTAAGTCACAAATGTGTCTTTTTTCATATTAAACCATCCTTGCATACCTGGGATAATCCAACCTGGTTATAGTATAGTATATGTTATATGATGTTTTGGATTTGATATGATGTTGTGTTTGGGATTTTTTTCTTGTGGATTAAATGGACTGTAATTTTTCTTTCTTCTGTGTTTGTCTGATTTGGGTATTGGGGTTCCATTGGCCTCATAGAATAACTTAGGGAGTATTCACTCCTATACTCTGTCTAGAGGAATTTCCATAAAACTGGATAATCTATTCCTTATAAATTTGGTAGAAGCTGCGTGTACACACCTGTAATCCCAGCAACTCTGGAGGCTGAGGCAGGAGGATTTCAAGTTCAAGATCAGTCTCAGCAACTTAGCAAGACCCAGTCTAAAAATAAAAAGGACTGGGGATGTAACTCAGTGGTAAAGTACCCCTGGGTTCAATCTCTAGTGCTACATAATTAATTAATTTTGAAAAATATAATTTGGTAGAAATAGTCTGAATTTTCTTTGTAGAAATATTCCCCTCCACTTTTATTTTGAAAAATGTCAAACCTATAAAGAAGTCGAAATACGGTTTCAAAGAAGTTGAAATAGTAGTAAAATGAGACTTTTACCTTTCACCTAGATCCACAAAATAAAACATTTTGTTTTATTTGTACTCGCTCACTTTCTACATATGTATGTGGACCTGTAGATAACAAATATGCTTACGTATATGGACACTTGCGTGTGGTTACATAGGTGTGTTTGCTTTTAGCATAAACACTTTTAAAGTAAGCTGTGGGTCTTCCCACAGCTTTTTAAACTGTTGCTTTGACCTTTCTTTGGAAGTTATAGAGCTATTTATGAGTTGTACATTTGAACATTTTATGTAAATTATCTGACGGCTTTTCTCTTTCTCTGTCTCTTGCATGCTCTCCTGGTGCCGTCCTTCAATTGGCGAGAACAGGTAAGTCCATTACAGCTGTTTCCTCTCCTTTCCATGCTGGACCAGGCCCCACCTCATGCAGGGCACCAAGCTGTGGACCTCAGAAAAACAGTGCCAGAGGTGTTTCTTGGGGAACCTGTCATGCCCACATGGCTGCTTGGTAACAGCCCTTGGCAAGCAGGAGACGTATTTCCTGATGCTTATGACAACACTCCCAGTTCTTATGAGTACACTGTGGGCTCCGTCCTTGGCAGACACAAACCAGGCATGTGGTCTGGGATCTGGGATCTGGGGGAGTCTTCAGGTGCAGGAAGATGAGCCAGTTGGCCCATCTGCCGAGGGGGGGGTCTAATAATGTTGACCATAGCAGGCGTCACAGGAACAAAGCAAGGGAATGCCTGGCAGGCCTCGCTCCCCCTTGGAGGTACCAGCCACAAAAACACTTGATAGGACAGGGACCCTAAGTGGCCCTGTGGGCTGAGGGAGGACTCCCGAGGCAGCAGGACCAAAGGTCACTATTGAGGTGATAATTCTGCCAGTGCGTCAACCAGAGGAGGTTACCACCACCCTGTGAGCAGAGCCAGGTCAACAGCACCTCAGGTGGTAGAAAGCAGAGTAGGTCTGCCAATTTGGACTTGGGGTGACTTCTTTTGGAAGTGTACTGTTTGAGGCTCTGACTTTTTCTATCTAGAGTAAAATAGCCAATGCTCCAGAGCATTTGAGGCCATCTGTCCCCTGCTCCACTGTGCTTATATGGGTAGATGGTAGGGGCAGGTGTCAGCCCCATCTTCTCTGGAAAGAGGGGCAAGACCAGGAGCTTTTACCTGGGATCTTGGGAGAAGAGGTCATTTTGGAGTGTGGAGCCACACACCAGCTCTGGGGTCCACAGATTGGGCCTGGAGGAGATCCTAGGACACTCCTGTGGTCTTCAGTCAAATCCTGGCCCTCCTGACCCTCAGAAAGGGAGATCATCTGTGGCCTCGTGAGAGGCCGCTGGGAACACCCTGAGCCTCCCAGGCCTCCCTGACCACACCTTCTTCAGAAGGAAAATCAGATTCAATTATGGACATTACCTTTTTGTTTGATTCTTTCTTCCTTTGGCTTGAATAAAATGGGAGAAATATAGAAAAAGCAAAAGAAAAATTGACCAGGATTCCAGGCAAGGACAAGCCTCTTACCACCCAGATGGTGTTAGTGATTCTGCCCTGTTTCCCTTCTGCGCCTCGTTGGCAGAGCATTGGCCTAAGGGTGTATCTCCAAGCTTGGTGTGACTCTTGCTCATTGTGCATGTAGAAGTGTGCTCCTGGGTCCCTGGGTCAGCAACTCAGTGAGGCCCTAAGCAACTTAGCAAGACTCCATCTCAAAATAAAAAAATGAAGAGGGCTGGGGATGTGGGTCCATGGTAAAACACCCCTGGGTTCAATCCCCAGTACCAAAAAAAAAAAAAATGTTCCTGGGTTACTGCAGATGCCCCAGAAGGGCTGTGCCTCCCGGTTGCCATGGAATTGCCAGGCTTAGCATGCCCTTGACCCCTTGCCTATTAGCCCCTGAGCACTTTGGAACCTGGCAAGGACAGTCTCCAACAAGCTGCAGAGTACTGTGTGGTCCCTTTGTCCAGGGTTATGCTGGGTAGGGTCTATGCCTGACACGCACCTGCTGAGAGTTCTGCCTAATCGTGGGCATCGGGATCAGGTGGAGACTGGCCACCAAGGACCAGTATATTACATACCCTGGCAGAGCCTCAGCCAACCTCACAGTCTTCACATCCCCCCTTGGGCCTGGGTAGCTGTAGTGTAGGTGGAAGTTTCAGGCTGTGGGGACGTGGGGGAAGAGCAGTTTGATCCCTGGACAACGACCCTAGCAGAGGCTAGGAAGCAGAAAGAGTGAGCCCCAATACTCTTAGCAGGGACAAGAAGAGATCAGGGCCCTGGAGGCAGGTCTCCCTGCTGCCTGGCTACCTAACTCCATATCCAGCAGAGGAGCAAAGCACCATCATCTTCCCTGCCCCTCCCCTCGCTTCCCCAAGGAGTGAGTGTGTGCATTCAGACAGAAGTGACATCTCACTGTGGGTATCAGAAGCCAGAAAGTTCGAGGCAGGTGGGTGTAAAATATGAGTGAATGGCAGCCCTTTGGGGTCTTGAGGCCTAGCTGGGCTCACCTCCTTGTCAGGGTCCACTCACTGGAACACTGCCCAGCAGTATTAGGGGCTTGGGAGTTGGGAGGGCAGAGGGATATGGTCCTCACCACCCGCTGCTTATACTCAGCCTCCAGGCAGAACATCATTCTGATGTCCAACCAAGAGAGCCCTGCTCACTGAGAAGGCTAGTGGAAAGTCCCCTCAAGCTTGGCCTTGCTGGCCTGCCTTGCTGAGAGGGCACGACCAATACCTCCTCACCCCACCCTAGGCAGGGCTCCTGGAACCTCCAGCTATACCTGACATCTGCCAAATGGGGACACTCACGGGCCTGGCATCCCAACCCCGCCTCCCAGTCTGCTGGGTACCTGAGTAAGGGACTTGCTGTGGGTCTGCATCAGCCATGCATGGGGGCACAGCTGGGAAGTGTGTCCAGGGGGAAGGGACCTCACCTGTGCCTTTGTAGGGGGGCCCAGGTCTTGAGCAAGTCCACTGAGGCTCCCTCAGTGTGGGGAATAGGGAACCCTCCTAGGAATGGAGAGTGACCAGTACACAAGCTGGGGCCAGGGGGCACACCCAGCACCTCCCCCACTTACTTCCCCCTTACTATCCATGCACAGGTAGGTGTACCCTTGCAGGTATGTTGACCTGACAGGAAGTCATCCCACTCCCCAGGGCTCTCCTGGGGCCTTATCATGGTCTAGTGAGATTATGCAGGTGAGGGGGGTCTGGGGCTTCCCCCAAGGAGGCCTGGGCCTTCTGGGATACCTTCGAAGGGTCTGCCTGCCTGGAGGACATTATGCCATATGATGCATCCAGATGATGCCTCAGTTTCTCTGCCCGTGTGGGTGGGACTCTGCAGGGAGTGAGGGCCCACTTGGCATAACGGACCACTGTGTTTCCTCAGACTTTGCTCAGTGTGCAGAGACAGGCAGACAGACACAGAGACAAGACATACCCTTTCAGGGCATGCCCTACCTCCTCTCACTAGGCTCCCTCTCCAAATGTCTCTGCCACCTCCCAGTGGCACCACCAATTAGGGCCCAGGCTTTCAACACATGAGCTTTGGGGAAAAGTCCACATCCAAACTACAACACTAACCTATTCATGAAACAAGTGAAGATTTTCAGAAGCCCACTTTAATTACAGATGGTGTTAGGAGGGAGAAGACTGGAGGTGTATCCTACACCCAAATTAATAAGACTGCTAGCATTGTCTTTTTTTTTCTTAACAATTGGGTATTTTGAAACAAGGATGGGAAATTTCATTTTTCCCACCATTTCCTAACAATGTCCTATCCTTGAAACCAGGAACTCATTTCCTCTTCTCACCCACCCATGCACCTGGATGCACTGCCAGGTCTAGACACACGGTGTGAGCTCAGCCACACACCCCTGTCTCTGTCCCCCATGGGTTTTCTGGAATGTCCTCGCCCTGCCCTTTGCCAGGACTGCTGCTCTGCAGCTCAGAGCTCTCATCCTCGGAGGCCCTGCCTGACCAGGAGCCACAGGAGATGCTGTCCTTCCCATGGTTCTTGCTTATCTGGTTATTTAGCAGCTGTATTCCTTGCCTTCCCTGAGGCTGCTAGTAGGAAGGAGTGTCCCCCTGTCCTGCACATAGCAAGCACTCAGGGAATCCTCCTGTGAAGGGCAGACCAGAGGGGACAGGGAGCTGATCCCTGAAGTGAGTGAGGTCACACTGCTCACACCTGTCCCTTTTCCTGGCACCTGAGCAGATTGTACCTCCTTGGGATGAGTGAGTAGATGAGTGAGTTCCTCACCTTTGGATCCTTGCCAGCCATAAAGCTCTTCAATACACATCCTTCCACCAGTCCTTATGGACCTAGGAAGTAGGTGTGCTCTGGCAATCTGTTTAGTAAAAACAGCTAGGGGCTCAGAGGGACCAGGTGATTGTCCCCAGGCCACCTGGGGGAATCTGACAGAGCACAGTCCCACCTGCCCATCAGTCTGACTCTGAGACCTCTTCCTTGCTCTGCTCCCTTTTATATGTCTTCTCCCTCCTTAGGACAGAGCTGATGGAGCAGCTAGACTGTCTCAGTGCTGACCCAGGAGGGGGCAGACACGGAGATGGAGGCTCCCAGCACCCCCTTCCCACCATTATACCTCCCCCCCACCCCCCATCCATACAGAAAGGCCCAGGCCCCCTGGGGGGCATTTGCCTAAGCTCTCACCAGGCAATAATTGGCAGGCAGGAGCTTGCACCTGGATAGGAAGATAATAGATGCCACCAGGCCTGGGGCAGGATTTAGCCTGGCAGGAGGGTGGAGGTGGAAACAAGGGTAGTGCTGATGCTAGAGGGGCCCTCTGCTGTCTGGAGCTTTGCTGGAATACAGCATCTGCTCAAACAACCCTTTATCCTGGCCACAACTCCCATGGGACCCAATGGCACCCCCACACAGGAGCTCTGCCTGCACATTCTTTTCTCTGTGTATATGTGATACTGGAGTCAAACTCAGGGGCATTCAACCACTAAGCTGTATTCTCAGCCTTTTTTTTAATTTTTTTAGTTTGTAACGGGGTCTCACTAAGTTGCCCAGGCTGGCCTCGAACTCGTGATCCTCCTGCCTTAGCCTCCCAAGTCACTGGGATTGCAGATGTGCACCAGCACACCTGGCGCAAGCCTTCTCTTCTGAGGCTTTTGCTGGCTTCCATAGTCACTGTACAGCACCATGCTTTACGATGAGATGAGGTCTTGGGAGGACGAGCACAGAGCACCTGGTGTGGAGCAGTGCAGGCCCACACCCCCCCCCCCGGTCTGTGCCTGCTGAGGCTCTTTGGGCTCCACTGGAGTTTGGCAGGGAACAGAGGACATGGGTCCCCACCAGACATCTGGCCTGGGGACCCCAGAGAGGAATATCAGAGCCCAGAGAGCTTGGGCCACACATCACCCTGGCTCCAGGAAACAAGATCACCTTCACACAAGAATATGCCAGAGTTCACAGAAAATTCAGCAGCCGGAGCCCTGCTAACACTGTGAGAGAGAAGAGAGATTTCCCCAGGAGAAGCTGGCAGTTCTGGCCCCCGGCCTCCACCACCTGACCAGATGGGCCCAGATGAGGCCTTTGGCACCACCCACCCCTGTGTTCACTTGTAGTCATGCAGTACGTGCAGTTCACATCCATGTCTGAAAGCAGCAGGACCCGAGTTCAAATCAGCATGCTTGGTCTCCCTGAGCCTGGTCCTCGGAAGTGGCCCAGAATCCCAAAGCTAGTGGGCAGATCGTACATACAGTAAGTAAGTGCTTAGTCAGTGCAGGTTCTTTGGTATGCTCAGGTTTCCTGAAGACCAGAGATAGGTTCACTCCCCTGGGGGTGTTCTGGTGAGTGGCAGGACAGCAGTGGAGGAAATCCTGGGGGCCAGCACGAGGAGCCATTTGACCAGATACTGGGTATCTATAAAGGCTGTGCTCAGATTAGGCTACTCCAAGGTGCCTCGCAATAAGGGGCTCCAGCTGTATCCTCCTTACTGGAGGAAAGTCACACCCTCGCAGGCTCAGTTCTTAAGGGACAGAGAGTCATACTTCCTTAGCGTGGTAGGTGCTGGTGTGTCCAGGGAAACGGGGAGGTCCTGGGGCAGGGGCTGGGCGCATGCCTGTGGATATGTGTAGGGCAGATGGCAAAGTGTATAGGGCAGATGGCAGACTATGGTGAGGGACAGATGGCAACAGATGGGAGGGAAGGTCCTAGAGTGGGGGTAGGGAAAGGTGTCTGTTGCCAGCCCAGGGCACAAAGGCCAAGGGAGGGTCACACAAAAATGCCTAAGCCATGAATTCCTGCCTTTTCCGAGCACCCAGCTTCACATTTGGCCACAGGAGCCTGAGAAGACTTGGAGCCAGGAAGCCTGCTCCCAGCAGGAAGCCCCAGAGCACTGAGCAGGAAGAAGGATGGCTGCCTGTGGGCCTGGCTGATAGGGAGCTGAAGGGGGTGGGGGCTACACATCAGGCTGAGTGTCAGCCCGTCTGCAGCTTGGCCCAGGCCTGTGTCCCCTGCCAGGGGAGAGCTTCCCCAGTGTGTTCTCTGGACCTACAACGTAGGGGTTAGGCCTGGGGGGCTCGTTTTTATCATTTTCATCTCCAGGTCTCCCACAGTCCTGGGAGGTGATTGTGACCCCCACCCAAGCTTGGGGTGGGAGAGATGTTTCTGCAGGGGTAGAAGCTGCCTCGGAGCTTAGCTCAGCTGAGAGATGCCAGCCCTTTGCCAAGAGGGAACAGAGTTCTGTGTGCCCCAGGCACCATGCACCTGCACTGAGCCAAAACCCACCCCTGCTGGCTTTTGACAGAAGGAAGGGAGAATGTGGCAGACACATACTAATGGCAGAGTGGGCACCTGTGACAGGCTCAGCTCCCTCAAGATCGCACAGTTCCATATGTAGTGCCACTGCTAGAGGCCACTAGCTCACCCTGGACACCTGGCCCAGGGGTCACCTCCTCCTGGAGGCCTCTTGGTTGTTCCATGCATGGCAGAGCCTCACATTGGAATAGCTTAGACAGTGACTCCCAGGCCACCAGGTCCCTTGATGAGGGGTCTCTGGGATGCTCAGGGATGCCTTCCACAAGAGGAGGAGACCCTTAGTGAACATCAGAGTCAGAGTTCCTCCAGGGTCTCTCTCGCTCAGACCCGTAGATGCTTGGCAAGGTGACAGTGACAGGTTCACCGTGTTCCATCCTGTGAGCAGATTCTAGTGTGTTGCCCTGGGGCTGCTGTCACCTTCTCCCCAGCTCATCACCATGTGGGAGGAAGCTGGAGAACCCTGTCCCCATTTTCCCTGCAGGAGCTGGGAGGTGTGCTCATAGTGTGGCACACCCAGGATTACACAGCTATAGGCCTAGCTGTTTGCTGGAAAGGTGACCTGGAGGTGTTGCTGAGTGTGTCAAAATAGAGACAGTGTGACAGGGAAGTAAGCCTGTCCCTGGAACTGTCTGGTCCCTTGAGTATCCAAGGCCCAGGAAATAGTGGCCATTGAGGTCTGTCGGGCTGGGGTGGCTTGGAGCCTGGGCTTGCTCAGGTTTCTGAGTTGAGCCATCTGCTATCCCACAAGGCTTGGTCCCTCTCCAGATGGAGTTCCTAGTGGCACCGGCTTCTGTCCTGCACTCCCACCCTGGCCTGACCGCTGGTCTGTGTGGTGGAGTTGGGAGGGGGCTGGAGCAGCTGAAGAGGCCCTGAGGTAGTGGCTCACCGCAGCCTCTCCCGTTGTTCCATGCATGGCAGAGCCTCACACTGGTGCACGCCCTCCTGCCTCCACGTCTCCACCCACCTGCCTTCCCAGCAGGGGGCAAAAGTGCTGATAGGACTCCACCCAGTGAGCTGGCATCTCTGTCATGAGACATCTTCCCTGTCCCCCGGTAGGGTAGGGCCATGGGGTGTGTAACCAGAGGGGAACCTGTCCAGGCCAGAGGAGGTGGCCCGCCCCAGCATCCCACAGCAGGTACTGCCCAGGGTGGGTCAAAGTCCAGGATGTGACCTCTGTCCCCATGCCACCCAGGACTGTCCTGGTTTCCGTTTAGAGGTTTAGAGTCGTTCAGCCCTGTGCTGGTGTGTCTTCACTGCAGGTCCAGAAGACTTCTCTGCCTCTGAACTAATTCACTGTGCTTGAAAGGAAATAGCCTGTGACTTTTGCTGACAACTAAGTTAAAAAACACTACCACCCTGGCCATAGTTTGGACATGGGTCAGCAGGGTGCCCAGGCCAGCATTGTGGACAGGCTGATGGACAAGTTTACCTGGCCTCCACCCACACTGCCCGGCCAACTCTGTGGCCCGAGCTAGCTGTGGGGACCCCTTTAGGACTCACTTTCCTTGTCCGCAAAATGGGAATCGATTTTGCCCACAGGTGTCAGTGAGTGGTCAGGATGACCAGGTAGAGCACCAGCAGTTCAGCTAAGTAATTGATTTGGCATTACTGCCACCCTGACACCACAGGCCCCGCTGACCCAACCTCCGCCACCCCACCCCCAGAGCTCACCCTCTGATCATGCCTAGGTCTTCAGTGCATGGCTCTGCGTAGATGGATCAGGTTCAGAGGCCAACACAGGGTGGCTATAATTTGCCAAAGAGACTAGCAGAGACAGGATATGCTGGGGGTTCAGCTAGGGAAACACCAGGGACCCAGGATCTTTCTCTCACCTCCATCAGCCCCAGAAAGTGGACCTTCCACCTCATGGTTCAAGATGACTGCTGATGCTCAGCAGTTATATCCACATTCCAGCCAGCAGGAGGAAAAACAGGACCAAGAAGGATGTCTCTAAGGACATCCGGATGGCCAGACTTAGTCACACAGTCACACCTGGCTGGGAATTGGCTCCTGGGCTGCTTCCTCTTTAGGGACTTCTGTGCTGTTTCCTGAACCTATCTCTGGAGGACAGTGCTCATGAGCACAGCTCTTTGTATTAGACAGTCTTCTTCCGACCATCATAAGAATTCAGTTGACGTGGGTGGGCCAAGGAAGCCCTCCTCACTTTGCTAGAGGCAGGTGAGGCAGGGAGCAGAGTCGTGAGGCCAGCAGGGCCCCAGCTAGCCCGTCCTGCCCAGGATCCGGGGTCTCCTATGTCTGGGATTTGCCCTGGCCATGCTCCCTTCCTGTAGGAAGGTCAGTGCTCCAGGGGCTACACTGAAGCTGGGACCCTCCAGGGACCCGGGGACTTTGGGCCATTCATTTGCCCCTCTTTTCCTGTCTGCACCAGGCACCCAGATCTCACGGGTCACTGATGAGACCTTCAAGGGCTCTGCCAGCTGCACATGCTGTCTGCCCTGGGCCTCCCAAAGCAAAGGGGGCCCTAGGAGAAGGCTGGGCAGCACTGCCTTCCCAGGAAGCTCATGGGCAAGCGCTGCCCACACGGCACCTGATCCCTGAGGTCATGAGGCCTGCCTCTGAACCTGAGTGTTTTGGGAAGCAGATTCAGTTAATCGACAAAGATAACCCCTGCTGTCAGGCAGATGTTACCAGGAAGGGACAGTGCCCAGCAGCATTTTCCTCCCTGCATTTGGAGATGGGCTCCCCAGTTGGTGGTCTGGATTTTCCTGCAGGGACCAAGAAGAGCAACCTGCTCCTGCATACAGGTCAGGTGCAAGGAGGTGAGATGCAGGTTATGGGGCCGGTGCCCATGGGGAACCTGTTCAGCAGCGTATTCCGGTGGCAGCTGGGAGCAGGTCATCTCCTCTGGGTCGTGCCCTTTGCCGCCTCCTCTATCTGCTGCTGAGCCCTATTAGCAGGGAAGTGACATAGCCTTACAGCCCTGGGGATCTTCCCGCTGTGGGCCCCTTCCTGCTACAGGAAGGGGGAGGAAATAGCTGGACCCACAAGGCTTCCACCTCATAGCGGGACTCTGAGCTAAAATCAGACTTCCATTTTTCTTTTCCTTTTCCCCCTCCCCTGCAGATTAAACACAGGGGTGCTCTGTCACTAAGCTGCATCTGCAGCCCTTTTTTGTTTGTTTGTTTTTTAAATCTTGCGGCAGGTTTTTACTGTCGGCCAGGCTTGGTGGGGCACACCTGTAATCCCAGCAGCTCAGGAGGCTGAGGCAGGAGAATCACAAGTTCCAGGCCAGCCTCAGCCACTTAGCAAGGCTCCAAGCAACTTAGCAAGACCCTGCCTCAAAATAAATGATTAAAAGGGCTGGGGATGTAGCCCAGTGGTAAAGCACCCCTGAGTTTAATCCCTAGTACCAAGAAAGAAAAAAAAATCTTGCTATGTTTCCTGGACTGGCCTTGAATTTGAGATCCTCCTGCTTCAGCCTCCCAAGCCACTGGGATTATAGGCATGTGCCACCGTGCGCAGTCAGACTTACATTTTTCTAAAGAACTAAGCAGGAACTGGGCCACTTAGTGCTGCCAGTAGCTGTTACATGAGGCCATCTCAGGACAAAGACAGCTCATACCTGGCAGGTGGGCAGCACTGATAAGGGGCTGGCCCAGGTGCCTTAAGCCCTGGATTTCCCCAGCTTTGACAGTCTCCTGAATGTTGTCACTTCTAAACGTCTGAAGTCTGGTCACTTACCACAATCACTTCCCCTGCTCCGTGATGCCCATGAGCCTTGGGATGGGGAACAGGAAAACAGTCTTGGGGAAGCAGGATACCATCATTGGTTGCTTCCAAGCCCCCAAGCATTCCTGGATGACCTGTGTCTGCCCTCGGAACTACTGATACCCCTTGGAGTGTGGTTTTAAAAACCAGTCATCTGAATCTAATCCTAATGGTGTGGACTTTGTCATTGTGAAGGGTCCCCTGGGTCCCAGGAGACCAGAGTACACAGTAGATGGGGATTGTTGGAGCCCCTCACAGAGCATCTCCTGCCTCCCTCTGACCCTGCTAAGCCTGTCCTGGCGGAGAGAATGCAGCAGCACCTTCTCGTTGCTGAACTAGCACCCAAGGACTCTTGGTGAACCGTGACATCAACTTCCTTCCAGTGCCTGCTTCAGAAGTTATGCTGAGATATTCCTTTTAAAAACGGGCTTGTCATTCTGACTAAATAATAGCATTCTCACTCAAAAGAGGGGGTGATGAGACTCTGCTGGCACTGATAGGAAAGTGCCTCAGTTTTAGGGTCAGAGTGTAGAACTCATAGGTTATGCCCTGTTCTTGAAATGTCCCAGACATTCTTGAAATGTCTTGAACACTTCCCCTTGGGTGGAGCAGGAGGCACAGTCTGAGTGGCCCAAGGAGGCAGCGTGCCTCATAAAATGCTGCATTTTCCCCCCCAAAAGGGCAGTCGAAGGCAGAACTTGCAAAACTACAAAACTAGCCCTTTTGCACTGTGACACCCATCCCTTTTTTTCTTTTTCTTTTTCTTTTTCTTTTTTTTTTTTTTTTTTTTTTTTGAGACAGGGTCTCACCAAGTTGGCCACACTGGGATACTCCTGTCCTACTAGTTCCCTGAGTTCTTAGGTTTATAGGTGTGCACCGCTGCACCCAGCTTACTTCAGTTATTTATATACAGACTGAACATTCTTTATGCTTGAGACCACAAGTGTTTTAGATTCCAGATTCTTTCAGATTTTGGAATGTTTGTACATATATAAAGAGTAAATTCATTTGTTTCATATGCATCTGACACACATAGCTTGGAGGTTAATTGTATAGAACATTTTTAGTGTGCCTGGGTTTTGACAGAGGTCAGGTTTTTCATCTGTGGTATCATGCGGTACTCTTAGTTTCTTCAAGTTTTGGAGCATTTCAGATTTTGAATTTCCAGTTAGGGATGCTCAACATATAATTTATAGTTGCAGACAGTGCAGAAATACATAAAGAAAATGCTAAAGTCACCCATTTGAGTTGATAGATTTTCACTGAACTTTCAACTTTATTGTAAGCTTGAAAATGTTTATAATACAGTGTTGGGAGACGATCCCAACCTCCCAATCCTGAAGCAGCCATTGAGTAGTCCATTACCATCCTGGGTGGTGGGTTTGTTTTTTGTTTTGTTTTTTTTTTTTTTTTCCTGAACATATATAATTTTTACAAAATTGTGACCACAGTGAAGTTATCACTGCTCTGGTAGATGCAGGCATTTCTATTGTGGGCTGCAGGAGAGTCCATGGTGTGTGTTCATTCATCTTCCTCCTGTATTTCCATGTCTCCCTGGAACAGAGCACTGTAGGAAACATGCTCCTGATGTGGCTATACCTCACCCCTTCTTTCCAGGTGGAATTACTGTGCAAGGCCCTCACCAAGCCACCAGCACCCCCAACTCTGGACTTTCCACATGCCTTGAGCCAGATTCATGGTCTTTTGATATTGTTCTTGCTGTGTTGCCGAGGCAGGCCTCAAACTCCTGGGCTCAAGCAACCCTCTCACCTTAGCCACTCAGGTAGCTGGGACTACAGGTGTGTACCACTGTGTCTCCTGAGCCAGATTTAAGGTCTTGTGTCTGGTTGGAGTCCTGGGCTTCCAAGGAAGAGTCAGGAATGGTAGATGCAGGCATCAATTGTGTCAAACCAATCCTCTCGGGCAGAGGAGGGAAAATGAAGTCACCTCCAGTCACTGCTGTGCCCAGTGTTTAACTAAAACCATTTATTTTTTTCTTTTTTAAGCCAGTGCTGGGAATGGAACCTAGGGTCTCATGCATGCTAGGCATGACTCTAAGCTATACTGCCACACACACCCCCCATCCCTTCACTAAAACTCTTGAGACTAAGGGATCTGTGAAATAAAAGGGTTTACTGAGCTGTTTCAGATGCTACCCAGGAAAGGACCGGTCTTGGGACAAGATCCCATAGCCACCAGCAGCAAAGTTCAGTAGCAGTTAGAAGTACCTCCCCGGACCTAAGAGCCAAGAGTATTGTCATAGTGAAAATTGAGGGAAGGAGAACATAAATTGTTCACATTGAACCTAGTTGGCTGTAGATAAGAGGGACAGGATTATGTTAATAAGGGAAAGTTTTGAGATAGGTGCACAGTCCATAAATAAGTCTACTTATTGCTTCTGTATTGATATTAATAGTCCCAAAGGTTTATATGTAAATGAGGCATGGTGGTGCCTGGTCCTGAGATTTAAGTCAGAAATTTGAAAACAGTCTTGTTGGTTTGGCCCTCCTCTTTCAGCCAATTAACTAAGTTCTTTTTCTCTCTTCTTTGCCATCCTCCTCCAGCCTTTGTAATTTATGACATCTCAGAGGGTTTTTTTTTTTTTTTTGGGGGGGGGGGGGTTATCAGCAAAGCTGCCTGCTCTGGCCTGGGGTCATTTGGCACTGAACCCAGTTTCCCCATCACTTATAAAGTCTAGTGGTGCTAGAATCATCTTGATCCAGTCCTCATTGGAGCCCTAGCAGTTTCACAACTGTCAAAAGACCAGATTGAAGCTAATTTAAACTAAACATCTCAATTAACTCGATTTATGATTCTAAAATGAAGCAGCACTTCATTCCATAAAATAGAATGAGTGAGCCAATGATCTGAGCAGAGGAGGTTGGTTTTATAGAGAGAAAAGTCTGAAGAAAGCAGAATCAAAGAGCAGTTGGTCATTTTTTAAAAAAAAAATATTTATCTTTTAGGTGTAGATGGACACAACACAATGCCTTTATTTTTATGTGGTGCTGAGGATCAAACCCGAATCCAGGTCCCACTCGTGCTAGGCAAGCGCTCTACCACTGAGCCACAATCCTCGTCCCAGCAGTTGGTCATTTTAAAGTTACTTTCCTTGTAAGGCAGGGGCAAGGAGACAGACTAATGAAGGGGAAATAACTGACTGGTTAATATCAGGTTAGGTTTTTGGGTTTTTTTTTTTTTTTTTTGTAAGGATTAATTAAGGCAAAGAGAACTTTTGTTATCCTGCCCATTGAAACTGGCCTGTTGGGGAAATTCGTTTGTTGCTGTCTCCTAATTTCTCCAAATCATCAGCTAAGTTTGACAACTAAGCTTGTGTTTGGTGATACGGAATTTTAGCGTGAGTCACTCCATTTTGGTTTTTAGTGTGGTCCATTGGGCCAGTGTAGGAGTCTTGTCCAAAACAGCCACCTCCTATAATTCTTATTTAACAGACTCAAGAAGAAAACGTCCTCCTTACCCACCAGGATCTTACATGATTGTAGGGCACTTTAAACCAGTGCCCACAAAAATGTCAGAACAGCTGAAGGTCAAGGAATGCATTAGAACAGCCATAATTAAATGCCAGAGTGCATGATCCCAGCGATAAATCCCGTGGGCTGTCAGGAGAAGCTGCTTTCCACACAGATGAGAAATACTCCACAGGGCAGAAGTTCTTTGAGGTCTCATGCTTTATCTTTGAATTCCGTGTGAATTTTGCATTCTGGGCCATTACCCATTTGAGCTTATTTTTTCTATAAAATAGGCAAGACCCTCCTTAGCCTGGCTTTGCCTGAGCCTCCAACCTCCACTGCACTTCCTTCTTGAGACAAGGCCACGCCCCCACTGTAAGGCTTCCTCTGAGAAGCCCCCCTGTCCCCCCACATTCGAGATTGGTGCCCACAGCCCCAGGGATCGCCACCTCCCTTTCTCTTCTGGTCCTACTCCACCCAAACCAGAGCACTTGAAAATGGTACTGGAAAGCCAACATACCCCACCTCTCAGCCTTGGGACACCCCGCTGCGGAACAGGAGAAATGCCTGCCCTCCCTAAGCAGACACCCAAGTACTGGCTGCTGTCATCAAGGGCCAGAGGCATTGCTACTTCATGTCCTTTGTCAAGCATTACTGTGGAGGTTTAGAACCTGCCTTCCCACGGGCCACCTACATGCCAGGACAGGGGCTACTACTTCACCCCATGTCAGCCCCACAATGTATCCAATCCCAGAACCCACTGGCCAACAGTCCACCAGTTCCCATGTGACAGCAGTGAGCTGCCCAGATATGAATTCATGGCCAACTAAAGGGTTGGAGGCCAAATACTGACAGCACAGCCATTTCCGCTTCCCAGTGCTCCTGGCCCCTCCTAGGTGGATGGATCCCTTCCTATGCAGCCCACCTAGGCCCATCCTGCCCTGTGGCCAAGGCCAGCTAGCCCTCAGACTGATGTGGGTACTTGGTACTCTCAGCAGTCTCTCCCCCATCGCCCTGGGCAGCATGAGCTGTCCCAGAATTACCAGGACTGGCTGGCACATACAGGCCTAGGGACAATATGCCCACAACTATAGAGGTGCTGCCCACAGCTCATCCTGTCACAGACTGGAGGGTGGTTATAAGCAGCCAGAGTTGCAAGGGAGGCTCAAAGGAAGAAGTATAGGCAGGGCCACCTCTTAAACCTTGGGTGACCAGTACATGCCCCACTGCAGGGTGACTGCTGAGAGTCCAGAAGGGCACACAGTAGGCATCCAGACACCTGCAGTGGAGGTCAGTGTGCTGTGGGTACTATGTAGGGGAGGACCACTGTGCTCATAGAAGATTTCAGGGGCCTGTCGCCCTGAAAGAGCATAATTTGCTACTGAACAGGGTCCCCTGATCCCCTGCCTCTGGGTTAGCAATAGTGAAGTCCCTGGGGTCAGAGCTGTTCCTGTTTTCATCCCCAAGTCCCTCTGGATGACGAGACCAACCACCAGCCGGATGCTAGGGCTCAGTGAGACCTGAGCTTCCTTCATGGAGAAGCCACAGAGCAGTCAGGCTCATTACTGCAGTTAGTTAACAAACCACAGGGCAGCCCCAGCTGACCTGGCAACTGGCCACCCTCGCCATCCCTAAGTGGAGACATTCCCCCATCACTGAAACCCACAGGAGCCTCCCCCTCCTGGCTCACTGCAGTAGTGTTGGCATAGAAGGGACAGGGAGGTGACATGCTGGAGATGTGGAGGTGGCTGGGCACTGGAGGTGAGAGAACGCAGCAGGAGCAAAGGTACAAAGTGGCCTGGGAAGCTGTGTGAGACCAAGGCTCTGGCTTTGGCAAGATGGCCAGTTTCCCTGTGAGGCAGCGGGAGCCTCTTGGACTGTCCTGCAGGATCTATCTTGTCTGCCTTCCTTCCCTTCTTTAAATCTTTTGTCACGACGTGTTTGGTACATACAGAACTTGCACAATGTACGTAAGAAATAAATCATAATAAACACCTGTATCCCCACTGCCCTCCTCCAGAATCGGGACATGATCAGAGCCACTATGAGCACCCCTGGTGCCGTGCCTGGCCTCTCCTACCCCCAGAACACACCAGGACTAGCCTCTGACTTAAATTTTCCATATGTGTCATCTTTCACAATTTGATAATTTTCATATATGTGTGTCACTAATTTTTCTTGGGTTTTGTTTATTCTGAGAAACTTGATAAACATATACTTGGTGAAGTCTTCTTGTTTTCCCTACAACATCTTATTCTTCCAGTTTGCCCATGTTGTGAACAGCTGAGTAGTATTCCTCCAGAATATGCCACCACTAATGTGCCCATGCCGTAGGGTAGGTGTCTAGGGGAGTCACCAGCAGTGCTGCTGTGGACAGTCTTATCCATGCCTCCTGCTGCACATGACAAGATTTCTGTGGGATGTTTGCCTCAGAGAGGAATGGAGGTGTCATGGGGTGTGTGCATGCTGAGCTTTCCGGTGAAGACCGTAAACACCTGTCCCCGTTCACACCCCATAAGCAGCTGCTGGGAGTTAGCTTAGCCCTACATTCATGCCCAGCTATTTATTGTCAGGTTTTTCCTTCTTGTCACTCAAATGCCATCTCATAATGGCTTATCTCATGGCTATCTCATGATGGTCACTGCCTCAGTGACCAATGCAGTGGAGCATTTTCCCCCAGGCTTTTTTAATCAGTTTCCTCGTTGCTGCTCCCAGACACACAGGAGCACTGTCACTCTTCTTGTTGAAAGTGGAGTTGAGAAGCGGGGTTCTGGAAGAAGGCAAGGAGCCTCAGACGCCACTAAAACTAAGTGTGAGGATAGTCAGGAGCTCCTGGGAACAACCCCCAGCCTACAGCCTAGCCACAGAGGTCAGGCATTGCAGGTCACCCCTTGGTGGTCTCACTTGGTACCTTTGTTCCCCGGATGGGTTCCTTCACATCTCAGAGTCCAGGGATTTCCCATTCAGAAATGGCATTCTGACAGCTAAATGCAGCAGTTGGGGACGAAGTTACTTGCTCCGGAGTCCTGCAGTGGAGACCCATAGAGTCACAGCTCCAGCCTCCTCCCCTCCCGCTTCATCACCCGTCTTACCTTAACTCTTCTCCTGGTCTCCTTCTCCTTGCAGGAAGTTCTACTACATCACCCTGCTACGAGACCCCGTGTCGCGCTACCTGAGTGAGTGGCGGCACGTGCAGCGTGGGGCCACGTGGAAGACATCGCTGCACATGTGTGATGGGCGCACGCCCACGCCCGAGGAGCTGCCACCTTGCTACGAGGGCACGGACTGGTCGGGCTGCACGCTGCAGGAGTTCATGGACTGCCCGTACAACCTGGCCAACAACCGCCAGGTGCGCATGCTGGCGGACCTGAGCCTGGTGGGCTGCTACAACCTGTCCTTCATCCCCGAGGGCAAGCGGGCCCAGCTGCTGCTGGAGAGCGCCAAGAAGAACCTGCGCGGCATGGCCTTCTTCGGCCTGACCGAGTTCCAGCGCAAGACCCAGTACCTGTTCGAGCGGACGTTCAACCTCAAGTTCATCCGGCCCTTCATGCAGTACAACAGCACGCGGGCGGGCGGCGTGGAGGTGGACGAGGACACCATCCGGCGCATCGAAGAGCTCAACGACCTCGACATGCAGCTCTATGACTATGCCAAGGACCTTTTCCAGCAGCGCTACCAGTACAAGCGGCAGCTGGAGCGCCGGGAGCAGCGCCTCAAAAGCCGCGAGGAGCGCCTGTTGCATCGCGCCAAGGAGGCGCTGCCCCGGGAGGACGCGGAGGAGCCAGGCCGAGTGCCCACCGAGGACTACATGAGCCACATCATCGAGAAGTGGTAGTGGTGGCGGCCGCTGGGGAGGCCTCGCAGGGGCAGGGATGAAATGGGACGCAGACTCACACACAGAAGGGCCCACCCAAAACTGTTGAGGGAAGCATCCCAAACCCGTTTATCAGAAGGCAGATACATCCTGGAGGAAAATGGAGTGGGGAAAGGGTGGGCCAGGCAGGGCGGGTCTTGCTGTTTGCCACAGTCTGGAGGCCTGACAACGTGTGTAGCCCTGTAGGTCAGAAGAAGGTGTGCTAGGATGCCCCAGGCATGTTGGACATGATGGGGCTTCCGGGTAGGTGGCTCTCTGCTCTCCTCACCCCCACATCACTGTCACAACAGCAGGAAGTTTGGAGAAGAGAGACATCAGAGTGAGGATGTGCCAGGAATGAGTCCCACACCAACTATGCACACACTTGTACTCTCTTGCCCTCTGTCCAGGCCAGTAAGGACGAGAGACCAACTCCAAGCAACCAACCTGAAGCTTTTTGGCCTCTGAGGGCCCTGATACCCCCAGGTCCTAGAAGGGTATCCCTGGGAACCCAGGCAGCTGTCTAAAGTGTCCTCAGGACCGGAACTCTAGGTTCAGCCATCCATAGCTGCTTGATGGTCAGAAGCCACCCCAGCTGCGGCAGAGGAGACTGGTGGCCTCTAGGAAGCCCACTTCTCTCTCTGGCCCATGGTCAAAATTCAGTCCAACCTGGTCTCTAGGGGTGACCACCCAGGCTGACCAGGCTCAGACAGCAAGGGCATGGGCATTAAGAACTCTCCCGACCCCTGTTCTTTCTGACCCTCTGCCCCCAACCCCATCACTGGGGCAATTAGTCAAGGGCTCACATCCCACTGCTCCTACAACCCTGAGTATAAAAGTACAATAAGCTTCCATTGGCTGGAAGGCGAAACCACACTGCTGCCGTGAGCCGTACCCTGGGGCCATAGTAGTTCTGGATGGCCAGGATGAACCAAATTAGATTCCGATTTTCAACTAGGGTTGGAAGAAACAGCTCTGGTACCCAGATACTCAGCCCTCCTGACCCTGGCTCTCTGCACTTCCCTGCTCCTCCCAAAGACTGGCCAGGCCCTGTTTCCAGCAGCCCCGCAGGCTAGCCAGTGGCCCTACTAGAAGCCATGTTGTGAACACTTGACCCGTGCCCTGTCCCCCATTCATTCTAGGAGGCGTAGGAGAGTCCTCACCTGAGTGTCAGGCACTCTGGCTCTGCAGAGGGCATGTGCATGTGCCCAGAGGCTGCAGGCTGACCCCGGAGCAGAACAGGGACCTCTTTCCTGCCCCGGGTTTCTTTTGGCCACCCTTGCTGTCCCACCATGGAATGAAGGCATCTGTTGCCACAGGCAGGGGGCAAGGGACTTTTTGGTGTCCAAAGGCAAGACAGGCTCTAGGTGGGCATCATCCAGCCCAGAGCCACCTCCCGTGTGAGTGGCCACACTGAGGAGGTGGGCACCAAGGTGAGTCAGCAGGGTGGCTGTTTTAAAGAGAGGCCAAGCCACGCGGAAGGATCAGTTCTGATGCTTGTCTGGGGTGGGCATACTCCGAGGGAGAGGACGAGTTTGTTGGGGGAGCCCTGCAGTCTTTCACAGGCCACAGGAAGTGGGTACCCAAGTCTCAAGATGGCCTCTCCTTGGTGTGCTTCCCGTGTGCGCGGGCCTGAGTGTAGGATCTGATTTGTACATATTGGAATATGTTTTCACTTACTCCCCGCTGTCCCAGCTCTCGTGGAAGCATGGGTCTCTTCTCAATATCTGCTGCATTGGGAAAATAGCCCCCTCTCAGGCCACCACCAGGCTGAGGGACCCTCAGTTCCTCGGCCGTCCAACCCAGCACTTCCCACTCAGGCCACCTGCTTTGGGGGCAAAGTTTCCTTGTGCCCACAGCACCTAGATGTCCCAGGACTCAGAGGACAGAAGCCAGCAGGCAGTGAGCTAACAACTTGGTCACAAGCACCCTACAGACCTGCAGATGTCCCCTCCTGGAGGGGGCACCAGGGACAGCAGAACTGTCCAATCAACATGTCTGAACTTTTTGGGAACTGGAACTGTTTAACTTGAACCCAGGAGCGTTTAAAAGCTTTATTTATTTATAGCTTCTTATTAAAAAAAAAAAAGTGTTGAGAAGAAATCTTTTGGTTATTCATACAAAAAAAATGAGTTGATAATGGAAAGGCAAGTCATAATCATCTAATTGTTTTTGTCTAGGTTGAGAATGAATGTTAGCAGATGAAATAAATTCTGAAAAGGAAGGCTGTGTGCTGTGGTCTGTGGTGGCAGAGCAGTCGTGATTAAAATAGCATCCCTGAGCACAGGCGGTCTGTGGGTGCAGAGGGCCCAGGGAGAGCAGTAACATGGAGTGAGAGGTGCCCAGCGTAAAAACTGTGACTGTCCTTACCACAGAGAGGAACAGTGCATTAATCATTTATTACAGTGTTTGGAAAGATGACAGAAGAAGGCTGACAGGGACGGTGATGCCATTTGGTTACATTGGCAATGACTTCTTTTCAACTTTTATTTGGAAAGACTTCAAAAGAGTCGAACATAGACACTAGGAAGCTCCGTATTGGTTCCTTTTATGTTGCCAATAACACAACACCACAGACTGCGTGAGTTACAAAGGAATGAAGGTTTAATTTGGGCTCATAGTTCCAGTCCAAGGTCAAGGGACAGCATCTAATGATGGCCTCACAGGCACAGTCCTTCCTGCCTTGTGGCACGGGGCATCACACAGCAGGAGAGGAAATCTGTGTGTCCTCTGTTGTCTCTATAAAGCCAGCAGGAGTGGAACTTAGACTCCACCCTGATTAGACTTTGTCTAATCCCACTCACCGCCAAAGGCCCCACCTGTGGCCTCTATGGTCAGATGCAGTTCCCACCCTCGGACACGTCACAGTTGGGCTTGAGTTCAACACAAGCAACCGTATCCAACCACAGCAAGCCTGCAGGTAGTGTGCTGTCACATTTTTTTTACTCTGTGCTCACACTCCCATTTGTCTCTGGCATGCACACATGTGCACACTCACATGAAACATTTGAAAACAGACTGTGCTCATCAGAATACTTCAGTCCTAGATGCTCCCACACCTATCCCCTAAGAACGATATCGGGCTACAGAACTCAACCCCATTTATCACATCCCCAAAACTTAATATTGATATATCGTTATGTAATGATCTATAACCAGAGTTTCGTCTTGTCCCAAAGATGTCTTCAGAAGGTCTTTGGAACCCCAGGACCTCACAGTGCAGCTAATGACTCCCCTCATCTCCTTCATCCAGAGTCCCTGGGGTGATAGGCCTGCACCACCGTGCCCAGCATTATTTCTTTTAATATTGATATTTTTGACTAAGTCAGTTCTCATTTCCTCATGATTGGATTTGGTTAACATCTTGGGCCTGAATGTCAGGCAGGGGAGGTGGTTCTCCGGGTGAACACTCTGGTGCTAGTTTTATTTCTCTGTTCTGCCGGGGCAGGGATACACCTGCTTGCTCCCCACTGGCTGCCTGCAGAGGAGTTAGAAGAGCCACAGGGAGCCCAGGCCAGCTCTCAGCAGAGCCCCTAGGAGCTGGTCACCTGGGGGCTTGTGCCTGCAATTTTTGTTTTAATATATTTTGATCTTTCTTACTAGTTAGGCATGACAGTAGAATGCATTTTGGCATATTACCCATGTGTCATATTACACATATGGAGTACGACTTCTCATTCTCTGGTTGTCCATCATGTAGAATGACACTGGTCGAGCCATCATCTATGCACACAGGCAAGTGAAGTCTGATTTAGTCGACTCTCTTTCCTATTGTGCCTGCAATTTAGTCAAAACAAACAAAAGTGAACACCTCCTGCAGACCTGCAGACCGGGCCTTTCTGGAAGAATCATGGCACCAGCAGAACAGGAGGAGGATGAAGCTGCCCCTTCAGAGCCCAGCCTCAGACCCCAACACGTGGGTCCAAGTAAGGAAGGAGCGGCCACTCTAAGGAACTGCCTCCACGTGCAGAGATCTCCAGGGGCTTCAGCCCCTCCTAAACCCTTCACTTGAGGTTTCTTTGGGATACTGTGGACCAGACCTCCACCGGGCTCTTGCTACGGAGGACCCAGGATGAAAGGGTGGCTTTTTGGTGGCTCCATTCAGCCCTGTAGGGCTGGTGTTGTGATCAGAGTTGAAATCAGTCCTGAAAATAGCTCTCCTAAAAACAGGTTTTTTTTTTCATCCTCTGTCGGTGTCAAGTTGAAGACTACTTTGAAGCCAGATCCAGGGGCTCCAGTCACCTCCAGCCCAGCCTTCATCACTTCTGGTGTACGGCTCCTGATGAGGTCAGGCCCGCCTGCTGGCGGCCCCCTGCACCCTCCAGTAATGTTGAGAAACCACATCTTTCCTTCCTCCCCAGATCTCTGGGTTCAGACAAAAGCAGAACTCTCTTCGCCTACCATCAAACCCACACCACGACTGGCTGTCACCCAGCCCAATCCTGCTGTCTTCTCTCAGTCCCCAGCAGGCCTGGCTTGTCCTCACCCTTCTCAGTCGGGGACACCTCTGCACACTTGCTGCCTCTTTTCTTTCTTGAAGACGCTGGGTCCTGACTGTCCCCTTCTAGGCCTGGTCTCACAGGTGCCTAGCTTAGGACCCCTGCTCCCCTTAACAGGGGCATAGAGGAAAGCCTGGCCTCTGGCCAACCTCACAGGGATGGGAGCCCCAAGTCCCCTCTGGGAATAGGCAGGTGGTCTTGGGAGGACACTGGGTGACAGGGCTGCTTTTCCCACGGAGGCCTCACCTCAGGGGTGCAAGGGGACGCCCACTCTTGTGGGAAAGCCTGGTCTCGCTCCCCTCCCCAGCACACTGCATCGACAGAGACCTCTCAGGAATTGCTCTGTCATGGAGGACCGGATTCCAGCTGGACCACGGACAGACGGGCTGCATTTTCTCTCTGTCAGTTGGGAATGCTGCTGGGGATCCCGCCTCCTTACGTCCAGTGGAGGAGCTGGGCCTGGCAAGTTCTTCGCCCTGGGCCCACTCCTGCGATGAAGACAGTCTCCAGCCCTGATGACAGAGGGACAGTCCCCTCCCTAGGAGGGCTCACTAAAAAGCAGAGTCCTGGTGTTAACCTGAACCAATGGGATCAGACCCACGGCTTGGGCCACCACGCAGCAAAACCACGTGGACCCCAGTCCCTCCTACCTGAGGACCATCCTGGATTCCTTTTCCTGCAGTTCTGGGCATGGAACCCAGGACCTCCCACACGCTGGGCGGAGCTACACCCCCAACCCTTCTATTTATCTTGAGAGACAGTCTCACCAAGTTGCTGAAACTAGCCTCAAACTTGCAATCCTCCTGCCTCAGCTTCCCAAATCCCTGGGATTACAGCAGGCACCACCATACTCAGCTCCCCGCCACCCCTTTTTTTCCTCCCCAAATTGCTGAGAATTTCCCACCCATCACCCTCCACCCACCCTGCCTGATCCATCATCCTTTTTCCTGCCCTCCAGGGCTGGGTGGGTCTCTGTCCTATCTTCTAGCACAGAGCCTGCTATGTTGCCCCCTGGGTCTCTGCTCACTCCAGCTTCTTGTCTAACAGTCCAGACCAGCCCACTCCCAGCCCAGCCCAGCCCAGCGCCCCAGGCCCTCTGGTGGGAGCAGGGTTCCTGGCCCAGGCTGAGGAGGGTCTAGACACACAGCACTGCCCAGATTTGCTCTAAATTTCCCCTTTTTAAAGAAACCCCTCACATTCCCTGAAGGATGATTTACATTTTTTCAAACTGTGTCCGGTCTAGTGATGTCTCTGCTGGTTTGAACCAGTCTCTTAGGGTCCCCTCTCCATCCCTGCTTCCCCTTCACTCTGGGTGAAGGCACACTCAACCCCTAACAGTGACAAGTTACCCACACAGGGTCCCCCGGCCACCTTGTCAGGGCCTTGGCCAGGGTGCCACTCCCTGTCTCCATGGGGTGCCCAGGACAGATGGAACTCAGGGGTCTCCCCTGTTGGCTCAAGCAAGGCACAGAGAGCCCTCCTTGGGGCCATCTGCCCCCTCCAAGGCTCGGCTGAGTCCCCACCTCAGCACAGGTTTCTAACTCCAGGACACAGGATCCCCCTGTCACATGACCCCTCCGTTCCACTGCTTCCAGACTGGCAGCTCTCAGCCCCTCCACCTGTTCCTACTGCCTCCGCCCCAGCAGGGACCACGTGTCTCCCTCCCTCGCTGCCCCAAGTCCCCACAGCTCCCAGCACCTTGGCAGCTTCCCCCAGTCCTCCCTGTTCCCTGGCCTCCCCCTCCCTCTGGCTCCTCGGAGCCCTGATTTCTATGTGAGAGGCAGCCTGGGGACTTTGCAAAAACACTTTTCTTTTTCAAACAAAAAGCCAGGCATTCAAGACCCAGAGGCCGAAACTCCAGGGAGTCGGCTGTGGGCCTCTGGCTTCCAGCTCAGCAAAGCTTCTTTGTTCCCAACGGAGCCCGCCCTTCCCCAAGCCCTAAGCCAGCCCGGGGCACTTCAGGCAATATTGTTCCTGAGATGCTGAATGACAGGGGCTTGGTGTTTCCACAGTCCCCTCTCCAGGGAATGGTGTGGTATGACAAAGCCTTGGGGTGGGGTGGGGGGGCAGGAAGAGCTTGGAGGGGCGCTTGGCTCAGAAAAAGGGCTTGAACTGGGCCTAACAAAGGACCCGCCTGTGGGACTTGCTCAGTCTTATTTAGGAAGCAGTCCGCCCCACAGTCTGAACCTGTGTTTCCAGAGGATGTCCAGAGGCACTGCGGCAAGCTGCCTGAGGGGTACCTGCCTATTTTCAGCTGGCTGTCCCTGTTCCTTTTGACTGGATTAGAAGCTGGGGCCTTGCAGCAGAACCTGTTTTCTGTGCCTCCTAGGCGTAGAACCTCCACAGACCAGTGGGCCAGCCTCTACTTCCCAGTCTCCCTTACAATGAGATGTGGTTCACCCCCATTCCTGAAAGCTCGGTCCTTGTCCCCAAAGCCAATCCAATCATGAAGATGAGGTTTTGGAGAAAAGGAAAAAGAATGTTTATTGCTTTGTCAACAAGGGAGAAACACAGGGGACTCTTACCCCAGAGTCTGTGATTCTGCCCATCACCGAAACAGGGGCTTTTAAAGAGGTGATTTCAAGGCTACATTCCAAGTGTTCCCAGTCTGGAGATGTAATTCACTTGCTAATTTGAGTCATTTCTTAGATCCTCTGGTGCCATCCCCAAAGTCTGAATTACTTCATTTCACAGTGGCCAAGCAGCAAAGGCTATATTCAAAGCGCAAAGTGGACCACTATTATACCACCCTTCTATGACCAACAGAGTATCAGAGGAAATGTCACTTGGTTCTTAAGGAAACAATCCTGAAAGAGAAGTAGCTGGCCTTTTTTCTTCTTTCCTCCTACCTAATGGCTAGACTGAGGATGTGATGTCTGGTGCTTAAGCATCCATATTGGACCAAGAAGTAGAAAGCATGAATTGAGGATAGTAGAGCAACAATATAGGTCCCAGAAGATTGTAAAAACACCCTAACAGCTTTGGACTGCCTACTTTAAGACTTTATCTGTGTACAAGAGAAGTAACCATGTACCTTGTTGAAGCCAGTGTCTCTTGGGGTTTCTATCCTTCTCTAATGAACCTAATCTTAATAATGGTGTAATACATGAAAGGATCACTAAAGATCAAATTGCTGCAAAGAAAACACAATTGAAGGCCGCAGCCTAGTAACAGCAGGGTCGATCCACACTGCTGGGGATTACTGAGTACAGCCTGCCCACCTGCCCCCCTCCTGTTCCTGGTCTCATTTATCTGGAAGCATTAATATGCAGAGAATGGAAAGATATTTTTTCCTTTTCTACCTATTGAATTTTAAATGTGAATGGATCACCTATTCAACAGTATCTGACTGAAAATAAAAACTAAAGCAAAATTTTCTTCAAGTTACTGATTGAGGCCAGGGTGGGAATCCGGCTTGGAGGAATGAAGGAAAGGTACAAAGTTCATCTGTAACATTTTCTATATTTTAATTAGAAAGTAAGATGGGCAAAGAGACAGTTGTCACTCCTGGGTGATGGGTGATAGTTATATCTATATATTTGTATATAAATAAATATTTTATGATGATGTTAATAATATAAATACTAGAAAATAAAAACGGGCTGGGGATGTGGCTCAAGCGGTAGCGCGCTCGCCTGGCATGCGAGCGGCCCGGGTTCGATCCTCAGCACCACATACCAACAAAGATGTTGTGTCCGCCGAGAACTAAAAAAAATAAATATTAAAAATTCTCTCTCTCTCTCCTCTCTCACTCTCTCTTAAAAAAAAAGTGTAATGCACAAATATGAAACAAAGATTTAAAAAAAAAAAAAGAAAAGAAAAACATTCTTTGTGCTTTTATGCATGATCTTATATGACTCAAAATAAAAGTGGCAATTGTTAAAAGTCTGCCTGGAGGCAAAATCTAAGGTTAAAAGTTAGTCTTCAGAGCCCTGAGGCAGAAATGGGCATTGTCACCTGGGTCCAAGGATTCCCAGGATGTGTACAGAGGAGCCCACCAGGACTGGGGAGTCGGGGATGTGGGTGGTGGTGAAGCCAGATTTAAAGTTAGGTAGTCAGTGTAGTTAGGTAAATCGGGTCTAATACCGAGTGAAATCTAAAATGGAGGCCATGCTGGGAATGACTCAGGGAAAACAGGACAACTCATGGAGTGTTAATAAAGTTCCGAAAAGGCCCTAAGCCAAAGTCCACCTGGAAGAAATGTTAATGAACATCCCCCAACAGACTTGAAGACAGCCCATCCCAAAGAAATGTTAATGAAGCCCAGGATACAGCCCCCAACAGATTTGGAGGTAGCTCATCCCAAAGAAATGTTAATGAACAGCAAACTTGACTCGGAAATGACCAGATTACTCCTTTGTCCCAAACCCTTCCCACCTACATTCCTTCACCAAACCTATAAAAAGGGGAACACATTGCCCGCTAACTGGATTCCACCTTTTGGGTCCCCTTCTTCCTCCGGGAGAAGTCTTTTCTTCTGTCCTTTAATAAATTTCTAATTTCTACTCTGACCTTGCCTCGGCGTGCTTCTTTGGTGTTATTCTTCAACATCGGGGAGCAAGAACTCGTCACCGGTCAACAGCGGTAACATATTGGAGGTCCCACCGAGATTCTACACCGAGGTAAGTACACGCACCCCATGTCTGTTTGAGGTGCATCTTTCTCTCTTTCTTTCTGGAGGTAAGGTGGGCACCCGTCGGCTACTTAAACGCAACTAGTGCAGCCGCCACTCTACAAGACTCGGGTGAGAGGTTTCTCGGCCTAGGCAGCTCTCAATCACCTGTTCGGTACAGAGCAGGCATGTTGGGTTCTGCCAAAGCCGCTTCCAACTTTTCTGTCTGGGCCTGGAGAGCAATTGGCGTGAGTACACGGTGTCCGGAATCCCGATCTGCCTCGGATGCGTGGAGGTGGAGGAAGGAGTTTGGAACAACTGAGGAATTCCGGTCTGGGCTACTCTCAGACGAATTCTTAAGGTTCCTTTCTCTTGAGCCCCCTTCCGACAGCCCCCAGGGGTATCTAAGGTGATCGGTAGATGAACGGCATTGAGGGAAAGCCCCAATCACATTTGCCTCCGTATGGGCCATGCAACACTCCCAACCCCGCATCCAATCCCTCCTGGATGCTCCCCTTCCTTCATGGGTCAGAGACGTTAGCAATTCAGGTTGTAAGGCTGAGAGAAAGGCATAGGATAATTAGTAAGATCTGCCCAGGTTCCCTAAGGTGCATAGGTAACTATCACTAGTCTGTTTTACCGCCCAATGTTTAAAATGAGCTGTGTTCCTTAAGCTACCAAGAGAGGCATTTTTTTAGAATCAACTCCTCCGGTAATCTGCTAGTCTACAGAGCAAGGATGACAAAAGAGCACACAAAGGATTTTAGTGGTCGGGAGGAAAGCAGTAAGGCCCTTAAGTCTGAATCCTCCCAGGGTCTCTGGCACAGGGCAAAACTGAGACCCTAGCACTTTGCTAAAGGGGACCAGAAACCCCTTGGCAAAGCCAGGTGAGAGACGGGTTTTCTGGACCGTTTAGGAGGCTCAAGTATTAGGGAGATCAACAGTTTTCTCCGGCGCGGGGGCCTGAGTTCTGTTTTTTTCTCTCCACACTCAGATGGGAGCCTCACTCTCTAATACGTCAGGTACGCCACTTGCCTGCGTATTGAAAAATTGGGATAAATTTGACCCTCAAACACTCAAGAAAAAGCGCCTCATTTTCTTCTGCCGCCAGGTCTGGCCTCAATACAAACTCCCTGATGGAAAAACCTGGCCACCAGAGGGAAGTATCAATTTTAATACTATTTTACAACTTGATAAATTTTGCAAAAAGAAAGAAAAATGGTGTGAGGTGCCATATGTTCAGGTTTTCTTTGCTCTAAGGGAAAATCCTAAATTATGCCAACAGTGTAAAGTAGACTTAGCCATGGTATCTGCCATAAGACCTAATTACCCAACTGGAGCACAGGCAGTTCCCAGAAGTGATCCTGAGTGGGACCCAAATGATGAGCAAGACGCTTGGAAAATTAGATATTTTCAGGTATTGATCCTTGAAGCCCTTAGGAGAATCAAACAAAGGCCCATTAACTATTCTAATATTTCAGAAATTATTCAGGGCCCCCAGGAAAGCCCTGCTCTTTTCATGGAGAAACTCAAAGAGGCAATAAGAAAACATACCACCGTGGATCCTGAATCCACAGAGGGCCAACTACTTTTAAAGGACAAATTTATCACTCAGTCAGCCCCAGACATCCAGAGGAAGTTACAAAAATTGGCATATGGCCCTGATCAATCTCTAGATAACATCCTCCAAATTGCTACTTTGGTTTTCTACAATAGAGATATAGAGGAAAAAAAGGAGAAAGAGCTTAGAGACAGAAAGAAAACTGAAACGCTGGTATTTGCTCGCAGAGGAGTAAGCTCCCAGGATGCAAGAGGACGAAATGCTCCTCAATCCACAAGAGGGACTTGTTTCCAATGTGGAGAGGAAGGACATTTCAAACGGAATTGCCCAAAGGCCAAGCGTCCGCCTCCACGGCCCTGCCCTAGATGTCAAGGCAATCACTGGAAGAATAACTGTCCCCAGGGAAGTAAGTCCTTGAAGTCAGATCCCTCTACACATGCCTGACAGGGCCCAAGCTCAACCTTGGCTCCTGTGACTCCTATCACCGCATGTGAGCACTGGGTATGCTTCTTCTTAGGGAGCCAAAAGGTCAACTTCCTTTTAGATACTGGCGCCAGTTATTCTGTGCTCACCTCTTATCCTGGACCTCTTTCCTCTAATACTTTAACCCTACAAGGGGTGTCTAGATGGCCTTTTACCAGAAGGCTTACTCCCCCACTGAGTTGTGAATGGGACGGGGTGATGTTTTCTCATGCATTTCTGATAGTCCCAGAATGTCCTAGCCCCTTATTGGGAAGAGACATACTTTCAAAACTTCAAACTGAATCTAAGACCAAGAGGACCATTATGTCTGCCTTTATTAAAATGTGATATAAACCCTGAAGTGTGGGCTACTAAAGGCAAAATTGGACAGGCAAAAAGTGCAGTTCCTATCAAAATAGTTTTAAAGGACCCTTCTGTCTTTCCGCATCAGAGACAATACCCCTTACGCCCAGAGGCAAAAAAGGGTTTATTGAAGATCATTCAGAACCTCAAAAGACAGAAACTTTTAGTGCCCTGCAATAGCCCATCACCAAAAAGTGATACTTAGCTATGATATCTTGGACTCACTGAGGAAAAGAATCAGAAAATTTGGGCTGATCAAAGTACATACACCCTTCCCCCTTCAAGACCTAAGGCAGATAAAAACTGACTCTACTGGAAGGTTAGGAGATATGCAGATTGCCTAGGATTGGATCTATCCAAAGGAGCTAATCTTGCAAGTGAAAGGGAAACTGAGGAATTCCCAGCAGCTGCCAGAGCCTTTTTCGCTTTGGGGAAATTTCCTCATTCTTTCTCTACACTGTAAGGATTACTCCACCCAAATGCAGTAAAGTCAGTCACACTGAGACCCTTGGTTTTACACTTATAGTTGCCCCTATGTGAGAACATCTGGTCCACTCATGGGAAATCTAAGGTGCCACTGATAGGAGTCATAATTAAATGGAAGTTCAAAACCTAGAGAGGTATTTTCTTATCTGGTCTATTTTAAAGGTTATTATAGATTGTTTCTTGGAGATAATCTAGGTTAAATGTGTGTCTAAATGATGTTTCATCTGGTATCTAAATAAGTTTGAAGCATTGCATAATCTTGCAGTTAAAAGTTAGGGTTAGGTAACTGTTTAGTTTGTGACAATTCATGCCAGAGAACTTAAATACTTAGGATGGAAAATTAAAAGAACTCTACTTCCAAGTTAGCAAGTAACTCCCAGTTTTATTTTTTCATCAATTTTTGAACTGGGTAGCCTAAGGAGATTTCACTAGGTATACAGTGCATTGATTTAGGCAAGGATAATAAATTATGATTTGGTTATCTGTTTCTCTCTGTGTGTAAGATTTAGAAAAAAGTATTAAATTAAAACGTTGATCTGGCTTATTGAAATGACATTAATTAGCAACAGTCTTGGAAATTTTCAAAACTTAATTTAGATATACATGGTATTGTGTGGATTTTTTCCAAGTGATTTAATGTAACTTAATACTACATTAGGAACTTCAAAAAGAAAGTAGCTTAATGATCCTGAAGGAACTTCTTCTGATAGTGGCTTTTATATTATCAAGAAGGATCCTATTTTCAGTTGTGTGAGCAAGTTTTTCTAGCATAAGAAGATAAATTGTGACTTATGGTTAAAGTGCCTCAGGCATGTGGTTTCTGGTCAGAATTCCAGTTTCCCCAGGTCCTTCCAGACCTCAGCCAGGACGTAAGTTGGTATGCAAACAGAAGCAGCTTGGAGCTCAGGCCCAAGTAAAAAAAGAAGGGGTAAAAGTGTCTTTTTTACCTAAACTCAAACTAGACCAAATCAAGAAGTAAATTGTATGGCATTTACTAATTACTGGCCGGTCAATTTTTCTAGGACTTTTGCCTTTTTTTCTATGTTTTTTTGAGCTCATGATTTTGTTCCTACAGACAAGTTAATGTTTTTCTGATAAGTTCTATTTTTGATCAACTGGATTTTTTTAAACATTACAATGGGATTTCACCTGAGAAATCTACAAGGCCTTCACCATTGTGTTATGTGTTACACTTGTGTTACATGTTGTTTGTATGTCTATGTCTGTATGTGTATGTCCATATATCATGCAGTGATTGACAGACAAATGACAGATGAGGAGTGCTCATGAAAAATTAAAAATGGATCCAAATATCTTTGATTCACATAGGTTCAAATGGCTCAATTTAAATTTAGTACATAGATAAAAAAGGAGGTCTTAAATTAAGCTTATAAATTTTCCTAGGTGTTCAAAAAGGCCCTAATAAAATATGTTTCTAGATGAAGTAATCTGCTTAGATTCAAAGGTTTACAGGTATTGTTTCAAAATGTGAACAGAAGGAGGTTAACAGATAAAAAGAGAAACTAGAAGGTTCTAGGTATGGATTTAATAGAGGGAAAGTATTTCTGGATAAGAGTCTATATGATTAAGCAATTAAGAGGGTTTAAGTAAGTGATACAAAGAAGGTCTATGCAAGTTGTAAGTTTTTGAGCAAGTAATCAATTAAACAGCTGGTTGAACAAGTGCTGTTGTTTTAGAGAATTGTGCTAGGTTATTTCTTTAAAAGCTAAACTTGGTTAATATAAAAACATCAGTGTAATTGGTGCCATTTTTGTGTTCATATATTCCAGGTATACAAGTCTGTAAGGCAGAAGCTTTAGAAAGAACATTATATCAAACTGGTGTTCTAAAATTGTATGGTAATTTTAGGCTTAAAAAAAACGTGTTGGAAGTTTATTTATATCATTTGTATTCTATAACTAAACTTGTTATCAATAAGTTATGTAAAGTTCCATGTTACTTCTTACACTGAGATACAATTTAAATGTATTTTTAAGTTAATGAGAGCCTAATCTATGTAAAAGGTTTTATTGCAAAACACAGAAGTACTTTGCTACTTTTCTACAAAAGGTTAAAAGCTTTCAGCCTTTCTTTAATTCTTGTTTTAGAAGTGATATTATGTTATGTTTGCTCAAGTTCACAACAATTTATGTAGGCTTTATAAAATGATGTCCAAAAAACAAAGATCAGCTTCAGAGCTATAACATTTAAGACTTATGATGAGCCCCGCCTTACTTGAGATAAGGCTCTATGTCCCATTTCATGTGAAAGTGACTATGAAAGAAGTAGACTAGATTTCAGTGCATTTAAGGTTGTGTCCAAAAGTTGGTTTTTTGTCACGATTGCCAGGACCTCAAACAGGGGATTATAATGTATAACTTTGCCAGATTTCAAGGTAGCTATTACGTAAACTAAATGTTTTTATCCTAGTTAGTTTTGTTTTGTAATTTGCTTTTAGATGGTCTAAGGATTGCCTGTTAATGTTTTAAACAGGTACTACTTTAAGAACTCACCCTGGGTTAACTTAAGATAAGAAGTTATCACCTACAAGATAGAGAGATAGGTACTAAAGCCCAGTACTTAGTATAAGGCTGCTGAAACTTATTTGCTAGATGTTTAAGATTAAGTTTTAAAATTAAGGTTAAATTAAAGGGCCAAGAAAACCAATATTTGGCTCTTGCCCTCTAAGTCAGTCTGAATCAGGGATAGGGTACTTCTCCAAAGAGCTCTGCAACTCTAGGCCACATAACCTCCTGATTAGGGAGATTAATGAGACCAGTGGAGGACAGAAGCCAATCAGTGCATTTGCTGTGAAGAGGAGGGTCATCAGAGAGGGAGACATCCCTGATGCTTCCGAGGGAAGCCACATGGTCAAGCAAGGCCTGGACCCATCCTAGCGCAAATGGCACTAGCAGAACTAAAAAGCTGCTATGAAGTTCCCGAGGACTCCCAGGAGAGATTCAGCTGACTGTTAAATAGGTAGTAACAGAAGTCAGTTTGACTTACTTCATCTTAAACACTTAGCAAAGACAGTTAAAGAGCCAAAACACAGCTATTCCTGGACATTTTAAATGATAATAATAGTTAAATGTAACTTCCAAAAATAAGTAGACTGAAGGCTACAAAAGAAATTCTTAGACAGAAATGCCTGATAACTATCAAAGGGACTATTAGAGTAGTTTTAGTTTAAGGCCCACAGATATTCCTAACCTACACAGGCAGGCTTGGTGTTTGCTAATATGAGTATCCAGCCCTAAGTAACAGAATTAAAGATTTCTCTATTAGACACAGAGGTCAAACTAGTAAAAGGATTTTACAAGATCAGATGATATTAAATTATTAAACTATATCTTAAGGGAAGGACAACTGTAACCCTAAAAGTTAAATGTTGTGTTTACATCCCTGACATTTCTGACAATGTAACAAATATCCTTAAAGATTTACATGCTCAGATATAAGTCATGTCCTCAGCAACTTTGTCATGGAAACAATATCTTAGCTTCTGGTTCTTGGTACTTCCTGGTGGAAAACATTGTTAGTCTCTGTCTTTGGTATCATACTTATTGGCATATTCCTGTGCTGTGGTATTTATTGCTACATTAATATGGTTCCAATATTAATGAATTCTTGTTTCTCTTATAGACCGCCCATCGCCCAAATGGCCCTCCAGCCTATTACTTCTCAATCGGACTTCTATCATGGACCACTCGATAGACCCGATTTTTAAAAGGGGACTCCAAACTGCTTGCCCCAACATCGCCCCTTTTGTCAGCCTGAAGAAGCCAGAAAGATCTTCGCCCCCATTCCTTACAGCAGTAAGGAGTTCCCAAATTAGAGGGGGGAATGAAGCCAGATTTAAAGTTAGGTAGTCAGTGTAGTTAGGTAAATCTAGTTAGGTCTAATACCGAGTGAAATCTAAAATGGAGGCCATGCTGGGAATGACTCAGGGAAAACAGGACAACTCATGGAGTGTTAATAAAGTTCCGAAAAGGCCCTAAGCCAAAGTCCACCTGGAAGAAATGTTAATGAACATCCCCCAACAGACTTGAAGACAGCCCATCCCAAAGAAATGTTAATGAAGCCCAGGATACAGCCCCCAACAGATTTGGAGGTAGCTCATCCCAAAGAAATGTTAATGAACAGCAAACTTGACTCGGAAATGACCAGATTACTCCTTTGTCCCAAACCCTTCCCACCTACATTCCTTCACCAAACCTATAAAAAGGGGAACACATTGCCCGCTAACTGGATTCCACCTTTTGGGTCCCCTTCTTCCTCCGGGAGAAGTCTTTTCTTCTGTCCTTTAATAAATTTCTAATTTCTACTCTGACCTTGCCTCGGCGTGCTTCTTTGGTGTTATTCTTCAACATCGGGGAGCAAGAACTCGTCACCGGTCAACAGCGGTAACAGTGGCAGCTGCGGGGCTTTGAGCACCTGTTTGCATTATTTCTGTTTGAGCACCTGTTTGCATACCCCATGGCTGAAAGCAATGACCTACATCTTGGGTCACCTTCATCACCATCTTCAGTCGGGGCAACTCCCAGTTTGGAACTCTGACTGGCCAGGGACCCAGGGTCTAACTGCCCCCCTCCCCAGCAGCCACTATCCCAGCACAGTGACACTCTGGTTACCCTCACCACCCCGAGGGCAGAGATGCCAGCTAACAACAGACCACCCAAATATTGGATGAGAAGGAAAGCAGGAAAGATACTGATCTCCAACCAAAAATATCCTTGTTTCTTCCTTCAAGATTTTTTTTTTCTTCTCCCTCTCTATTCTCCTGCCCTCACATCCCCAACATTTGTGAAACCAAGTACTTTGCATGAACTAGGATTTTGAGGACAGGGAGGTCTGAATAGGATATTACAATTATGTTTTTTTTTTTAATTTTTTTTTTAAGAGAGAGTGAGAGAGGAGAGAGAGAGAGAGAATTTTTAATATTTATTTCTTAGTTCTCGGCGGACACAACATCTTTGTTGGTATGTGGTGCTGAGGATCGAACCCGGGCCGCACGCATGCCAGGCGAGCGTGCTACCGTTGAGCCACATCTCCAGCCCCTACAATTATGTTTTTATATAATTTTTGGTTTGTTTGTTTCCCCTTTTTTCCCACCAATTTCTACTGTTTTTACCTCTTTTTAATTTTTCTTTATATATATATATAATTGTTTTATGTCCTCTACTGTTTTCCCACTTATCTGTCTACCAAAAATTACTTCCTGTCTCTCTCTTCTCCTGCTACTAATCTTCCTCTTAGGTTCCTCTTTCACACTTCCTAAGATTTAATAACTCTACATCCATCCTCACCTCCTACCTCCTTGGCATATCATCCTACTCCTCACCCCCAGTTCATTGTCCACCATCAGAAACTGTAAACCCTTTTACAAACCTACTGAGTATATTGTAGATAATAATTGAATTCAACATTTCTGTACATGGTGACCAAACTGCAAAAGTTTTAATAGAAAACATTTGTTTTTAGGGTGTATATTATTTATACTGGGATCTATTAACATTGTCCTTCACCTCAAAGGAGAGGTAATGAAACCCTACAGGGGCACTATAAGCCTAGAGGGTAAAAACAGTAATGCCTGGGATCCACAGAGCTAGAAGGGCAGACACACAAGCAATATGAAAAGACAAGGGAAGAACGTGCCCCAAACAAATCAAGATGCCACATTATTAGAATCCAGGGCCAGAACAGCAGATGAAATGACAGAGAAGGAGTTCAGGATGCACATAATTAATGTTCTACAAATTGAAGGATGATACAAGAGAGCAAATACAGACAGCAAAAGATCATTTTGACAAAGAGCTACATAAACAAATACAGGAAGCGAAAGATTCCCTCAGTGGGGAGATAGAGGTTCTAAAAAACCAAACAGAAATCCTTGAAATGAAAGAAACAATAAACCAAATTAAAAGTTCAATTGAAAGCATCACCAACAGATTAGACCACTTGGGAGACAGGACCTCAGACAATGAAGACAAAATATATAATCTTGAAAAGAATGTAGACCACACAGTGAAGATGGTAAGAAACCATGAACAGAACATTCAAGAAATATGGGATATCATGAAAAGACCAAATTTAAGAGTTACTGAGATAGAAGAAGGAATAGAGTTCCAAACCGAAGGAATGAGCAATCTATTCAATGAAGTGATATCAGAAAATTTTCCAAACTTGAAGAATGAATTGGAAAACCAAATTCAAGAGGCCAATAGGACACCAAATATACAAAATCTCAACAGAACCACACCAAGGCACATTATAATGAAAAGGCCTAACATACTGAATAAGGAGAGAATATTAAAAGTCACAAGAGAAAGGAATCAGATTACATATAGGGGAAAACCAATTAGATTATGTGCAGATTTTTCAACCCAGACCCTGAAAACTACAAGATCCTGGAACAACATACACCAAGCTCTGAAACAAAATGGATGCCAAACAAGAAAGAGCAGTTGTGAAATTCATCTGGAAAAATAAGAGACCCAAAATAGCTAAAGCCATCCTTAGCAAGATGAGTAAAGCAGGTGGTATCACTATACCTGACCTTAAACTATACTACAGAGCAATAGTAACAAAAAACAGCATGATATCAGCACCAAAATAGACTGGTAGACCAATGGTACAGAACAGAAGGTACAGAGACTAACCTACATAATTATAGATATTTTATATTAGACAAAGGCACCAAAAACACACACTGGAGAAAAAATAGTCTCTTCAATAAATGGTGCTGGGAAAACTGAAAATCCATATGCAACAACATGAAATTAAACCCCTATCTGTCACCATGCACAAAACTCAACTCAAAGTGGATCAAGAACTTAGGAATTAAACCAGAGACCCTGCATCTAATAGAAGAAAAAAAAAATAGCCCCAAATCTTCATCATATCGGATTAGGTCCCTACTTCTTTAATAAGATTACTATAGTGCAAGAATTAAAATCATAAATTAATAAATGAGATACATTAAAATTAAAAGGCTTCTTCTCAGCAAAAGAAACAATCTGTGAGGTGAATAGAGAGCCTGCAGCTTGGGAGCAAATTTTTACCACTCACACATCAGATAGAGCACTAATCTCTAGGGTATATAAAGAACTCAAAAAGCTAAATACCAAAAAAAATAAATAAATAACCCAATCAATAAATGGGCCAAGGACCTGAACAGACAATTCTCAGAAGATTATATACAATCAATCAACAAATATATGAAAAATGTTCAACATCTTAGATGGGGGAATGGGTACATAGCTCAGTTGGTAGAGTGCTTGCCTCCCATGCAATTAGAGAAATGCAAATCAAAACTACTCTAAGATTTCATCTCACTCCATTCAGAATGGCAGCCATTAAGAATACAGACAACCATAAGTGTTGGCGAGGATGTGGGGGAAAAGGCACACTCATACATTGTTGGTGGAACTGCATATTGGTGCAGCCAATATGGAAAGCAGTATGGAGATTCCTTGGAAATCTGGGAATGGAACCACCATTTGACCCAGCTGTCCCTCTCCTCGGTCTATACCCAAAGGACTTAAAAACAGCATACTACAGGGACACAGCCACATCAATGTTTATAGCAGCACAATTCACAATAGCTAAACTGTGGAACCAACGTAGATGCCCTTCAGTAGGTGAATGGATAAAGAAAATGTGGCGTGGGCTGGGGATGTGGCTCAAGCGGTAGTGCACTCGCCTGGCATCCGTGCGGCCCGGGTTCAATCCTCAGCACCACATACCAACAAAAGATGTTGTGTCTGCAGAGAACTAAAAAATAAATATTAAAAATTCTCTCTCTCTCTCTCTCTCTCTCTCTCTCTCTCTCTCTCTCTCTCTCTCTCTCCCTCTCTCTCTCTCTCATCTCTCACTCTCTCTTTAAAAAAAAAAAAAAGAAAAGAAAATGTGGGGTATATACACAATGGAATATTACTCAGCATTAAAAGAGAATAAAATCATGGCATTTGCAGGTAAATGGATGGCGTTGGAGAATATAATGCTGAGTGAAATTAGCCAATCCCAAAGAAACAAATGCCAAATGTTTTCTCTGATATAAGGAGGATGATTCATAGTGGGGTAGAGAGGGGGAGCATGGGAGGAATAGACGGACTCTAGATAGGGCAGAGGGTTGGGAGGGGAAGGGAGAAGCATGGAGTTAGAAATGATAGTGGAATGTGATGGACATCATTATCCAAAGTACATGTATGAAGATACAAATGGATGTGAATAAATACTTTGTATACAACCAGAGATATGAAAAATTGTGCTTTATATGTGTAATATGAACTCTAATGCATTATGCTGCCATACATAACAAATTAGAATACAAATAAAAAATAAAAGGGGTGGGCCAAAGCAGTGCTGCATGCCTTTTATTCCAGGTTCTCAGGAAGATTAGGCAGGAGGCTTACAGGCTGGAAGCCAGCCTCAGCAATTTAGCAAGATCTTGTCTCAAAAAAGGGCTGGGGATGTGGCTCGGTGGTTGAGTACCCCTGAGTTCAATCCCGGATACCCCCCCCTCCAAAAAAAGAAGGTCCTGAATATGTACAGACTCTTGTTATTGTTCCCTAAACAATATAAACAGTGTATCCTATTCACAAAGGATTTACATTGTATCAGATATTATAAGTAATTGAGAGAAGACAAAGGATATGGGAGCCTGTGCATATGTTCTAATGCAAGCACTATTCCATTTCTTATAAGAGATGTAAGCAGATTCTGGTATCCTAGCAGGGCTCCTGGCACCAATCCCCAGGGATACTGAGAAACAACTGCATATTTATTTCTTCTCTTGTTTTTTATGATTGTTTATACTTCTCCTTGCTTTGGGTTTTTCTAGGTTCTTGAGGTTTGAGCTTGTATTTTAGATTTGAAACTTTTCCTCTTCTCTAATGTTAGCATTTTGTGCTACAGATTTCCCTCTCAGCACTGTTCTAAGTGTATCGCATGAATTTCAACGTTACATATTCATTTTCATTCCATTCAATGTGTGTTTTGTTTTGTTTTGTTTTGTCTTGTTGAGACGTCCTCTTTGATTCATGGATTGCTTAGAAGGATATCTAGTTTCCAAATGTTTGGAAATTTTTCTGTTCTCTTTCTGTTATTAATCTCCAGTTTTATTCCACAGGGTCCAAGAACACCCACTACATGATTCCAATTATTTTAAATTTGTTGAAATTCATTTTATCATCAAGCATGTGCCTTATCTCAGTTTATGTCCCATGAGCACTTGTAAAGAAGATATGTGTTGCTGATTTGGGGAGGAGTGTTCTATAAATAGCAAACTAAGACTGTTAGGCGTTTATTTCTTCTATTATCACATCAAATTGTCTTATTGTTCTATCAATTTTTTTTATTTTTTAATGTTTACTTTTTAAGCATGTAAAAACATCAAAAAATTTTAAAATATATGCTACCTAGCACATAAAGATTTTTAAAATTTGTTCTTTTTAGATACACGACAGTTGAGTATATTTTGACATATTTTATACATGGAATATAAGTTACTCTACTTTGGATCCCATTCTTGCAGTTGTACAGGGGGAGGAGTTTCACTGATCGTGTATTTATATATGATTCATTCTACTGTCTTTTCTATTCCAATTCCCCCTCCCTTCCCTTCATTTCCCCTTGACTAATCCAATGAATTTCTATTCTTCCCTCCCCACCCCTTATAGTATGCTAGCATCCAAATATCAGAGAGAATATTCAGAATATTGGTTTTGGGGGATTGGCTTATTTCAGTTAGCATGATAGCCTCCAGTTTCATCCATTTACTGGCAAACACCATAATTTTATTCTTCTTTATGGCAGAGTAATATTCCATTGCATATATATATAAATTTGTTCTTTTTAGATATATTTAGTAATATTCCATTGCATATATATATATATATATATATATATATATATAAATTTGTTCTTTTTAGATATATTTAGTAATATTCCATTATATATATATCACATTTTCTTTATCCATTCATCTGTTGAAGGGCACCTAGGTTAGTTCCATAACTTAGCTATTGTGAATTGAGCTGCTATAAACATTGACATGGCTGCCTCACTGTAGTATGCTGATTTTATGTCCTTTGAGTATAAGCCTAGGAGTGGGATAGCTGGGTCATAAGGTGGTTCCATTCCAAGTTTTCTGAGGAATCTCCATACTGCCTTCCAGAGTAGTTGCACCAATTTGCCACCCCACCAGCAATGTATGTGTGTACCTTTCCCCCACATATCCTCACCAACAGTCATTGTTACTTGTATTCTTGACAATTGTCCTTCTGACTGGAGTGAGAGAATCTCATTGTAGTTTTAATTTGCATTTATCTAATTGCTAGAGATGTTGAACACTATTTCATATATTTGTTGCCCATTTGAATTTCTTCTGTGAAGTGCCTGTTCAGTTTCTTTGCCCATTTATTGATTAGGTTATTTGGTTTGGGGGTGTTAAGTTTTTTGATTAATAGAAATTAATGCTCTATGTGAGGTGCAGGTGGCAAAGATTTTCTCCCATTCTGTAGACTCTGTCTTCAAGTTCTTGATGGTTTCCTATGTTGTGAAGAAGCTTTTTAGTTTGGTGCCATCCCATTTATTGATTCTTTATTTTACTTCTTGTGCTTTAGGAGTCTTGTTGAGGAAGAGTTCCTTGGCTGCCATGATGGAAAGTTGAGCATGTTTTCTTCTATAGTAGGTGCAGGGTTGTTGTATCAATTTTTCAGAGCAGGACATTGTAATCTCCAACTGTAATTGTGAATCTGTCTTATTTCCATTTGTCTACTCAGTTTCATGTCACATAGTTTATTATTGCCTAAGATCATTATGCCGTCCTGGTGAATTTTGACCCATTAGCATTATATTGTCCCTCACTGTCTCTGAAAGTTGTCTTTGCTCTGGAATATACCTTCTAATATTATTATAGCCACCCCTGCTTTTTTCTGATTAATACTTCATCATATACCTTTTTTTCATCCCTTTACCTTCAAATTGTCTATATTTCTTTAATCCTTTTATTTTCAACCTATCTATATTTCCTGGAAGTAGCATAGAGTTGGGGCATGTTTTTTAAACCATTCTGCCATTCATGGCCCTTTGGGGGATGGAGGTACTGGGGATTGAATACAGTAATGCTTTACCACTGAGGTACATCCCCAGCCCTTTTTATTTTTTATTTTGAGACAAAGTCTTGATAAGTTTCTTAGAGCCTCACTTCATTGCTGAGGCTGGCCTCAAACTGCAGTCCTCCTGTCTCAGCTTCCCAAGTTCCTGTCATGCACCACCTTGCTCAGCCAACTATTGCCATTTTTTTGTGTGGTGTTGAGGATTGAACCAAGAGCCTTGTGCATGTGAGGCAAGCACTCTACCAACTGAACTATATCCCAAGCACCAACTATTGCCTTTTAACTGGTGTATTTATACCATTTACATTTAGTGTATTTGCCCACATTCGGACTTACCATGTCCTTTCTCCCTTCCTGGTGTTCCGAGCTTCCTTCTTTTATTGATTCCTTTCTGCTCAGTGACCTTCCTTCAGTCATCCCTTGAAGTAAGTGTGCTGTTGGCAATTTCTCATAGTTTTCCTTTATCTGAGAATTTGGTGGTTTATTCCTAAAAGATATTTTTTTGCTGGGTATAGGATCTTGGATTAACAATACTTTTTATTTAGCACTCAAAAAAATATTATGCCACTTCTTTTTGGTCTCTGTTTCTGATGAGAAATGCAATGACATTTGGGTCTATTTTTTTCCCTCCATAGATAATGTGGTATTTTTTTCCATCCTTCTGGCTACTATTAATATTATTTTCTTTAGTATTCAAAAGTTTAATTATGTCATCATGGAATTATTTCTTTGTGTTTATTCAGTTGGGCATTCATTCATTCAGCTTCCTAACTAGGTAGACTTATGCCTTCTGCCAAATTTGAAAAGTTTTCAGCCAGTGTATGTGCACATACTTTGCCAGGTCGGCTCTCTTTCTTCTTTCCTTCCAGGACCCTGATGATGTTAGGATCTTGTTAGAGTCCCATGAGCTCTGTTCATTTTCCTTAAATCTGACTTTTCTTTATAGATGTATATTTTAGTTGTCAGTGGACCTTTATTTTATTGATACACGGTGCTGAGAATCAAACCCAGCACCTCACACACACTAGGCACGCGCTCTGCCGCTGAGCCACAACCCCAGCCCTGACTTTTCTTTGTTGTTCAGATTGAGTAGTTTCTATCGTTGGTCTTTCAGCTCATGGATCCCTCCCACCTTTCCCTTCTACTCTTGAGCCTATCTGAGCTTTTTATCACTGTGTTTCAGTTCTGAAATTTCCACTGGGTTCTTCTTTACAGCTTCTATTTCTTTGCTGGGACATTCTATTTTTATGTGTTTCAAGAGATTTCTATAATAATTCAACGAAGCATTTTTCATGGTGGCTTTAGACATCCTTGTCAAATGGGTCGTCTAGTAATTGTGACATCTCTGTGCTCCTGAAGGTCCTTTTTCACTCAGCTTGAGATTTTCCTGGCTCTGGATAGGATGAGTCGTCTTCCATTGGAACCTGGACATTTTTACATTATGTTACTCTGGATCTTTTTTAAACCTTTTGTGGTGGCCTCGATGTCACTCTTAGCACTCTGGCTGGGACATGGGAGAGGGACCTCTTACTTTCAGGTGGAGGTAGAAGCCCAGGTTCCCTTCATGACCTTTCTCGGTATCTGAGGTGGGGTCTCCTTCTCACTGAAACCTGGGAGGAGGGGACTTGTAGCCAGCTGGTGGGGATAAAAGTTCTGAGCCCCCACTTGGCCTTCTCTGACAGCACCCCAGCAGGGGTATCAGGGTGCCCTGTTATAGTGTAGGGTCTCCACTTGCCCTTTTTCCAGTTGGGAGTAGGTTGGGGCCTACAGATTTTTCTGAGGTGTTTAGCTGGACTAGAGTGGCTAATGCTAAGAATTCTCTGCTAGACTAAGGCTTTCGTGGTCTTTTGGTGAAGACATAAGCTTTCTTGGATTTTTTTTTTTCGTCTGTGCCCATGGGCATTTCTGGGTTCCTTGTTGGTTCTGCTCCAAGGATAGATGAGGCAAAAAAAAAAAAAAACCCCAGAACATCACCAGGTCTTGTATCAGGTCTCAAGGTCCCTAGCCAAAATGGTTCCTGTGCTCTTCTCTCCACTCTGCAGAACTCGGTTTTACTTTGTAGGAGAAAAAGGGAAAAGCACATCTACTCCATATTCTAGAAGCAGATCTACTCTATCCAGCAGAATTTTATTTTATCCAAGCTGAGGATTGATTGATTGATTGATTAATTGATGGTAGTGCTAGGGGCCAGGGCCTTGCACATGCTAGGCAAGTGCTCTGCAATTGAGCTACTTCCACCCCCAAGCTGAGTTATCCTTAACCAGGACAGACATCCACATTTCCTTTGGACCCAAGAGAGGCTCCATTTGAAGACTCTCCAGACTGAGAACGTTGATGTGAGGACCTAAAGAATGGCATGTCCAGTCCTTGGTGCCTCCGACTTTATCCACTCAGGACAGGCTGTGGCAAGCATTGACTGGAGACCCAAACCTCTGTCCAGGCCCTCCCAACACCTACTATGTTGGACTCTCCCAGCAAGGGAGAACAATTGCTCCTCACCAGGCTGGGGCCATCTTTTGGAGGGACAACCACCACCATCTCCCCTCTACAATCACCTATTTTGCTGCTTTTCTCAGTTCCCTTGAGAACCTATCCTTGGAAAGCCACTATGGCTTCTCCTGCATGGGACCTGGCCTCTCCACGGGTTGATCCACTGCAGGTCCTTTACACAGAGGGTCAGATTAGGCAGGAGTCACACTGAGAGGGGTGCTGAGTCAGAAGTGGGGGCCTCCTAGTTCTGCCCTCAGTTCCACTCTACTCACTTGCTAAAGGGTCGGGAAGGAGGGTGTGCCCACTGCCCCTGAGTCCAGCCCCTGCTTGTCTCCCCTAGACCTTCACGCTGGCCTAGAAGCTGATGTGGAAATTCGACCCGTAGCTCCTCTACTAACCAGTATTAAATGTAAAGCACTTAACACTCCCTGAGCATGTATTTCTACTTTAAATGACAGGTCTGGATACAGGCACGTGACCGCGTGGTAAACTGCAGCCTGGACCTCTCTGTGAGGCAGGTGGAGAAGTAAAAGCCAGAGATGAGGATACATCTCCCAGGTTCCCAAGGGGATTGACCCCAGTTGCTAGGAGGACCTGCTTGAATAGATACCCTTCACCTGCCCACTTACCTATGGGAGAGTCCAGCGGGGCCTTTTGAATAGATTACTTGCAATAGATTACTAACCCTCATAGAGGCCACTTCAGGGGGACACAATCTAAGAGACCTTGAATTCAGAGCAGCCACCAGAAGCCCTCTTTTCACGCTGCTCCCCGCTTGTTGAAAACTGTGGCAGGATGGAGGGGAGGGAAGCGGGCCTCCCTCACACACCCAGCCCAGGGCCTGGCCTGCCAAGAGTGACCACTCTGCGTGACTCCAGTGACTTGGTGCAGAAAAGAGCCTCCCAGGCTGTTGTCCACTCAAAGCCACACTACAAAAGGGCCCTTCTTCATCCCGGCTGGTTCAGGCCAGGTCCTAAGAAGGAAATAAAGGGTAGAGAGTGAGGGTGGGGCTTAATTATGTGTGCTAGAAAAAGCTATTTCCACCCTGAGGCCAGGAGAAAAGTGCCTCGCAGAAGGTCAAACCCTAGGCGTTGCTGTCCCCCCGCTGTGTACGGCACACAGTGTGCCTGTGTTATATGTTCTCTGTGCCACACGCCATGCACGCTATGCACCATGCGGGATACGTGATGCATACAAATGCCATACATATATGCGGTACATATGTTACACATTATACACACGTCATGTTATATGCTATACATTCACACATCTGTTGTGTGGCGTTGTAGTGTGCGGTGTGCATATCCCATGGTGCGCATGCACACATGACATCGTTTCATGAGCAGGTCGTGTGTTTTATGTGTGGCACGCTACATGTGGTTTGTGCAGCACATGTACACTACTGTGTGTTACGTACTATACACACATAGTTTTTGAGAAACGATTGGATGTGATTGTAATCTTTATTCTTTATAGGTAAGGTGTTTCCCCCATCTGGAGTCTTTCAAAATTCTTTCTCTAGCTTTAATTCTCTGTAGTTTGAAAATGAAATGTGTAGGGGAAGAGTTTTTTTTTAAATCATGTGTTCTGTCTTCTATGTTTCCTGGATATGTACTTTAGTATCTGATGTTAATTAGGGGAAATTTTCCATTGTTATTGTTTCTAATATTTCTTCTGTTCTTTTTTTTCTTTCTTCTCCTTCTGATGTCCCCATTATGTTTCTACATTTAATAGCTGTCCCACTATGTCCTTGTTCTGTTGGTTTTTTTATTTGTTTGTTTTCCTTGATGTTTGTTCTCTATGCTTTTCATATCTATATAAGCTGTAGATGGACACAATAACTTTATTTTGTGTATATTTATGTGGTGTCAGGGATCAAACTCAGTGCCTCATGCATGCTAGGTAGTAGCTCTACCACTGAGCCAAACCCCAGCCCCCGAGTTTTGGAAATTTCTATTAATATACTCTTTTTTATGTAATTTTTAAAATTTATATATGATAGCAGGATGCATTACAATTCTTATTACACATATAGAGCAAAATTTTTCATATCTCTGGTTGTATACATAGTATATTCACACCAATTTGTGTCTTCATACCTGTACTTTGCATAGTAATGATCATCACATTCCACCATCATGAATTACCCCATGCCGTCCCCTCCCTTCCCCTCCCACCCCTCATATTCTTAAACTGACAGAGTCTTTCTTCAGCTGTGTCCAGTCTTCTAATGGGCCCATTGGCCATGATTTGGATCTTTCATATCCACAAAGGATCATATGATAAAGGCTGGCCCCTAACCTATGGCACTATTGGGAGGTAGAGCCTAGAGGGAGGAAGTTAGGTTATTGGGGTCATGCCCTTGAAGGGGATATTGGGATCCTGGCTCCTTCCTGTCTCTCACTTTGTTTCCTGGCCACCATGAGGTGAACTGGCCTGCTCTGTCATGTGCTCCCACTACGATGGACAGTGCCACCACAGACCCAAAGCAACAGAAACAAGTGACCATGGACTGAAACCTCTGAAGTGGTGAGCCAAATAAATTTTTTCTCCTTATAAGTTGATTATCTCAGGTATTTTGTTACAGTGACACAAGACTACCTACATACTATCAAAGGCTTCATTCCTATTATTGGGCTTTTCATTTCTAACATTTTTCCCCTTGGGATTTCTATCTTTTTGCATTGCCAATATGTTCCTGCATGTTTGCTACTTTAAGGTCCTTAGCATATTAATCATAGTTGTTCTATTTAGTGAGTACTGTGTGTGTATGTCTGTAGTAGTGAGGATTGAATCCAAGGGTGTTTTGTATACCCCAGCCCTTCTTATTATTTTTTTAATTTTAGTTTTCTTATCTATCTATCTATTTATTTATTTATTTATTTATTTATATTTTTTTTGTGGAGCTGGGGATTGAACCCAGGGCCTTATGCATGCGAGGGAAGCACTCTACCAACTTAGCAATACCCCCATCTCTTTTTTTTTTTTTTTTTTTTTTTGAGATAAGGTCTTGCTAAATTGCCTAGGCTGGCCTCAAACGTGCAATCCTCCTTCCTCAGTTTCCAGAGTAGCTGAGATTACAGGCACACGCCACTGGCCCTGGGTAATCATGATTGTTTTAAATTCTCTGTCTGACAATTCCAATCTCCCTGCCAACTCTGGTTCTCATGTTTACTCTGCCTCTCCAAACAACTGTGTTTGTTTTTTATTTGGTTTCGTTTGGCTTTGGTGTGCCTTGTGATTGTTTCTCAGTGGTGGACATGAGGTCCTGAATAACAGGAACTGCTGTACGGACGCCCACAGTGCTACAGTGTGCCATGTGGGCAAGAGGAATTGCTCGGTGATAGTCAGCCTGGGGTTACCTGGTCTCTAGAACAGTGCTGTGGCTTATTTCAAATGATTCTGCCAGAAGCACAGGGAATTTTCCTCTGCTCACTATGGGGACCTACCCAGAGGTCAATCTCATGACACTGGACCCCCCCACTCCCCTGACTGGGTCCCCCGGAGGTTTTACTCTCTGACTCATTCACACTCACCTTCATCACTTTGCCAATGACAGTTCAGGATTTCCTACCCCAACACTGGTGTCCCCCCTGCCATGGCCTCTGGGTTTCTACTCTAGTAAGCGACACCCCCCTCTGTCTGGGCCAACCGTTCCTCTTGTCATTAGGATGCAGTGGTGACTTCCAAGCTCCCAGGTGGAACTTGAAACTAAAAGTCCACTTTCCTCTTTTGTTCCTTTTTAAAAATTAGACAGTCATGTTAATTTTCAGTAAATCTTTAAATATTCTTGTTGAGAATACTTTGTAAGATTGTTTTCTGAGTATCTTCTCCCCGTCTTTGGTTTAACTATTTATTCTCTCAATGAAGAGAAAAATCCCAGTTATAATAAAATCTAAATTGTCAATTTTTCTTTTGTCTTTTTGGATAGTGTTTTCAGTGTGTCTTTTTGTTTAGTGCTTTTCATGTCTTTTTGGTTCAAAGAAATGTAAGCATCAACATTACGGAGTACTTCCAGGAAGCTTCCTTAGAAAGAACAGGGTCTAGCCAGGCACAGTGGCACACGCCTATAATCCCAGTTGGCTTGAGGGGCTGAGGCAGGAAGATCTCAAGTTCTAAGCCAGCCTCTGCAACTTAGTTAGACCCTAAGCCATTTAGGAAAATACTGTCTCAAAATAAAAGATACAAAGGGCTGGGAGGTGGCTCCATGGTTAAGTGCCCCTGGGTTCAATCCCCAGTACTAAAAATTAAAATTAAAAATAAAATAGAGGGGCTGGGGTTGTGGCTCAGCAGTAGAACACTTGCTTAGCACGTGTGAGGCCCTGGGTTCGATCCTCAGCACCACATAAAGTTAAATAAATAAAATAAAGGTATTGTATTCAGCTACAACTAAAATATAAATACTAAAAAAAAAATTAAATAAATAAAATAGAGTACTATGGTTTGGATATGGCTTGAGTGTGTCTCCCAAAGGTTCATGTGGTAGAAACACATGTGTGTGCATGCATGCACAAGACAATGTTGAGAGGTGTGGCACACTGAAGCGGTCAGGCCCAGTGAGAGGTAATTAGATCATGGGGTCCATCCTCACCCTATAAAGGGATAGTGCTGGTCTCAGAGTGAGGTGACTCTTGTGAGAGCTGCATATTCTCCAGTGAGGTCACCCTGTGAGCCTGACCCCTTCTACAACTCCCATTTCCCTGTCCTTTTCTTCACCGTCTTGTGAGGCAGCCAGGGTGGAGGGGCCCTCACCAGAGGCCAATCAAGTGAGGCCACCTGATCTTCAACTTTGAGGCTCTTAAAACTGTGAGCTGAATAATCTATGTATTATTACCCAGTCCCAAATGTTTTGCTATAGCAACACAAATCAAATCTACACAAAGGTTAAATGAAATCTCAACAGGAACAATATCCTTATAAGAGGAGAAAGAGAGGGCAGGGATGAGCGTGCACAGAGAAGAGACCAGCTACAAGCCAAGGAGAAAGGCCTCTGAGGAAACCAGCCCTGCCCATGCCTTGACCTTGGACTTCCAGCCTCCAGAACTGTGGAGAAGCGAATGTCTGTTGTGTAAGCCTCCCCAGCCTCCCAAACAGACTAGGACAGTGCCTCCAGCCCGAGGTTCCCTCTGGACTGCCAGGATGGGGCAGAAATGCACATGAGTGAGGTGTCCTGGGCCTCAGTTCCACACTCCTCTCAGCGGATCCCGGGCCTGGCAGGGTGGGGTCCCCTCCAAGGCCACCATCCCCAAATCAAGCCCCTTTCCACCCCACCTGCCCACAACATTTGCTCATCTGACAGATCTCTGAGTCCAATTTGGGGACCACCATCTTTTTCCTGGTTTTCAAAGGTGGATTTACTTAGCACATTTCACCCAGAAGGAAATTATAATCCCCTTGCGGAAATCAAAGATGATGAACCAAATGAGATGTGCAAAGTTCACTTCTCCAGAGCTTACAATAGCAAGGGAGTCAGCTACCCTCACCTGTGCTTTGGCAGAGTGTCTGAAGGCAGGCAGAGGGTTGAGGAAGCATCACAGTGGGTAAGGGACAGCTCCAGGGGTACCCTGGCTGGAGGCTGCTGATTGGGGAGGCTGGAGGCTGCTCACTAGAAGCAGGGCATTCTAGGATGGACTAGAGATCCATATATATATTTAGTTGCAGATGAACACAAGACCTGTGTTTTACTTATTCATTTTTTATGTGGTGCTGAGGATTAAACCCAGTGCCTCACACTTGCCTTGCTTTACCACTGAGCTAAAGCCCCAGCCCAGGATCCACTTTGGCCTTCTCTGATTGGTCCCAAATTGGAAATGGGGACAAAATTTAGGGAAGCATGCAATTACTAATCAAATCCTGGCCATTTGGAGATGACTGTTACAGTGGTTCTAGTTTAGTTTCCTGCACTGTATGCTATAGATAACCAGGTGGATTCCTAGGCTGGTTACTATAAGTGATGGGTAGGTTTCCTGACTTGTTGCTGCAGCTTCAAGTCCAAGTTCTATTTTTATATATGATCTGGCCATTGTCTGTTTGTATATCCAATCTCGTAGCAGTGGAGGTTCAAATCAAGTCCTCAGAATTTTAGATGACTATGAAAATCAAAATCTGAATGTGTCACATCTTATTTTTTATCAATGATTTTTTTTTGTTAGATGCCTGGAGAAAAGTGAACTTTTGTTTAGCAATGATTCTTCTCAACCTTCTTGTTATAGCTGAAATCATACTGAAATTACCTAGATGAACTAAATCTGGCAAAGTGATGAATCTAGGTACTTGGTGTTTTTACTGAAGTATTCTTTCAACTTTTATATGCATTAGAAATTCTTCATGGGGCTGGGAGTATAGCTTAGTGGTAGAATGATAGTGTGAGGCCCTTTTTTATTTATTTCTAAAAAAGGAAAGAAAATTTTTGGAAGAAGTTGGGGGGAAAAAAACTGATGCTGCACTTTTATTTAAGCAGAACACTGACTAGAAGTTGCAGCTTGAATTGCAAAACCCACAACTGGATTAACCCAGGGGAGATTTACCATTGAGCTACATCCCTTATCCTTTTTATTTTCTATTTTGAGACAGGGTCTCACTAAGTTACCCAAGCTGGCCTCAAACTTGAGATCTTCCAGCCTCAGGCTCCTGAGTAACCACCACACCTGACTCTACAACTTCATTTTGACTTACAAATTGACGTATTTCTTTCCACAGAGCTGCAGAGCCAGGGATTGGCTAGTGTGGTCTGCCCAAATTGGACTGCACCATCAATGTGCCCCTATGGGCCACAAAAGGCAGCTCTTGCAGGAGTGGCTGACCTGCTGGCCCCTCCATATGGACACACACACACACACCAGGAATCCAGTCCTCAGCACCTGGGCCCTCTGCACACACATTCTCCCTCTTGGCTAGAATTGCTCCATTTCCCTCCATTTCCGGCCACAGGTGCCCTCTCAGCACTTGAGAATGATCAACTCAATGTTCACCTGCTAAGTTTCTTAGCCCTTAGCCCCAGGCTCAGGCTGACCACATAGGGCCCAGTGCTAATGGGGTGTCTTGATTTGTGTTTTGTTTCTGTTTCCCTCAGTGAAACAGTCGACCAACCAATCTGTGTCTAGCTTCAAAGCACACCTAAGGAACCCATCCCTTCTCATCTCCGGCACCATCATTCTGGTCCACGAGGTCATGGCAAGAGTCTCCCTTCTGGCCTTCCAGCTTCCCTCGGGGCCTCTCTGTTTCCTCCATTCAGCATCCAGAGTGGCCCTGTTCATACTGAGCCATGCCGGGTTATTTCTTTGCTTAAGTTTTTCCACTGGTCCTCCCCATTTCTCAGAGAATAAGCCAAAGTCCAAACTCTGGCCTACAAGGGGCCCTGCCAATAGTTGGCAAATCACAGCTCGCGGACCAAATCTGGCTCATAACCTGATTTTGTGGGTGTTTTATTGGAGCATAGCCACACCTATGCATTTATTATTATCTATGATTATTTCAAGCCACAATGATTCTTCTGAGATCACCCTAGATATCGCCACAAAGATACTAAGTAGATCCACAGAGAAGCCAACAGGCAGCTGTGTTCATGAGTGCTCCACCTTGGAATAAGTCCTCCAGCCCCAGCAGAGCCTTCAAATGACTGTGGCTTTTAGTGACAGATACCAAGTGCAACCTGCCTAGCTGAGTCTTCCCCAAGCAACCGATGCACAGACTCTGAGGGCATAAGCTGTGATTGTTTTTATGCCACTACATTCGTGGGTGGGTATGTGCACAATGGCAACTGACCCCAGGGCCTTACACATGCTAAGCACATGCTCTACCAAGAAACTACATGCCCTGTCCACCTCTATGTTTTGTGATGCAACTTCATGTAAACCCATTCTGCCATAAAGAGTCTGTGTGCATGTATGTGCTACCTTATAAATATGTGTGAAATGTGGATGTTGTTTGGATTTACTTTCTTTCTGTTTCATTTTTCTTCTACCATCTACCTCTCTGCTCTCACATACTGATATACAGTAACCTATCATATTCCACATATCCTCCATTCTCTACATAGTACCCCAATCGTCTATAGTCCCTAATAGACCATAACTTACTTATTCAATCCTTGGTGATGGGCAGGCCTTTTGCTACTAAGTTGAGGTCAGTAGTAACTTCCCTGTACACCAGCCTCACCTACTTGGGTTTTATTATGGTTTAAATATGAGGTGTCCCCAAGAGCTCATGTGACAGACAATGCAAGAATTTTCAGGAGGGGGCTGGGGATGTGGCTCAAGCGGTAGCGCGCTCGCCTGGCATGCGTGCGGCCCAGGTTCGATCCTCAGCACCACATACAAACAAAGATGTTGTGTCTTCCAAAAACTAAAAAAAAAAAAAAAAAATAAAGATTAAAAAAAAAGAATTTTCAGGAGTGAAATAATTGAGTTATAAAAGCTTTCACCTAGGGCTGGGGATGTGGCTCAAGTGGTAGCACGCTCGCCTGGCATGCGTGTGGCCCAGGTTCGATCCTCAGCACCACATACCAACAAAGATGTGTCCGCCGAGAACTAAAAAATAAATATTAAAAATTCTCTCTCTCTCTCTCTGCTCTCTCACTCTCTCTTTAAAAAAAAAAAAAAAAAAGCTTTCACCTAATCAGTGGATTAATCCACTGCTATGAGTTAACTGGGCCATAACTAGAGGTTGGTAAGGTGTGCTAGAAGAGGTGGGTCACTGGGGCATGACTTTGGGGTTTATCTTTTGTCCTTGGTAGGCAGAGCCCTCTCTGCTTCCCGATTGCCATGTCTTGAGCAGCTTCTCCCCTCCACACACTCCAACCATGGTTTCTGCCTTACCTCAGACCCAGAGCAATGGACGTGGCTGTCTGTGGACTGAGACCTCAGAAACCATGAATGCCACATAAACTTTTCCACCTCTAAAACAGTTCTTGGCATGTCTTTTGGTCACAGTGGGGAAAAAAAGCTGACTATAAAAGCTGCCTAATACAATACCAATACCAAGTATACATAGAAGTACATACAGTGGTACTTCTAGGTACACTTGTCCAGAGTGGGGCTGCTGGGTCTGAGGAGAGATGCATCTCAAATTTTAAGAGACTCTGTCCCAGGGCTTTTGAAGGGTTTTGATGCACAGTCCTGGAAAGACCTGGACCTTTTTCTCACTGACATCACAGGGCCCCGCAGCTGTGCAGGTCTGTCACTGGAGGTCCCCACACATTCTACGCAGCTCAGTGCAAAGCCTTTGACAAATCCATGTCCTGTTGTTTCTCTCACTTTCTTTACTTTTTCTTTCTTTTTATTTATTTATTCTTTCTCCTCAATGCTGGGAATTAAAGCCAGAAGCACTCTATCTCTGAGCTACATGCCCAGTTCGTCTTTTTTTTCCATACCAGAGATTGAACCTAGGGGTGCTTAACCACTGAGCCACGTCCCCAGCTCTTTTTATTTATTTTTATTTTTTATTTTTAGTGTATGTGTGTGTGTGTGTGGGGGGGTGCTGGGGATTGAACCCAGGGCCTTGTACATGCAAGGCAAGCACTCTACCAACTGAGCTAGATCCCCAGCCCTCCCAGCTCTTTTTATTTTGAGGCAGGTTCTCACTAAGTTGCATAAGGTCTTGCTAAGTTGCTGAGGCTGGCCTGGAACTTGAAATTCTCTGTCTCAGCCTCCTGAGTCACTCGGGTGACAGGCAAACCCCACATGCCTTGCTCCCCAGTCTTTTTTCTGTATTTTAATCTTGAGACAAGGTCTCTGGAAATTGCCCAGTCTGGCCTCTAACTTGCTACCTTGCTACCGGCAGCCTCTAGAGTAACTGAGATTACAGATGTGTGCCACCTGCCTGAGCTTGTTTCCCCCTACTTTCTCAAGCCCAGCTAGACCTCACTGACTCAGCAATACTGCTTGGGTCCAGATAAAACCACACGGAAAATCCCTTTCTGGAGTTTGGTTTTCAGAGAAGAGATGCTGCCATTTGTTAGTGGTCCAGCAGAATAAGGGCAAAATGGAAGGTCACCGCTGCCCTGTCTTTCCTGGTATCAGGCCCCTTTGGTATCCTACTTGTCTAGAGGTAACTAGGGAGCCACACACATCTGTGCCTCCAAGGGAAGATGTTAATTTTTTCATTTACAAAGCAGAGGCCCCCAAACTCCCTCAGTTTATGGAGGCCTAGGTGTCTCGGACAATTTTCAGCACTGCCTAGGACAAAGGAAACAAACTAGTTTGTTTATTAAGTAGTTTGGTCCAAACCTCTTAACAAGTATCTATAGGACAATAATGTAGGCATTTGAGAAAGAGATATGCATCAGTTCAAAGTGAATAGTTGGCTGAGAGTGGTGGCAATCCTGTAATCCCAGCAGCTCAGGAGGCTGAGGCAGGAGGATTGCAAACTCGAGACCAGCCTCAGCAAATTAGGGAGACCCTGTCTCAAAATAAAATAATAATAAGAAGAAGAACAACAACAAGTTCAGTGGTCAAGCACCCCCTGTGTTCAATCAACCCTGATACCAAAACATCCCCGGGACAGGAGGGCCTGGTGGACGCCCACCCTGATTGCCTGTCCCACGGTGATTTCCACGTGGAACTAAGCTCACCTGTGCAGTGGCAGGGCGGTGGTGTCCTCAGCACGCAGACTGATGGGGGTTTGCACCCTGACCAGCAGAGGGCTCGGTGCTTCCCTCCGAACAGAGCCCTGCAGAGCCAGAGAGAGCCGGGTCTCTCCCCTCCACCTACTTTTCCACTGGCCGGTTCAGCCTCCGAGACCCGCAGGAATCAGGGTAGGGCGACGCGGCGGGAAGCAGAGGTGGGTCCTGTACCAAGCGCCCAGCTGTGGGGTCGCCCCTAGCAGAGAGCGTAGGCAGAGATCCATGCTCCAGGGACCCCATGGATAGATGAGATACACATAACTGAAAGAAACCCGTTTACCAGGAGTGGTGACCATCCTGGAACCCCAGCGACCCGGAGGATGAGGCAGGAGGATCACATGGCCATCGTCCCAAGAAAGCGGGTGGGTCAGTTGAGGTGGACGCGACTCTGGGGCATGAGGGGGGCTCGGGTGGTGGCCCGCAGCAAACCCCGACGGGCCGCGGTGACGTTAAAGTCACTTGACCGCGAAGCCAGGGTCGGGTCGGTCTGTCTGCAGGGTCAGGGAGCCTCCCGGAGCTGGGGGGGGCTTCTCACGCTGTTGGGGACACAGTGGGTGCTGCAGTGCGTGTTTAAAAGATTCGCTCTGCAGAAAGAAGGGAAATACACTATTTTTGGAACTATAGGGTATTTTTCCGTTTTCTGCACCTTTGAAGTTTTCTAAACTTCTGCAGGTGTCGCTAGAACAAAACCCTGGACTCCTCGCTACCTACCGAGGCTGAAGTCTGAAAAGGGGAGTTTCCAAGCGCAGCGCAGCCTGGGGCCAAGCCCAAGGCAGTAGGGAGCGCGGGGACCCCGAGAACCTGGCTCGGAAGGAAGCTGTTGGCAGGATGATCTTTAATCATAAAAGCCCTGAGGGCTGGGCTCATTGTGAAGATAGGATCCAGCGAGACAGAGTCCAGGGTGACGTAGCAAGGAGCAGCTCCCGGGTGCTGAGAGGCGGCAGGCGGGGCGCGGGATAGGGCGACACCTGCTGGCCGTCGTCGAGCCCCTGCCCTGACGGTGAAACAAGCCATTGCAGGTTCCAAGCTGAATGGGCTGCTGGCTCCCGGGGCTTCATTTCCACCTGAGCAACAAAGTCCAGCCTCCCAGAGGTGGGGGGATAGGGACACTTGTGAACTGTGAAAATCTGCAAGCATCAATATGGAAAGCATCCCAAAGAAACTCAAAGAGCATAAGGGCGAATCTCACGTCTACTCTGGAGAGGGAAAGAGAGTTAAGACAAAACGAGCATAAGGTAAAAAGGAAAAAATTGGTTTTTCTAAAAATTGTCCACGTTTGGGGTGGAGGTCGCTCAGCGGTATAGCACGTACTTAGCCTGCACGAGGCCCTATCAATCCCCAGCCACAAAAATAAATTAACTAATTCATAATAAAGAAATGAAGTCTACATTAAAATTATGTTCTTTTAAAGACTTCATTAGGAGAAAGAAAGCAAATCAACAATGATTCGGAGGATATTTGCAATGCATATACCTGAAAAGGGATTTATACCCAGAATATATGTCCTTTTTGAAAAAAAATCCATGAACAAAGATACAACTCAGCAAATTAAAACCTAGAGCAGGTCTTCCTAGAAAGGAACCAGAAAGCCCATTAACTGTGAAAAGATGCCTAACCTAATCAAGAAAATATAAATTAAAACAATGATATGCAATCCCATACCCACTAGATTAGTAAAACCTCTACCAACACAGAGTGTTAGGAAAGACTTAGGGGAAATAACTTGCAGACACTGCTGGTGGAAATGTGAATGGGTTCGATCATTTTAGAACACAGCATGACTTGACCTAATAAAGGTGAACACCTAATAAAGGTGCCTCCCAGTAGCCAGTAATGCCAGTGCTCCCTGTGTGTACCTGGCAAAGATTACTGCAATTTTAATCAAAATCCCAGCAAGCTTTTTAGTTGAGATTGGCAAGTTTATTGTAAAATTGATATGGAAATGTAAAGAACCTATCGTGGCCAAAATAGCTCCAAGAACAAACTTACATTACCTGATTTCAAGACTTATTATAAAGTTGTAGAAATCAAGACAGTATGATATGGATCTAAAGATCCATAAAAAGAAGGAAAAAATAGAACGCACAGAAATAGACCCAATCATATAAGCTTTTATCTGTCAGCCTTCCTTTGCTCTGTCAAGTACCTGAGGTATATCAACTTAAAAAGAAGAACACTGGGAAACAAAAAGAAGATGATTGAGGCATCCCCTTTAAAGGGCATGCCCCAGTGATTTAAGATCTCCCACCAGGCTACATACCTCTTAAAGTTTTTACCATCTCCCAACAGCACCGCCCTGAGACAAAGCTTTTAACACTCTGGGTGACAATCCAGATCCAAACTATAGCAATGGTCAATTAATGGTCAACAAAGGCAGTTCAACGGAGAAAGCATAATCTTTTTTTAAGAAATAGCCATATACAAAACAATTTGAGCCTAACCTTTACTTCTCACCATTTCCAAAAATTAACGTGAAATAGGTCACATATGTAAGTTGGAGAACTAAAAGCATAAAACTGCTGGAAGAAGTAAAAAATTCTGGAAGAAAAGATAATAGGGAAACTTAGCAACTGTATGGTCCACAAATTTTAAAGGGACACTCCTCCCTTCAAGAGGTGGAGCTTAGCCAGGCCTGGTGGCACACGCCTGTAAATCCCAGCATTGAGCTCAGGTGGTTGAGGCAGGAGGATAGTGAGTTGAAAGGCAGCCTCAGCAACTTAGCAAGGCGCTAAGCAACTCAGTGAGACTCTGTCTCTAAATAAATACAAAATAGGGCTGGAGATGTAGCTCAGTAGTTGAGTGTCCCCTGAGTTCAATCCCTGGTACCAAATTCTCTTCTAGCAAAGAGAATATAGCAGATGTGGTGGGACATCGGTTTTGAGATTAGTGTATAAAAAGACTGCAGTTTTCACTGTGGGTTCTCTGTCTGTCTCTGTTTGTTATTTACTTTGCAGGGGACACCGATTGCCATAGCATGAAACTCCCACAGAAGAGAGCAATCAGCTGCTTTGCTATTGGAAGAGGCCCTTGTGGTGAGGAGCAGGAGGGTTACCATCGATCTCACACATGAGCTTGGCAGCAGATAGTCCCCTCACCAACCTGAAGATGACCACTACCCCCACAAACAAGGGACAGCTGATTGCAACCTCATGAAAGATTGGGTGGCCAGAACTACCTAGCTAAGCTGCTCCCACATTCCTGATGCATGGAAACTGTGAAGTAATAAAAGCGTTTATTGTTTAAAGATGCTAATCTTGCGCATAATTTATTATATGGTAACTAACTCAGTGACAATGAGTTTGGCAAAAAGTTCTTAAAATATGACACAAAATATGACATAAAGTATAATAGAAAAAATTCATAAATCAGATTTTTAAAATACTTTTATTTATTTATTTTTTATGTGGTGCTGAGGATTGAACCCAGGGCCTCACATAAATCAGATTTTTAATCAAAATTTAAAAATTAATTTTTTGATAAAAACCACAGCAGAAGCCAGGTGCAGCGGCACTGCCACACCTACTTGGGAGGCTGAGGCAAGTAGATCACAATTTGAGGCCAGCCTCAGCAATTTCATGAGACCCTCTGTCAAAATAAAAAGATCTGTGGCTAAGTGGTAGTCTGCCTCTGGGTTTAATCCCCAGAACTAGAAAAAAAAAAAGAGAAGAAGAAGGAGAAGGAGAAGGAGAAGAAGAAGAGGTGGAGGAGGAGAAGGAGGAGGAGTTAACTGCATCGGAGTTTCAGAGAAGATGCTACAGACCCATTTCTCCCTGCTCCTTCCACGAAGGACAACAAAGACCCTCAAAACGGACTATGAAAGATGCAAAGAGGAAAGCAGGCTGACTCTAGACAATAGCAGGCAGCACAAGCAGCCTAGAGACAGCACTTTATTGCCCTGGCAACATGCCATTCATAGAAAATGAGTCGGGAGACTTCCCTCCAGCCAGCAGAGGCAATCAGCAAAGGATGTGATATATTCCTCTCCCACAGGCCTGGTGCCCCCAGATACCAGGTGGGCATTCAGGATTGCAGCCACCCCACCCAGTGGAAGCAGATGGGCTATGGCAGGACAGGGACAGCAGATGATACAGGTGGCACTTTCTCCCCTACCTCTACCAGCTGCATTAGCCAGGTGAGGAGTCTGCACTTCCATCCACCGCCCAGCAGCATCATAGTGTCCAAAGTAGTGCTTCCTTCCCAAGGACGGCACCAGTGGAAACCAAGTGGGAAGCCTGTGCTTGTACTTCCCACCCAACCATGGCAGGCAGAGCTACTTGTCACCCCCCCCCCAACGAGGGAATGACAGGAGGATTATAGAAACAAGAAAATTTGGGAAAGGGATTCTCTAAATCTGCACAGGATATCCTGAGCTGATGGCTGACCAATGCACACAAGAAACTGACCACAGTGAATTTGCTGAGAGATTGGAGATACAGGTTTTCAGAGCAACCGTTAGCTATCACACCAAGAAAGCAGACTAGAAGAGCATGCAAGGACATGGAAACCAAACTGTCACTGGAACTGGGTGTCATGGTGCACACCTGTAATTCCAATGACTTGGGAGGCTGAGGCAGAAGTATTGCAAATTCAAGACCAGCCTCAGCAACCTAGCCAGACCCTCAGAAACTGAGCAAGAACCTGGCTCAAAAAATAAAAAGGGGGACTGGGGTTGTAGCTCCGTGGTAGAGCATTGGCCTGGCAGGTGTGAGGCACTGGGCTTGATCCTCAGCACCACATAAAAATAAATAAATAAAGGTATTGGGACCGTCTAAAATATAAAATAAATAAATAAATAATACAGGGCTGGGAATGTAACTCAGTGTTAAAGCACCCCTGGGTTCAATCCCCAGTACCAAAAATCAGTAACAACAAAAAATTGTAACAGGAAGCTACAGCCTTCAAAAAGTAGACCAGAATCAACATACTAACCTGTGGGTGGATCACTGCTTGCTAAAATAAAATGTTGAATAAATATAGCATATAAATATACATAAATAGTATAAAATAAAGTATTTCTAAAATAAATATTTAAATAAACCCCAGGGTCACAGAGTATAGTAGCTATAATGTCTGGAATACAATTTTTAAAATTACTTGCAATACCAAAGGCCAAGGAAATTGCGACTGAAAGGAGAAAAGACAAACAAATCCCATCCCTGAGATGTCTCAGATGTTGAAATTATGTGACAAGGATTTTGAAACAGATCCCATAACAATGCTTCAGTGAACAATTTCAATACTCTTGAAACAAATCAAAAGAAAATAGAAAATCTCAGTAAAGCAATGGAAAATATAAGAAGAACCAAGTGGATACTATAAAAAATTCAATAAAAAATTCAATAACCAAAATTTAAAACACACTGATTGGACCTGACAATTAATTAGTTGAAACATAGGCTGGGGTTGTGGCTCAGCAGTAGAGCTCTCACCTAGCATGTGTGAGGCCCTGGGTTCGATCCTCAGCACCACATGAAATAAAGATATTGTGTCCATCTACAACTAAAAAATAAATATTAAAAAAAAATTCTGAAAACAAACCAATAGGATTTACCTCATCTGACCAAGATAGAGAAAATAAATGAGAAAGAAATGTACAGAGCCTCAGAAATCTGTGGGAAAATAAAACAAGATCTAATATTTTTGTCATTGAAGGAGAGCATAAAGTGTAGGACAGGAAAAATATCTGAAAAAAGTAATGGCTGAAAATTCCCCAAATTTGATAAAAGGCATAAACCTAGTAAGAAGATGAATGAATCCCAAACAGGAGAAACATAAAGAAACCCACTCAAGACATATCATAATTAAACTTCTGAAAACTAAAAGCTAAGAAAAATTTCTGAGACAGGTAGAAAAAATAATGCATTACCCATAAAAGAACAATTCAAGTGATAGCAGATTTCTTATCTGAAACCATGGAGGATGGAAGAAAATAGCTCAATATTTCCCAAATGTTGAAAAGAATTGTCAATGCCAAACTCTGCACTGAATGAAAATATCATTTGAAAAATGAAGAAAAATGAAGTCATTCCCAGACAGAGGAACGCTGGGAGAACTTGTTAGCAGCTGACCTGCTCTGAAAGAAGGCTTTACAGACATTCTCTGTACTGAAAGGAAACAATAACGGAAGGAATCTTGGAACTTCAAAAAGAAAAGCAAGAAAAATGTTAAAGAAAGAAGAGTGGGGGTGGTGCTGGGTTTGTGGCTCAGTGATAGAGCGCTCACCTCGCACATGCGAGACCCTGGGTTCAATCCTCAGCACCACATAAAAATAAATAAATAAAATAAAGCATTGTGTCCAACTACAACTAAAAAATTTTACAACTAATTTTTTTTTAAATTTTAAAAAAATAATAATAAGCGAAATAAGGGTGTTGTGTTCGAATACAACTAAAAAATAATTTTTTTTAAAAAAAAAGAAGAAGAATGGAATGGGCAGATGTAACAAACCATATTCCTTATAGTTTTTTTTTAAAAATCATATTTGGTATCTGAAACAAAAATTAAAACATGATCTGATGTTTAATATATGTAAAAGAAATACTTTAGACAATTATATTTTAAAGTAAGGAGGGTAAAATAACTAAATGAGAGGACTATTTCTACATTTTATGTAGTAAAACATAAGTACTAGTAGTCTGTGAGAAGTTCTATATGTATATTTTCATACCTAGAGTAACCACACACACAAATAAAAGTATACATAGAGATAAGTTTCACAAAAATCTATAGAGAAATAGTAATGGAAGCCCCCCTGCAAGATCTAAGTAATCCAGAGGCAAAAAACAGAGGAACAAGAAACATAAAGAACAACAGAGCAATATTAGAAATATTTGAAATACTGATGAACTCTAATACTCTTATTTGGATACGTACACCTCTTTGGGGCCATGTCCCTGGAGCACTTAGGTTTAGATGGACTATTCTACCTGTGTTAGTCTGTTTTCTACTGATGATAATAAAATACTAGAGAGTGGGTAGGTTCCAAAGAAACTGATGACTCCTTTGGCTTACAAATCTGACCCACGGTCAGTGGGCTGCATCTGGTGCTGGCTTTCTTTCTGGCAGATTTCCAAGGTGACATAGGACTTCACCTGGTGAGAGACAGGGTGGGTCATGGTTTGAACAAGAGGTGTCTTCCAAAAGCCCCTGCTAATGCAGGAATATTCAGAGGTAAAATGATCAGACTGTGAGAGCTGAAACCTAATCAGGCCATCCTGGTATGAATGGGCTCACTGGGTGGTAACAGAGGGTTGTTCTTCCTGTGTCCCCTCCTCTCCCTCTTTCTCTCTGCTTCCTGACTCCACCACAAGCTGAGAAGTTTTCCTCTGCTGGACCATTCCACAATGACTGTGCTGTCTCACCTGGGGCCCAGAACAATAGAATTGGCCAGCTATGGACTGAAACCTCTGAAACCATGAGCCTCAAATAAACTTTTCCTCCTATAAGTTGTTCTTGTTGGGTATTTTGGTCATAGGATTGCAAATGCTAACTGAAACAAATTGGTACTGAGAAGTGGGATCATGGCTGTGGCTAACCTGACCCTGTGGTTCAGAAGCCATTGGAGCTGGCTGGCAGCCTAAGTTCTGGAAATTTATGAGATGCAAACTGGAAAAGCTTTAGAATGTGGTTAGCAAAACTTAATGGGCCATTCTGATGGAAGCTCAGAAGACCAGAATGCCAATGAGAAAGTGAACCACGCTCGCGAGGTTTCAGAAAGAATCAAGGACCCTATTAGGAATTGGACTAGAAACCATTCATTTATATTCCAGAAAAGACCTTGGCTGTGTTTTGCCCATGTCTGGAGACTTTGTGTGAGGTTGAATTTAAAGGTGATGGGTTGATTAATCTGGCAGAGGAAATTTCAAGGCAGCACAGCATTTAGTTAGTGGCCTGGATATTGCTGGCTGCTTTTAGCTAGGTTTACTATGAGCATCAGGAGCAAGAAACAGAATTAAAAGTTTTTTGTTTTTGTTTTTGTTTTTTTGTCTTTTGGGGTTTTTTTAGGGCTGGGGATATAGCTCAGTGGGTAGAAGGTCCTGGGTTCAATCCCCAGCAACAATTAAAAAAAAAAAAGATTTTCTAAAATTGTAGTTTGACCAAAAAAGTTCATTTAAAGCTGGGACCAAGTAAGGCACAGTTGTTAAAGAGATTATAACCCCTAAAGAGACACTTAGTATTTTGCACATAGACAGTAGGAAAAATGGTTTAAGGGCATCTCCAGAATTTATATGACCACATCCATTGTGGACTCAAGAGTCTAAAAGGGAAAATTCCTTTGAGATTAGATCATGGGGGCACTCTGTTTGCATGAGGGGAGAGGCTAGGAAGTTGTTTTACCATGCTGAGCCATAGGATCCCTCAGAGACCACTGTAGCCATGATTCCAGGGTGCCCAGTATTGCAAGAGCTGGTAGCAGACCATGGTGTCATCCACATGGTGCTGGTTATGGAGGAAGGCAGGATGGGAAAGTTAAGGGGTCATGGAGGCTTCCACCCGAGATTTCAAAGGAAGGCCTGGGAGGTCAGGCAAAGAGTAGCAGGGCCAGAGTCCCTGGGCTGCTCCCCCCCCCCCCCCAGGGCAATGCATGAAGCTGTAAAAGTGAGCAAAAGCAAGAATGGAGACCCCAGGAATTATGGGGTCTGCTGCTGGGAAAAGCTGCTGACAGTGTTTTTGGAAAAGCCAGGCTAAAAGAAAGCCCATCTGCACTGCAACAGGCATAGCCAAAGGGGGTCTGTTCGACCCCTTTGGAGAATAGATCTCACAGCTGTAGTAGAGTTGTACGCAGAGTTCCTGTACCTGTTTGCCTAGCTGGGTTTGATCTTGCTTTGGCCCTTCCCTTCTTTCTTTGCCCACATTCCTCTCTTTTGGAATGGGAATGCCACTCTGTTCCACTGTGTATTGGATTTATGTAACGTCCTTTTGATTTTTACAGAGACTCACAGCAAAGAGTTTGCCTTAAATCTCAGAAGAAACTTTAAACTTGGACTATGGGACTCTCGATGGGTATGTTGCTACACACCTGTAATCCCAGGGACACAGGAGTCTGAGGCAGGAGGATTGCAAGTTTGAGTATAGCCTCAGAAACTTAGTGAGACCCTCAGCAACTTAACAAGACCCTGTCTCAAAACAAAAATAAAAAGGCCTGGGGATGTGGCTCAGTGGAGGAGGGCTGGGTTTAATCCCTTTCCTCCACCCCCCCACCCCACGTCCCAACAGCAAAAAGTACTCTGGGACTCCTGGAGACAGGTTAAATGCATTTTGGATTATGAGATGGACATACTTTGGAAGGCTAGAGGTGGGATGTTATGGTTTGGATATGAAGTGTTCCCTCTTACCTCTTGTGTTAATGCAGGCATATTCAGAAGTGAAGTGATTAGATTCTGTAACCCAATCAGTCATCCTAGTTTGGATGGACTAACTATAAGAAGATTGGCATGGCTAGAAGTGGGTCACAGTGGGTATGCCAAGGAGAAGATGTTCTTCCCCTCCCCCGCCTTCCTGGCCCCATAATGAACTGAGCACTTTTCCTTAGCTGGGCCCTTCCCCAGTGATGTGCTACCTCACTTTGGACCCAGAGTAATGGAGTCAGGATCTATAGACTGAGACCTCACAAGCCCCAAATAAACTTATCCTCCTCTGAGTTGCTCTTGTTGGATATTTTGGTCACAGCAATGCAAAACCTGACTAAAACAGGGTGCATATGTCTCTTCAGAGAGTCTCTCTCTTATTATAAAGCCACTAGGATTCAATTTCAGGAATCCCATCCTGACAATCCTATCTAATCCGAATTACCTCCCCCAAACCCCACCTCTAAATAATATAATTGAATTTAGTTTCTACCTTCCTAATACCTTACAATAGATTTAATATGCATTTCAGAGGAGACAAATTGTACTCAAACCACAGCATTAACTGAGCTTTAAAACTATATTTATATAAATAAGTCAAGATGAATTTCTAAAAAAAAAAAAAAAAAACAAAAAAAAAAACAAGAAGTTCAGTTAATCCACAGGAAGGGGGGAAAAAAGAAACAGAAGAATGAGAAATAGGAAACAAAAACAACACCTCTAATAACATGGTAGCTTAAACCCTAACATATCAGTGATTAAGTCTACAGTATTTAAATTACCACTTAACACAGAAATGGGCCAGGCTCAGTAACACATGCTTGTAATCCCAGCAGCTTGGGAGGTTGAGGCAGGAGGATCATTAGTTTAAAGGCAGCCTTAGCAACTGAGTGAGGCCCTAAGCAACTCAATGAGACCCTGTCTCTAAATCAAATCCATGAAAGGGCTGGGGATGTGGCTCAGTGATTAAGTGCCCCTGGGTTCAATCACTGGTACCAAAAAAAAAAAAAAAAAGACAGAAATAGGCAGAGTAAATAGAAAAGCTACAATCTAACTGCATACTATCTACAAATCTACAAGACACCTATTTTAAACAACAACATAGGTAAGTTGAAAGTTAAAGGATGGAAAACGATAAACAACGAAAGCATTTTTTTTTAAAGTCAGGTTAGTTCTATTCATATTATGTAAAGTAGATTACAGGGAGAACATTACTGGAGACAAATTATAATTTTACACAAGGATAAAAAGATCAACCTCAACAATCAACAATAAAAATTAAAAAAAAAAAAAAGATCAACCTACCAGGAAGACATGACAATCCTAATATGTAAACACCCAACAAAGGAGCCTGAAAACACATGAAACAAAAAATGAAAGAAGTAGACAAACCTATGGTCATAGCTGAGGGCTTCAACATCTCACTTTCAGAAGCTGATAGAACAATCCTACAGAAAACCTGTAAGGACATGCAAGAACAGAGCAAAACTGTCAAACAAGGTTAGACTGGCATTTATGAAATATCCCAGCCAATAACAGAACATTCTTTTGTTCTTATGATGTGCCCATGAAATATTCACCAAGACAGATCATATTCTAGGTCATAAAGCAAGTTATTACAAAGTAAGTAATGTAATTAAACTAAAAAGATCACTTATAAAAAGAGGGAAAATCTCCACACAGTTGGGAACTAAACAATACATTTCTAAGTGATATTTGAGTAAAAAAAATGAAAACTTCAAATAAAATAAAAAATATATAGAATGAAACCTAAAATACAAAATATCAAAATTGTTGAGATAAATCAGAAGCAATGTTGAGAGAGAAATGTACAGCAATAAAAGCTTACATCACAAAGGAGAAAGGATTTTATGTCCTTAATATAAGTTCCCATTTCAAGAAATTAGGAAAAGAATAGCAAAACCAATTCAAGGTTAGAAGAAAGAAGGGATATAAATAAGAGCATGGCACACACCTGTAATCCCAGAGGCTCAGGAGGCTGACGCAGGAGGATCATGAGTTCAAAGCCAGCCTCAGCAAAAGCGAGGTACTAAGCAACTCAGTGAGACCCTGTCTCTAAATAAAATACAAAATAGGGCTGGGGATGTGGCTCAGTGGTTGAGTGTCGTTGAGTTCAATCCCTGGTACCAAAAATAAATAAATACATAAATAAAAGCAGATTTCAATGAAATTGAAAATGAGAAAAAAGTGGAGAAAATCAATAAAACAAATACTGGTTCTTGAAATGATCAAGCACTTGATAAATTTTGAACAAACCTGACAAACAGCAAAAGAGAAACGATATAGTTTCCAATATCACAAATGGAAAAGGGGTTATCAGTACAAACCCTGTAGCTATTAAGAAGATTATCAAGGGAACATTATTAAAATACTATATATGACAGAAATCCAATCACTTAGATTAATTGTACCAAATCCCAGGAAACCAGAAACTATCAAAATATTCCCAAGATGAAATAGATAACCTGAATACATCCTATAATTATTAAATAAGTTGAATCTATAATTTAAAAGCCTCCATAAATCTCCATGCCCAGATAGTTTCACTAGAGAGTTCTACCAAACATTTAAAGAATTAACACCAAATCTATATAATCTCTTCCAGAAAAATAGAAGAGTAAGGAACACTTCCCATCTCATTTTATGAGACCCTGAAACCAAAACCAGAGAAAGGTCATACTTAAAATTATAGACCAATATTCATGAACTTAGACATAAATATCCTCAGAAGGGCTTGAGGTTGTTCTACGGGACCTTTGGGTTATTCTCCCAAGAAAGTTGCTTTGGAAGGAGCAAGTATGGCCCTTACCTCTCTCTCAGGCTTCCTGTCTAGTCCTGTGATCTTTTTCTTCTACACACACCCCTGCCCATGCTCCATTGTGACACCATCTGTCACTCCAGAACTGTGAGCTAAATAAACCTCTTTACTTTTTAAAGTTAGCCTATCTCAGGTATTCCATTATGGAAACAAAACAGATTAATATAGACCATAACAGGATATCACTACACATTTTTAGCATAGTTAAAATAAAAAGTCATAACAATACCAAATGTTGGTAAGGGAATAAATAAATGGGATGTCTCATGTTTCTGATTAGAATGGAAAATGGTACAGTTGGATGGAAAACAGTTGGATGGTTTCTTATAACCTAACCATGTACTTGTAAAACAACTGGAAATCACACTCTTGGACCTTTATCCCAAAGAAATGAAAACTTATTTTTACCCCAAAACCTGTACACAAATGTTCATCCAATTTTATTAATAGTATTAAAAGCTGAAAATAACTAAAACTTCCCTCAATAAGCAAATGGCTTAAAAAATCTTTATTATATCCACACAGTGGAATACTACACAGCATTAATAAGCAACAAAATATTGATACACACCATTTAAATGGATCTAAGGGGAATTATGCTTAGTGAGAAAAAAGTCAATATCAAAAGTCACATATTCTATGATTCCATTTTCTGTCTGATAGTGTTTGGGAAATGACCACACTATAGAAATTAAGTACAGATTTGCCATAGGGGTAGAGATGTGGGAGCTGAGAGCAGCTGTAAAGGGTGTCCCAACGGAATTTCTTCTTGGTGAGGGAACATTTCTATGTCTTTACTGTGGTGGTGGCAACATAAATCTGTACACGAGGTCAAATTGCAAACTAGGCTCATGTATTAGATGTAAGTACGTATCAAAATTGATTAACCAGGTGTGTTGGCACATGCTTTTAATCCCAGCTACTGGGCAGGCTAAGGCAGAAGGATTGTGCGTTTCGGGCCAGCCTCAACAATTTAGCAAGACTCTGCTGAAGATAATCAATCCATAAAACAGCTGGGACATAGCTCAGTAGTAGAACAGCCGTGTGTTTAATCCCCAGTACTACAAAAACAGACTGACTAAAGCTGACTGGGTCTGTATTCTAATTACCAAGATTGTACCATATCATATTCCTGATTTCAATGTTACACTTTAGTTGTATGAGGTGTCACCATTGGGAGAAAATGAAACAAGGTAAATGGGACTCATAGGTTTTTCAATTTTGAGTCCATAGTTATTTTAAAATAAAAATTTCCATGAGGACTGAACCCAGGACCTTGTGTATGCTAAGCAAGTGCTCTACCACTGAGCTACAGCGGTCAGCCCCAAATTAAAGTTATTTAAATGCATATATGGAGACTTGGGTTCAATCCCCAGCACCACACACACACACACATACACACACGTTACAAAAATGAAAAAGCAAGTCATAAGTTGGGAGAAAATATTTCAAAAAAATATATTTAACAGAGGGATTGTATCTAGAATACATAAATAATTCTTACAACAGAAGAAGACAAAAAGCTCTAAAAAAAGAATAGAACAAAATATTTGAACAGATGCCTCATCAGAGGTAGTATACAGACAGCCAACAAGCCCACATGAAAAACATTCACTATCACCAGTATTAGGGAAATGCAGATTAAAACCTTAATCACTGTGGACTAGTTGTATAACTTCCTAGGGCAGCTACGATTTTAAAAGACTGGTCACTCCAGGTACTGGCAAAGATGTGGTGAAACTGGAAATCTTTTGGTGGTACTAGGGATTGAAATCAGGGCCTCAAACATACTAGGAAACTGTTCTACCACTGAGCTACATCCCCAGCCCTTTTTAAAAATTTTACTTTGAGACAATATCCCTCTAATTTGCCATGTCTGGCCTTGAACTTGTGATTCTCTGGCCCACCATGCCTGGCTAAACGGGAAATCTTATCCTCTGCTGGTAGAAATGAAAAATGGTAAAAAATTATTTGGGCAGTCTCTTCCAAAAGCGAAACACACACCTTCCTGAGAATAAAATCAACCTAGTCATGAAGGAAGAAAATTACATTTATCTGGGGGCTAATTAGGGTTGCAATCTGGGAAAACACCAACAGTCCTGAAAATGTATTTGCGCTTCTGCAAAATGGTGGCTCTATTTCTGCTTTAAGCTGTAAGGGGGCCGGAAGTTACATTCCTTGTTATATTTGTGCTCTAAGAATTAAGCTGTTGGCAAGAAAGGAATTCTGTGTGGTCTCAGGCTCTGAATAGTTTGGGAGAAGGGGTCCCTTAGTACAGAAGGTCAGCAGATGTAAATAAACAGTGCTTCAGGAATCTGTAGCTTGACCTAGACCTCGAGTCAGCTGGCATAGGGGGTGGAGTGCATATCTGTAGTCCAGTTCAAAGGTTCAGATGCACCATGTCTAAAATGGGATTAACAATGGCTTCTGGCTCCATTTTAAGTGCTTCCTAACCAATGCTACTCCATTGGTTTTGCTTTGTTTTGTTGTTGTTTTTTTTCTTTCCTTCTCATAATCTCAACTCTCCATTCCTTGATATGTACCCTGAAGAAATTAAAACATGTCCCCCCAAAGGCTTATACATCAATGTTCACAGCATCTTCATTTATAAGAGCCAGCTACCATGACCCATCCAGGATCCCACAGGCAAGGACGGGTTAGAGGGTACATTAAAACACTGGAACTCCCTTTTAAGTCATGTTTAGAGCTCAATTAGATTCTCGTTTTTTTAATATTTATTTTTTAGTTGTAGTTGGACATAATACCTTTATTTTACTTATTTATTTTTATGTGGTGCTGAGGATCGAACCCAGGGTCTCACACGTGCTAGGCGAGTGCTCTACTGCTGAGCCAAAACCCCAGCCTCAGATTCTCATATTTATATGGATATTTATAGCTGCACAAATGGTTGTGAACAGGAAGGGTTAGGGACAGACCTGGGAAAAAGAGTTTGCCTCTTGTCAGCCCCAAACAAGTCCAGGGAGTGCTACAGACTCGACTGGTCCACGCCCTTGGACTGGAAAAGCTCATGCAACCTTACCCAGCAACTTCAGCCTTCACAGGCTATAACTGGTTCCCATGTGGGCAAAGAAGGTGGAAGGAGGCCCAGCATCTTGCATGGGCATGTCTGTCTGTCTGTCTGTCTGTCTGTGTGTATATCTGTCTGTCTCTCTCACACATACACACTCCCATCCCTACTCCTACCCACTCTACAGGCACCAGAGGCAGCTCTCTAATACATCATTTTCTTAATTAAACTAGAAAAACGTTTTTTTTTTTTTTTTTAGAATGTTGACATCCATGGCTGATGAAAATACAAAAAATAGGCATATACCGCTGGTTCTCTAAGCATTTTGCAACCGATGTTATTCTTAAACCTTAAAATGTGTAAATACTTTGGCCATTTTAGAAATGTATCCTAGAGAAATAGGTTAGCTCCTTTATAAAAAAAAATTAGCACTCAATGCAGTATTCATAATATAAAAAAAAATGGAAACAATTGAAAGTGTTGAAAGATAATGTAGGAAAATTATTCCCAATCTTAAATTCCATTTTCAACCAATGCTATCATATGTCAGGATAGAATTAAAATATCTTCAGGCTGGGTACGGTGATGTACGGCCGTAATTCCAGAGACTTAGGAGGCTGAGGCAGGAAGATGGCAAGTTTGAGGACAGCCTTGACTACCTGGTGATTCCCTGTCTCAAAGTATAAAGTGAAAAGGGCTGGGAGTGGAGCTCAATGGCAGAGCACCCGAGTTTAATCCCCAGGATGGCAAACAGACAAAACCTTCAGGCATGAGTGGCTTCAAGTCTACTCACATGCACTCTCGCTTAGGAATAACGTCATTCATCCAAACAGGTGTGAATTCCAGAGACAGGAAGTCAAGGAATCCCAAACACAGGCCTTTGGGAGGAGAGAGGCAAAGGGAGGCCCCTGTGGTGTAGACTAGTGGGAGAACCTGTGGCCTGGAGCCCACTCAGACAGGGCAGAGGCAGACTCCAAGATAGCTCCCAGGAGGGCAAATACACACCTCCGGATGCTTGGGGTGTGCACATTCAGGAAGATGTGACCCATTCTTTTTTAATGGGTCACTTGGGGAAAAATATAGATGTATAGAGAACTACATAAGTCTGGCCTATACCTGCCTCTGTAACTGGGTGATAAAGATTAGTCCAAAGCACATGGATGGATGTGTGAACAACTTGCAGTCTAACATCAGAGTAAATCATTGTAACTAAGGAGCTGAGTCGCAGCCAATCGTAGCAAGTTCAGCTGAACTTCCAGCCAATCTGACACTGGAAGCTGCCAAAACCTGATTAAATACGGCAAGTGCTGACTACCACCAATCTGGTCCTGTGTGTAACTTTTCTTTCTATAAATATAACCTGTACCTGTGGTGGTGAGGAGCATCCTGGACCATCTTTGGTTCAGAGTGATGCCAGGTTCCTTGCTCAAGGAAACTTTGTTACATTGAACTGGCTTCAGCTTTTCTTTTAATAAACAGACGGATGGATAAGAAAGAAAAAAAAAAAAAACAGGTGGGCAGACTCTGTGGTTAAAACAAGATCATATATTCCAGAAAGTAAAAAAGTTATCATACAAAGCATGTTTCCCCGGCATTTACATTATTACAACAATTAAATCACTACTGATCTGGTACCCTGTTAGTCTGGTACTCTATTAGTCTTCTAATTAGTAATCACCAATACTGTGTTGTCTACACAGCAAAATAGCACAGACTGAGTGGGCTGAAGCAGCAGAAATGTGGTTCTTTCCCCCTACATTTCTTGAGGCTGGAAGTCCAACATTAGGGAGCTGCAGGGTCAGTTCCTTCTGAGGCCTCTCTCATTGAGCACAGCTGCCCTTTCATGTGTCCTCACGTGGTCTTTCTCCTGAGCATGCACATCTGTGACATCTCTTTCTCTTCTTGTGAGGACACCAGTCCTGTTGGACTAGGGCCCCACCTTTGCGAATGCTTTGAACATTAATTACCTCTTTAAAGGCCTTATCTCTGCATACAGTCATTTTAGGAGATTAGGACTTCAACATATTTGGGGGAAACACAGTTACAGTCCATGATAGCTACTTCGCTTAATGACATAGGAGGAGAAAGGGGAAGGCAAAAGATGTTGCTGTAGGGGAGCAAAATCCTCAGTTTTCATACTAGATATGTTGACAATGACAATATAGAAGTATGTTCTTGAAAATTTTGAGAATACTGGAAAAAATTGGCATAAAGAGTTGAAAAAGAACAGGATGTGGTGGTGCACACCGATAGTTTCAGCTACTTAAGAGGCTGAGCTGAGAGGATTGCTTGAGCCCATGAATTTTGCAGCCTACCTGGGAAACACTGGAAGAGCCCACCGCAAACAAACAAACAAACAAACAAAAAGTCGAAATATATTTGCCTTTGGATGAAGCAGAGTTGAATTGTCAACCCTCTGATTTATTTTATTTTTTCTTTCTTTCTTTTTTTTTTTTTTTTTTTGTACTGGGGACTTAACAAGAGGCACTCTACCACTAAGCCACACTTTCAATCCTTATTTATTTATTTGTTCGTTTGTTTGTTTTGGTAATGGGGATTGAACCCAGAGGCACTCAACCACTGAGCCTCATCCCCAGCCCTTTTTGTATTTTATTTAGAGACAGGGTCTCACTGAGTTGCTTAGGGTCTTGTGAAGTTGCTAAGGCTGTCTCTGAACTCGAGATCCTCCTGCCTCAGCCTCCCAAGCCCCCAGGATTGCCACTGGGATTACAAAGTCCGCCACCACGTCTGACCTTTATTTTTATTTTGAGTCAGGGTCTCACTAAGTTGCCAAGGCTGGCCTCAAACTCAAAGTCCTCCTGCCTCAGCCTCCTGAGTCACTGGAATCACAGATGTGTACAGTGATCTCAGCAATCTGCTGGTTTTCATGTTTTTTAAGCACTGTTTGGTTTTTTTAAGTTTTCACGGTGGACATTGTGATGGACTTGCTAATAATCCACTCCTCTCTACCTGGGCTCCTGTGACACAGCAGCAAAGACACTGAGGGAATTGATCTCAGATCCAGAGGTGAGCTGGACTGGTACCTAGTGACTGGCTGAAGAATAGAAGACGCTTGCCCAGTCTTCTGGAAAGACCCCTCCTAACACTGAATAGCAAGTGGTCTCTGTGGGAAGCCAGGTTCTCCCACCATGTGGCAAGGAAACCTGTATGGTCACATGCTTTGGGCAGCCACCCTAGTACAAAGCTGATGGTATGAATGGGCAGATGGCAGGAAGAGCCTGGGACCTTCATGACATCTGTGAACACCTGAGTCACTCATCCAGGAGACTGTCTCTACTCTAGCTTCTGCTGTGGAAGCATCATCGTATTTTCTGATTAGGTATGCCAGCCTGCAGGGGGTTTCCTCCCCTCTGCCACTGAAAGCATCCAACCCCATTCATGCATAAAATTGCTAAAAGTAAAACTGTATTTTTAAAAATGGTACACACAACAGGGTCCTACTTCTGAAATGCATATGCATATGTGAATGTATGTGAAAATGTTGATCTCTCCAAGTGGAATCTTTATTTTTATTTTCTGTATGTAAATATAGTCGATTTCCTGCATATCAAATTTAGTCGTGGGATCAGATCATTTTATCATTTTCTTCCCCTGTTTTGCTGATTGTCAACCTTTTCAAATTTTATTTAAAAAGTGGAGAGGCCGGGGATGAAGCTCACAGGGAGGGCTTGTGTTTAGTATATTCAAGACCCTGGATTAAATCTCCAGAACATTATTTAAATACAATAGTATAGTATAGTATATTTTCTAGTATTGGTTAAGGGTGTTGATAACATCCTTACAAATAAATTCGTATTTATAATGTGGATATATTTACTCAAATATTACTAAGTCCCATTCAATATGAAGCTAAAAGCAAACAAAATTAAACAGAGACATCACAAGACAAAACTAAGACCAATCTCTTCTGCATGTAGATGAAAAATTCCTCAATGAAATTCTAGCAAGCAAAATACAGCAACATATTAAAAGGATGGTAGGGGCTAGGCTGGGGCTCAGAAGTAGCGCACTTGCCTGGCATGTGTGAGGCACTGGGTTCGATTCTCAGCACCACATAGAAATAAATAAAATAAAGGTCTATCAACAACTAAAAAATATTTTTAAAAAAAGGATTGTATTTCATGACCAATTGGATTTATCTCAGAAATACAAGTTTGGTTGAATGTTGAAAGAGCAATTAATGCAACTCACCATATCAAGAGTATAGAGAAATAGCATCATTTTTATGTCTCAATAGGCATAGAAAAAAGCATATGACAAATTCAAGAGCTTTCATGATTAAAAAAAAAATAAACTAGGAATATAAGGGATCTTCCTCAATAGGAATAGTTAACATCATCCCTTTTTTGGGGGGGCAGGGTACTGAGCATTGGACCCAGGAATTCTCTACCACTGAACTATATCCCAGTTCCCCCACCTTTTTTTAAAAGGAGGACACAATGTCTTTATTTTATTTTTATGTGGTGCTGAGGATCAAACCCAGTGCCTCATGCATGCTAGGCAAGTGCTCTACCACTGAGCCACAACCCCAGCCCCCCTTTTTGTTTTTTAAACTGAGACACAATCTCACTAGGCCTGAGCCTGGCCTGGATCCTGTGATCCTCCTATTGTTGGGATTCCAGGTATGCACCACTTCCCCTGGCAAGGGTTAACATCATTGTTAATGGTTCAAGAGTATTTTCCCAGGCAGAAGACAAGGATATCTGCTCCAATTCCTTCTTTTCAAAATTGTATTGGACATTCTAGCCAGAAAAATTACAAAATAAAAATAAATAAAAAGCATTTAGATTGGAAGGAGAAAGTCACCCTGTGTTTATTCACAAATGATATTATCCTGTGCAAAGAAAATCCAAAAGGAATCCACCAAAAAAAGAAATTAGGCCAGCAAAGTTACACAATGCAAAGCTCAATATACAAAAATCAATTGTAGCCAGGCATGATGGTGCATGCCTGTAATCCCAGTGGCTGGGGAGGCTGAGGCAGGAGGATCACAGGATAAAGCCAGCCTCATCAACATAGCAAGGCCCTAAGTAATTCAGTGAGACCCTGTCTAAATAAAAATATACAAAAGGGCTGGGGATGTGGCTCAGTGGTAAAGCATCCCTGGGTTCAATCCCTGTTACCAAAAAAAAAAAATCAATAGTATTCATACATAATTACAATGAATGATCTGCACATGAAATTAAGAAAACAATTTGATTTACAACAGCAACTAGAGGATAAAACATTTACAATAAATGTAACAAAATAAATGTTAAATTTACACTTAAAGACTATAACACATTGTTCAAATAAATTAAAGATCTAAATAAATAAGTAGAAAAATAGTCCATGTTCACGGACTGGAAGAATTGGAATTATTAAGATGGCACTCTCACCCTGTTATGGTTTGGATGAGAGGTGTCCCCCAAAGCTCTCGTGTGCAACAATGCAAGAAGACTCAGAGCAGAAATGATTGGGTCATGAGACCCTTAACCCAATCAGTGAATTAATCACCTGATGGGACTGAGTGTTAACTGAAGGCAGGTGGGGTGTGGCTAGAGGAGGTGAGGCTTTGGGGTGTGGCTTTGAGGTATCTGTATCTGGCAAGTGGAATCAATCTTTCTCCCTCTCCCTCTCCCTCTCTCCTTCTCTCCCTCTCTCCCTCTCCCTCTCCCTCTCTCCTTCTCTCCCTCTCTCCCTCTCCCTCTCTCCTTCTCTCCCTCTCTCCCTCTCCCTCTCTCCTTCTCTCCCTCTCCCTCTCCCTCTCTCTCTCCCTCTCTCCCTTTCTCCCTCTCTCCCTCTCTCCCTCATTCTGCTTCCTGATCATCATGTGAGCTGCTTCCCTCTGCCACACTCTGCTGGCCATGATGATCTCCCTTGCCTTGAGCCCTGAGGAATGGAGCCTGCTGTCCATGGATTAAAACTGTGAGCCCCAAAATAAACTTTTCCTTCTCTGCAGTTGTTCTGGTCAGGTCTTTAAATCACAGCAGTGAAAAAACTGACTAAAACACACCCAAATTGATGTACAGGTTCAACCACAATTCCTATCAGAATCTCAGATCTATTTTTGCAGAAATTGAAGGGCTAATCCTAAAATTAAAATAGAATATCAGAAGATACAGAGTATTCAAAGCCAACTGAAAAAGAACAAAGTAGAAACACTAACACCTCCCAGTTGCAAATCTTAATAAAGCAATAGGGTTTTAGTCAACTCTTTCTTGCTGTAACCAAAATACCTGACATGAACCACTTAGAGAAGGGAAAGTTTATTGGCTCACAGTTTTTAGAGGTGTAGTCCATGGTGGGCCAATGCCATTACTTTGAGCCCAGGGTGAGGCACAACATTATGGTGGAAGTTCATGGTGGCAGAATACTTCTCCATATTTGGTGGCCAGGAAACAGGAAGAGAAAGGGTAAGGGGCTGTAGGGAAGATGAATACTTCTAGGGCATGCCCCAAGTGACCCACCTCCTCCAGCCACGCCCCACTTGCCTACAGTTACCATCAAGTTCATTTAAACGAGGACGCACTGATTAGGCTACATATCTCACAATTTAAACATTCACCTCCTGCACTAATCATGTCCATCTCACAATACAAAGTTCATCTCCAAGAGTCCTGAACAGTTCCAGCATTACACAAAAGTCCAAGTCCAAAGTCTCATCTGAGACTGAAGGTAGAATCTTGACAGGGATCTCCTGTCAAAATCAAAAGCAAGTTGCATATATTCCATATACAATGAATGGCACAGAGTAAACATTCCCATTCCAAAAGGGAGGAAGAGAACACACAAAGAAGGAATGGGATCCATGCATGGCTGAAACCCAGACAGGCAAACCGTTCCTATGAGTCTGTGTATAGCATCTAGGACTTAGGGTGTTGAGATGTGCTCTCCAAAGGGCTCAAGCAGTACTGTTTAGCCTTGTCTGTGGCAGCTTTCATGGTATATTTCAATCTGGATTTATCTGAAGTCAGCAGTTTCAGCAGACTGTCCATGTATCTCCTAATTCCTGGAATCTTCATTTCAGCTTCACATATCGCCCTCTCAGGGGCAGTCCACAGGGATGTGGACCCTGCTACACTTTCTACAGGCCTTCTTTTAAAATCTTAGTGGAAGCCTCCATGAGCCTTTAACTCCAGCATCCTGCATTCCTGCAGAATCAGCACTATGTGGATGGCACCAGGATCAACCACCAACTCAGGTAGTAGCTGGACCCCCCTTGGATCATAGCTGCAGTGGCCTCTGAGGGCTCGGGTGATTGAGCATGATGAAACTTCCTAGACCCCTAATGAATAACTCCATGATCTCTTCTCAAATGAATTTTCCATTCTGCATCCTTGAACCTGCAGTGGGTGTGGTCCTTACAAATTCCTGATATGCTTTTAAGCCATTTTTTTTCTATCTGTGCAAAATACTTAGCATCTTTTTTGGGGCTGTAATCTCTTCAACAACCACATCTTTTTGGTCCCAGTTTTACCCAGACTTTTCTGGTCAAATTGCAAGTTTTCAAACCCTATTTCAGTTCTGTTTTTCAATTCCTGATTGTCACAGTAAACCTGGCTGAAAGATGCCAGAAATATTCATGTCACTGCCTGAATGCTGGGCTGCCTTGAAATTGATTCTGCCAGATTAGTTAGTTCATCATCTCTAGATTCAGCCTTACACAAAGTTTCAGTACATGGACAAAACGTAGAGAAGTTCTTTGGCCGAATATGAGTGGCTTCTAGTCCAATTCTCCATAGAATCCTCATTCCACTCTGAAACTCCATGAGCACAGTCTTTACTGTCTGCATTCTGGTCTTTTGAGCTCTTACCAGAACCATCCATGGAGTTCCACTTACAACATTCTAAGGCTTATGCAACCTTCATCTCCAGACTTTTCCAAATCCTTCCTGCTAATCAGCTCCCAAGGATTCTGAACCATATGGTTAGACTAGTCACAACAATGCACCCACTTCTTGGTACCAATTCCTGTGCTAGGCAGCTTTTTGTCACTGTGACCAAAATACCTGACACAAACAATGGTAAAGAACGAAAAGTATTTGGGCTCCTGGTTTTCAGAGGTTTAGTCCAAGGTGGGCCAACTCCATTGCTTTGTGCCTGAGGTGAGGCAGAATATCATGGCAGTAGAACTGTTTCTGGTGGTAGAGGAGCACGGCTCCATTCATGGTGGCTAAGAAACAGAAGTATCACAAAAAAAGATAAATTCTTTCAGGGCATGGCCCAAGGTCATGCTCCTCCAGCTGTGTCCAAGCTGTGGACTGATTAGGTTACATATCTCAAAAGCTAATAATTTAATCTCTGAATATTCCTGTACTGACACAGGAACTTTGGGGGAACCCCTCATACCCAAACAATAACATTGGCTGAGTTTATTTCTAAGTATTTTATGCTCTTTCATGCAATATAAGTGGAATTTCTTTGGGGATTATTCACCAGTAACATACAACAATACAATTGACTTATGTTGACTTTATATCCAATAACATTACTGAATTCATTATTTTGTTGTAATATTTTTTGGATTCATTGTGATTTTTCTACATATAACATGATCTGTGAAAAGAGATTACTTTTTTAAAAATTTTTCCATTTGGACACTTTTTATTTCTTTTTTCTGCCTCATTTTCCTGGCCAGAACTCCCAGTACCACGTTGAATAGAGGTGATAAAGTGGACATCCTTGTCTTGTTCCTAATCTTAAGCTTTTAGGTTTTTATTATAGAGTATGAAGTCAGCTGTGGATTTTCACATATGGCCTTTATCATGTAGAGAACATTCCTTTCTATTCCCTGTGTGAATATTTTCATCATAGATTTTATCAATTACTTTAATTCAATCGAGATGAGCACATAATATTTTTCCTTCATCCTACTAATGTGAAATGTTTATTAAAATGAATTATTTTTGTATGTTAAACTTCCCTGGTTCTGGAAAGAAACAGCTCTTGCTCATGGTATATAATAGGAGTTCGTATGCTTCAGAATTTGGCTTGATAGTGTTTTGTTGAGAATTTTTCATCTTCCAAGGTACATTGGCCTCCAGTTTTCTAGTAGAAGTCTTGTCCAGCTTTGGTATCAGTGCAACGTCAGCCTCATTGGTATAGGTGGAAGTTAAATGTCACCCAGAGGCCCATGTGTTACACACTTTTCCCCCAGAGTGGTACTATTGGAGGTAGAACATTCCAGAAGTGGGGCCTATTTAAAGGTTTTTTAGGTCATTGGGGGAATGCCCTTGAGAGGGATCCAGGTCCCTTCCTCTTCCTCTTTTTTACTTTCTGGTTGTGAAGTAATTTTCTCCATCATGTGCAATCTGTCATTGCCATCCAGAGAGAAACACCAGAGACCTAAAACTATGAACCAAAATAACCTTTTATCAGGCATTTGTCATAGTAACAGAAAGCTGACCAACACTCATAGATGAATTAGAAAGTGTTCCCTCCTCTTTTTTAGGTATTTAAGGATTGGTGTAGGTTCATCTTTAAATATTTGGTATAGTTTACCAGTGAAGCCATCTAGTCTTGGGATTTTCTTTGTTGATAAGATTTTTTAAATTATTTTATTTTATGGTATAGGGGATTGAACTAAGAAGCACTCTACTACTGAACTATATACCCAACCCTTTAATTTTTTATTTTGAGACATGGTTTTGCTAAGTTACCAAGACTGGCCTTGAACTTGTGATCCTCCTTCCTCATCCTTCTGAGTTGCTGGGATTGAGCTGCTGCCAGATTATGTGTCACCATGACTGGCCAGGAGGCTTTTAGTTACTAGTTTAACCTCCTTACTTATTATAGGTCTGGTCTGATTTTTCTATTCCTTCTAGTGTCAATTTTAGTGACTAGTATAATTATAGGAATTTCTCTTTCAATGCTGATTACCCAACTTAATGGCATAAATTGTTCATAGCATTCTCTTATAATACAGTTTATTTCTACAAAACAGGTGGTAATGTTCCATTACCACTTCCATTTTTTCATTTTGATTATTTGAGTTCTGTTTGGCAACCTTCTCAATATTGTTGATGTTTTCAAAGAACCAACTTTTGGTTTCACTGATGGTCTCTGTTGTCTTTATTATTCTCTATTTAATTTATCTCTGCTCTAATAAGCATGATTCCTTTCAATTTTCTAGTTGTATTTAATGTACTCTTCTTTTTCTAGTTCTTTAAAATGTACAGTTAGATTATTAGAATGTTAATTTTCACTTTTTTGGTGAAAGTTCCAGTTCTCCTTCTAATAGTGATTGAAAGATACTTTGCATGATTTCAATTTTTAAATGTATCAAGATTTATTTTAGAGCCTAACACATGGTGTGCCCTGGAAAATGTTCTATATGAGCTTGAAAAAGAACACATGTATTCTGCTGCTGTGTTGGGTGCTCTGTAGGTATCTTTTAGGTCTAATTGGTTTAAATGGTTGTTCAATTCTTCTATTACACCTTTATTGATTTTCTGTCTGGATATCCTATCAATTTTGAAAATGGGATATTGAAGTATCCAACTATTATTGTACAACTGTTTCTCCCATCAATTCTGTATATTTTGGGGTCACATGTTTTAGGTCTCTGTTGTTAGATGTGTGCATAATTTTTCCTAGATTGACCTCTTTTTTTTTAGAGTTTTATGTTTAGTATATAATATTCTTTTTTTGGTTGAGAGGATTTTTTTTCTTTCAGGACACAAATATATGATTGCACTGCCTTCAGATCTCCAAGATTTCTGATGAATATTCAGTTGTTAAATTATTTGTATGTGAGGAGTGTCTCTCAACACTTTCAAACTTCTTTGAGTCTCAACAGTTTGGCCATGTGTCTTAATGTAGATCTCTTTCAATTTGTGTTTTGAATTCATTGAGCTTCTTGGATATATAGATTCACGTCCCCCATCAGATTTGGAGAGTTTTGGGCTATTATTTCTTCAAATAGTTTTTCTGTTCTTCTGTCACTGTCTCCTCTTTTACAACTCCTATGATGCACGTGACTTGGTGGTGTCCCATAAGTCCCTCAGACTCTGCTCATTTTTCTTTATTCATCTTCTGTTCTGCTTTCCAGACTGGATAATTTCAATTATCTTGTTTTCAGGTTCTCTGATCCTTTTTGTTCTGCTTGCCCAAATCTGCTGTTGGAATAAATATTTCATGTCAGTTATTATACTTTTCAGTTCTGGATTTTCTGTTTGGTTCCTTGTTGTAACTTCTTTTATATCTTCACTTGTTCATACATCATTATTCTGCTTTATGTTAATTCTTTGTGTTTTCTTTTATTTCACTGAATACATTTAATGCAGTTGATTTAATTTCTTTTTCTAATAATTTCCATGTCTGGACTTTTTCAGAAATGGCTCAAATTATTTTTTTTCCTGTAATGGTGCCATACTCTTCTGTTTTCTAGTATGTTTTGTAATTTTTTATTGAAAAAATGGACATCCGGGTATTATTGTATGTCAACTCCGGAAACCTGATTCTCCCAGAATTTTTTGCTTATTGAGGGTAGAGCCAAATAAGCATAACTTTTCCAAACTACTTTTTTTTTTTTTGCAAAGTATGTATTTCTTGTTATGTGTGGTAGTCTTGAAGTTTCTGTTTTGTTAGCTCTATAGTCAGTCAGCAACCTGAGGACAATTTCCCCAAATGCCTGGCTCCAACATGAAAAAAAAAAAAATGGTGTAGAGGGTGGGGGTCATACCTCTTTAAAATCTTATGATAGATAGCACCAAGTAGCCCATTGCCACCACTGCCAAGAGGAAACAAACAAATGTCCATGTCAGTTTCTCAGGGTAGCCAAAATGCACAAACCTAAAATTTTGGAGATCACCACTGCCTACCCTGGTATCAGACAGGTGCTCCAAGAATGCAGGCTGCTATCCCTGTACAAGGAGGCACCCAGGAAAGGGGGTGGTAGTTAATTCATGCCTCTTCCTTCATGAAGCACCCCCTACAGGTTCTAAGTGTCTGAAGAGGTTCCAGTGTTCCCAAACAGTTGATTCCAATTGATCTTGCCAGATCAGTAGATGATTCAGAGCAGTGATCACCGTAGACTTTTGTGGAATTTTGCAAGCCATCATTCCTGCTTCATATATTCTTAAGTTATATAACTAGGTACATACCCACAAGCACATCATAAAGGCATTTTAGTCCATGACAGACTGCATGTGATGGAGGTTGCATATTCTACTACCCAGGGATGTCTGTCTGTCTTAGATGTGTAAGTATGCTTTCTGATGTTCACACAATGATGAAATTACCTAATGACACATTTCTCACAATGCATCCTTAATGTAAAGCAACACAGAACTGCTTAGGTTATGATTTATTGATTAATTGACTTTTATCATTAAAGGATGCCCTTCTTTTTCCTCTCGTAATATTGTCTTGAAGTTCATTTCATCTGATATTTAACACAGTTACACCAACTTTCTTATTGATAGTATTAGAGTCATGTATTTCTTGATTTCAACCTATTTCCACTTAATATGCATCTCTGGTAAACTGCTTCTTGAATGTCAATCTGAAAATCTTAGTCTTTTATTTAATTTATGATGTAATCATTGATATCTTTCAATCTAATGGCTACTAGTTAGCTATTTGTTTTTTCTATTTATCTTCTCTAAACTTCTTTGTTCTTTTTCTCTTTCTGCCTTGAGTTGATTGAGCTTTATGTTTTGGGTTTATTGTTGTTGTTACTTTAAAATTAGCATTGCATTCTACCTTTTCTGCTTTGGGGTAACTATTGTGTGTGTGTGCATTATGATTTAAACGTTCACACATAATTTAAGTATCTTACAATTCAAATTCCTTTATGCAATTGTCATATATTTGTTATAAACCCCACAATATACATATCATTTTTGCTTTATGTAATCAATGGTCTCTTTAAGAACTGAAGAAAAGAATAGCATATTTACCCATATATCTACTATTTCTTTCCCTCCTGTAGATCTGAATTTAATTTTGGCATCAATTTCTTTTTATCCTAAAGAACATTTTGCATTTTTTTGTAGTGTCCATCTCCTGCAATGAATTCTGTAAGTATTTACTTGCCCCTGAAACAGTTTTATTTCACCTTCATATTTGAAGAATACTTTTCCTGCATATGGAAAATGATTAGCTTTTCTTTTTTCAGCATTTTAAAGATGCTATTACACTGTCATCTGTTCTTCATTTTTCTTAATGAAATGTCAATTATCGTTCTCATTGTTGTATCAGGTATTTTTTGTTTCCCCAGCTCCCACTTTTTAAGGCTGCCCGCCAGCACACCCCGCCACCTGCTGTACTGGGGATTGAACCCAGGGGCCCTCTACCACTGAGTTATGTCCCCAGTCCTTTTTTTATTTTGAGGCAGGGTCTAGCTAAGTTGCTTGCTTTCTTCTTGGTTTTGTGTCATACTGGTCTCAAACTTGCAATCCTCCTGCCTCAGGTTCATGAAGAGCTGGGGTCACAGGTGTGTGCCACCATGCCCAACCTTTTAAAGATGTTCTTTCTCTTTCAGCGTTTGGCTACAATGTGACTAGGTGTTTCTTCTTTATACTCATGCATATCCTGCTTTAAGTAGAAGGGGATGCTGGAGGTGTAATTCAGTGGTAGAAAAGATGGTTACATGGTTGAGGCCCTAATTTAATCCTAGTGCCCGCAACAAGGCCTGCGCACGCGTGCACGCACGCATACACACACACACACACACACACACACACACACACACACACACACACAAAGAGGTGTTAATAAAGGCGAAGCGAAACAATTTTACAACTTTGTTATGCTCACAGTCCTCCGGGGAGAAACAGCATGCCAATGCAGGGCCACTCAGGGGAAGTGAGGGAATTGGCTGGGCATAGAGGAAATGTGTGCAGGATCCTTTTTTCCCCAGGAGGGAACGGTCTCTGATCGTCTACACCTGGCCATGTGGATGGCAGGGTGAGCACCCAGTATAGGAGATGGCTGGGTGTGAACTTAACTGGTCCTCTGGCCTCTAGCCAGGGCCTCAAAACTGGGTCAAGACAGCATTAAAAAATACAAACTATTACAGGGAGTTACCGAGATGCTTGGATTCCTAAGTTTGATATTTTAAATCTTAACTTTAAAAAAAAATGGCCATATTTCTCTAAATACATTTTTTTCTTCTGCCACATTTTCCCTCCTTTCCTGGGACTCTAGTTACATATTTGTTATATTTTCTCACAAGTTATTGAATCCCTGCTCATTAATTATTTTTAATCTTTTTAAAAAATTCTTTGCTCTTCAATTTGGATAATTTCTATTAAACTGCCATCAAGTTTATCCATCTTTTTTTCTGTAGTATTTTTTTTTTGTTGTTGTTGTTGTTTTGAGTTAGAGTGGGTCTATTTATTTTGTCTCCAGTCCTAGGGCCTTAGAACCCAAGTTCTAAGATACGGTATTTAAGAATAAGTACACAGGAATAAAACAGAATATGCTGAAGGTTCACATCTGAGTTTTCAGTAAAAAGCCTGCCTGAAATATTTATCAAGTCCCTCTAACTTAATGGGATACAAATTCCCAACTTTTCCTCCCCAGTGCCCAGCACTTACTGGAATCTTGACTTGGTTGTTCCAGCCTTCCCAGTATTGCTTTCCACTGGACCTTTTAGAATCCTGCTGTTTATGCCCAGTGAAGGCAGCTGAGGGCTCCAGGGGAACATGTAAGGCAAATTCTGGGAGTCTGGGGCTTCTCCTTCTGGGATTTCCCCCTTCAGCTTCTAGCTACTCAGCCAGCCCTGACCTACCTTGGTCCCTCATTTTATGTCCTATTTCCTGTGGGCCACAGGAGGTACATTACTTTAAACGGAAATTTTGCCCAATGTATTTCTCTTCTTTTGATAGTTGAAAATTCAAATGTTGTCTTTAGGATAGCCAGGCACAGTGGCACATGCCTGTAATCCTAGCAGCTTGGGAGGCTGAGGCAGGAGAATGGCGAGTTTAAAGCCAGTCCCAGCAAAAGTGAGACACTAAGCAACTAAATAAAATACAAAAAAAAAGGGCTAGGGGCTGGGAATCAGTGGTCAAGTGCCCCTGAATTCAATCCCTGGTACACTGCCGCCCCCACCTCCGAAAATTTTTCTTTTAAATTTTTTTCTTAGTTGTAGTTGGATAAAATACCTTTTTTTTTTTTTTTTTAAATGTGGAACTGAGGATCGAACCCTGCGCCTTGCCCGTGCTATGCGCTCTACCGCTAAGCCATAACCCCAGCCCCAAATATTCTTGTGGACCTATACAAAGTAGGAGCTCAGAGAACTGGTAGAATAAACAAAGACCATGCCACCCTCTGAAGAACTCAGCAAGAAGGCAAGGCCCAGCTATTTCTGATGCCACCTTGTCTTAAGGTTTGGCTCCCTCTCTACCAAAGTTGGAGCTGTCAGGGCTGCCTGCCTGCTAGATTCTGCCTGGGGCAGCTCCTAGAGGTTTGGGGCCTGGAGGGGACCTAGGTGCTACCCAGAGAATCCATAGCATTGGCTGCAACCAGAACCCAGCTCCGAAGTGAGACAAGACTTCAGGTAGAGTCCTCCATCCCGTCACTTCCTGTGCAACTTCTGAAGCAGTTTGACTTTATAGATTTGCCCTTCCTGGACATAAAAACTGAATGACTGGCCAAACAGTTTGAAAGAAGAGAGGAAAAAGTTTATTGTGTTGAGCAGACCTTATTTTCATTACAGTATCAGGAAATTCTTTCTCAATTCCCTTTGGATGCAGAGATTCTGCAGACATTTAAAACCCCAATGCTGTTCCCAAGCAAGGGGCAGGCAGCACCTGAGCATGATGTTGCATTTAAAGGAACAGGATTACAGCAAAGTAGCATGATTTATAAAGATTTTTAAAAACTACATGATTTCTTTAAAAATTCTAAGCTTTACCTCCATTTTCCCTGTTTACCTTATTTCCATGGATAATTGGTGGGAAAACATGGTAGTTGATACTCTTTTGTTCCAAATTGTCAACCTTGGTAATTTGCCTTTTTGTTTTTGTTAAGAGGAATTGTGCCCATTTCTTTGGAAAATCTAAATTGTGACAAGTAAGGCAATGCATAAATACAGTTAAACCTTCCCCCATCTGGCCTCAGCACTGCTAAGGAATGGGAAAGGCTCAGGAGAGGGCCTCTTGCTTGCAAAACATCACTGCAGAGTTTAAACTTTATGGACTTCTTCTGGGAAACATGCAACTGCTTGAAGCTAATTTTGTGGTTTGTTCTGGCAAGTTCTTAGCATTCAGTGACACCACGGGGGAGAGAAATCCTGTACTCAACTCACTGACTCACTACCACTATATGATACACAAGTGCTGTTTCTGTACTATGTGGAGGAATCACAAACCAAATAATGAGAAATGTGTATCCACCAGATACTTTGAAATACCAGTAACAGCCTGAGCTAATGATGTCTAATTCGCCTGAATTAAATCAGATAATTACCAAAGTCCTCATTAAGATCTTTTTCTCACTACATTAAGGCAGAAAAATATGAATTTAAATAAAAAACCATTACCCTACCAAAGTAGGCATATGACAAGCTATATTTCAGTTGATTACCTCAGATTGTCCCCAAAATTCCCTCTAAAATCAAGTACTGAAAACACTAATTATTAAAATTACATAACAATGGAATATATATTTAAATAACTTTGCACATAATACAGCCTCCATTTTTTGTTATCAAGACAAAGTTCATCAGGTGGCTGGACATTTCCACTTCTATTTCCATGAAATTCTATCTAGAAAAATGGACCAGCTCTCATAACTCCTAAATTGAACTATTTTTTAACTTACGTCAAATTAGGAAGAGCAATGAACAGCAATCTTAGAAAAGGACTGCTTTCATGTAAGTAAAAATTTATTCATGGGGGAGATGGGAGTTAGGGAGTCACTTTTTTTGTGGGTAGAATTCAGGTAGTGTCCAAATTAAGGTGTCAGAGAAGTATACTTCTTACCTAAATTAGGAATTCTTTCCTCCCTATCACCTGGGCCAGTCTTTCAATAACTGATTTCCATCCCCAGCCCTCAGCCTTCATTCAGGAGCCCAGTCCCCCAAACCAGGTAAAAGTTATTCAAGCAGAGTTTTAACAAAACTCAGAACAGGACAGGATGTAAGAACAGAAGAGATTAAGCTCCATTTATGCAAATTGTTTCTTAATATACATAATTCATGTAATCTGCGTCTCCCAGGAATCAAACACAATGCATAGGCCTATCAGATAGCTTAGATATGCACACATCAGTATGTTCAACTTGAAATGCAACATTCTGACAGACTCACAGTCAATCTTATAGAAAACCAACATGCTATCACTGTCCATGTGGGTAAGTATTCAGCATATTTTTAACCAAACCCAGGAGTCCAGAGACTCTGATGGTGGCATGCCCCCCAGCCCAGAAGTAGGCAGTGATGTCAATCACATATCACTGTTCACAGAACATAAAAACAGGCTCACAGTCCTGCATGTCACATTATTTCATATTACTCTGCCAACTGATTCATAAAGGAAACTCTCTACTATGGCATGATGAAAAAGAAAGAAAGAAAAAAAACATTACATACAAATGTTTTCTAAGAACAATGTGCTGTGATCAGTTCCCTGAAGCTAGAACATTCTGCACAATCAGCTCTTGCTTCTTGGAAAATAAAATTTCTTATCTGTTTTTTTAGTCACAGGATGCTTTCTCACAGTAGAGACAACAGCAAAGCTGATTAGGATCCCATTTTAGTGGCAACATCCTTTCCTGGAGCATTTGTTTAATTTGGAGAAGTGATTATGCCACATGCAGCCAGGAAAGAAACTGGCAGAAGGAAGGTCTAGACCACTCTAGAAGCTGGGCCTCACATAATCAGCATCAGCTATTAATAAGACAGATGTCAGGATGGTGACAAAAGAGAGGCAATGAATGACATTAGGACACACACCCTACAAAGAATACATTTTACTCTGTATATCTTTCTTCCATGCAGAATAAGCATAAGACCAGAGAGCCGGGAGAAGGATGGCTGGTGGGAACAGCATTTAAAAGCATGTCCTAGTGACTCAAGCATTTCCTGCTCGACCTCCCAGACGACACAATGGGAAAATGCACATTTCTTCCCACAGTTGTAGACAGCAGCTGCAGCAGTCTCTCTGAAAGCTTAACTAAATGTGAAGATGAAGCCTCGACAAATGTTTCTTGATTCCACTGATCCTATTCCTTCAGCTGCTTGGACCAGGCAAGAGGTGGGGTGGGGCAGGGTGAAATCATGCCACAGCCTTCGTCACAGCAGCCACTCTGAGTGACCTTTCCAGTCTCAGACAAACTTATCTATTGAATTCTCTTCTGAGTTTTCCCCTACCCAACTTTTAATGAAATAATGAAACCAGAGTCAAAAAAGCTCCTCCAGACTGACTAGGAGGCTCCTAAGCTAACTTCTGCATTTGAAAACAGAAAAAATCAAGTTACTTGTATTTGTGATAAGATTGTGATTTTTTAAAAAGACTGCCCGTCAGCGTGTTACCTGGCTCAGAAGGGTGAGGATGTGGCTATGCACTTGTGCCAGCTCATTTTTAAAATTTCTTGGTGATGCTGGGGCCTTGCTCATGTTAGGCCAACACTCTACCACTGAGTTCCTTAGCCTTTTTCATATTTTAAAAAAGCAGGCAAAAGAGGAAAGAATAAGCCTGTGTGAACGGGTAGGCAGATGTGGTGCCCATCAGTGCACAAACTGCTGAACTCCATGCGCCTGGGCAGAGATGGCATCTCACACCTGCACAGGCCAACACCACATCCAGGAACCTAACAGCCCATCGGTTAGGAAAGGCTGCTCCCATGGGGCGACACTGAGCCACTGCAGTGAAGACACACAAAATAGACTAAAGGGCTGACAGTGCTTTGTGATGCAGTCAAATTGTGTCAGAACTAGTGTGGACTCAGTCATTTTCTGGAAGTTGAAGGTAACCAACAGATCTAAAGTAAAAGGGATATGGGACAGTATAGAGAAAAATACAAGTTCTGAAGTCAGAATCCTTCCTGGACTTAGAAGCAGGAGCATTTTGGTAAGAAAAGTCCAAGCCAAATGTCCCCTGGGTCTGAGAGAAGAGTAAGCAGGAAAGGGCAAACAATACGGTGATCATCCTGAGGGAGCCCAAGCCCTCAGAGATGGATCACTAGAGGGACTTACTATGGCTGTGTCCAGTCAGGAAACTGATAACAGATGTTCTTTTAAGAAAGTGGGAGGAAAAAGTAAGGATTTTCAAAAGTACAAAAACTGTTTACAAAATAATTACCTAGAAAGTTCACTGGGACTGGGTAGAGAACAGGAATAATGTTTTCATTTCAAATTAGCCACAATACTACTGATGGTTTATAAAAGAGGATGGCCAATTTCTAGTCTTCCTCCCCCAACACACAGAGCCCTTCTACTGTGCTATCTTCCGTACCATCTCCCCAACCCACACCCATCCAGCTCCCAGATTAATTTGCTTAGCCACTGCACCAAGCCAACCTTAAAGATACATGATTGTTGGATGGGTTTCAATTAAACAACGATGCTAACACTTGGGAAAACAATGTGGGGTTGGTAAGGGGTGGGGAGAAGGGGGCTAGGAAGAAACATGTTGGCATAAACCTCCAGGTGTGTAGACCTTGGATAAGGCTTCTGCTGGCCTGAACCAGAACAGGTGGGCATCTGCAGTGCAGCCTGAGCTACAGGTAAGCTGAGGTAAGGAAGAACATGGCATCTCTGCTGGTCTCCTTCCCATGACAGTACAGCATGTATGTGATCATTTTGGTAAAAAAAGGACTTGTTTTCTTCCAGTTGCTGCTGCCATTTCTTCTTCTAGTAAGAAGACTGCTCTTTACAGAGTCCCAAAAGATCAGCCACTTGTCTTCCTCTGAGGTACATATCCAATAGAGCCTTAACCCCCCAAATCCAGCATCCACTGGAAGTCAAAGTCAAATGCTCAGAATCAAAAGGTGTGGCACACCTGCCCAGTCAATTACCAGCAGTTGTATAGACAGATCAGAAAAAACTAGCATTTAGTATAAAACTGTTTTTCAAATGGTGTCATTTCTTATCTTCTCCAGAGATCATAATTCTTCATGTTTCTGATATTCTATAGAGAAGGAAAACAATGGAAAATAAAACAAATTATCCTCTAGTTATAAAAGAGTGGGCATCTTTTATAACCTATGATTTGTACCCCCACCTCCACTGTATCACTTTTTCTTTAATTTTAGGAGCTTTAGTTTGATGTTTTTGAAAGCAAAAATAAAATAAAGGACACTTTTATTTTTAAAAACATTGAAACTACCTGCAAACCCCATTCCAAATGAATTGTCTTCACCGTGCAGCGTTAACTTTCACTACATGAGCAGTGTTTTCAGTCAGCGATCTTCTTTTCCCACTTATTATCATATAAATATTTCTCTACATATCAGCGTAGCTCACTTTTGGACGTTTAAACAGTTTTTATTGCTTTTGGTTTACAAATAATAATAAATTTCTTTATGTACATAATTTTTTTCTTGTGCTGAATTATTTCTTTAAGATAGATTCTCAATCAAGAATCTGAGGGCATAGCACTTTAAAGCCTGGTGATAAATACACTGCTTTTTAACAAGGGTGTCCTAATACACAAAGCCTCGGGAAAGCACACACACAGTTCATCACCATCTTCCCCAACAAATGTGTCAATATGTCTACTTTTACTAATGACAGACTACTTTAACTTGATTACTGTTTGCTAAAATCCACTTAGTATTTGTGTTCTTCTCTTATTGGAACAGTGTATTCACATTCTTTTTCCATTTGTCTTATGGAAATCCTTCAGGTTTTATAAATGAATTTGAATTATTTTTATAATGACTATGTAACATTTCAGCATCATAGTACAGTCTTCAGGATGTACAGGCAAATCATTCAGGTCCATGTTCTGCATTTGCTTTTATATATTAGTTTAAAGCAGAATAAATCTTAACTTCCCAAGCCTGGTTTATTAATAGTTTTTTTTTTAAGTCACTTTTGTATTCAAATGAATATTTTTCAAGTGACTACCATTCAATATAACAGGGAGAACATAGTATAAAGACTTAAGTCCTTTTTATCCTTAGCTTGAATTAAATAGAAACATTTCATCCCCACCTCCGAGAACTATTTTAAAAAATCCATTTCCATATGCCTATTTTAAATAAATAATATATTTTTCAAATCAATACAATATTTTGTCTTGACCTAAGTTTGTTCATTCACTAGTGCCTAAACTAAAAAAATTGGGAATCTGAGAAGAGCTTCCCAAAATATCAGGCTTGGCTTCAATGGCACAAAACTCCTAAAGCTAAATAATAATCATGATTAAAGCATCCTTTTCCCCTCTCAACCAAAAGAAAGGAAAGAAAGGAGGAAGGAAGACAGGCAGGGAGGTGAGCAAATGAATTAATAAACATTGCTTAGAAGGCAAAATGAAAAATAGACATTGATTGATGGAAGGATTAAAGGGAGATTTATCTTTTCCTTTCATTCATCATTCTGTCATTTTTGCATCAAATCAGAAACACAGAAGAGCACTTACCCAAAGCCAAATGTCTGCACTTACCTTCTTGGCTCTGATTTTTTGTCTTCCCCTTATATAGTATTCCTATTTCTTTCTCTTTCTGAAAACGGTTCTGTAGCTGTTTGATCTCTTGATCATAGTCCTGCCACTCTGGGACAATCCGCACAGCAGCCTCCAGCTTGGGCTCTTTGGTCATTGGATTATTACACTGTAAAAACCAATAAACACAATTCAGCTGAGTTGAAGAAAGGGTGCATTAATATACAGAATCCAAATAAGTCTCTATTCTTGGGTTAAAAGTCCTAACTGGACAAAATGAACAATACTGAGAATCTCAATGATATAGTCAGAAGAAGCAATATGGGAGTGGGCTATATAAAGCTGTAGTTACTTCTTCTATGAAGAAGTTGTGGAGAGCTGCCAGAAGGCAACAAAAGCAAAAGTCCAATAGGAAAATTAAAAGGCACAGAAATAAGCCAGAAGACAAGAGTGACTCAGCAGTAGGTAAGTCCCGAAAACAGTCCCATCTGATGCTAGGGGAGTTAGCTTCCTGGGCGGGTGAAGAAGAACATCATAGACAGCTCACCAGATCAATGGTTTTTGCCCTTTTCTTAGAAGCATCATCACACCATGTTTCACACCAAAGCCATTCTTGAGGGAGGGATTTGATTGGCACCTGATGGATCATGTTATTGGGCAAATCCTGTTTGGTAAAGAAAATAAAACACAAGAATCTAAAGTTCTGGAGGAAATTTAAATAAATGCATTGCAAAGCAGTGATGTTAGATGTTCACTATGCATCACATACCAAACATAAATGTTTAGAACTAAAGGGGTCCTCACCAAAAGACTAAGAGAAATTAAGGAATTTATTTATGGCATTTTTGAAATTTCAAAATCTAGAGAATCCATGAGCAACTGAAAACTCTACCCATAATAAACAAGAGAAAAATGCTGGCTTATAACCACACTTCCTTCTAAGGTGATAATAAGAAAAATATTCCTGCTTACTTTTGAAAGTGAGTATAGAGAGGTGGTTCTTAAAATTTATAGTTTTCAAAAAAGAGAAGCTCTGAATCCTTCATGTGTTGAGCTCAGCTCCCAAAAAGACGAGGTCCACATTTTTCAAGTTTGTCACAATAAAAATGTTCCATTGCCCTAAGACTTACACAGAACAAAACACTGATGGAATAAAGTAAGGCTCTGGGTTCAATCTTTAGCAGAAATGAAAAGAAAGGAAGAAGAAGGCACTTGAAGGCATGGGAGAGCTAAAGGGACACTAAGAATTATGGGGACACAGGAGAAAAGAGACCCACAGAGATTACTCTAGAACCTGGGGTTTTCAGGGCTACATAGTTTAATAAGGTTCCCTGAGGCTTTTAATAGCAACTCAGGCCTAAGGTAACAAATATTTGTATATAAGGCCTGTGGTGGCTGAGGGGAGTTCTGGTGAGACCAGCTTTGGACTGGTGTACTAAAGGAACACACCCTATGATTAGAGACAGAATCAGCTCCACTAGAGACTGTCTAACTTCAAATCATCAAAATCCTAAACCTGGATTAAAATCATTCTGGACAACTATGCCCCCAAGTTTCTGACAGAATAAAACATAAATTCTGTTGAATGATACCATTAATCTAGACCTCAAATTATCTCCATAAATAATTGGGCAAAAACAATGACTGACACACTAAAAAAAAGAAAAGATATATGAGAAATGAGAACAGGAATGGCAGACAAGAAAATAAGATCCATGGTAACTCCATAATTGATACACACCAGATATCACACAAAGACTTTAAAGATATTCACTATTTAAAAATTTAAATTTAAAAATTTTTAAATGAGAATTTCAGCACAGAACTGAAAACAAAGATATCTAAATGAGAACACACAGCCAAAATATCATAACCAAAATAACAAAAAACAAAGACAAAGTTAAATAAAGTAGACAGCAAATAACAAAAATGAAGCACAGAAAGAAAATAAGGGAATAGAAAAAAGGATGTTAGAGAAATTCAGAGTTCAATAACAGAAGTTTAGCTTACGTGTAACTAGAATGTTAGAAAGTAGAGAACAGGACAGGAGCATTACAAGGATATCACAGGGAATTTTCCAAATCCACTCAAGAGACTTAAGAAACCCTAAGACCATGTAAGAAAAATCAAAGTGAAAAAGTAGGTATATATTGTAAGGAAATCTGCTGAAAGCCAATACAAATGTTAAACAGAGCCAGAAGAAAAACAAATAATCTCCAAAGGAAAAACAATTAGAGCAGTAAATAATACAGAAACATTTGAAAAAGATAATAGAAAGGTAAATTGTATTTAAAGTTCTGAAATACTAAATAACTGCCAAGCTGCAATTTTAAAGTCAGTGAAAATGTTCTTCAAGAATAATTGCAGGGCTGGGGATTTAACTCAGTTGGTAGAGTGCTTGCCTTGCATGCACAAGACTTGGGTTCAATCCCCAGCACCACAAAAAAAAAAAAAAAAAAAAAAAGAAAAGAAAGAAAGAAAGAATAAGTGAAAAAGAATGAAGCTGGATGGACCCTTACCTTGTATGATATATAAAATTAACCAAAAGATGTTTAAAAGACCTAACTGTAAGAACTAAAACCAAAAAAATCTTAGAAGAAAACACAGGGGAAATCTTCACGACACTGGATTTGGCAAGATTTTTTTAGATGTGACAACAAAAGAACAGTGGGGTTGGAGGTGGTAGGGATTAAACTAGGACTTAGCGTATACTAAGCACTACCACTGAGCTACTCCCCTAGCCATGCAACTCACAATTGATAATGGGTTAATATACAGAACATAAAGAACTCCAACTCAACAATAGCAAAATCAAGTAAAAATGGGCAAGATACTTCAACAGATATTTCTCCAAAGATCATAAACAAATGGCTAACATAAATGGCACATAAAAAGACACCCAATATTTTTACCTCTGGAGAAATAAAAATCAAAACTACAGTAAGATCTCATTTTAGGATGATTTTGTTCACTGAAAACTTTAAAGAAAAAAATGCTTTCAAAGACAATTAAATTCATTCAATGAATGAAAACAGACTTTGGGTGTTCAGGTAAAGTAAGCATTTTTCTACAGAAATTTTTATAATTTTAAAAGAAAAAGGTAATTGGATCATCAGAGTACAGCTTTGGCCCAAATATTTGATATTTGGGTGAAAAATCAGTGAATATTCCTTTGAAAGTTTGAATACTTCTCAGGAAAAGATAAAATACCTTTCTCTAAATTATTATAAACTGCTCTTATTACAGAAAAGTCAGTAATGTAATAGAAAATAATTTGTTTTTTATTTGTTTGTTTGGTTTTGGTTCTGTTCCTAGCAAAACAATATAAGGCCTCTCACTAGACCCTGGACATGTATGGCTTGTTGTATAAGAAAATCAAACAAACAAACAAACAAACAAAGATCTCATTTTATACCCAATAGGATGGCAATTATTTTTTAAAAAAAACTGGGTGGGGAAAGGGGTGGAGAATAAGAAGTTTTGGCAACTGTATGGAGAAAATGGAACATTTATTTGTACATTTCTGGTAAGAATGTAAAATAATGCGGCTACTGTAGAAAACATTTTGGCAGTTCCTCAAGAATTTAAACAGAGAACTACCAAATGATTCAGCAATTACACTTCTTGGTATATTCCCCAAATTGAAAGCAGAAATTCAAATAGATATTTGCATACCAATGTTCATATAGCCTTGTAGACAATATTCAGAGGTAGAAATAAGTCAATTATCTATGAATAGATGAATAAATAAACAAAATGTATACACATATACCAAAGAATATTATTCAGACTAAATAGAAAGGAAATTCTGACATGCTACACAACACGGATGGACCTTGAGGACATTTTGCTAAGCAAAATAATCCAGACAAAAAAAGACAAATGTTACATGATTCCACTCATATGAGGGACACAGAAGTAAGCAAATTCATAGAGACATAAAGTAGAAAAGAATTTACAGTGGCAGAGGGTTACAGACAAGAGGATTATTTAATGGCCACAGAATTTTAGTTTGGGAATATGAAAAAGTTCTAAAGATGAATGATAGTGATGGTTGCATTACTATGAATGTACCTGATGTTACTGAATTGTACTTCCAAAAGTGGAAAAGATGGCATTTTATGTATATTTTCCCATGATTAAAAATAATATTAGGGCTGGGGTTGTGGCTCAGCGATAGAGTCCTCACCTCGCATGTGCGAGACCCAGGTTTCAATCCTCAGCACCACATAAAAATATATGAATAAAATAAAGGTATTGTGTCCAACTATAACTAAAAAATAAACATCAAAAGATAATAATAATATTAAAGGTAAAATAAAGACACATAGACAACAAAACTAAAAAAAAATTGATACTAGTTGAACAGACACAAAGAAAAATTTAAAAATATTTTTCATCAAGTCTACTGGCATACAAATAATGGGAGTCCTAGAAGAAGGAGGAACTAGAGGGAGGAAGGAAGAAGGAAGAAGGGAAGAGGAGAAGAAGAACAAGGTGTAAAAAGAATAGAAGAAATAATGAAAACTTCCCAGATGTAATGAAAAAAAATCTACACATATCCAAGAAGTTCAACATACTCCAAGTAGGACAGATTGAAATAGACTCACACCTCAACATATTAAACGATCAATAGAGAGACATAGAGAGAGGGTATCTTGAAACCATCATTAGAAATGCAACATGTCATGTACAAGGGATCTCACTAAGACTACATCTAATTTCTTATCAAAACCCACGGAGGCCAGAAGTCTTTAGAGGCCAAGATATTCAAGGGGTTCAAAGAAATAAAAACTGTCAAGCAAAAATTCTATTCCCAGCAAAACTCATCAAAAATAAAGGAGAAACTTCCACGCCCTATGAAAGTTTGCAAATAGTGAATTCACGCTGTCAGAAATACTAAAGAGGGTCCTTAAGGATGAAATGGAATGACACTCGAGAGTAACTGGGATCCACATGAAGAAATAAAAAGAGCACACCAGTAAATATTAGAGATAGTACCAATGCATTTCTTATTTGGAACTTTTCCCCCTCCTATCTGGTTTAAAAAACAACTATGAAAAGAAATAATTATAAATCTGTTGATGGGCGCATAATACATATAGACTATATAAAAATACAAAGGGTTAGCTCCCCCTGCCCCCAGTGGGTTGGGGGTGGGTACAGGGATTAAACCCAGAGGCACTTTATCACTGAGCAAGATTGCCAGTCTTTTTTATTTTTTAAAGTTGCTTAGGGCCTCACTAAATTGCTGAGACTAACCTCAAACTTGCGATCCTCCTGCCTCAGTCTCCCAAATCACTGGGATTACTAAATGAGGTTGTTGTTTATGCTTTGAAATAATTCTTTGGTGTATTTGAATATGCATATTTTTGTTTTGTACACTCCATGGACACTGCATAGCACAATAAAGGTTAGAATTTTTTTTTTCTTTTTTTATACTGGGGATTGAACCAGAGGTACTTAACCACTGAACAATATTCTAGCCTTTTTAAATATTTTGTTTAGAGACAGGGTCTTGCTCCATTGTTTAGGGACTCACTAAGATGCTGAGGCTGGCTTTGAACCCATGATCCTCCTGCCTCAGCCTCCCAAGCCTCTGGGATTATAGGCATGTTCCACAGTGCCCAGCCAAGGTTAAAAAAAAAAAATGGGAGGGTTGGTAGGGGGTGGTTACTGAGAATTGAACTCAGGGGCACTCAACCACTGAGCCACATCCCAGCCCTGTTTTATATTTTATTTAGAGATAGGGTCTCACTGAGTTGCTTAGCACCACACTTTTGCTGAGGATGGCTTTAAACTAGAGATCCTTCTGCCTCAGGTGTGTGCCACCATACCTGGCAAAATTTTTAAGGCAACTTAAGCAAAACAAGTATATGAAACTATGTATTTAAAACACAGCTTTTGGGACTGGGGTTGTGGCTCAGCGGCACAGCACTCGCTTCTCACGTGTGAGACCCTGGGTTTGATCCTCAGCACCACATAAAAATAAGTAAACAAAATAAAGATATTGTGCCCATGTATGTATAAATAAATAAATAAGTCACAGCTTTTTAAAACTCCAATATCAACTCTGAAAAATGCTTAGCATTAATAAACAATAATTCAGCTAACTTTCTTGCAACATATCATGGTTTCTAACAGAAAAAAGGGAAACTGCAATACTACACTTAATTATGTGAATCCTGAGCTATTTAGTTCCTAAACTGGGGCGGGAGGGTGGATTGACCCTACAGGAAGAGAAACAAATTTATCAGATGAGGTTAAATACAAAATTAAAAGATAAGGTAATGGTTCCGAAAGACAACTCCCTCCTTCCATGTCATCGACATCAGGTCTGTGACATTTTTTACTCTTGCTATGCCTTCTCTTGAGGTCAGATGTAAATGTCATACACACACATACACACACCTTTTCACGAAGAAATAAGACACAGCTCTGAGAGTAGAGATTTGAGACACAAATAATACTTTGTTTTTCTGACACAACACACTATACCCATCACTGAAACTATTAACCATAAAAAAATGGCCACTTACTTGGTCAAGATTTGAAAGGCTGTTAGGATCTTGACTCAGACCTTGGTACTGTCCCCTGAGTCTGTCACCAGCTGCTATTTTCCTAAATTTCTTCAGATCCACAACATAGAGTGCACTAAACAGAGAAGACCTCTTTTGTTAAAACCAACCATGGATTTATGGCAGAAAAAGAAACCCCACTGAATAATGGAATAGCCAAACATTCTGGTTTCTCTGTGAAAAGGTGGATTACAGCCCTATAGTAGAGTTAAATGTCAGTATATGATAACATGAAGATGAATAAGAAAGTCACTGCAAAGTTCCTACTCTGTCCCAGTAGCTCATCTTGGTCACTCTTCCTTATTTTTCTTCCAAGGAAATAATCTCTGGCAAAAGACTTCTACAAATACAGCATATTTGGAATAAAGCTACAACAACTGATAAAGAACCTTTAGTCAAAGATATCCTAATGATTCCCATATGTACAAAGGAAAATACCTACAGTATTATAGTGTTTTTGGACCAGGACCTAAAGACTGAAACTAGTCACCACATTGCATCAATCACCTGTAGGTGCCACTTCCTACAGGTAGGTCCCCTGCCCTCCAAATAGTCTAAATCACACTTTTCCCAGAGAAAACAATGAAGAATTTATTAGAAATGCAATGAATGTATACAATGATTAAATTAAGAAGTCTCCTTCTAGCAATCTATCCTATAAATATATCTGAAATATGCAAAATAATATATTTAAGAGATTATTCATTGCATTATGGTATGTCATAGGAAGAGACTACAAATAACACACATATGCGAATAATATACAGCTTAAAAAGGGGGAAAAAGGTCCCTCCCTATATAGTGACACAGGATCTACAGGTAAGGTATTTAGTTTTTTTAAAAAAAGTAACAAAATAGTATTAAAAAAGACGGTATATTTTGTATAAAAAAAGGACATACATTCATAGCTATTCATATAAAAATTAGCCTCCAGAAGAACAGATAGTAAATTTAGGGGAGGTTATCTGTTGTGGGGGTGGGAACTCGGTAAAAGAGAGAAATAGGAAGGTTTTTTCCATTGGTTTTTCCCCCCACAATTTTCATTTTTTAACCATATTAATGTATCACCTATTTGCAATTTTAAATACACATAATTAAGTTTAAAGAACAAAAACTACAAAACATTATTAGGCATTTTCTTTTTTCAGTACCTGATATGATACTTTCGCCCAGCTAAGTGACTAGCCCAGTACCCTGACTTCCAGAATCTGTAGCCATCCATTTCTCTTCGGCTATCACAGAAAGGAGTATAACCATAAGGGGCACCATCCAAATTGAAATCTCTTAACTCTTTCAGATCTGTTCGTACAATCTGGAGAAAAAAGTATCAAAAGTCATTTGTTAAGCCACCATGCAGACACCTCTAATGCAGTTTCCTTAGAATACAGAGTGCCTCACATAGGCGACAGGGAGGGCAGTTAGGTGAGTGATGGCACAGGCTCTAACAGACACACTTCAAGCCTAGATTCCTCCACTTCGTAGCAGGATGCTCTCACTAACATGGAAGACACTTAGCCTAGTATGTGGCAAATAATATTTTAACTATTCAAAAGAAGTAGAATAAACTTAAAATGCTTAGGTTTACTGTGTGTCCGTTTCCTCATCTATAAACTGGAGATGATGACAGTCCCAATCTCACAGTGTTGTTGGGGGAATGACATGAGTTAACATACGGAAAGCTATGGAACAATGCCTTCTCCAATGTAAGTGCTCACAAGGACAGAATACGGCCATATTACAATCAGGAAAACATATTTCAGGTTGAGCCACCTGAGACAAGAGGTGCCAAAGAGGTAGTGAAACTTTTTTGTCCACATGACTTTTGCACACATTATATCACTTTCATTCAGGTAACTTGGGTTTCAAGCTGAGGGTAAGACAGAAGGCTGGAGGGCATAAGTACATTTATGCAATTTGAGTTTGTATGCTTTAAAATGTGTTCCTTGTGATTAAGTAAAATCCTGAAAACTGGAAGAATATCTGTAGCAGTCCTAATTATCAAGGCCAAGCATCCACTTGAGCTTTTTCTATCACCCAGACCAATAACACCTTATCTTTGGGGCAGAATAATGAAGATGGGGCAAATACTGTTAAAACTTTATTTCCTAATTTTTCATTTTTTTTTGTTAAATGAATTACAATATAAGACTGCATTCATGATGTTATCACAATTACTGTTAAAAAGACACAGAAAAATTAAAAGGACATATAATAAATGCAAATTAAAGTTAAAAATTGATCACACCTGGGTGATACCTTCTATATTTTCTTAATAGTGTAAACATAAGCAGGCACTTTTTCATACCTGGAAAATAACATTTTAAAAACAGAAAGAAGTCTGTTGCCTTTAAGACAAATTATTACAATCTGGACTTTCAGAGCTTACCTGATCAGCATCCACAAACAGAAATTTGTCAACAACTAATGGGAAAAGTACATCCAGGAAAAGAATCTTGTAGCCCCAGATGATACGCTGTTTTTCAGTCTGTTGATGAAGCCACCGAGGCCATTTGTACTGAACAAGTTCATACTGGAAATTGTATTCATTTGCCATGTAAGGTATAAACTCCTTTTTTTAGACAAAGGGAACAACAATCATTCATTATGATTAAGAAAATTGACTTCATAATATAAGTCAACCACTGTGATTATGGTACAAGTAAAACACATTTACCAAAACAGCAGTCTAACAAAAAAATTGGAAACCAACTGACTTGAGATTACGTTAAAGAATATATGTAAACCTCCTGTCAAAACCCTTTCTTTTTGACTTTTAGTTACCCCATGAAATGACAGAATCTTCAGGTGAAGGCTTTAGATCTAAAACCACGCAGGCGCGCGCATGCATACATACATGCACACACTTAAAGACATATGAACTTCAAGTTCATTTGTCTAAATCTGATTTCAGTAAAAATATTTTTTTAAAATAAAAATATTTGTTTTTTGATGATGCTAGGGATTGAACCCAGGCCCTTGGGCATTCCAGGCAAGCATTCTGCCTCTGAGCTATACTCCCAGCTCCCAGTTAAATATTTTTTGAGCTTGATTATGAGCTTTTCTCAAGGTTAGTTCTAACCAGGGAATAAGATGGCAAAGCCAAAACCACACATAAATTTATTGTCATTAATAAATAAAACTTTTAGATTCTAAATACAAATACGTTTAGGGGACCAGAATTATTTCTTTATAAGTGATGTTACTGAATATATTAAAAGATGCTTAGTGTGATAAAGGGGGAAAAATTAATTTAGGTGACAAATCCTAACTGATACAAATAAAGCAGAAAACTTCCCAGGTGTGTTTTTGTTTTGCATAGATGAAGCATCACTCCACACATCATCTGGCAGTGGTTCAGGAGAAAACTAATCCTTCTCCTCCACATAAACCATCACTGACTTTTCTAATTAAAGTCAGACATGCATGTTTCAGAGGAAGGGAATGCTATTTCATTAAAACACTGCTTCTTAAAAAGATTAGACTCTCCTATATTATCTAAGTTTCAAACAGGTCATAGTTTTATAACACATGTTCATCCCACAGAACAATCTGTAAGGAAAATCAACATAGACATGCACAACTAAATTAGGGTAGTCAAATAAAAGGGAAAATTTTAAAATATAAAGATAAAACAAAAGCAGTAAAAAAAAATATTGTAAATATCTCCCTAATAAGAATAGTTTTCTTTTCCCTATGAAACAAACCTTAAATGTGGGGGACAAATAATTCTTCAAGAACCAGAACTTCACAGGAGTCTTAGTATTCTTTAGCACTGATAGCATCATTATGCTGCCAAACAAAAACAAATAATAATAATAATGATGATGTTTCAATGCTTTTTAACTCAATAACATTAAGCAAAATCAATAACAAGGCAGCACAGCAAACAGAGACCCTTAGTAATGGAAAATGTACTTATTCTTATTTATAAAGTTATCACTGAATGGGAGAGAAGGGGCATTTCTCTATAAAAATATACCTAGCTAACTGAGGAAAATGTCAATTCTGCTGTACCTTTAAGTAAACTGCTTCATGAATTGATATATCAATTATAGTACAAGTAAACACTAGAGGTTATGGTAACTGAATATATCATTCCTCAACACCCCTGTCAAGGCACAGCAGCATTGGTCCTGAGAACATGTACATACATGCATTGCCTCCCTCAGACTGGACAGAGAGCCCTGCCAAGGAGAACAAGGAAGATCAAGGGGAGGACAGTGGGTACAGACTCAAGATTCCTCAATCAAGGCATTTAATTAAATAAATCATTACCATTGTCATTATTTTAGGTCAGAGGTTTTTTAGAAACTAAAGGATAAAAATGACATTTTGATTATTTTCTATATTAGATTTGCAGTGAAAATAAGAAAAAAGAGACCTGATTATCAGGCAAAGGGATATCTTCAGAACCGAGTCTCTCAAGTGCCTTCCTCTCTGGTGGCCTCAATGTCAACAAGTCAAAACCTATAGTCCCTCTTGTCTCTGGTTATGTGACCTAGGCAAGTCCTTTCCAGCTCTAGGTCTTAGTTTGTATAAAACAGAAGTTTTCTTACCTATGAACTAAGATTTCTCTTGACTCTGTAGAAGGTGAAGTGTTCATGGTCCTGTTCTATTCTCTATGTCCATCTCCTAACATTTAGTAGCCAAGTAAACAATACTATCTATAAAGTGTGCACATGATATTCAAAATCCATAGTCTTACAATATCCATAGAGGTGTTCACTACTAGGCTTCATGGAGCTGACCAGATCAAAAAAAGAGGACTGCATATAGTAAGCTACTCAAAGTCCTCAGAGTGCTCTAAATACACTTAAATACAACAGGCAGAATCCCAAAAAACCTCTAAATAGGAATACCATGATAAATTCACTTACAGACACCAAAATAATCAACAAGACTAACCGAAGAAATCTTTCATAGAGATGACCAGATGCAACAGAGAAAATGTTAATTATGTCATCTTTATCTTGTTTCACTTCTTCTGCCTTCTGGCCTCCTGAAAAGCCCCTGTAACAAGAGATAAAAACAGGATTCCATTATTCTACTGTTATGTATATCTAAAAAGAACAAATAAAATAATTATTAAAAACAGAACAACAACAACAAAACAAGACTCCATGAGATGCTGGAAAGACAGTGCCTTCCCATTCCTATTCTTGCCCAAGAGGGTAAGAAGGGGCAGAGGTGTCACAAAGCACCCAGCACTCTGGGAACAGGAACAAGGCTGAGAAGTCCACCCACAGGCTAACAAGGAGGATGCTCATGTTAACAAGGCATTATGTTGCTTTAGGAATAAGTGGCACACGGGCTCCACAGACACAGTCTGTACAATCAGAAGTAAACTAAGCAATTATCAATCACTTCTCCAAAGAGCAGGCACAGCCCAACAAAAGTTAAGAAGCATGGAACAGAAGTAAGTCCATCAGGAGACACTAACCTCCTTTGGTTAATTAACTGGAAAATACTCATCTATTCCAAAGTAAGAATACTCACCTATTCCAAATCTGGCTACGAGAAGCAGAATGGAAAGTCCCAGATACTAACTCAAAAGGAGGGATGGATGGTGCTTATATCTGTTTTTCCTTAAAAACATTATTTTATGATGCCAATTTACCATTTGAATGAGTCCCAAAATCCAGATTCATTCTCATTTGTCCCGTCACTCAGCAAGTCTTCGTTCACCATGTCTGCCTTCTTCTGAACCTGCAATTTACATGGCAGATTATATTCCTCCTAGTATGTCCAAGAGACGTAAAACTAACTTACACTGGATGTATGCTGTGAATTCTCTCATAAGCAGTTACAGCCCCAGATGGAGCCTATCAGAATTCAACATAAATGCCTTCATCTGATGTTCACATTAGAGCCTTAAGTGAGAAGACAGTCATCTCTTTTAATGAAATAACCATTTTTAATTTGTATAATGAGCAAAGAACCTCAAATTCAGATGCATTGAAAATGTAGTCTAAATAAAACTAGAGGCACAAGTCACCAAGCTAACAGTGGATTCTAGGAAAGAGACATTTAGGTCATGACCTGTTTTCAGGTTTTACTAACACAAACACAGGGTGAATTTTCTCAATAGCATGCTTTTCTGCTCAACCATGCAGGCTGACTCTATGTTTTCCTGTGTGTAATGATTATTTATTCCAAAATACATTTTACTTTAATTGAAGGCACAAAGAACTTCAAAATGTTGAGGAAGAACTACCATTTCATTGTTCAATTTTCACTGTCATTTTCCCCGAATATTCTGAGAATGAAAACATGAATAATACTATAAATTGTGACTACATAGCAACACTTCTCTACTGAAAACATTTTATATAACATGGGAATGATTGCTCACTGAGACTACCCAAAAGGTACGATCTCTTGGTAAAAGAAAATCACCAGTTCACATTTACAAAGACATTGTGGCTTAAAGCAACATTCCTAATATTGCTACAGTAAATTCCAAAGAGAATCCTTGGGCTGGTTTCAGCACTCATTCCTCCCCCACATCTATGGGAGACATATTCAATGACTCAAGTCTCTCTGTGGAGCCTGAAACCTCAAGCCCTGTATATACTATCTTTTTCCCTATACACACCCACCTGTGATAAAGTTTAATTTATAAGTAAGGCACAGTAAGAGATTCACAATTAAAAAAAAAGAACAATTACAGAGATACATTATAATGAAACTAAAGTGAATGTGGTCTCAGTCGGTCGGTCTCTCTCTCTCTCTCTCTCTCTCTCTCTCTCTCTCGAAAATCAAGAAAAACAGTAGTATTTTCAGACCATGGCTGACCATGGGTGACTGAATCCTAGCGTAAAGGAGGAACTGCTGTCCGTATTTTTACATGTTATCATCTGAACACAGAGTACTACTACTTTGACCAACTATAAAGAGGGCTGTCTTTCATACAGCAAACTCACCTTCACTTTAATAATTTTGCTTTTGAAGTTGTTGAGGACGACAACCACCTCATCAGCATCAGGAGGAGAATCTGTACCGTCGTGGCTTAGAGAGAAAAGCAATACAGACATTACAAACCATAATTCTCAAAATGCAGTAGATGGTCAGCCAACAATATGCCCTATTTTTTCATCACCTTTATCATAAAGGAGTTTTTCAGAACCAGTAATTTCCTCACAACCTGAAGGAAACCCCTTCAAGCTGCATAGAAGCACCTGTTGAGCTCTCTATATGGTGAGTACCCAAACTTCCTTCAAAAGTTCTCCTCCGAATCACTTGTCATAGACTGAGAGGTTCCCAGGCATGGAACACGCACGTGGTGAGCACTGAACAAGAGCATGTGCTCACAGGTCTGACCCACGCAAGGCACTCTGAGTAAAGAACCACAAAGGGGTTGGCTACTTTGAACCATCATGAGAACTACCTCACTTCTACTTTTTAATTGGAACAGCTTTATAAAGAATTCTACTCTCCCTCTGTCTGGAGGTATATAAACTGCCAAGTCAAGGCCCTGAACTCAATTTGGTGCCTCCAGTAAAAAGAACTATGATCAGGAAGAACTACAATTAATTTGTAGGCAGACACAACAGTGGAAGAAAAAATTTACATAAGGTTTTCCTACCAACCAATTGTAATGCTTAAAACTTCGAAACACCAAATTTCAAGGTGCAGAGGTCACAATAATAATGTGAATGCACTACATTTGCTGCCATACAGCACAGAACAGAGTTATCTGACAAAAATAAGGTTTTGACAGGGAAAAACCTGAAGTATGAAACACTCCAGCATCAGAGAATATCTACCCAGAGGCAAATGCTAGACAGCCAGGAAGAAAGGGGACCCCATAACCCTAAGGAAGAGGGAAGACAGGAAAGTCACACACAGAAGGGAGAGAATTTAGAAACACAATTAAAATTCTCTAAGACCATTATCTGGAGAAAACATTATTTGGAGAAAAACCCACTATTTAAAATAAAATGTTATTATAATACAAATTTCTATTTCCCGGGTAAGAAATATGAACTAATCTACATTGCTTTCATGTGTGTTAGTAATGCTATGGAGCCAAGGCAACACACAAGGGAGTATTTCAAATAAACTCTAATGAAAACCATTCTCTAAATAAATCGGTAGGAAATTTTTTCATAATCTAAAACTAATTTAAATCATTTTAAGCTGAATTTAGACCAAACTTATTTAAAGGCAGTATAATATTTTTTAACTAATAGATATGAGACATAAACCTTAAAGGCAAAAACCCAGCTACTGACAAAATGTTCTAGAACAGTTACTTCTTCCACACCACCACAGGGAAAAAATGGAGCAGACAGAATGGGCTGAGGTCATATGGCCTATGTATTTGCAAATCTCTCAGGTCGGATATACTCTCCAGGTAGAAAAGTTTGAATTTCTTTTTTTCTCCCTTCTTCAAATGACTAAATTTCTCATCTGCCTATAGAGTGCATCATAGTGATAAAATGATTTGATCCTGAGATAGTGCTGGCACAAAGGAATCACTGAAGCATAATACCTGACTATTACTCTCTACACCTCTTATTATTCAATTCTCTCTTAATAATTATAGCACATTTACTTTCCTGGAAAAGTATCACACATATGACTATAGATTAAATTGGTGATGCCTGGCAAAATGCCAGGGTAGTATCCAATTAGAGCTGATTCTCATTTCAAAATGCTTAGGAAAAATGTACCTGCATCACATAATCCTACCTGTAGATTCTATAAATATCTTCGGACCGTCCCTTTCTAAGTCTGAGAAGCCAAGCTCCTGGGTTGGCTTTTAGCTGAAAGTAGCCCTAGGAGAAGAAAAACAAAAGCCAAATTTTAGTTCCTTTTTAAAAACATCAAAATGCTGTTTCTTAGGAACAGTTACTCCTTTGGGTGTCTAAAATATGATATTTATCTTATAAATAAGATAGTTAACAAATTGGGCAATGCAAAAAAACAAAAACAAACCAAATAATTCAACTACACATTAGAAACTCTAGAAAATAGAGTTCAGTCAAGCCAAGAAGTCTGCCCTTAGCTGTGCTTCAGGGAAGAGTCAATGTTCGATGACTAAATAAGCTGTAAACTTCCTAAAGAAAAGAACAAGGTTGACAGCTCATGAATAATGCATTTCCAGGATCCAAATCAGCTAGAGCTTTGTATTGCAGCATGTTGATTTTTTGCTTTATTTTAAAAACTTGACATGTAATTCTATTTTCCAAATTTAACCAAACTAATGATATTTATGTTGCTTGTTTTGTTTTGTTTTCCTTTCAGTGCTGGGGATTAAGCCCAGGAAGGCCTTACACGTGCTAGATAAACATTCTACCACTGAGCTACCTCCCATCTCCAACCCTTAGCAATGTTGTATTTTAATATTTTATTTTTAAATTTCTATTTATTTATTTTTGCAATGGGGGATTGAACCCAAGACTTTGTGGCAAACTAATGATTTTTATATTAACCAAATTCTGTCAATTATGAATCGCATTCTCACTTTATGGTTCAGAATGCTGATTGTTCCATCGTAAATGACAGTACCCAACTCAATGTGACTGCTATCTCACCACCTGATTCTCTGATTATTTACCAGATTGGCCATAACAATGGTGTCCACAATAACTGGGTCAGCTGAAGTTCCCAATGTAAACTGCAGGCCTCGTGGGGGTTGGCCTGTGGTGATGTCATAGCAGTGGCCTTCTAGTAACAGATACTCCAGCTCATACTCAGCAGCCACTATGCTGTCCACCTGCAATATCAAAATCAAATTACCTGAGTCTATTCAGCAACAACACGGATGAGTCCAAAATGCATTTTTACAAAGTAATGAAGAAGTCAAAAAGACTTACATATTACATGATCATATTGAATGAAATTCAAGAAAAGGCAAAACTGCAGTGACAGAAAGCAAATCAGTATTGCCTGAGGCCAAGGTGGGGGACTGCCTGCAAAGGGGAATAAGGCCCTTTTGGCAATGAAGAAAGGTTCTGTATCTTGATCGTGGTGATTACTGATTGTGTATAATTATAAAAATTGGGTTGAAAGGAGAAAAAATAACATGGAAGTCATTCCAAAAATAGAATAATACTCCTAACATTATAGAAAAAATTTAAAAACCTAAATAAATGGAAAGGCATCCTACAGCCATGGATTAGTAAAAAACTTGTACATAACATTCACAGCAACATTACCCATAATAGCTCAAAGTAGAAACAACCCAAATGCCCATCTGTGAATGAATAGAGTGTGGTATACATATACAAAAGAATATTATCTGGTAATATAAAAGAATGAAGTACCAACACATGTGATAACATGGATGAATCTTTGAAGCCATTTTTTAGAGAAAGAAGCCAGTCACAAAAAGCCCTGTGTTACATGACTCTATATAGACAAAATGTCAGAATAGGCACATGCACAGTAATAGAAAATAGATTAATAGTTGCCTGGACCAAGGGAACAGGGATTGACTGCTAATGAGTATGGAGCTTCTTCTGTGGGTGATAAAACATATCTGGAATTAGTGGTAACGGCTGCACAGTTGTGTGAAACCTTTGGCCTGTACTCTTCAAAGGGTAAATTTGAGGGCATAAGAATACATCTGAATAAAGCTATGACTTTTTTTGTTTTTTTAATACTTATTTTTTAGTTTTAGGTGGACACAATATCTTTATTTTACATTTATGTGGTTCTGAGGATCAAACCCAGTGCCCTGTGAATGCTAGGCGAGCACTCTACCACTGAGCCACAATCCCCAGCCAAGCTATGGCTTTTTAAAAAATACATTTTACTCAGATACTAATTTCTCAAAGGTCCCTTGATTCATTTTATTCAGTCAACCACCACTAGTAACATCATAAATGGGTTTCATACATAATTAAATATTTGGAAGCAATGACATTCTTACCTCTTCTAAGTAAATGTTATCAAGGTCATATGGTGTTCTGACAGATTCTACCATCCAACTCTCAGGTGTGTTCAAGTTCAGAGTGAACAGTGGAGACTGTGGCATATCCAAAAACTTTGCTATTGGACCCTTAGCAAAGCTATTATCTGAAGTGAAAGAAATCTCTGGTTCTAAGACATAACGGTAAAAGCTGAAATTGAAAAAAAGAGTGTTAGATTTTTTTTCTAGGCAACCATAGTCCTTGAGTCTGCAAGCATCAATACAAGTAAACACAGCTTAAAACAAAGTAGATTTGGAGGAATATCCTTCCAGATTGGGAGAAGTACTTCCCAAACTATCGTTTAAGTTAATGATGCTTCCAGTTATAGATGCAGAAGAAGGGAAGGAGAAGTAGGATTGAGGAAGGAGCCATTCCTTCATATGGGTGACTGCAGTCAAGGTCACAAGCATTTCCTGAGCACTTTTTTTCCCTTGGGAAGAATCCAGTTTCCCCTTAAAAACTAAGTTCTGAACTAGGTGTGGTGGCACACATGCCTATAATCCCAGCAGCTTAGGAGACTGAGGCAGAGGATTGTGAGTTCAAAGCCAGCCTCAGAAACTCAGTGAAATCCTGTCTCTAAATAAAATACAAAAAAAGGGCTGTGCATGTGGCTCAGTGGTTGGGAGTCCCTGAGTTCAATCCCTGGTACACAAAGAAACAAACAAGTTCTAAATGGTGATTGAGTTCTCAGGCTAGTCCTAAAAAAACACTACCTATAATAATTTAAACATTTCTTTATGGGAGGACAATGGTGAAAGCTGGGAACCCTTTGGTCACTTGCTAAGACTCTTTCAAAAGGCTCAGAATTTAACCTATAGAACATAGCACATTTGCAATTGAGGAATGTATGCTACACTATTAACTTCTTTTTATATTACTTTTTCCATAAATAACCGTTCCAAAGCCTTTGACAATAGAGAGCTAAGCCTGTTCTCTTTTTCAAGATACATGTAAACTAACCTAAGCAAGTTTTCTCTAATATATCCATTGCAACCCGAAGTGACCACTCCTTCAAGATGAAAAGCAAGTACAAGTAACCTGGTTTTTCACTAGCACCTAAATACTCCCAAGCCCACACTATGTTCTTAGAAGTTCAGATTAGAGCTAAGATTTGGCACAACTGAACATTTATTAAATGACCCTTTCAAGCATGAAGTCTACCTAAAATCCACTAAACTTCTTATTATTTAATCCTCCTATTGGATTTGGTTCCATTTTTCCAATTGTTGCCTTAAACAGTATGTTTTACCTTTTTAAAGGCATGTCCGAAAGTTTCGATTGGCAGTTCATAAATATCCTTAGGTTCATGTTTATAAGCTGAGTTAAAACCTAAAAGACCAAATCAAATGACAAAATGTTAAAATTTTCTCTTCAGAGATTTTGTTCTTCAAGAACATTTCTTAATATCTCAAGAAAAAATATAAAGCTGGGTGCAGTGGTGCATGCCTGTAATCCTAGCAACTTGAGAGGCTGAGACAGGAGGATTGTGAGTTCAAAGCCAGCCTCAGCAAGTTAACGAGGACCTAAGCAATTCAGCAAGATTCTGTCTCAAAATAAAAAGTAAAAAGGGTTGGGAATATGGCTCAGCTGTTAAGTGACCCTGAGTTCAATCCCTCATACCAAAGGGGGAAAAAAAAAAAAAAGATAACTGACATAATGTGTGTAGTGAGGAAATTTCTGGAAATCACAACTCCTGCACAAAATTTACATCACATATACATATGACTTGGGTAGGGGGGGAAATAAGCTATCACATATCACTGCTCCTTTTATAAAGAAGTTTAACACAAAGTCATAGGGAAGCAACAGATACATGACAAATATCTATCTACACAAGGAAAACGTAAGGGCTAGGTGATAGCTGGGCACAGTGACACACACCTATAATCCCAATGGCTCAGGAGGCTGAGGCAAGAGGATTGTGAGTTCAAAGCCAGCCTCAGCAACTTAGCAAGGCTAAGTTTTATTCATCTCTAAATAAAATACTAAAAAGGCTGGGGATATGATTCAGTAGTTAAGTATCCCTGGGTTCAATCCCCAACATCCCCGACACACACACACACACACACACACACACACACACACACACACACACACGGTTAGGTAATTATACTTCAAAAAAATTATTACCTTAAAAAAATCCAAACAAATAAAATGTTGAAGTGTTTTGGTTAGCGCCTTCAAAACGTATTTAAAATTATAACATCTTTATAATAAAAGCTAAAAGATAGCTACAACAAAAATTCCATGGTAATAATAAAAAAGGACAGTGAAAAGCAAAATTCTTTTACCTTATTTATGATTTTGCTACTAGAAATTAAAATATAGCATAAATTAATTTAAAAATAGTTTGCTCTGAATGAGGATGCTACTAATTTTTTTAATTATATGAAATAGCCAACAAAACTTGTACCAACTTCCTAAAGTTATAAAGTTGTTTTCCAAGCCATTACAAACTTTATGATGAATACTCTGCTGAAGATGCCTGTAGCATTTTCCAATTCCCCTTGAAGATGACAAAGGGATAAAGGAAGTTTTCAGACAATTCAAGAGTACAAGACTACTTCAGATAAAAATGATATGAACTGATGAAAGTGGTCCTTACCAAGAGCAATGGGGCAAGCCTCTGTGCTTCTCTGGTGACAGGGTCAACGACAGCCATAACATCAAAGTACGTCTCCCCTTCCTTTGGCCTCAGTTTAATTGCACTATGAAACATACAAATGATAAAACATTAACATGGAGGAAACAGGAAACAACTTTAAGTTATTGTGATGTTTTTGTTTTGGTTCAACATAACCTATTACCCTTCCAACATTTCAAAAAACTTTAGATCTGGAACAACTATACTACGATGCTGGCCAACCATAAGATTAATCTATTACTAAAGTTTATAAAACCCTGATAACTCAGGCTTACTCAAAATATTTTAAAGATGTATATGAAGAGAAGAAAACCAGCTTGAAACAGTATTTTTCCCCAAACTGCTAAAAGCTACTTTTGTTAGGTTCTACAACTATTGGAACATCACGCTGATTTTTACTTCCTGGCAAAAAGAGTATGAGGAAAGAAGAAATAAATCATTTTTAAAAGTAATAGAACTGGGGATGCAGTTCAGTGGTAAAGTACTTGCCTAACATATGTGAGGCCCTGGGTTCCATCCCTACTATCACAAAAATAAATTAACTAAAAAGAACATAAGAAGATTCCAAAAATCTGCAAAACCGAGAAAAAGAAAAAAATGCAATCACAAAAACCTCATTATCCCAATGACTAGCTGCATTTCTATGTAATCCTTTTTAGATACTTATATGAAAATTAGTTCTAAGTATAGACTTAGGAAATTTAAAATAATTTCCTCCAACCCCAACCACTTCAACATAAATATTTCCACATATTGTTACACACCAAGCATCCTGAATAAGAAATGATATTTTATTTACCAAGTGAAACTGCCACAGTTTATTACTCTTCAATGCTGAAAATTTAGACAGCTTTCAACCTATAAACAGTCTGTATAGACAGCTTCTCCATATCTGCAAAGTTCTTTAGAATCAAAGAAGATCTAGACAGAAGATTATGGGGTCATGGGATACAAATATCTTTGTGACTAGTGTTAAACTGCTTTTCCTGAAGATCTATAGTAATATGCAAGGCAAAACAATGAATCACACCACATCTTTGTTAGAATTAAGTTATACATATTTTGTCTGTTCTTATAGCTGGTCACTCTTTGGTTTTCTAGAAAGAATATACATTTATTCACATAAAGCTTCCTGTTACAACGTTTCCCTCTGAAGTCACACTGACTTAGGTGACTCAAGAGAAGCAGGGCCCTCTAATGAAGTTTAAAAATTTGAATAGATTTAAACTTCACCCAATTTTTCAAAATGACTGGTTTGGTTTTGTTTAACCTGGTAAGTATATTCTTGTGGTTCAATGCTGATCTCTACTCTTATATGCAAGAGCATTTACTCAGTGGGATGAAAACAAAAGTATAACACAAAGCAGAACATAATTATTACAATTGGGTAATAATTAGATGCTGATGAAGTTATTTCAAATTTTAAGTGATTTGGAAATAATAATCACTTTAGAATAGCTTGTCATGCAGCAGACGCTTGCAATCTCATAATATTAACAACTTCAGATTCAATCACTTACAATGATTATTCCAATACAACAAAACATTTTTACCTTAATGTAGTTATTCTCAAAATGTGGCTCCAAACCAGTCGCATCAGCCCCACCTGGACATTTGCTAGAATCAAACTTTCTGGCTCCCACCCAGATTTATTCAGTTAGAAACTCTGGGGGCAGGTCTAACAATCAGCATTTTTAAAAGCTTCTGAATAAAAGCCAAAATTTGAGTGCTACTGCACTAATATAATTTGCAATTCTGTGCTACTTTGTAATCCTAGCAGAAAAGCTCATTAGAAAATAGCATTATAAGGCTGAGATTGTGGCTCAGTGGCAGAGTGCTTGCCTCGAATGTGTGAGGCATTGGATTCAGGGTCTCACCAGCACAATGATCTGCAACAGGCATGCCCAGCCAATGATCCTGTGAGGGCCTTTAGGCACCCCCACACTATACAACAAGAAAAGGGCAAGAGAAAACGAAAGAAGAGAGGAATGTTGGTGTGCAAATGGGAACAATATAAACTAATAATATTAAATTTAAATATACTTGCAGTATTAGTAAGAGAAAAGCCAGGAAAAAAGCCAAACATGATAGAGGAACAAGATTTCGAGATTTTATATATATATTTACTTAGAGTGAGTAAAGCAAATATCCAAGAATACTGTGTTTCACTAATGATGATATTCACAAGCATGGACCACACTGTGACAGTAAGGGTATACAAACTTATGGTCCAGACCTTTTCATTCTAGCATAAATGAGAAATTTCTGATTTAAATATGAAAAACATTCATTTAGCTAAGACAACCCCAATAAGAATTTCTCTATTATAATTTGTATTGTAATAAAATTTGTAATTAGGGCACTTTAATTATATAAAACTCATGGAGAAAAGGATATAGATAATATATTATTATCAAGAAGTATGCAGTGTTGAAAAGATGGGTGCAAAGTGGGTGCAATCTGGCTGCTAGTGGCAAAATTCCATGAGGGTTAGATGGGAGGTGCAGAAGTCTCCACCCACAATTAGGAGGCACATCCAATGCAAGCAGAGAGGGGATCAGTCCCAACCTGCCATCATCAGACAATCTAATCCCCACCAGAATTGGCTGTGAGAAATCACAAGTGACTACACCAACCAATCCATGCCAGGTAAATCAGGTCAGAATCACACAAGAGAAGCACACATAGAGTCATATTTAAAGCCTTCCTGGGATTCTAAGATGCAACCACATTACATACTTTCCAGGCAATTGTACAGTTCTCCCCAAAAACAATTTAGTCTAAGTGGAATCACAAGGGAACAACCAGACTCTAGAACATTCCACAAAACAAAAGACTTGGATTCTTAAAAAATGTCAATGTTGGGGCTGGGGTTGCGGGTCAGCAGAAGAGTGCTCATCTAGCACACGTGGGACACTGGGTTCGATCCTCAGCATCACATATAATAAAATGAAGGTACTATGTCCACTTATAACTAATATGAAAAAAAAAAAGCCAATGTCATAAAAGACAATAGTCCCCCCTCCCCCCCCAAAAAAAGGGGGAGGGGGACTCTTCTGGACTAAAAGAGACTAAAAGGAGAACTAACTGCAACGTGTGTAATTAAGATCAAAACAACAACAAAAGCACTTGTGAAAGGTCATTACTGAGACACTATAGAAATGTAAATAAGGATTGTGTATTAACATTACTGCATCAAAGTTAAATTTCTGAGGTAGCTATCAGTACTGTGGAAGACATTCCTGTATTCAGGAGATTCATGCACACACACATATGCCTATATGTACAAAAAAATAACATGGTCACAAATATATATATATAGGTGTTCACATGAATTTGTTTATATGAAAACTGTACACCAAATCTTCCATTTTTATAACAACTTTTACACAAACCTGATATAGAAAAATAAAGGTAAAGGTAAGCCTAAGAGTTTAATATGCAAGAACATGTACAAATTCAACATTAATTCTATACCTGTGTCTGTCTTCAAAAAACCGGTACTCAATTCTTGCATCTCCTTTGGGTTGAGCTGACAGGAGAGCATCCACCTTCATTACCAAGTCACTTGCCCTGAAAGAAGAGATTAAGGAAATCTTACCATTAGTTTAACCATAGGTTTTCTAATCATTGTTAAACACATCACCAGCCCAAATACTGAATGCTGACCAGGATGGTTTAAAGAAGACATGAGGGGCTGGGGTTGTGGCTCAGAGGTAGAGCACTCGCCTAGCATGCGTGAGGCACTGGGTTCAATCCTCAGCACCACATAAAAATAAAATAAAGGTATTGTGTCCATCTACAACAAAAAATTAAGAAGGCATGAACTCACACCAACATGCATTAAAAAACAGTACTGATTTTGTAAGTGATTAGGTGGATGGCCTTGAGGACATTACTTATTTTTTGCATATATGAAGTACAGAGCCCAACTCTGCAGGACTCTTGTAAATACTGTGCTGACTAAACATATCAAGCACTTTGCACAGTGCCTGATTCATGACAGGTTGTCAATATTATTTACAAAACAAAAAAAAAGTTCCTTCACTGGCTTTTAAATGATGTTATTACTTTCTGTGAATATTAGAGTAATAATTCACTAGAAAAACATTGAGAGAAATACAAAGGAGAACATGAGATTACACATAATAATCACCATCAAAAAATTAGTTATGATACTGTAACTCATAATTCTTTTTAAATATATATGAACAAAAGTGGGATTATATTTGATAACCTAACTTTTCCTTAAAAATACATCATAAAACCTTTTTATTAGTTAATAAATACAAGGATATATTTTTATTTCAAAAACTGTATTATAATATACTATACATATATCATAATCTATTAAACCAAGCAGCTATTAAACATGTATGTTGTTGCAATCAACACTATAGTGAACAATTTAGAAAAGTATTTGTTTTCCCTACTTCTTCTAAAGTTGACTTCTTTATTTTTGTGGTACTGGTGGATGAACCCACGGCCTTCAGTATGCTAGGCAAGCACTCTACTACTGAGCTACACCTCCATCCCTAAACTTGATTTCTAACCAAGAAAGATCTTGAACTACATCAGGAGCCTAAATAATCTTTTATTTAAGACTTTCTTTTTTTTTTTTTAAAAAAAAAAAAGCACTTGTGACTATATTTCTACTGTAAACAAGTTTATATATTTTTATTTGAACAAAAGAACTATATCAGATTAGCTTTTTTGGTTTAATTTTTCAATACTAATTCTGAATACAGATAGAACAGGCTATTTTCTGCCTGTGATACTTTAACATGGTCACAAAACAGGGCAAGGGACACCCAGTTATGTGGGATGGTGTGAGAAGGTTAACAAGTAATTCCCTAAAGGTTCACAAAGTACCACAGATAAAGAGTACACAGTCAAGCTTCAGAAGGCTCAGAATAGCCTTATGGCTTTAGGTTTGGGTTATGAATGCAAGCTGTGGCTGTAACAGAGCAGCCACTCCAAAATGAAACTGCTTTGGTGCTAATAAAAACCCTACACCGGCAAGGGAATTCTGAGACTCTGAGTTTTAGTATCAATTTCCTAGAAGCTCCATGACTACCTTATTTCTCTAAATAGGGATGACCAGACCCAGGGTCATTTCCTTTTGGCAAAAGGTGAGTCTTATAGGAAGAGTCTGGCAATGATACAGTCTACAAAGACATAAGGAGCTCCCCAGAAAGCAGCCACAGAGAGAGGGATTGCTCCAAAGGCATGCCAAACCAAGTCTAGGTGTGACACGGTTGCTTTAATGCATGAGGTATCTCCTGGTTTGCATAAGGGAAGCATTTCATAGCCTGGGACAAGAGGCATCACTCAAGAGCCACTGAGGTAGGAGGCAGGAGGGAACTTCTTTCTCTATAGCCCTGGTATTGGTCAAGATGAAAAAAACATTTATTTCCAGGGTTGGGGATGCGGCTCAGTGGAACAGCAATTTGTCCGGCATGCATTAGGCCCTGTGTTTGATCCTAGGTATCATTTTTAAAAAAGATATCTAGAAGATATCATGTAATCTAGAAGATTACATGAGACTTGAAAAATAGACTACTCTGGCAGTTATCAAAGTCAAATGTCACTAAAATGTGAATCTTGAACTCTGCAGCAAGATGGTACATGAAAAAGATGAAGGAAAAATAAGACAACTTTAAAATCTTATATCATCCAACTATGATTCAAAGAATACTACCAAAAGAGTGAAAAAGCAACCCATAAAATGGAGAGAAGGGCTGGAGATGTGGCTCAAGCGGTAGCGCTTTCACCTGGCATGCCTGCGGCCCGGGTTCAATCCTCAGCACCACATACAAAGATGTTGTGTCCGCCGAAAACTAAAAAAATAAATATTATTAAAAAAAATAAAAGGGCTGGGGGTGTGGCTCAGTGGTCGAATGCCCCTGAATTCACTCCCTGGTACAAAAAAAAATAAATTAAAATCGAGAGAAAATATCTGCAATACATGTACCTAATAAGGAACTGACATCAGAATATATCAAGAATTCCTACAACTAAACAATAACAAAAAACCAAACAGCCCAATTAAATATAAGCAAAGAATTTAAGTGACACTTTCCCAAAGATATTCAAATGATCAATCTGCATGTGAAAAGACATCAAACATCATTAAAGATTACAGAAATGCAACTCAAACTGCTAGGAAATACCACTTCAAACCTATTAAGATGGCTATTAAAACCACACACATACACACACACATTTAAAAAAAAAAAAGGGACTAACAAGTGTTGATGAGGATTCGGAGAAACCCTTATGTGTAGGAATATAAAATGGTGCAGCCACTGAGGAAAAAGGTAGCTGAGGATATAGCTCAGTTGGTTGAGTGCTTGCCTTGCATGCATAAGGCCCTGGGTTCAATCCCAAGCAATACACACACAGACACACACACACACAGACACACACAAATAATAATAATAATAAATATAAAACTTATATTAAAACAATTAAATATAGAGCTACATCCTCAAAATACACATACATGTGATATTTAGTGTAGAAATCAGGTTTGTATGACAACAAGCTCCAGTTATATAGCAGGAACATGGTCCTTTCAAATACTTTTTTTCTTTCATTAAGAGAAATAACTCACTAAAATACATTAGTTAATAAGCATTAAAATAATTAAAATAAAAAGCCAACAATAACCAACATCACTTTTGGAGAATGCAAGAGCAACAACTCTGTATTCTGTACTGGGGGTGGGGGGAGGAGAGGAAAAGAAGTATTTAACCTGCCTTTCCTCACCTGAACAAAATAAAACTGAAGGAAAATAAAATAAGATTAAATAAGAAAGTCTCTCTTTCTGTAGATATTCCAAGAATAAATAAGCTATGTCTACATATCAAAAGTTTGACAACATACCAGAATCAAAAATAAATAAAACTGGGAGAATTCAGTTCTTTAAATAGCAGCCTGTGAAATAAATTAGCTGTTTTAACAGAAAGATAAATTAAAACATGAGGATTATTACAATTTAAAGCCAGAAATAAAACATCTTGGACTAGGTAGTGAACAATATATAGTGAGAAAAGTCTAATTAATATAAACTCTATATCATGAACTAATTTCTCTATGACTAAACTTACACATCTTCTTCTACTCGAAGCTGCTGAATATGAGATTTTATTTTCTGCCCAGAAGTTTTCAAAATGATATTTTCTAGGAGGTGGAAATCATCTTGGTTAAAAAGCTCATTGTCCTCCAGAGGCCCAATGATCTATGAGGAAAAGAAGAGTAGGTGGTCAGAGCAGACAAGCCATTCATCATCAGCAGCTAAGAAGCCCCTCTACTGTCCTCAGGCTATCTCATACACCAAATGCCTTAGACCCAAGGCAGGTACAAACCAAAAAAAACTGAAAAAATAAAAAGAAAAGCATGAATCATGAATCAACTCATAGTTTTGTGTTTACTTATTAATGTCTCAGGCACATAGATTATACATGGATGTGTTTCACATTATTTTACAGTAAGCAAATTCCAGAGTAAAGTAGTAATGTAATGTAGTCTTCACCCATTCTCACCAAATATCAGTAATAAAGCCTACTTCTGTGTATCAAAGTTGTACTGAGTTGGGTTCTGAGAGCCACCACACTCTCACTACTTCCCACAGTCAAGACACAAACAGCAGAAGGTTCTATATCCAAAAGCACACTTCCCTGAAAACAGGAGCAAAAATATCACTGGCACCTCAGAAGCCCTAATCACCTTTGGAAAGAAGGTGGCTCTGTTGGAAGAGTTTACTAGGTCAGAGGAGCATGCTGCAAAGAGTGTTCGTGGACCTAATGTGAAGTCAAGCTTGTCTCAGCTTGACAGATCCTCACCCTTCCATTGCTGATCACTGCCCTCTGTCCTTTCTTCAGCTTCAGAACATCCCTGCAGTACACGGCGTGAGATAAAATGAAATCCATTTTGGAAGACTCAAAGACCTCTTTAAAAAGACTGAAATCCATGCCCTAGGGAAGTAATCATTTTTAAGGAAAAGTCATTGTTACTAAGCAAGCCATGATGAGTAATCAATGAATAAACCATAAAATGCTCTTTTATGACAAGTGAATTTCAAAATTAACATTATGTCTCAATTCTCCACTCCCCCCCCCAATAAAATACCCATTCCTTTCTCCTATTCTATCATGTAATTTGTTCAATTGGCAGTCTGTTTTCCATACCTTTACTTTGCATTTTTAAATCTTGTTAATTTCAAGAGAGAGCTATTTTCTCTAACTGAAACTCAGTATATCTAGCATCTTATAAGAAATTTTAAAACCACAAACACTGTCAAAAATAAGTATCATTAACTAAATGAATAAATGCTGGCTTTTATTAGAAATATATCAAGAACAGAGAAGCCTGTAACTCATAAGTGGCTCAAATCTCCATTTCTTTTACTTTATAAACAAATCAAATATTGTCTGTCTTTCAAACTGAATAAAAGGCATTGTCTCTGAAACGTAGGCAAGTTTAAAAGCTAAAGGGAGGAGATGTAGCTCAGTGGCAGAGTGCTTGCCTAGCCTATTCAAGTCCCTGGGATTGATCCTCAGAACAGGGGGTGGGGAACAACAGTAGGGTTGCATCAGAATCATTTCTTAGAAAGATTCTTCTAAATTAAAGAAAAAAAAAGTCCTTTGAGACACGAGCTAATCACAAATCCTGATATTGAATAGGACACATAAGCCCAAGGGAGTGAACAGCTATGGCAGAACAGGGAATGCATGGAGCCTTACCCCAACAGAGAACTCCCCAATGTCAGCTCCTATGGCTAGGGCCTCTGCTGTCTCCTCCTTGGCCATTTTGGTGATGAAGTTCTTAGCAGAGTTGGAGGTCTGAGTCTGGAGAGCTGCCCAGATTGCTCTGGAGATCTGAGTGTTCTCATAATTTATCTCTTCACTTGGATTATTGATCATGCTTATCCTAACATTGTTACTAGATTTCTATTCACAAAATGGAATAAAGAAGTATGAGGCAGATGCTTCAGACTTAAAAAGCAGCATTAACACCAATCATAAGTTCTCTAAGAGCGAAATAACTGCTCCCTTAAAAGTCCTCAGTAGTTCTCCTCCGTGTTCAGAATGAGATTCGGATGCTAGACACATCTTCAAAATCCTACATTAACTGGCCCAAATCTTCCTTTCAAACCTAATTTCTTACCACCCCTGTAATACAGCAGACATTACAGACCATCAGAACCTGATTTTCCCCAACACATTTTACATTCTTCTAACAAACATCATGCCTCAGGCTGGCCTGTGGACCTCAACTTCATTCCATCTTTTCTCCCATAAGTTCCAATCACTCTTCAGGGCCTTGCTAAAATCTGTCTTCATGCATATGGTCTTTCTACCTGCCTACTAAAAACTAATCTTGCCTTGAGTAAAAAGATAGGAATCAACGTGGAAGAAGATATCTGGAACCCATAAAACCTAAAATGGGCTTGTATCAAGAATATACGCAACATAAATTCTTATGTATCAAAAGACACACATAAGAATATTCATAGCTTCATTCTTCACAATGGCCCCAACTAAAAACTTAGTTGCCCCTTAAACCGTTTACACAAAGAACAAAATTTTGTGGTACAGCCATTAAGATATAATACTACACAGAGAAAAAGAACTAAATATCACCGAGCAAAGAAACCAATTATAAACAAATCCATATACTAAGATTCCAGTTAAATAAAGAAAAACACAGATAGATGTTCTGTGATGTGAGAAGAGGGAACAGAGCGGGTAGTGACTGGGGAATTGGTGGGGGAGGGATTTCAGGAATTCAAGAATTCTCTATTTCTTGATCTGAGTAGCAGTCACATGGGTGACACAGTATCCTATGATTTGAGCACTTATTAATCTTTATTTTACCTCAATAAAAATATGTTTTGAAACGGTATTCTCCTTCCCAGTTCTCCTACTCAAATACCATCTGAGTGGTTCATCAGCTTGTTAGAGTGCCTCATACATAAATCACCTTTCACTAGAACTGCCTCTGACTTAACCTTGCACAATAGACGTACTTGGCACCATAATAAAATTGAAATCATCTATGTACTTCCTTATTTCAGTAAGCCTTTCTGAGGGCACGGGAAGGAAAGGAGACACAAAGAGGGTAGTGAAGTCTGAATGAAGCTGCAAATTCAAATAGTTCAGGTAAAATAATTTTGACCCCTCATCCTCTGACAACAGTACTCTCTAGAAGAAAGCTTCTTGTCAACCACTCAGCATTGTCATTCACTCAAGTCCTTCTTCTCATATGCAACATCTTTCAGAGCATCTCTGTGAATATTCCTCTGTGTAACTTGATCTACTTTTCTGAAAAGTTGGCCTCTCTTGAATCTCTCTCTGTGATACACAAAATCTCCGTAGCATCTCTGGAGCAAGAACACAGTCACCCAAGAGAAACTTGTCTGATATGGTCTCACTAATTTTTTTTTTCCCTAAAAGAATGTATTCCTTTAAATAAAGCCAGGACGCTATAGTCTTTGATCTCATTTCTTAGGAGCTGACAGACCTCTGAAGACCTAACACTCTTTCCCCTCAAGCACTAAGCAAGCAGGGCTCCCAATACCCATCAGAATGATCACATCAGCACAGAGACACCTAGGAGCACAACTGCAGTCTCAAACAAAATTACAAAATGAAGTCATAGGTACTTGCCTGATGTTTGATAGCATCATACAATAACTGCCTTCCAGAAGGAGTATCAAAATCTCCAACAATCCAGAAAGTTACTGGCCTGATAAAAGAATCATCTGTAAAAACAAACAAACAAACAAACAAAAAATAGCAAACTGAATTGAAAGAAAAAAAGCACATCTTAGCATATTGTTACGAAGCCAAATAATTTCTAAAAACCATGCAAAAGTAAGAAAATGACCAGTTTAATAAAGATACAAAGCAAAAATAGTGAAACTTCTCTACTAAAATGAAAGCAGAGTAAACTTTCAAGTGGCTTAATTAGAAATGAAGAACATGCACTGATTAATTAGGAGGTCTGGGGATTTGTTAACATATAGAATGAAACATGTGAGTAACACAGAATAGACTCTAATCACATCAACTGATAACTAGAAACTATTATGCTCTGCAAAAAATTTTGCAAAATTTCTCTGCATTAATATAGCCTATTGTTACCACAGGTTCCAGCAACATCATATAAAGTGTCAATAAATTTTGAATAACAATAGTCTCTGAAGATAATTAAGAAAAAGAATAGAACATTCTGAAGTTTTGAGTTACCATAGATTTCCTTGGAGGACATTCCTGGACAAAGGTGAAGGAAAAAAGTAGAAGAAAAACAAAATGTCATTTCTATAATTAATGCCCACTATAAGAGTCAAAAGATTAAATGATGGATAACACGATCTCTGCTTCTTTCAGTTCTTTAATCTCTTCAGTGCTACAGCACTGTCCCAGGACCACTGAAACAATTTCTTGGAGGAACCTAGTAGGGTGGTTGCCTGTACTCATATATACTGAGGAACCAGAAATCCTCCCTAGGAGAAGATCATCACAGGGATAAATATGGAGCTATGTTAAATGATAGGCATTGCTTTTTTGAAAGGATAGTAAATATGAACAGAGAGGGAAAGAATCTCCCTGCTAGTGAAAAAGCATTATTTTACACAGTCTTAGCTTAATTAAGCAACTCTACATTTTTAAAAAAATCAGTTTAAAAAATTTACACCAGTCTTTCTAGAACCTAGTTTATCTTATAAACTCTAAAATAAAATTACTCTATGGTGTCACTGAAGAGGCAAGTAAAAACCTATTTTCAATCCATTAACCCATTTTTATATCATATTTTCCCATTTTGAACCTTAAAGGATTTTTCCCTTTTAACTTTAATAGCTAATATAAAATTTATAAAGACAACATTTGAATTTTTAAACATATATAAAGAATTAAATTTTAAATAGGCATTTTCTATAGACTCAAAAAGTTAAAAGAAATTGTGAAATCTCTTTCCCCAGATATTAAGATTAAATTATGTTTGTAAATACCAAAACAACAAGAAAAAATATTAAATCCAAGATAAGCCCCAAATAAATTACCTTTCTTTGTCAGATAGTTCATACTATTAGCTAGAGCAGCAGTCTTGCCTTGGGAATCCAAGGCAGAAAATCTAGCATAATCATCTACAAAGAAGTTATCTGGGAAAAGAAAAAATGAAATAGATGTATAATTAATATACTTCAGTTCAATATACTGCTAATATTCAACTTATTACCTGCTTTGATCATAATAAGATGTATAAAAATACACGAGTAAAACATATTAAGTTCCAGGTGTACTGAACAAGTTCACAGCATGATCCCTACCCCATTGATCAAACTTTAAGACACAAAGTTAATGAGTCATGAACATGCCTCACAAATCTATCATGTATGCATATGCATCAGTTTAATGGTTTAAATGCATCCTGTTTCCACTGTCACTTTGCAACTCTTAGAGATCTCTTAGAGATCCTCTCAATTCATCTCTCCTTATTCTAGTTCATCACTAGAGTATACTCCTCTCTAGATCACAGAGGGAAGATATAAAGAAGAATCTGATTTTTACTTTCCATGTCTAAGAAAATAACATTTTTTCTCTAACCTTAACGGAAACAAAAAGTCATTTTCACTATTTTTAAGTAAGTATTTTCTTCAATTACTTCCCAAAGGTAGCATTCTTATTATCATGGTTAATGAGATCACTCCTGCTAAGACCTCAGTTTCATCAAGTCATTCCCTTGCTGTAAACTACCGAGTAATTTCTTCCCATAAAATAGTCTGTTGTCTACTATGATAAAAAGACTGCCTCAAGCAATCTACCCCACCTTAATTCCTATTACAACATAATACACACACCTTTCCCCATTACTGTTCTCCAAGAACACCTGCTTGCCCACTTACCTATCTACTTGTCTGTGCACCCACTAACCCATCTATTTTTTCACTCAAGAAAGTACTCTGAAATGAGATGGACATCATAACTCTAGGTACATTTTTGATGGCACATATAGTACAACTTTACATCATATACTACTAGAGAAATGAGAAGCTATGCTCTGTTTGTGTACAATGAACCAAAATGCATTCTCCTATCATGTATAAATAATTAAAACAAGTTAAAAAAAAGAAAAAAAGAAAGAAAAGAAAGTACCTTGATAGTCACTTTCACCACTTCTATTCAACATAGTTCTGGGAACTGTAGTCAGAGCAATAGAAGAAAGAAATTAAAGGGATACGAATAGGAAAAGAAGAATTCAAACCATCACTATTTGGGGGTGACATAATTCTATATTTAGAAGACCCAAAAAACTCCACCAGAAAACTTCTAGAACTCATAAATGAATTCAGCAAAGTAGCAGGATATAAAATTAACACCCATCAATCAATTATGTTCCTATACATCAGTGATAAATCAACTAAAAGAGAAATTAGGAAGACTATTCCCATTCACAGTAGCCTTAAAAAATAAAATATTTGGGAATCGATCTAACAAAAGAGATGAAGGGCCTTTACAATGAAAACAAGAGAACACTAAAGTAATTGAAGAGGACCTTAGAATATGGAAAGATCTCCCATGTTCTTGGATAAGCAGAATTAATATTGTCAAAATGGCCATAGTACCAAAAGTACTATACAGATTTAAAGCAATTCTAATTAAGGTTCCAATGACATTCTTCATAGAAATAGAAAAAAACAGTCATAAAATTCATTTGGAAAATAAGAGGCCCAGAATACCCAAAGCACTCCTCAGCAAGAAAAGTGAGGCAGGAGGCATCACAATACCAGACCTTAAATTATACTACAGAGCTACCGTAACAAAAACAGCATGGTATTGGCACCAAAACAGACATGAAGACAAATGGTACAGAATAGAAGACACAGAGACAAACCCACATAAATACAGTTATCTCATACTAGACACAGGAGCCACAAACATACATTGAAGGAAAGATAGCCTCTTCAACAAATGGTGCTAGGAAAGCTGGAATATTCATATGAAACAAAATGAAACTAGAACCCTATCTCTCACCCTACACAAAACAACTCAAAGTGGATCAAGGACCTAAGCATTAGACCAAAGATCCTGCACCTATTAGAAGAAAAAAGTAAGCCCAAATCTCACCATATTGGATTAGGTACTGAATTTTTCAACAAGACTCCTAAAGCACAAGAAGAAAATCAAGAATCAATAAACAGGATTTTATCAAACTAAAAAGCTTCTTCATAGCAAAGGAAACAATCAAGAACGTGAAGAGAGAGCCTCCAGAATGGGAAAAAAAAAATTTTGCCACTTGCACCTCAGATAGAGCATTAATCTCCAGGATATATAAAGAACTCAAAAAACTTAACCCCCTGCACCCCAAGACAAATAATGCCCAATCAATAAATGGGCAAAGAAACTTAACAGGCACTTCACAAAAGAAGAAATATGACTGGTCAACAAATATATGAAAATAATGTTCAACATCAGTAGCAATTAGAGAAATACAAATTAAAACTACACTGAAATTTCATCTCACTCCAGTCAGAATGACAACTATCAAGAATACGAGTAACAACAACTATGGTGAGGATGGGGAAATAGTTACACTCCTACATTGCTGGTGGAACTGCAAATTGCTGCAGCCACTATGGAAAGCAGTATAGAGATTCCTCAGAAAACTTGGAATGGAAACATCATCTGACCCAGTTATCCCACTCCTGATCATATACCCAAAGGACTTAAAATCAGCATACTACTGTAACACAGCCACATCAATGTTTTACAGCAGCTCAATTGACAATAGCTAAGCTATGGAAATAACCTAGGTGCCTTTCAACAGATGAATGGATAAAGAAGATGCAGCACATATACACAATGGAATATTATTCCACCATAAAGAAGAATGAAATGCTGACATTTGCCTGTAAATGGATAGAACTGGAGAACATCATGCTAAGTGAAATAAACCAATCCCAAACAACAAAGGCCAAATATTCTTTCTCATATTTGGATGCTAACACAATAAGTGGGCAGTGGAGTGTGGGTGGGATAGAAGTTCACTGGATTAGATAAAAGGGAATGAAGGGAAGGGAGGATGGAAAAAACAGTAGAATGAATCAGACATAACTTTTCTATGTTCATATATAAATACACAACAATGTAACTCCACATTATGTAGAACCACATAAATGGGAAGTTGTACTATATGTTTGTATGATGTCAAAATACATTCTACTGTAATGTAAAACTAAGAGGAACAAATTTAAAAATTTTTTTGAAGCATCCTGATTGTCTTATACTGGCAAACATGTCGCATGACATCACACATCAGGGTAGAGAAAGAACACCACAGTCTTAAAGCAAGGATCCTTTTTGTTATGGTTTGAATCTTAAAAATGTACTCCAAAGGCTTCTATCTTAAAGACTTGGTTGTCAACCTGCGGTGCAACTGGGAGGTGGTGGAACCTTTAGGAGATGGGGCCAAGTGAAAGGAAGTTAGATGATTGGGACACTTGAAGGTGATATTGGGACCCCAGGCCTTTCCCATCTTGTTTTGCTTCCTGCCACTAGGAAATGAGCAGTGTTGCTCCACCATTCACTTCCCAATAGAGTGTTCTGCTTGCTACAGGTCCAAGAACAACAGAGCTAACTGACCACGGAATACAACTTTTGAAACCATGAGCCAAAATAAACCATTCCTCCTTTTTAATTTGGTTTTCTTAGGTATTTGGTCACAGGTGACAGAAATCTGACTAATACTCTTCTTAAAAGGTCCCAATCAGTAAAGACCAGAGAAGATTAGGTGAAGGTCAGGAGGATGCCAGTGCCTGCTCACTAATATCTGCACTTGCTTCAAAGTGCAAATTGCAGCTATGCCATTGCAGACCAGCACTCTTCCACAGCTCATCACTACACCCTTTGGTGGAAAAGGAAATCCCCAAACCCCCAACTGCTACCATGCTCCTTATGCATAGATACTCCAAACACTGCCCTTCAAATCTAATTAAAAATGATAAAACAACAAAGCTCAGAACAAAGAATGGTAGGTAATACTGCTTGCCTTGCTCTACTAAAACTTGTGCTAAAACCCAGACACAGTGGCACATGCTTGTATTCCCAGGGGCTTGGGATATCCTGAGTTCAAAGCCAGCCTCTGCCAAAGCAAGGCGCTAAGCAACTCAGTGAGGCCCTGTCTATAAATAAAATACAAAATAGGGCTGGGGATGTGGCTCAGTGGTCAAGTGCCCTGAGTTCAATCCCTGGTACCACACACAACAACCCCCCCCAAAAAAAACTTCTAGTAAGAAGCTAACACAGTTCACTTTTTGAGCAGTTTCTTTTTAACATATAAGCATATGTTTATTTTTCCTCTGTGTGTTATGTTTATGCATATAAATACATTATATTTTTCAAATAAGCATAAATTTACATTTTTTTCTACCTAAAAGGAAAGAAATTCAGTCTCAAGTAGATTAGTCATAAGAACTATAAATAGATTTGCATTTTAATTATACCCAAATACACCAACAAATACACTTGGTTATGATTTCACCTATCTTTCCTTCCCCAGCGATGATGACAGCTTCACCTTATTTATAGGTGTTTGCTGAAGTGGCCTGCAGAGTCCCAGTGGAAAGAATAAGAAACAAACTGCATGACGGCATAATCAAGTTCTTAAAAGGTATTGCTATGGAAAACATCTAATATCTATCAACTGAGGAAAGGGTGGAATAGTCCACAAAATGGAATATTTAAGCCACTAAAAAGGAATGAAATATTTACTGATATGCTACAACATAGAAGAGCTACAGAAATATGCTAAAGGAAAAATGCCAAGCACAAAAGGCTTCCAATAATAAAATGTCCAGAATAGGAAAAACAGGAACTGGGCTGCCGGGGGACAGGAAGAGTGGGGGGTGGACAGTGGCCCATGGGTTCTTCTCGGGCGATGATAATGTTCCAAAGTTAGATAGTGGTGATGACCGCACAGCTTTGAGAATGAACTAAAAACCATAAAGTTGTGCACTCCAAAAGGCTAAACTGTGGGATGGGGATATAGCTCAACGGTAAGGAATAGCCTAGCAAGTGTTAGAACCTGGGTTCCATCTTTAGGAAGACCAAAAAAAAGGTTGAGTTTTACAGCATATACATTATACCTCAATGAAGCTGCTATATTTTTTAAAGGTATTCTTATGTTCTCAGAGTAAAATCTTTGGAGATATTTGTTGACATTACAAATGACTAAATCTAGAGAATTAAGAAACCTCAACTGCTATTTGACTGTAAGAATGCCAATAAGTTGGTATTTAAGTGGCACTGAATGTTTTCCAAAGATAAACTTTCTGGTTTTACCTAGGAAGAATTCATCTTCTTTAGATGAGAATTCTTATGAATTTGAAAGCTCATATTATGAACTCAAGGTGCAATGAGTTTAAAAAATCAAATTGTGTTATAACCTTGGGTTATCTTATTAACATTACAGTCTAATAAATGAAAAGAATTTGAAGCACAAATCAAAAATCCAAAAGTTGTTCCTGAAATGCTCCTTACTATTTGCTGTTAAATCCAGGTACTCTCGCTCAGCTGTCAAAATCCTGGAATTGATTCGTGGAACAACATTCGGCTGATTCATGATATACTCTACCACATCTTGATCGTGGGACAGTTCACCCTATAGTAAAAAAATAAACAGAGGGGACAGGGGTGTTATGCAAATATCTCCGATAATAATTCACTAGGAAGTAAAAAACTATCAGCTTGATAATAACTTCTTTGTGTTGATAACAGCTAAAGACAGAAGTTACATGTCATTGCCAAGCATAGATAGATAGGTGTTTTATGTGCAGAATCTCTAACTACATCACCAATGTGAGGTAGATGTTATTAACATTCATTTTAAAGATCAGAAGACTAAGGCACAGAAAAGTTAAGCAACTTACTAAAAGTTACAGAGCTAATAAGAAGAGAGTATGAAATGCAAACGTTCTCTCTACATACTACTGTGCTTCCTCAGAGAAAAAGCAAGCACTTCAAATCAGTTAAGAGTTAACATAAGCAGGCCCAGTGCAGTGGCTCACACCTGTAATTCCAGCAACTTAGGAGGCTGGGGGAAAGGGATCATAAGTTTGAGGCCAGCCTCAGCAATTTATTAAGACCCTGTCTCAAAATAAAAAATAAAAAAGACTGGGAACATAGTTAAGTGGTAGAGCATCCCTAGGTTCAACCCATAGCACCAAGTAGACACACAATAGAATGAACACAAGCAGAAATTCACTGAGATCTACTAATAGCTCCCTTTTTTCTAAAGGGAAAGTCAAAGCACTATTATCAATCAAATAATATGCTTTGTAATAAAATCGCTCGTAGCTTTTTTCAATCTCAGGAATTCAAGTAACCCTGCATCTCTTAAGTCATGATTACACAGGGAGGAGAAATCATCAGTCATTTAGTCAACTCTTTTGTGCATCTCATATTATAGAAATAATTGTATTTCTTAAAAGTGATCTTAGAGTTAGTAACTGGAAATCTGCAAAATTCATCATACTTAAAATATTCAATATAAAAGCACTTTTTAAAAAATTATTAATTGAATATAAACAAATCTAAAAACTCCCAATTAGATGTTGTTTGTGACTATATATCCTTACATTTATTTATGTATTTTGACGTTCATACCATCTATACTGCATATCTTTTTGAACAGTGAGTTTAGACCAAAATTTAAAATGTGCACTACTGTGACACACAGTTCTAATTCTTGGTATTCATTTTTAAAAGTGTACAAAGATATACATTTAGAATATTCACTGTAGCACTGTGAAAATCTAGAAGCACTGTTCAATATTAGGAGACAAAATAGATGATTATTCTTAAAATTGGGATGTACATGGCTAAAATGAATTGAAGGATGATATAAGAGAGAAAATACAGGCAGCAAAAGATCATTTCAAGAAAGAGCTAAATAAGGAAATACAGGAAGCAAAAGATGACTTCAACAAGAAACAGAAATCCTTGAAATGAAAGAAACAATAAACCAAATTAAAAGCTTAACAGAAGCATCACCAACAGATTAGATCACTTGGAAGACAGGCCCTCAGACAAAGAAGACAAAATATATAATCTTGAAAAGAATGTTGACCACACAGCGAAGATGGTAAGAAACCATGAGCAGAACATTCAAGAATTATGGAATAGCATAAAAAGACCAAATTTAAGAATTACTGGGATAGAGGAAGGCACAGATTTACAAACCAAAGAAATGAACAACCTATTCAATGAATTACTACCAGGAAATTTTCCAAACATGAAAAATGAAATGGAAAAATCAAATACGTAGAGGCTTACAGGATACCAAATGTACAAAATCAAAACAGATACACGCCAAGGCACATTATAATGAAAATACCTAGCATACAGAATAAGGAGAGAATTTTAAAAGTCACAAGAGAAAGGAGTCAGATTACATACAGGGGAAAACCAATTAAGATATCTACAGATTGTTCAACCCAGACCCTGAAAGCTAGAAGATCCTGGAACAACATATACCAAGCTCTGGAAGAAAATGGATGCCAATCAAGAATCTTATATACAGCAAAATTAAGCCTTGGATTTGATGAAATAAAAACCTTCCATGATTAAAAATTAAAAGAATTTACAACAAGAAAGCCTGCACTACAGAACATCCTTGGCAAAATATTCTGTGAGGAGAAAATGAAAAACAACAATGAAAATTAGCAAAGGGAGGTATTACACTAAAGTAAATACTAAACAAAGTCAAGTTAAATACCAAAAATAAATATGACCAGGAATACAAATCATTTCTCAATAATAATCCTGAATAATGGCCTAAACTCACCAATCAAAAGACACAGACTGGCAGATTAGATTTGAAAAAAGAAAAAAGACCCAACAATATGCTGCCTTCAAGAGACTCATCTCATAAGACAAAACACAGACTAAAGGTGAAAGGTTGGGAAAAATCATACCACTCACAGGGACTGCAAAAACAAGCAGGGATTTCCATCCTCATATCAAATAAAGTAGATTTCAAAATAAAGTTAAGCAAAAAGGATAAAGAAGGATACTTTGTACTGCTCAAGGCAACCATACATCAAGAAGACATAACAATTATAAATATATATGCCCCAAACAATGGAGCATCTATACCTTCATCAAACAAACTCTTTTCAAGTTCAAGAGTCAAACAGACCACAACACAATAATTCTGAGTGACTTTAACACACCTCTTTCATCACTAGATAGATCTTCCAAATAAAAGCTAAACTAAGAAACTATAGAACTTAATAATACAATCAGTAACTCAGACTTAACTAACATGTATAGATTATTTTATCCATCAATGAGTCAATACATTTTTTTCTCAGCAGCACATGGATCCTTCTCTAAAATAGACCACATATTATGCCACAAAGCAACTCTAAATAAATACAAAAAAATAGAGATACTAACCTGCATTACATCAAATCATAATGGAATGATATTAGAAATCAATGATAAAATAAAAAAATAGAAGCTTCTTGACACCTGGAGACTAAATAATATGCTATTAAATGAATAATGGGTTGCAAAAGATAACAAAGAGGATATTAAAAAGTTCTTAGAGGTAAATGAGAACATTGATACAACATATCAAAATCTCTAGGACACTATGAAGACAGTACTAAGAGGAAAGTTCATTCCACTGGCTCATTCCTTAGAAGAAAAAAAGTCAACAAATAAATGACCCAACATTCCACCTCAAAGTCCTAGAAAAAGAAGAACAAATCAACACCAAAAGCAGTAAAAGATAGGAAATAACTAAAATCAGAGCCAAAATCAATAATATTGAAACAAAAGAAACAACTGAAAAAATTGACAAAACCAGAAAGTTGGTTCTTTGAAAAAATAAATAAAATTGATAACCCCTTAGCCATGCTAACGAAGAGGAGACACAAAACTCAAGTTACAAACATCCATGATAAGAAGGAAATATGATAGACACTAAAGAAATATAGAAAACAATTAGAAATTATTTGGAAAATTTGTACTCCAATAAAATAGAAAATATCGAAGCATCGCCAAATTTCTAGAGTCATATGATTTGACCAAACTGAATCAGGATGATATATACAAATTAAACAGATCAATTTCAAGCACTGAAATAGAAGACACCATCAGATTCCTACCAACCAAGAAAAGCCCAGGACCAGAAGGATGCACAACTGAGTTCCAGAACACCTTCAAAGAAGAATACCAATAAAGAGAGACTTCCAAACTCATTCTATGAGACCAATATCACCCTGATTCCAAAACCAGGCAAAGACATATCAAAGAAAAAAAACTTAAGAGAATATCTCTAATGAACATAGATGTAAAAATCCTCAATAAAATTCTGACAAATCAAATACAAAAACATATCAAAAAGATAGTGCACCACGATCAAGTGGGGCTCATCCAAAGGATAAAAGGTTGGTTCAACATACAGAAATCAATAAATGTAATTCATCACATCAATAGACTCAAAGATAAGAATCATATGATCATCTCAATAGATGCAGAAAAAGCATTCGACAAAATACAGCACCGCTTCATGTCCAAAACACTAGAAAAACTAGGGATATTAGGAACATATCTCAACATCCTAAAGGCTATCTATGCTAAGCCCCAGGCCAGTATCATTCTAAATGGAGAAAATTGAAAGCATTCCCTCTAAAAACTGGAACAAGACAAGGATGCCCTCTTTCATCATTTCTATTTAACATAGATAGGTCTTGAAACACTGGCCAGAGCAATTAGACAGATGAAAGAAATTAAAGGGACACAGATAGGAAAAGAAGAATTCAAATTAGTACTATTTGCCAACCATATGGTCTATACCTATAAGACCCATAAAATTCTACCAGAAAACTTCTAGAACTACTAGATGAATTCAGCAGAGTAGCAGGATACAAAATCAACACCCATAAATAAAAGGCATTCCTGTATACCAGTTACAAATCCTCTAAAACGGAAACTAGGAAAACTACCCTATTTATAATAGCATCAAAAAAATAAATAAATAAAATACTTGGGAATCACCCTAACAAAATTAAAACTACAGAATGATTAAGAAAGAAATTAAAGAAGACCTTAGAAGATGGAAAGATCATCCTTGTTCTTAGACAGAATTAATATTGTCAAAATGACCATACTACCAAAAGCACTATAAAGATTTAATGCAATTCCAATCAAAATCCCAATGACATTCCTCATAGAAACAGAAAGAGCAGTCATGAAATTCATCTGGAAAAATAAGAGATCCAGAATAGCTAAAGCCATCTTTAGCAAGAAGAGTGAAGCAGGTGGCATAGGAAAAGTAACAAAAATGGCATGGTACTGGCACCAAAATAGATTTGTAGACCAAAAATACAGAATAGAGGACACGGAGACAAACCCACATAATTACAGTTATCTCATATTAGACAAAGGCGCTAAAAACATATATTGCAGAAAGGATAGATAGGAAAACTCAAAATCCATATGCAACAAAATGAAATTAAGGCCCTATCTCTCACCATGCACAAAACTCAACTCAAAGTGGATCAAGGATCTACAAATTAAACCAGAGACACTGCATCTAATACAAGAAAAAGTAGGCCCAAAACTCATCATGTCGGATTAGGCCCTGACATAGCACAAGAAATAAAATCAAGAATCAATAAATGGAAGGGATTCAAACTAACAAGCTTCTTTTCAGCAAAAGAAACAATCAGTGAGGTGAACAGAAAGCCTACAGAATGGGAGCAAATTTTTACCACATACACATCAGATAGATCACTAATCTCTAGGATATATAAAGAACTCAAAAAACTTTAGCACCAAAAGAAATAATAATCCAGTCAATAAATGGACCAAGGAACTGAACAGACACTTCTCAGAAGATGACATACAATCAATCAACAAACATATGAAAAAAATGTTCAACATCTCTAGCAATTAAAGAAATGCAAATCAAATCTACTCTGAGATTTCATGTCACACCAGTCAGAATGGCAGCTATTAAGAATACAAACAACAGGGGCTGGGGTTGTGGCTCAGGGATAGTGCTTACTTCGCCCCTGTGAGGCACTGGGTTCGATCCTCAGCACCACATAAAAATAAACAAAATAGACTCGGCTCTGGCTTCAGTGCCCTCCGCCCGCTCCAGGAGCAGGTACTTAATTTGTACTTAATTTGTAGGAAGAAAATGCTCTGTTTCATGGACCTGAGTATTCCGGGGACTGAAATGTAAGACTTTATGTTGGATAACAGGAAGAGGTGTAGAGTTTGCAGGTATCAACTGTTTGCAGGTATCAACTGTGGTCTTACTAAGCATGTCAATAGCATCAATGCCAGATAGACGCATCATTGTCAAAATTCCATTCTTCATCCCAGTGCCGGTGAAGACAAAGATAAAACCAAATTACAGTTTCTTCAATAGTTATCACAACAAACTGTATAAACTGTATAAACTGATGCATCAATGAATAATCAACAAGTAATGCTCATTCAAGGAGTCGGTTTATTTTGGGAGAATACGGACATATTGATAGATTCCTCCACTTTGAACTGCTTACAGTACCTGCCTGGACTATGTATCACTTGTATGCATTGTGATCTATCTGTTGATGCATCGAATTATGGTAGTGCTGGCGTATCTTTGCTGATGTGTCGCCAGTGTTGCAATTTTTCCTAAAGAGCCGTCAATTGACTTGGTGTTGTGGCATTTCTGTATCTTGCTCCCTTCTACTAGTGATGGTCTAATTTTGGGGGCCAACAGAGGTGAGGCAAAGAACCTCACCCCCCCACCGGCACCAAAGCCAAATTTGGGGGCCAACAGAGGTGAAGCAAAGAACCTCACCCCCCCACTGGTACATACGCCTATCCACAAGTATGGCTATATGCTGGAACGGTAGTCAGTGATGGGTATGATCCAATTGCAGTGGTATCAACCTAAGACAGGAGGCTGACGCCTAGAGGTCAGTTATCCAATGACGGGTAAGAACCATATGTTGAATTGGACAAACCTAACAGGCAAGGTCCCTAGCCACATTGCTTGTTGCTTAATTAAACAGAAGGGGGGAGAAGCTAAGAGCCACAGCCAAGTAATATGATGCATGGCATTTTTGGTTGAAAGGTGACGCCAGCTAGCCATTGAGATGATATGATTATGTTAAGATTTGCATTCATATGGATATTGGACTCCTGCTGTCCACCTTGGCCTGCTACGGGACTCCTGGAGAGTTCCCATTGGTTGGGGAAGTGCGGTAGGAGGGAATTCCGGAGGAGGAACTTCCTCTTGGGAGCCGGGAGAACGCTGCGTGTGTTGATTGGCGAGCTTCCCGGGAACGTACAGGGCATTGGTGGCAGTTTCAAAAAATAAAGTTTGTTCCTACTTGAGTGGCTCGTGATTTTGTGCCCAGCCAGACTGTGGCACCCAGCATATTTGGACAAACTTTGCAAGAACTTGTCTCAAAATTTTAAAAGGACTGGAAGTGTAGCTTGGTGATAGAGTACTTGTTTAACATATACAAGCTCCTGGGTTTAATCCCTTGTACTACAAACAAACAAACAACACTAGAATTGATAAGACCTCTGCTTACTGTGCTGGAATGCTATGATGATTATCAGGGAATAAATATTTATCAGTTATTTTCTCTATCAGTTTAAAATTGACTATTAGAAGTAGAAGGGTTTGGAGAAAGTGTATATATGGAATTTATGTTCATAGTATTGTTATTAATAATTATCTGCTTTTAGGTTCTTTATATGAGCCATTTTCTAATATGAGTATATTTCTAAAATATATTAAACCTTACTCATTCTTATTTTACATATCCTTTTAGGATACTCAATTAAGGTCAGGTTTATATGTGAAGAAACTGTATATGCTTTTTTAAACTTTTGTCTTAATATTAGACTCTCCTGGAAAAGTGATGATATGTAAGATCAGATTGTATAAGAGTTAAACATGAACATCACTTATAGTGGAATAAGTGGGACTTAAATAAATTGGATATATAGAGTAAAAATGGTGTTTGGGAGGTAGTGCCAGCTTTGTATGTTTTATATCTCATATTTTTTTCTCTATACAAAACATTAGTTGGATACTCAGATTACCTATGTATTTAGATTTTTTTTTTTAATACCAACAGACAAAATGAAAGAAAAGAGTGTTAGGAGATATATAATTTGTACACTGGTGAAAGTAAGCATAAAGGAAAGTCCAAAACTCATCTTTAGTTTATGATAGTGATTGTTTTTTCCGTGATATGAAAAACGTATATGTTATAGATTACTTGAAAAATCCAAAAGTAGTATGTAAAAAATAAAATCATCTATAATTTAAAAAAAAATAAAAATAAACAAAAGTATTTAAAAAAAGAATACAAACAACAATAAGTGTTAGCAAGGATGTAGGGAGAAAGGCACACTCACACATTGCTGGTGGGATTGCAAATTAGTGCAACCAATATGGAAAGCAGTATGGAGACTCCTTGGAATGGAATCACCATTTGACCCAGTTATCCCATTCCTCAATTTATACCCAGCAGACTATAGGGACACAGCCACATCAATGTTTATAGCAGCACAATTCACAATAGCTAAATTATGGAACCAACCTAGATGCCCTTTAGTAGATGAATGGATAAAGAAACTTTGGAATATATACACAATGGAATATTACTCAGCATTAAAAGAGAATAAAATCATGGCATTTGCAGGCAAATGGATGGAGTTGGAGAATATTATGATAAGTAAGCCAATCCCAAGAAACCAAATGCTGATCCATAATGCAAATGGGGCAGAAAGCATGGGAGGAATGAAGGAACTTTAGGTAGGGAGGGGAAGGGAAGGGCAGGGGAATAGAAAGGATGGTGGAATGAGATGGACATTATTACCCCAAGTACATGTATGAAGACATGAATGGTGTGACTCTACTTTGTGTACAACCAGACACATGAAAATTTGTGCTGAATATGTGTACTATGAATTGTAATTCATTCTGCTGTCATATAATACAAATTAGAATGAATAATGTAAAACAATTTTAAAAAAAAGAGTAGATCTTTGTTGTTGTAGAGAATCAGATGTGACTGCGTTACTATTACTGTCCTTGATGGAGTTTGCCTGCAAACAGGATATTCTGTCAAGATATAGAAAGGCAACAGTGGACATGCTTGAAAATGAGGTGTCTGCTGTCCTTGGGAGGGCTTACTCGAAAACGAGGGGCTCCTTCAAGGTTTAGATAAAGTAACAACGGACATGCTTGAAAACGAGATGTTTGCTGTCCCTGGGAGAGTCTACTCGCAAACGAGAGGCTTCTTCAAGGTTTAGATAGGTAACAACAGACATGCTTGAAAACGAGGTGTCTGCTGACCTTGGGAGAACTTGCCTGCAAACGGGATGTTCTGCCAAGTGGGCTAGGAGGGCGCTAAGAAAAATTTTTTATCTGTTCTAAACAAAGAGCAGAGCTCAGCATACTCCAGGCCGAGAGTAGATTAGCCATGAGAAGCGGGTCACTTCTGATTAGAAAGTAAAACTTCTGTGTGCTATGTTTAATTAGCTGAAAGACCTGATTTATTGAAGTTGGAAGGCTGCCTTTTTTGTTCACAATACTATAAAAAGATTGCTTGTACACAATAAAGGACTTTTTTTTCTGCTGCTGCTTTGCTTGCTCTGCTTCTTCTTCGTCTTTGTTTTCCCATGCTGACCTGCAAGTGAATTACTGCAACAGTTGTTGTGTTAAGGAATTGCTCTTCATGGAGCTACTGGAATGGGTATATGAAAACAAGTTTTCATTTGAATGAATTTGACATAGTTGCTTAAAGTTATGAACCTCTAGGAGAAATGGTAATTATTTTTCTTTATTTAAGTGATATAAACAGATAAAACATTTTCCAGCCTCCTTTTTAGAAATTTAAATTTTTTCTTCAGTGTTAGTTATAAAAATTCAGAAGAGTATTGGGGACATAGCGCAGTGGTAGAATGCTTACCCAGCATGGGTAAGGTCTTGGGATTAAACCACAGCACCACAAAAAGAAAAAAAGAAAAAAAAAAAATCAGAAGAGCTTTTGTTTTCTGTTTTTCAGATACCAATATATCTTTTGTTTATAAGAGTAACCATGTAAAAATATCCCCTTGGTGATTACTGATTTTCCTCTGCTCCCACTTGTTTGGTTGGTGAGAAGCTTGCTTGGGCAAATAGGAAAATTTTTCCTTTATTATGACAAAAGCCATATATGCTTATATACATATTTTTAAAATGGCTAAATTTAGGAAAAATAAAGTATATAAAGTAAAAAGTAGAAATTCTTCCCTTCATCAGTCCCTTGAAACATGTATGTGTATCTGCATGTATACTGGAATGATTCTATATACGTGTGTGTGAAGTGTGTGTGTGTATGTATGTGTGTATGTGTGTATGTGTGTGTATATATATATATATATATATATATATATAAAATCCAGCAACTCCATTTCTAGGTATATGACCAAAATAACTGAAAGCAGAATTTAAACAGACATTTGCACACCAATATCTCCTTTTTTCTGAGAATCAAACTCAGGACCTGTGCATCCTAGAAAAGTGCTCCACAACTGAGATATATCTCCAGCCTGAATTTACTTCTTTAAAAGTTTATTTCTTGAGGGGGGGCTGGGGTTGTGGCTCAGCGGTAGAACAATTGCCTAGCATGTGTGAGGCACTGGGTTCAATTCTCAGCACCACCTAAAAATAAAGTATCTATTACAAGTAAAATTTTTTTTTAAACTGTATTTCTGTTCTTTTTACACAAGGTGCTAGAAAAATCCTACACCAACATGCAAAAAGAGTGAAGTTGGACCTTTAACTTACAAAAATTAACTAAAAAAATCAAATACCTAAACTAAAAAGCTAAAAGTATAAAGCTCTTAGAAGAAATACTAGGAAAGAAATCTTTACAACAATGGATTTAGCAATGATTTCTTATATAAAACACCACAAGCACAGATAATGAAAGTCACAGAATGGAAGACTACATTTGCAGATCATATAGTTGATAAGGGATTAAAATCCAAAATAAATTAAAAGTCCTATAACTTAATTACAATTAAAAAACTCTATTCAAAAATGGATAATAATTTGAATAGACATTTCTCCAAAGAAGATATACAAATGGCAAATGATTATATGAAAAGATACTCAACATCAGCAGTCATTAGGAAATGCAAATAAATCAAGATCACAATGGAATACTACTTCACATCCATTAGAATGGCTATTGTTAAAAACAACAACAACAATAACAAGTATTAGCAAGGATATGAGAATTGCAACACTTTCACATTTCAGGTGGGAATATACAACAGCTGTGGAAAATAGTATGGCAGTTTCTGTAAATGTTTAACAGAATGATCATATAATTCAGCAACTCCACTTCTAGGTATATGACCAAAATAACTGAAAGCAGAATTTAAACAGACATTTGTACACTAATGTTGATAGCAGGATTAGTCAGAATAGCCAGCCAAAGGAAGGTAATGATCCACATATCTACCAACAGATGAATGAATAATCAAAATATGGTATGCTACACACAAAATATGGTACACATACACCCACACACTCACAGGAATTCTGATATATGCTACAATGTAGATAAACACTGAAACAGACTAGACACAAAAGGACATACATTATATAATTTCACTTGTATGAGAAATAGGCAAATTCATAAAGATAGAAAGTAGAACACTGGTTACCAGTGGCTGGGAGAAGAGAATGTAGGTATTGATTGTTTAATGGGTAGATGGTTTCCACTTGGAATGATAAAAAGTTCTGGAGATAAACAGAGGGGAAAGTTGCACAGGATTGTGACTATACTAAATGCCATTGACTTGAACACTTAAAGTGGTAAATTTTGTAACTTTTACTTCAATAACAAATTTAAATACATTTATTTTTACTTAGGGTTACTGTTATATCAACATCATTTGATATTTAAAATATTTGAGGGAATTTGCAGAAATGACAAAGTAAAGGCCTCTGACAAGTCTCTCTTCCAAAAAAAATTCTTTTGACAATGCTAGAAAACCTAGTCAAGCTAGGCATGGTGGCACAGATCTATAATCCCAGCAACTCAGCAGGTTGAGGCATGAGGATTGCAAGTTTGAGGACAACAGCAACCCTGTCTCAAAATAAAAAGGGCTGGGGTGTAGCTCAATGTTAAAACACTGTGGGTTCACTCTCCAGTACCAAAAAATGTCAACTACCTTTCCCCAAACTGGAAATTAACTGAAGGCTTGCAAAACTCAAAGGAACTTTTTTTGAAGAAAACTGACTCTCGGTAGGAAAGTGACCTTTGTGACCCCACCGCCCCCAACACACTCAATCCTGGGTATAGAACTCGGCGCCTCACACATGCTAGGCAAGCACTCAGCTACATCTAAGCCCTTTTAATTTCTTATTTTGGGACAGGGTCTCACTAAATTGCCCAGACTGGCCTCAAGCTTGTGATACTCTTGTCTCGGTATCCATAGTAGCCTGGGATTACAGGTGTATGCCACCATGCTTGGCTGCCTTTGTGACATTTTATCTTACCCTATTACTTGAACACCAACAGCCCAATAATAAAGGCAACAACAACTAAAATATGTGAATTTGCAGGAGGTTCTCTTTATATATTACTTTACTCAGTACCAACAACCTTTGCCCAGGGGATATTTATCCAAAAGAATCAGGAGCAATTGTTTAACATCTCAGCTGCCTAGGTGATAATAGATGGGGTAATATTAAGCTGGAAAAAAATTAAAAGCTGAAAAATGACATATCCATAAGTGGATATGAAAAATTCTGACATATTATTCCCTATAATCTAAAAGACCCCATACATGATACCTGGAAGTATGTGAATACCGAAGAAAAATTACAAAAAGCCCTAAACTCTCATAATCTTAAAAATGTGCAAGCAAGAACTGAAGGCTAACAACAATGTTGTCTATAGCCTAAGTCGTGAAAGAATACTTGACACAAAAACAAACTCTTGGGGAAAACAGGGACTTTTAGATCTATGCATCCTATTTAAGAAAATCTCCGTTGCTTCATTAGCTGATCAATAAACCAAACAAGCAAAAACTTCAGAGGCCACACATGACAAAGAATTTATTCAGATAAGTCACTAGACAAAAAACAGCCACTCCAACAAACAATAGCAAACAGCACAACAAAATTAGTGAGCTTGAAGATAAATCAAATAAGGTTGTCTAAGAAACATAAGCAAAATGACATATAGGACACAACAGAATATTAATATCCACACATCTTCAGAAGGAGAGAAAACTGACAGTACATAGCAAATAATTTAGATAGTCTATATTCCTGATTCCAGGTAAGAACCTCTTAATCCAATGATAGAAGTGTCTTTGTTGTTCATAGATGGCCCCTCAGATCACATCTGATACTCTGTATATATACCCAAAACCATTGACTTACACGTGTTAGAAAGTTGAGTTTTTATAATATGTGAATTATATCAACAACTAGAATCAATAATTATGTATAAGTAATAATGTTTGAGTCTTTCCAAAGTCAAAATTTCTTACAAATAGAATAAAAAGTCCCTTAGGAATTCTTACAATTTAAATATTTAATGCCAGAGATATAGCTCAGTGATAGAATGCTTGCCCAGCATGCGTGAGGTACTAGGTTCAACTCCCAGCATTGTAAATAAATAATAATAAAATAAATATTTAATCCTGAAACCAATAAAAGTTGTTATTTCAATTATACTATACAGAAGTTTTATGAATATTTTTCTTTATAGCAAGAGTTTCTAGGAGTCTGCAAACCAATTAGTGGCACACAGAAAACAGTGCTGCTTAAAGAGTTTTACTGCATACTACAGAAGCTACAAAAATGAAAGCTAACTTTTCTCTTGCAAGAGAGTTTTACTGCCAACTACAGAAGCAACAAAAACATAAGCAAACTCTTTTCTTTCAAAGTCAGCCCTGAAATGCTACTCACCAAGTACACAGCTCTTTGGAAGAAGGTAGTGGTCTCCAGGATTTTGTGCATTGTGATGGTTTCCAGCTCATCAGGATCTAGCTGTTCCTTTTCAAAGGGCATTCCATTGAACAGAACGACAGGCAGCGGACCGACACCAGTCTGCTCATAGTAGCCTCTTCCTTCCTAGAACACAAGGGAACACAAAACCGTACATTTTTTGCCCCTCATGACACAAATGGAACAAAGCTTATTTTTCTTACATACCTCTTCTAATAGGAATAAATGAGTTTGAAGAATAAAACCCCAAAAAATCAAATTAGAAATGTTATGTGTGTATTGCAGGCTACATATTGCATATACTATGGTTAACATTATAAGTACAACAGAACTTCCTGTAATGATGTAAATACTCTGTGCTGTCCAGTGTAGTAGTTACTAACTGCCTGTGGCTACTGAGCACTTCAAATATTGCTACAATGACTAAGTAACTAAATCTTCAATTTTAGTTAATTTCCATTTAAAAGACCACATATAGCTGGGGGGTTACCATAACCACTGAGCACAGCTAGCTTCTACCATAAATTAATAATGCTCTTGGGCAGAATGCCCTGAAATATTTACACCTAATTCAAAATAAATAAGGGTCCATATCATGATCAAAAAATTATACCTGTAGAAATCAAAATAAGGTTTGTGGGAAAACAGGGTTCAAAAATTGCTCTAAGAAATACTAAGTCAAATCTTTCACCTTTTCTAGTACAAAAGAAGTTTCTTTATAAGAAAATACCAAGGCAACAAAATGGTAAATAGATCTGAAATGAACACTTCTCCTATCAACAAGGGTACTGTTCCCTCAAACTAACTTTTCTGACTAAAAACTACATTACTACCTAAGATGTAACAAATACCTTTTAAGTGGATCTTTTCTGAAAGTTGCACAATTTATTTATAACTTTTTCTTAGATAGGCCAAACAAAAAACCAATAATTAATATTAGTCATCAATAATAGATTTGACTCTAGTCAGATCTAGCCCAGTAATAAGTAACCGATGGAGTATAATACAGTACAGTCAAAAAGGCTTTCTAGGTTGATTTCAGTGTGTATGTATGTATTTATTTAGTGCAGTACTGGGGATTGAACCAACAGGCACTCCACCACTGGGCTACTGATGTAGGGATCCAACCCTAAGTTGCCCAAGCTGGCCTTATACTTGCGATATTCCTGCCTCAGCCTCTAGAATCGATGGAATTACTTACAGGCATGAGCCACCATTCATTGTTTAAAATAACAAATTTAAATTTAAATTAACACTTCCAAACTCATACCATATTAATTCTATTTTAAAACCTCAACTATATCACAGAAGTCCTTAAAAACTCAATTTTAATATAACTTGAGCTTTGATACCATCCTCCTCTACCAATTAAAACAAAAAAGTTAGGTAAAGTGGTGCACACCTATAGTCCCAGCACTCAGAAGGCTGAGGTGGGAAGATCACTTGAGCCCACGTTAGAAACCAGCAGGCACAACACAACAAGATCCCATCTCAAATTCTGAAAATAAAGCAAAACTAAAAACCTCACATTATAATTCCAAGAGATAATAATAAATAAGTAACATGGATCTTATATATAGAAAGGTATTGGAGTCACAGTCAGGAATGGAAGGAGGCAATTTAACTAATTTGCTTTCCTTTTTCACCACTTGTATATAGTTTATAATACAAATAACAAAACAACCCAGTTAGCAAAGTAGGATTTAAGCATGACAAGTGAGATTTTTCTATAAACAAATCACTGGAAATGTTAATGATAAATTACTAACAACCATTAATTACTGTCAAAGTCTTCTAATGAGCCACTCACAAATGACAAATGAGATTAATACTCATGGTTATATATGTCAAAAGTAAAATGTTTGCATGTACAAGTTAAAACTTCTCCTAATGGCTTTGAAAGATATAAATATACACCTAATCAGAAAAAAAAAAAATCTGTTCAGCTAAAAAGTTCTACTTAAATTGCATTGTCTACTTATCACACACAAAAGATATTATTACTTCAGATTTGTTAACAAAAGGCACAGATATATTCATAAGTACAATTATATAGGCTAAAAGCAGTCATTTTTTCCTAAAACTAATTATTTCAGAAGAACCTGTTCGTGTGTGTGTGTGTGTGTGTGTGTGTGTATGTGTAGGTAAAGCTCTTGCAGTTTAAAAATTCTTATTAATCATTAGATTCTTAGGACTTCTGAGATCTTCTCAACATCCTTGCTTTGAGAGAACTTTACCTAAATAGTTAGGAAACTAAGCAGTTTAAATCTGTTGATACAGATGAGGAAAATGGTCAAGTCTGGGAAAGTACTTAAGAGCCTGGTCTGTGATATTCTCTTCAGATCTTTAGCAGAAGCAAGATTTAAACACAAGTAAAAATAACCTTTCTCCCAATTTGTCTCCTCTATTCAAAAATTTTCAAGCAAATACTTTTTTCTCTTTTTAATGTAATGTTAGAGATTAAATACAGGACCTCATATACTCGACATGTACACCCCAACCCCAAAGCAGATACTTTTGATAAAGCAGTCATCGGAAATTAAAAAAAATAAATAAAAAGCCACTTGTACTTTTTCTTCAATAGGTGAAGAGAAAATGAAAGTTAAACATTTCTAAGTGTTATGAATGAGAAAATTCCATAAATTCTCTCAAATTTTTGATATTCCCAAAGTGATCCCACTTTTCCTTTACTTCACTTACTCATTTTCTACAGAATATTATTCCTGCTGTTTTTGTATCAATATGGAAAAAAAATTACTAGGTTTTATTGTTTCATTTTGAAAAAAAAAAAAAAAAAAAAACAGAAAAGGGGCTGGAGGTGTAGTTCAGCAGCAGAATGCTTGCCTAGCACGCTGGATGCACTGGGTTCAATCCTCAGTACCCAAGGGAGGAAAAAAAAAAAAAAAAAAAAGACAGAAAAGTAAGTGACTGAACACAAGGTAGCCATCCTCAGGCTATTCTGAGACCTCATTTACCAGTGTTCCCAAGAGACCTTCAGGCTTCCTCTTGCCCCAAAGTGACAGAACTGCCCTTTTCTGCACTGGGCCTTCACAAATAAGGAGCGAACACTCAGAACATCACAATCATCAAAACAATACTGTTCTCATCTCTTTGTCTCTTCCAATGAAGCTGTGTGAATTCCCACAAAGTAGGATTATCAGGGCTGATAGCAGGAGGTTGCCCAGTATTATAACTGTTTTAGAATTCAAACTTTATTCCTTACTCCAAAACAGTTCTGAAATTCTCTAGTTATGATCTTGTGTCTTGTTCTTACTAAATAGTATTTTGTGCAATCCCTCTAAAACTTGAATCACCTTAGAGTAGCATATCTCCTAACAAATCTCAATTAACTAAATTACCTGATTAATAAACACTTGCTACTATAGTATGGTGAGGTGGTCCTCTTAGAGCCTTGGATCCCCAGCAGCTTTGCAGAACACTTAAGTATTAACTTCATTTAAGGAAACCCACAGACCATTAATGGACAGAATATGAATCAATTTGATTTTGGCATTCAAATTCTAGCACTTTGGGAGAGCACAAAGTTTTTGAAGATCATGGTCTACCATAATAATGCACTTTAAAATTTGAGTTTAAATTACCTCATCAAGGTTTACATTCTCTCCAAAAGTTTCAAGTCTCAGCTACATTAAAGTTCTGCACTGAACTCTCTCACCAAAGAAAAAAATTAAAGAACTAAAGTTCACTAATATTTTATGTCCCTTCCTCTGACTTCTCTTCAAGTTCCTTGGCCTTTAAAGTCTCTTTTTTAAAAACGTTTTTTGAATTTTTCTTAGTTATTTTGTTTATTTATTTTTATGTGGTGCTGAAAATTAAACCCAGTGCCTCACATATGCAAGGCAAGCGCTCTGCCAGAGAGCCACAACTCCAGCCCTATGGTCTTTAATATCACCAATGTTCCTTTAGACTAAAGCCAGAGAAAGAGTGTCTCCCCAAAAAAATATATGATTTGTGGCCTTGAGTATTCATTGGTAGAGAAGCATAAATTTGAGATCTAAATTTAGAATTAGGTCTTTGGTTATACCCTGCAAAAAGTTGAATAAATAATAAGAAAATGAGGGTGCGGTACTAAAAAAAATGAGTTTAGATTATACCCAAGATGCTTAAATCACTTACCTTCTCGGACCAGGAGTTGAGGAATAACATACAACTATGTAATTGGAACCTATGTCTATACTGCACATTTTACCAAAACTCTTTTTATGCATATTATTTCATTTGATCCTCAAATAATCCCATGAAGTAAGTAGGGAAAATATCAGATTCACTTCAGAGATTATAAAATTACAATTCAGAGAGGTATAGTGATTTACCTAGTTATAACATTCCCACTAAGAGACAGAAAACGTTAAGGTTCAGGGATCTTTTCTCTAAGTCATTCCCTCAATTCTTGGGTCCAGAAGATAAGTGATAAAAACACATCAAAACTAAGTACTGGGGCTAGGGTTGTGGCTCAGTGGTAGAGCACTCACCTAGCACATGCGAGGTGCTGGGTTTGATCCTCAGCACCACATAAAAATAAACAAATAAAATAAAGGTATTGTGTCCAACTACAACTATTAAGAAAAAAAAAAAAGTAAGTACCATGTGCAGGCTGAATACGTAGTAATAAAGCTGTATTATGGGATTTTTTTTTTTTTGGTGTGTGTGTGTGTGTGTGTGTGTGTGTGTGTCTGAATAGATAGAACACTGTCATGAGATAATTCTAAGAAGACGGAAGACTACATGTTCTCTAAAATTACATATCACCATTGATAATGCTCTGAAGCACTTATGGGTTGTAACATTAGTGATTTGCAAAATTTACTTACTAAGTTGTGACAAGCACTTATTTTAAATCAAAGAACATCAAGTAGAATACATCACAATGCACCCCATACAGTAACAGTAAATACTGTCTTACTCAAAACACTAACACTAGTGAAGAACTCTCTAGAAGGCTCATGCTTAGTAACCATTAGTTGTTTCTGTTCCCAAATCAACTATTTCTTTAGTGAAATAACACAATTTAATGATACATAAACCAATAAATGAGTACAGAAAGAAAAGGTTGTTCTACCTACAAACTGAATGACTGGAAAACTCAAAAAGATAAGGATAAAACTAACTGAGGCTAAACTGAGTATGGGTCAGACAATTTAAAATGCTTGGAAAGAAGATTATAAAAATCTAGAAGGATTCTGTGCTCAAATGAAAAAAATTATAAATAATTCATTGAGTGTGGTTCATAAAGGAATGATAGCTCAAAGAAATCAAAGGCTTTGTTCTTCATTGAAAAAAAGGAAAAAAGTTGGTAAAATTTTTTTCTTTTATTTATTTATTTTTTTATTAGTTCTAATCAGTTATACATGACAATAGAAAGCTATGGAGCAGAATTTTTCATTTCTCAGCCATACAGGACATAAAGTCACACCATTCATGCAATCATACATGTACCTAGGGTAATGATGTCCATTTCATTCCACCATCTTTCCTACCCTCTTGCTTCCTCCCCACCTCATATATTTTAAATTAAAATGTTTCAGAAATGTATTTTGATTTCTTGCCTTAACATACATTTTCAATAAGCTGACCAAATTGTTCCTGCTTATAATAGGTAAAGGTCGTTTATTGTATTTAATGTCTCATAAGAAAAATAATTATCTTTAAATTTAAAAATTTTAAATTCCCTTATTATATCCTTACTACCACTTTGTCACTCCTGTTTATCACATTTCTTAATATATTACCATCTCCAGCCCAAACAATTAAAGCCAATATGATATATATTATAAGCTATATATCATCTCCCAGCTGGACATTTCAAAGATTTTGTCTAGAACATACTTCATACAAGCACTACTACTAAATTATAAAAAGTATTTATTCTGCAATTTAATAGTTAATATGCAAGTTAAAATCAATGATAGCTTCACAAAACTGAAATATAAACTACTTTTTCAAACACTAAAAAGTGATCTGGTTTCTAAGGGTTTTTTATTTTAAATTTTTTGCACATTTTTAATTGGTGCATTATAGTTGTACATATTAATGGATTTGTTGTTACATATTCCTACATGCACACAATATAATGACATAATTTGGCCAATATCACTCCCCAGCATTACCACCCTTCCTACCCGTCTCCCACACCATTGTCCCTTCCTTCTACAGATCTCCCTTTGAATTTTTTTGAGATCCAACCCCATTTTTGTTTTTCTTTTTCCTCTCTAGCTTCTGCATATATGAAAGGAAAACATACAACACTTAACCTTCCGAGTTTGACTTATTTCACTTAACATGATGGTCTCTAATTCCATCCATTTTCCTGCAAATGCCATCATTTCAATTTTATTTATAACTGAATAAAATTCCACTGTATATATATACCACATTTCTAATTTTCTAAAAGCTAGACAGTCAAGTGTTGTGTGCCTGCAGTATCTGACTTAGGAGGATCTTGAGTTTGAGGCCAACCAGGACAACATGGTGAGGCCATGGCTCAAAAAAAAAAAAAAACCCAAAAGCTATTAAATTTTTAAATGTTAAGTACTGAACACTTCAACTACACTCCCACCATTAACAACCCTCCCCAAAAGAAGAAAGTACAATATTGCAGTTAAATGAGATGTATCCAAGAATTTATTACCTTCCGATTCTGATCGTAAGCAGAATCAATTCCCAAAATGCTATTCACTTCCACATATGGATATTTCTTCTCCAGGACACTGACCACATGTTCAACTTTCACTTTTTCTCCAGTTCTCACCTTGTTATAGATCTGAACAAAGAAACCAACAGGTAACCACACTTTTAAACCCAAATTTCAAAATGTTCATTATGAAAGATTTCTGAATGTAGGAAAAAAAAACATTTTTCTTAAGAGGTCAAACTGGAACACAGCAGGAATTCTCCCTTTTCTAAATACTTCATTAAAATGCCTTCCTAGGTGAGAAACTAAATAATTTTGAAATGGCACAAAAAAAGTTTAAATTAAAAAAGTTAAGTGCTCCAATCAATTCATAATCACATTAAGTTCCAAATGCAAAATTCATTAAGGAAAATCCGAACACTTATAAGTAATCACTGAGATGAGGATGCATTTCCATGATGTTTAGGGTAAAAAAAGGTAGAAATTATATATGGCTAAATCCCTGTGTTTAAAAAGCAGATAAAGCTGGGCGATATGGAGCACGCCTATACCCCAGGGGGCTGAGGCAGGAATATGGTGAGTTCAAAGCCAGCCTCAGACAAGACAAGCAAGTCAGTGAGACCCTGTCTCTAAATAAAATACAAAATAGGGCTGGGACTATAGCTCAGTGGTCCAGTGCCCTGAGTTTAATCCCCAGTACCGGAAAAAAAAAAAAAAAAGCAGATAAAAAATAAATAGCAAATTGTGTCTATATGTGTACAGTTCAACATCTAAAAAGCTGCAAGGCAACCCTTTAATGATACCTACTTTTAAAGAGGATCAGGGAAGGGAAAGGGGTGAGACTGAGAAATTTTAAGCTGATACAAATATTATTTGAAATTTTTAATAATAAACATGTATTATTTTTATAATAAAAATTAAACAAAAAAAATAAAATTTGTATTATCCTTTCCTTAACATGCCTATCCAGGAAGGTGGGGGAGAGGGGCTTTCAAAAGCAGACTTTTAAAACATTTGTTATTCTGAGTGGCCTCTTTTTCTATTTCATTCTCCACAACCCCACTGCTAACTATCTTCCTCATAATTTCTCATGGAGATAACAGAGCAGCTTATCAACTAGAATCCCAGTTACTCCCTTTGCCCTGCATGAGATCAATCTCCACATTGCAGCAGAATTGAGTTTTTAAATCTGCCTGCCATGTTCCACACACCCCAGCTGCCTACACTACACAGGCCCTGAGGAATAGCTTCCCCTTCCACTTTGCTCTCATAATCCCCAGCTCACACTAACAACTTGGAATCACCATGTCTGACTTGCAACTGCTTAACTGATTACCACTTTTCCTCCTAGACTCTGCTGGGACAACTTCCCACTCCACAAAAACACCCAAGACCTTCCCAGCTGGAACAAAGGCCCTGTGCCACATAGCCAGCTATGTTCTCCACACTGTAGAACACTCTCTCTCTATATCTGTCCTCCAGGAAGTTGTAATGTCATTGAAGACAAGGGTGAAGTCTTATGTCTTTGTATTCGCCACAGCTAGTACCAGGCCTGGCACATGCTGGGTCTTCAATAAATGTTTGCCAAAAAAGTAAGTGAACATTCTAATGAACAAAAAATGTCTCAAATGAAATTCAAAACAATAAACATAATAACATGCAGACTAACATCATGTATTTGGATAGAAGTGGTGAGATTAAATGCTTTAATGTATTATTTAAGGTTATCATTAATCTGAAAACAAAACAACTGTTACTTACAAAGTTGTTTATATTCAAAAATTTTAAAAAAAGAAATAACAAGAAAACAGAGAATTCTGATTGAACTTGTATAAGTAAATCCTTTGACTATACATACAAGTCAGAGCATTTCAGATTTTCTAACAAACAGAAAAACAAGACTAGGATCAATAAGAATTTTATGAGTTATATGTTACGCTAAATCCTAATTTTTAAAAATCATGACAGTCTTAAAGAAAAAAAGTAAACATTTTTTTAAACAAGTAGAGACTATCATATTTGATAGAAGATATTAACCAGTGATTTCAAAGCACCAAATGGCAGATGACTAAGATGCTCTGGCAGGGCTCCTAAAGAATCTCATCTTGGATGAAATCTTAGCAATCTAATATTGATGTTAGCAAATCAATATAGTAAAAGCAATCCCTGAAATACAAAACACATAGTTTATGTGAATAATTTACAGAAAAACAAAATCCTTCTTACCACATTTTATGCTTTACACCAAGTTAAATCTTAAAAATCTATATGTCATTTTGAACAAAAACATACATGTGTCAGAGTTTGAAAGGCATGATAATCATCCACTTCTTGGACAACGTAATTATATGCTCTAAGAACAGCCACTCCGGCATCTTGCATCCCATCAACATCTTCAGAGTCATTAACCACAAATACAAAACCAATTCTAGAGGGGAAAGAAGAAGAAACATCTCAAAGAATGAAAACCAGCTGAAAAGAACAGCATCCCATCCTGAGGTACTACAGATAACATAAGGATACAATTAGTAAGTGAAAAGCACAGTTCAAACCCCACTCTAACCCAGTTGACAGAGGCAGTCACACTTCACATACAAAATAAGAGTAGGTTCTTGTAGGCTTTTCCAATGCAAAAGCAAGCTGTTTCTAATCATACAGAGATTCTGTTACTGACATGAAGGGAATTACTTACTTAGTTCTAGATGGAAATTTTATTCTGCTTTTAAACAAAAAATTGGAGAAATGAAAGCTTTTGGACACTAAAAATAAACAAGGATAGCTTCTGAGATTTAACACAAGCAACATCAGAAATATAGATAAAAGGAAAATATGGATAAAAATTTATAATTGTCCTATACCAAAAAGCCACAACCAAGGTTAAGTTTATTACATTTTAAAATAAAGACATAAACCACAAGAAAAATGCTATTATGCATCTACAGATGGGATTAGGAAAGATACTAGAATGAATCAGATGTAACTTTCCTATGTTCATACATGAATACACGACCAGTGTAACTCCGTATCATGTACAATCACAAGAATGGGAAGTTATACACCATTGCATATATAATATGTCAAAATACATTCTATTTGTCATATATAACTAAAAAGAACAAATAAAAATAAAATTATATTTTAAAACTTTTGCTCTATAAAAAGCAGAAGAAAAAGCCACAGACTGGCAGAAAATCTTAGCAAAATACCCATGTGATAAAGGACTGGTAGCTAAAATATAAAAACAACTCTGAAAACAACATTGGGAAAACAACCAAATTTTATAATGGGCAAATGATCTATACAGACACTTTACCAAAAAAGATATGCAGAACATCCTATGTCATTGCAGAATTATAAGTTAGAACAATAATGATATATTACTACACATCTATTAGAATGGCCAAACACAAAAACACTGACAATACGAAATACTGGCATGAAGTGGAACAACAGGAACTCTCATTCACTGCCAGTAGAAATGCAAAATAGTGCAGCTACTTTGTAAGACAACTAAGCATACACTTTTGTTTTATTTGTTGTTGCTGTTTTTATTTCCTCACTCTTGTCCTTTTCTTCTCTCCTTGGCCCCATCCTAAAGTAATATCCATGAAGGGAGCCTCTAGCATAGCAATCCCTACATTTCCCATCAAATATCTCTTTAATTCTAATGAAGCATTTTAATGGAGGAACACTGGTGCCTCGTTGGGAGCAAAATAAATGTTAACAGTGGCCACAATATTGTTTCTGTGATCTCTGTATAAGTTTCAGAGCAGAGAGTCAACTGGGGGCTAGTTTTAGAACCCTTGAGAGTGAGGTTGGCAATAAAAGAGAAAAAAGATTGGAGGTGGGATAAAGCATCCCAGCAGAGTTTTATGTGACTGGAGACCAACAGAGACACCAGCCCTTTGATTTGAGTTGTACAGGCACTTGAATAAATAGTGAATTCTGGCTAACTGTTTTTAGTCATCTCAGGCACTAAATGGAAGATTTGAAACAAGAAACACTAATATTTATCTGCATATTAACAAATTAAAATGAGCCAAAAATGTTCTCTTCCTCTGGAAAATATACAATACATTCATACAAACTAAGTACCTGCCCACAGGAATGATTTTGCCAGATGTCCTTTTAATATTAAGGTTAATAACATCAGTGTTCTTTAGTACTCATGTGGAATTAAATCATGATTTGCCTTGGATAAGTGGATTTGTGCTCATTTCCCAATCAAATAAGATAGAAGACTTGAATACCAAGATAAAAGCTACATATACCAAAAAACCCACTTGGATTTGGTGCATGAGGGATGTTGCATAGGGAAAAATGGCCACAAGTTGTAACTCTGCTGGTGTACAAAATGGTGATGGGTCAGCCTTGATGATAAACAATGAGAGGGCACAAAATTAAGCATAGGCTTATCACACAATCCAGAAATTTTGCTTGGTATTTAGCCAATGTTAGCAATGTTATCTGTGTCCACACAAATACCTGCATACAGACATTTTCAGAAGCTTTATTCATAATTGCCCAAATTTGGAAGCACAAAGATGTCCTTCAATAGGTGAAGAGATAAACTGTGATATATCCATAAAAGGGATTAAAAGACATGAAATTATCAACCCACAAAGAAATGGAGGCCAGGCACAGTGGAGCATGCCTGTAATGGCTCAGGAGGCTGAGGCAGGAGGATGGCAAGTTCAAAGCCAGCCTCAGCAACTCAGCGAGACCCCTGTCTCTAAATAAAATATATAAAAAAGGGCTGGAGATGTAGCTCAGTGGGTTCAAACCTAGGCACTAAAAAAAAGCTACAGAAGAATCTTCAATGCAAGGAAGCTCATTCAAAAAAGACTATATACTATATACTGCATGACTGGAACTATGTGCCATTCTATAAAAGGCGAAACTATGAAGACTGTTAAAAGATAAATAGTTGCCAAGGCTCTGGGGATAATGGAGGAAGAAACAAACAGGTGGAGCACAGTAGATTTTTAGGGCAGTGACTTGAACTCATATGATACTACAATACAGATACTTGACATTCCAAATTTGTCCTTTATCAAAACCCCTTACCATGTGCCACACAAACAGTAAATCTTAATAGAAGCTTTGAAGTTTAGTTAATATTAGTGTACCAATATTAATTAATTAATCAACATAGTTCTGGAAAAGCAATCTATTAATTTTAGAATAGAGGGGTTACAGCTTAAAAACAGAGGAAAATATAAAGTTATATATCAAATTGTTAAAATTGATTAGCTCTGCTGAGGTGGATGTTTATGTGGACAGAGATAGAAAGATTTTTTTAGTTGAAAACTGTCTTTTTTTTTTAATCCCACTTCTGATTGAAATCATGAAAAGCAGTCTAATATTCTTATGTAAGCAAACATATGAGCTAACACCAAGTTAGGGCAGCAGAACCTTACTATCTCCTTATAACTAATTCCTCATTCCCGAGTTTCCAATTTGGAGTACAGGATTCAAAGGTTTTTTTGTTAGCTTGGCCAGATATCAGGAGGTAGTCTGAAAACCTGTAGGCACCTCTCCCCTGCCAAAACCTTAGTGCAGGACCACATTCACCCACACCAAGAGCAAAAGTAAAGCCTGCCTGCTCACGTCTCCCCCAAAACTGTTCACATCACACTTTTCGTTGCCTCAGAGTCTGGGTGCCTTATTCTTATCTACCTTTGTCAGCTGAAGATCACAATCCTTTTTCCTGTCCCTCAGTACAATCAATAAATATTTCATCAGTGCCCACTGTGTACCATGAGTCCACTCCCATATTTTTAGATGTCCCTTTTAATCAAAATATAGCTCTGGTTGTGATTCAGTAATTTATTCCTCCATCTTACCAAGTACATTCGCGTTTTATATGAAATGTTTTACTGAACTAAAAATCTCTGCTTTCTTAGCATTTGAAATTCTGTTTTCTTCAAAGTCTCTCTGAAAAACAACTTCTTCCACAGATTGAGATATCTGAGCATGCCAAACTTCTCAGTCTATTGTTTGTTTCCCTGAATTCTAAAGCACTTATAGCTAGTATGATATAATCTAGCACGTGATCTTCTAGAAGTCTTAAGTGTTTGAAAATACACTTGAAGATTTCTTCCAAGAAGGTAGGAATATAGCTTTTAAAACATCCACAACAGTTTGGTGTTGGACACGAAACACATGCTAATACTTGCTGGCTAAACAGTGCTTTCCATCTTTTGTGGGAGGCCAACCTTACGGGTGACTGAGTTACACTCCCCAGCTGGGTGCTGAGGCGCTCAGTCACAAAAATGGGTGTGTCTTGTTACAGCCCCATGGGTGAAGCTATGCTCACCTGTTCCTTTGTAATATAACCCCTTGCCCTGTTTAGGATAGAATCTTCCATGGAAGTGCCTTGTGTGTGTCCCCTTATCTTACTGTGCTCTTGGGTGTGGCCTACCCAGGTGTCAGTCAACCTGCTGACAGTGGACATCATGAAGACAGACTCAGCCCCCTGAAACCTGACCCCTTGCCTCATTTGAATAGCTTCTCCTCAATAAAAGGGGTCAGCGCATGCTCTCGCTCTCTCTCTTTCTGCAGACCCTTAAGGTCAGAGGAGCCTCACAGCGACCCCCCCAAAAAAGGTATTTGTGTCTCTTGTGTGGTTATTTCGTGCAGCCCAGTTAGCCCAGTTTAACTAGAGTGACCCCTGAGCCTTTTAGTCGCTAGAACAGAAACCCGGCAATCTTTATTTTCTTGATTTTCAAAGAATACAAATTTCATCAACATGTAAAATTATCAGAAGCATTCAGAATAAAAGTAAAAATATCTTAACACTTAAATGTAAAACTTTAAACATTTTTTGTTCTTGAAAAAAAACTAGAAATTTGGAAAATTTGGCAATGTGACTGAAAAAATTTGTCTGCACTATAAAAGGCTGTGTTACATTTTATAACATTTAGTCCCTGATGGTCTGACAGCAACTATGGCATAGCTCTATATGTTTGCTGAAAGTGGAAATTGGCTTTGTGATGTGGTCATTCAACCTAGGAAAACTCTCCTGCACTGGAAAGCAAGCTGGAACCACGAACTATTTTTAAATAGGTATTTATTAATAATTCAATGGTGGTAAGCTCCTATTCATTGAGAATCAAATTCTGAGCCCCAAAAGATACTGGCTTCAATTCCAAGTAGAAGGTAAAATTGCCATTAATGATCCTCACTATTAATTACCCTACAATTCAGTAGCACCCAGATTTATACTTTGGAATGACAAACAAAACCTCAGCTAAATTAGAGAGATTATCAAATCAATACTAGTGTTACCTTAATGGTATATGATTACTGAGGAACATTTCAGCTGTGTTAATCAACTCTGCTGTGGCTTCATGTGCAGGATCAACTATGATAACCTGTAGGGAGAGGGTAAGGAAAAGAACCCATGAAATGACATTTATTCAAATGTTCCTGGGCCAATAGAAATTAGTCATCTTACATGAAGCCAAGATTTTTGTATCTACTACTGAACTACATAAAAGAGGAATTAAGACAACCAGCAGCTATATACATCTTTGTCAAAGAATGTGGTTAGTAAAGAGCGAAGATTTCCTCATGGATTTTCTGGTAACATGGGAACAGTATTCTAGACAGGTGACAGCTATTCTTCTACTACATCAAACCAAAAATGTTGTATCAATGCTCTCACCCTAGAAAATGGAGAGTCCTTCTTTGTATGTTTATTTCTAAAGATCTCTCTCGATATCTCTCTCGATATCTCTCTCTCTCTCTCTCTCTCTCTCTCTCTCTCTCTCTCTCTCTCTCTCTCTCTCTCTCTCTCTCCCCTTGTTGTTTGGTTGTTTTTTGTTGTTTGTGATGGAGTCTTTCTATGCCGCCCAAGCTGATCTCAAGTGATGCTCTTGCCTAAATTTCCCCAGCAGCTGGGCATGCCCCACCACATCAGCTTAGGATCTCTGAATTAAGAATTTGTTTAGAACTCAAGTCTTAGACCACAATAACAGCTATTGCATAAACATTGAGCACTTAGGTGCTAAGCAACTTACACATACTCTATTATTTAGTAAAGTTCTTTCTCCATAAAAAAGGAAGAACAAAATTTTGGAAGGAAAAATATAGTTTAAAGAGTGAGAAAAATACAACAGGCAGGTTCCCCAAAGGCTCTAAAGAAGCCCACTCTAGCACCAACTGGCCCCACTTTCAAAGAAAAAAATGAAAGGGAAAAAGAGGACCAGCTAAGTACCCTCTAGCTCAATTTCTCTAAAGCAGTGAAATGAGGAACAATAAGTAGAAGCTGATGAAAGGACCTATTTAAGGGATTACACTGAATCACTAAATTTAAGAAATTAATATACTTTAAAAAAAAAAAAAAAACAGTAGGGTGTGATGGCACACACCTGTAATCCTGGTGCACTCAGGACGCTGAGGCAGAAGGATTGTAAGTTCAAGGCCAGCCTGGTCAACTTAACAAGTTCCTGTTTCAAAATAAAATAAAAGGGGCTGGGTGTGTAGCTCAGTTATTGAGCAACCCTGGGTTCAATCGAAAGTACTGCCAGAAAAAAAAAAAAAGATATTAAAGAAAACCAGTAGTAATATGCATCTTCTAAGTCAAAAGGAGAACTGTCTTAAAACTTAAATTGCTATGAACATAAAACTGCTCTTAAAAAATAGTGTTAACTAAACCAGAGGCTGGAGCTGGAGCTCCATGGCAGAATGTATGACTCATATATGTGAGGTCTGGTTCAATCCCCAAGCACTGCAAAAACAAATACAAACAAAAAACTAAAATGATGTAGCCTAAATCTAAAGCTTTGTGTTACACATGCGGAGCATTTCCTCACACACTGATACAGGCTGCAATGCTGATGTAGCATCTCAGCACAATAAAAGATCCATACATTCCAAAGCCCTTTCTGTTTGAACAAGAAGTTGAACTGGTGATGGTAGTAGTTGTGGGGAAGCAACTAGTAAAGGACAAAAAGATAGGAAGAGGGGAAGGGAGAAACAAAGTTCACAGGCAAACAATAAGTAGAAGTTTCATTTACCATGTTATGCAAGTTTTTCCTAATCTGCCGAATAACACCAGGAAAGGTAGGTCGAAGTAACTCCTGTAGACTAGAAGGCCATGAATTATATCTGCTATCAGCCTCCAGGTTATTGACCCACTAGAAAAAAATAACACAACATGGCACATATACTTTAGTCACTAGTTACTAAAATTGCAGTTAAGACTTTATTTTGAGAAGAATTACACGGAACAAGACCCTTTTCAAAGACATAAGAATCAAGTAGAAAAATAAGTGCCTAAAAGACAAGCCACAGAATAAATAAAATTATTTCAGCCAATAAAAACAATAAAGGGCTAGAGTCATGAAATACCAGTAAAAAAAAAAAAAAAAAAAAAAAAGAGGCAAGCAATTCAAAGGAAATGTGTCAAGAATATGAAAGTAATTTACAGAAGAAATCCAAATGGGCAATAAATACAAGGAAAGCATATACCCTCAATTGTAATCTGGGAAATATAAACTAAAACAACAATGAAAGTTCATTCATTAAACTGAAAACAAATTCAAACTTTGTCAATATCCAAGAACAGGCAAAAATGTACAGCAATATGAACTCTCACCCAATGCTGACGTCTGGAACATTCACTTTAGAGAAACAGACCTAATAAAGCTGAAAACTTGATTCATACCCTACCCCTAATTACTCCAGATCTAGGTTATCTACCCCAAAGACATTTCACATGCACATGCTCAAGGGAAGATGTACAAAAAGAGCCATTAAAGCACTGTTTCAATAGTAAAATTAGAAATAACTTAATATCCATAGAGAAAACAATGAACAAACAGTATGTATCTATGTACCTATCATTTCTTTAAAAAGAGTAGGGGTGAAGGAATTATGTGTTATTTCCTTGTTCATGGATGCATAGAGTATTTCTGGAAGGATGTAAGTTAAATGCTGATCCTTGCTGACTCTGAGAAGAAAACTGATGGCTGGATAGCGATTTACACTACATAAAGCTTTTACATTTTAAAACTAAAAATGTATAAAAGATTTTCTTTAAAAAAGTAAAACATAAAATATGATATAAAAAACTATGTATCAACATCAACCTACAAGTCTTGAAAAAACTTGCTTAAAAAAGGAAGCTGATGAAGGACAACGATAGGGGAACAGACTATCCAAATATTTAAAATATTTAGTAAGAAATAACATAATAAAATAAGGGACAGGGGAATGCATATCAACTACAGAGAATAATTACTTTCATAGAGGAAACAAGTGAAACTGGGAAGGGAAATAACTGAAATATTTTTTCCCAGAGATTTGACACAAAATGATTATTTAGAAAGTATATAGATGGCTCATATAGTTGTTAACCCCTTTATTAACAAATATGTCATATTTATGTTATTTTCTTTACTCATAATACAAGTAAAACATTTAAATCATAAAAACAAATGCCATAACAGAATTCATGAAAATACGTAACAGTTTTTTCTATCAAAATTCCTAGGGTGCTAAGATGTACTAGCCATATGAGGTCTACTCCAATCTTATTATTACCATGACCACCTACGATGACACTACTCCCCACATTCTTTCTTAAAGGTGACAAAGGCTCAGAGAGATCACATAAATAAAGTACCAGAAAGGAAGGTTATTAACTAAACAACATACTTTTTTAAGTTTTTTTCATTTGTTCTAATTACACATGACAGTAGAGTGCACTTTGATACATCATACATAAATGGAGTATAATTTCTCATTCTTCTGGTTGTACATGATGTAGAATTACACCAGTCATATAGTCATATATGTACATAGGGAAATAATGCCTGATTCATTCTACTATCCTTCATACTCCCATACTCCATCCCCTCCCTTCACTCCCTTCTACCTAATCTAAAGTAACTCTATTCTTCCCTAGCCCTCCCACCCTCCAAAATTGTGAATTATTTAGCAGTTTTAAATCACACACATTGCCACAAAATCTCATAGGACTGTATGTAGCTGATAAAACACAAACTAGACTCTCCTTCCTGAGAGGTGCTCAGCTGAATCCTAGGGATACAATGTAGACAGAGATCATTATCAACCAAAGCAGTGACAATAACTCAACTTTTAGGAGCATTTAAGAGCTACTTTGTAGTATATGCATAGTTCCACATAAACAGTTGCAAATCCATGATGGCAACACAAAAGATGGTGGGAATAGCTGAACTCTCAAAAAAGACAAATTAGATAATTAAGATGCCTGACTAGAATGCCCCTTGATACCTTAAAGGAATACTCACTGAAATAGCAGAACTCCTGATGTCTACAGCATAGTCGGCCTCAGAAGGCTGGATGTTCAGCTTCAAAATATTATGCAGAGCGATGCCTTCTATTCCCAGTCTGTGCAGACCCTCCATTACCCGGGCTTCATTCCTCAATACATCAAACAAACTAGGGGGGAAAATAAATTTAAAAAGCAAACTTAGGTATTTAGTAAGAAAAATTTAGATCCTTGCTGTGGGGGGGGGGGGGAAGAAAAGAAGATTCATCAGGTCAAACTCAGTGCCAAATTAAACTGAGAAACTCAACAAGGGAACTTTTCCCCTTGTTTTATCCCATCAAAGTGTGCAGACAGGAGGAGTAGAACATGTTTCTTGGCTCCTATTTATTTACACTTCTCAGTGTATATATAGATTATCTCTAAGTATAAATACAATTTGAGGATGAAATAACTCTAAATCTACACTACACTGCATGTTTTTAAAAACAGTACACTAGCCTCCCTGCATTATTTCTAACAACTGCATGTGAGTCTACAATTATCTCAAAATAAAGTTTAAAAAAAACACTACAAAGATACTAAATTATATATCTTTAATGTTTATATCAATATTAATTGACACAGGCATGTATACACATACACACACACACACACATGACCACAGAAAAAAGTCTGGAGAATTGCTGGGGAAGAAGAAAGGGAGTTGGATGAAATAAGATGGGATGAAATTTTACTTCTTAGTTCCCTTATCTCTGTATTATTTTGCATTGGTTTTAATGAGCAAGTACACCATTTTAATATACTAAAAAGGACTGTATATGTTTTTAATAAACCATTCAATGAAAACAATTTTTTAAAGTATTCATATCCATTTAACTGACTTATCACTAGCTCCATAATGCAATAAATAGGCATAAATGTTTAATTAAAATAATTAATATGAAAATATTTTATTGTGTAAACTACTTCTGAAGTATTAACAATTACTTTTATTTTTGCAATTAGAAAGCCAGTGACAACTGTCTTGATTTTAATTCCAAGGAAAAAATCTGAATTCTACCTGACTACCCCCTCCAACCAAAATCATAAAGATAATTTGGGGCTAAATAGTTTTAAACTACATTTTAAGAATAACAAAAAAGTAGGTTTTCAAATAATAATGCCTTCAGAGACAGCATTTTGAATAAACCCCTTCGCACTATTCCAAAAGCAAGAGGTCTTTTCTGATGCTATCCTTAACAGGTAAACTTTAGCTCTAAAAGGGCATCCTTGAAAAACAGAATCCTTGAACATGCATTATGTTACAAGATGGCACTAGATCACAATGTCCACCCCAGGGACAGCATGGGCCCACCTCCACACCCTTGGGGTTGGGGAGTACAGCCTGGTAAATTGTCTTTGCCTCATGCCACAGTAAGAAGGGACAACAATCTGAACACATCACAAGGAGCTACATAGACATTATAAAAACTTACAAAATGAGAAAAAGAATATCATCTGTACCTGAATATATCCTGTGTATCTAAATCAATATGAAGCCCATTGATGAAGAGAGCAGAGTCTCCAGGCTGTAATCCTAAAGTTCCCTTAAAATACTGAAAAAGAAAAAGGAAATTATTAGAGAATGGTGAGAGAGTGTTGAACAAACCCTTCTGCATTGCTGGGGTTTACTGTCTGTACAAATCTTGATATTCTAAGGCAGGGTTAAGATTTCCTTCCATATACTCTCACACATCTTCTTTGAATTCAATATAATAAAATGAAAGTGCTGATACATAGGACATACACCTTTCTTCCATTTCCTCCTTCCTTCATTCTAATGATGATAAGGGAAATTCTAAAACCTGTCTGAAAAAAAAGTCAACAAGAAACCCAAGTTACTCAGTGGAGCACCCAAAGACTCTTACTTTTGTTCACCAGTGCCAAACAATAGTGGGCAAGCTTTCTACCCTTATCTTTTTTACATTTCTGCTGTTTTCCCCATCTGTGATATCAATTAAGGCTGTGACAGCAGTCAATAATAACAGCTGAACCCTCTTGATGAAGTTCAGGGATCACACCAAAAAGGGTTTCCTTCAAACCAAGGCACACCAAAAAACTAAGCTGCTGTGCTGGGGACAACAATGCCTCCTGCTGCCTAGATCTGGCATCCATGCTGTCTTTCACCTGCCAGTCCCCAGATGCTGATGGCCCTGCACTCAGGTGGCTATGCAGTCCCTGATTTGCCTGAGCCAATGGAAATTGCTCTGATTTCATGTTGAAGTATCTGTTAATAATGACTCTTCCATTCAATTCTTCTTTCTCTCAAAAGAAACTATTATTGGTATATTCTATACCACAGGAAACTGAGTCACATAGTGGAAACCAGAAGAAACTAGATACCAGAAGCAAAACTTAATCCCTTAGGAACCTACAGCTGGACAGGGAACCACTGAGCTCCCTTCCACTAACTGTCAGCAGACTAAGAAAAAATATACTTTTTTTTTTTTAATATTTATTTATTTATTTTTAGTTCTCGGCGGACACAACATCTTTGTTGGTATGTGGTGCTGAGGATCGAACCCGGGCCGCACGCATGCCAGGCGAGCGCGCTACCGCTTGAGCCACATCCCCAGCCCGAAAAAATATACTTTTAAGATCTAGTGTCACATGGGAAAAGAACAAAACAATGAGGAAGCCATAGCTGTTGCTTCATGGCCATCAGGATTAAGCAGTAAGCAAGATAAGGGGATAATATTAAAATACACATATATTTCAAAATATTGGGTTGTATACCACGAATACATACTTGCCAATTTAAAAAAAAAGGGGGGTAAGGGGACAATGCAGAGTTGCATCAATTGAGAATTGGCATTTCGGGGCTGGGGATGTGGCTCAAGCGGTAGCGCGGCCGTCTAGCATGCACGCGGCCCGGGTTCGATCCTCAGCACCACATACAAACAAAGATGTTGTGTCTGCCGAAAATTAAGAAATAAAATGTTAAAATTCTCTCTCTCTCTCTCTTTAAAAAAAAAAAAAAAAGAGAGAGAGAATTGGCATTTCTTCCATGGGAGAGAAGAACTACACATGTCCACTTATTCCGGAGTCAGAAAAACTGATTCTCAGCTGGTAAATACAGTTTATATCTGTTTCTAGATCTGGACACTAGTAACACAGGTGAGTTTACTTTGGGAAAATTAATCAAACTGAAGATTCGGGATCTGGGCACATTTTTGTATGTTTTATACTTTGGGATGCATTTTTTATGTACTTTATGTTTTAATAAAATGTTTTACTCAAAAGCAATAAGAACCCAGGAAACACCAATATATCTTGCACAATTTAATGTTCTGTCTTCTTGGTGGGGGAAAGCCTAAGTAATATTTGATATTATTATTCTGGAAATTTGAATTAAATAGTTTTGTCAATTCAGTCAATATTTGAGAAATACTTGGTTTGCTTATTTCTCAGAACTATTTAATTAATTAGTATCCTACACATAAAAGTTAAGGAAATTTGGTGTAAAGGCAGTGAATTGAACACAAGTATTTTTTTCCCTCCTGAAACTGTACTGAAAAGACAGGAAAAGAACCTTTTTTAGTTATGAGTTCACAGGGCAAAAAGAACAGAAAAGAAAAAGGCCAACAAATTTTGGAAGCCGAAGGGAAAGGGGTAAGTAATAACTGGACTAGCAATTCCAAGAAAGCTTATTGCTAGGTAGAAGGTAGGAAAAGTCAATAAGAAACCCAAGTTACTCTGTGGAGCACCCAAAGACTCAAGAATTCACAGCCCAAAGGACAGATGTATAAAAGAGGTCGGCAGAAAGCCTCTTTAAGATATGGCCCTGGGCTGGGGATGTGGCTCAAGCGGTAGCACGCTCGCCTGGCATGCGTGCGGCCCGGGTTCAATCCTCAGCACCACATACAAACAAAGATGTTGTGTCCGCTGAAAACTAAAAAATAAATACTAAAAATTCTCTCTCTCTCTCTCTCTCTCTCTCTCTCTCTCTCTCTCCAAAAAAAAAGACATGGCCCTCCTGTTGATCCCACACAGCCAGGTGACTATTGTCACTGAACCCTATACTCCAGAAAAATGGAGGCTCATGGCCTGGAAAGAGCAAAACAGAGAATCCGTGGGCTGTGGGAAATTAGATAAGCACAGGGGTCCCTGTTGAAAATGGGAGATTGAAGATGTTTCCAAATGCTCTTCCCTACCAGGTTTCTATAACCCTGGCAGCCAGACTATACCCTCCAGGCAGAAAATTCACAAATCTTCTGGAGACTGATCAGTCTCTTTGATGAGAGTTTTCCTACAGCTGTCAAATTTTTAAATTCCAGGAGTTTTTCATGCTCTTGAATTCTTCTTTGCTGGTATTCTCATGGCTCTCTGAGAATGAAAAGAGTGCCTTTGTTTTCTTCTCTTTGCGATGCCTACTTCCTCTTCTTTTTGTTGTTTTTGTTTCCACCCCCACTTCTTCTAGACAGGGCCTTGCTATGTTGTCTAGTCTCACCTTGAATTTCTGGGCTCAAATGAACTTCCTGCCTCAGCCTCTCTAGTGGCTGGACTACGGTGCCCAGCTCACTTCCTCTAAAGCAGCCTGTTTGGGATGTCAGTCTCTTGTCTTTGGTATTGGAGGCTTTCCTCAGGTGTCTAGTGATAAGTGGCTAACTGCTCATATTGAAGTGCAAAGCACTAAGAATCTGATAGGCCTGGGCAGTCTCTACAAATCAGGGTACCCTAGGAAATGGCCACACCAGAACACCCTATAGTAAAAAAGTCTCATCCTTAAGGCTTCCAATCAGTTTATTCAAATTACTAGGGTCAAAAAAAAAGTTCCAAATAATTCCAGGAAGCATAAAGAGGTCTCAAATAAAGGCTTCAAACTTCTCGACGACCACAATGGACATTAAAATTTCAAGAAGTAATCCTTCAAACTTCTAAATTGACTCCCAATCTAAAGCCACATACCTAGCATCCGATCAATAAAAACGAGTGAAAAATTTATGTTACAAAGGTTAAAATTGACCTCCCTTGCAACTTTCTCATATAGAAGGATATACTGTATCAAAATAAGAGAGGAAAAACAAAGAAGACATGGAACCCAAGAAGAGCGGTTAAAGGAAAGCCCCAGGATGCCTTGTACACATTTGACATAAAAAGCAACTTATCCAAATTTGAGTGATCAAAACTGGATAAAATTGCAATAGGGAAGGCTGACGAAATGGGACAAGTACCAATATGGAGAAGTAATGGCACATTAAGGGGTTGACAGTGGAAGAAAGATAAATATCATCCTTGAAATAGAAAGCTAAAAAATAAAATACCAACTTAGGCATACTAGAAATCTGAAGATAAAAGTTGAAAGTGGATGCTCTAAGAAGAGGTAAACATAGTATGAAATGCTGTTAGGGAACATGTTAGGAACTCAACAGGGTGAAACATCAGATAATGCTGTTTTTTAAATAATGTGGTAGAACCACTTGATCTTTTTTATTTTTTTTTTTATTTTTATTTTTTGAACCACTTGATCTTTCAAGTACATTCATATTCAATTTTGGTCAAAAACTAAAAACATAAGATAGAAATGAACAAAATATCACCATCCTTGATAAATGAAAAGTAGCAGTATTAAATGCTACTGATTAAACTCAGACTTCTTGAAAGGTACAATACAAAACAGTCAATGTTTTCCAATGGTTAATACCTTCTGATTCTCTTCCACTTCAGTTCGAAGCTCCGAACTCACAGCTGTTTTCGTTATTGCTCTAAGGAACAAAATCATTATCAGTGCTCACAATAGACAAATCTTCAGTTTCTATTTTTCTAATTATAAAACACATTGTTCAATAAATTACAAAAAATGAACAAAATTTTAAACCTATACAATTGATAAACATACTTCTACTCTCATACATGTCCAATTTTAAATCACTATATATCACCTGCCTAGCATGCACAAAGCCCTGGGTTCAATCTCCAGTACTGAAAAACAAATAAAATATAAATAAACAGAACAAAACAAACAAAAAAAAGAAGCAAATAGCAGTATTTTAAAACAAGTGTGGGCTGGGGATGTGGCTCAAGCGGTAGCGCGCTCGCCTAGCATGCGTGCGGCCCGGGTTCGATCCTCAGCACCACATACCAACAAGAATGTTGTGTCTGCCGAGAACTAAAAAATAAATATTGAAAAATCTCAAAAAAAAATAAATAAATAAAACAAGTGGAGTTGTTTCCAAGTTCTTAAATGTGTACCATGCTCCTATATATGATTTCTACTGCTCACAGACTAAAAGATAATATTAAATAACTAAGGCAGCAGATTGTGCATCCTTTTTAAGCACTTATGGTGAAGGTGGAATTCTCCATCTTTATCTTCAAGTAGGATGCCAGACCAACAACACTTAAGTAAAAAACAAATTTATTTATAAAACATCTCACATCAAAAGTCAAAACACTGCAGTGACTCAAGAAAGAAGCAGGCAACCATTTATCTCAATGCTTTCTAAAAATTTGGCTTTTAAAACAATTTTAAATAATCTTAATAATAGAAAGCAATGTTAACAAAAAATCAAAATGTTATTCTTGGGCGATAGCTCAGTGTTAGAGCACCTGGTTCGCATGCATAAGGCTCTGGGTTTGATCCTCAGCACAATCTAAAAAAAAAAAAAAAAAAAAACTTATTCTGTCACCATTAACAAGTCACTTCATCTCCCTGACTCAGTTTCTTCTTCAAGATTCGATGAGATGACACACGTACAACCCCTGAGAAAGCCATGGTCTGTGGCACACTCTAGATTAGTAACATCAGCATATGCTATACTCTGTGACTCACTCAATTCTAAAAGGCAGGTATTGTTATTCCCACTCTATCATTGAGATAGTGATGTAAATAGAAATTGTTCATTTGCAAAGTCACTTCAACTAGTAAATAGCCAAGAATGTTGCCTACATCTGTCAACCACACCATGCATGATCTTGTTCTCTTCTCACAAAGAGGGTTCCACTCACAATAGTGATGATGAATAAAATTTTATATTTTCTAAGCATTTTCAAAGTTTACTTATGTCATTTAGCATGTAAATATGAAGATAATTGGTATATCACTAAGAATAAGAAGAACATATCAAAGTCTTACTCGATGTTACCTGGCTTTGGTAGGAAAATTCTGACTAAGATCTTTCATCACCACTAAAGCCAACTCCACAGGAGCAGACAAGATTCGGGCAGCAGCCTGGAAACTGAGGTCTGCAACAATGCCAGATACAAGTTAGAAGGTATTAGCCTAACACAATGAGAAGCACATAAAAACCACCTTTTCTTCCCACTATTTTCTTGATAATAAAGAATGTCATAGAATGCAACCAATCCAAAAAGTGCCCATGGTGCAATTTCAGGTTTCCCACCTCATGGATCCCCAGAGTGTTCACTGAGCCAATCCTTATCTTTCTGTAATAAAACACTAGGACACATACTAACACCTTTAGAAGAGGCTAAATTAAGCCCAAATTCTTTTCCTTCTTCTGAATTTACAATATAGCACACAATATAACATTAAGACATTTAGTAAATTACATTGGGGGGGGGGGGCTTGGTAACTTGCTCTTCAGAACAGAAAAGTACACACACATGTTCTACCCCCTACATTCCTTCACATTATATAGGTATATATTTTAAGAAATGAATGGGGAATGAGAGTTGTAGTTGAATGATAGAGTCCTTGCGTAGCAACTACCAGATTCAATCCTCTGTATTACCAAAAACAAAAAACTACACATATAAGAACATAAAGACAAGATACATATTTCTGACATTCAAGCTTATACGTCTGGTCACTGAAAGATCTGACATTCATTTATGTTGTACTTAAGGCCTAATGTTCTCTGTCTACAAAAGGACTTGCTTTCTTGTCAATTAATCATACCTGCTTGGTCTTTAAAATCTTAAAATTATGTGAATACATTCAATCAAATTCTGCATTTAATACAACAAAATTTATAAAATAAGGACAGAAACGATCTCTCTAAATTTTCATCACCTTGCAACTGCCAAACTTTCAAAGGTGCCATTTCATTGGTACTCTCTACAAGATGCTTTCTGAGTTCTTTCAACTGTTCCTTCAGGTCAGGGTGTAAGTCTCTGAAAGAAATATAAAATCAGTCCTTTCCTCTCAATTGTTTTTTCTCTCTCAAAGTACACTTGTACAAGGACTCCAACTTCACAATTTCCCCCTCTCAACTCTAAAAAACCTTCTTGGATACAGGTAAAAAAAATTACAGTACAATTATATTCCTCTAAAAATAAGATAGGAAATCAGTTAGTTCAACCACCGTAAAATTTACACATTGAAATATAAAGCACTATAATAGGGATTCCCAACTATAGCAGAAGTTAGTGAAACTAGGAGTTTCTTTTTTGAAGAAAAAAATGGAGCCTTCAACTTTACCTGTAGTTTTTTACTGGAACTGTTTTATTTTTAAGTAAAAGAAGTCTTATATTAGGATTTGGAAAAAAAGAAAACTTTACAAAGTAGTTCTCTGGAATACAAAAACAAGCATACCAACAATCAATTCTGGGCGGTGAGTTGTATGGGTATATATTATTCTCTATACTTTTCTAGATCTTTTTAATTTCTCAAAGAAAATTGGGTAAAAATTTCTTCCAGTCCCAAGATGAATTTCCTCCAGCCTATATATAGTGATAAATTGTCTAATCAATTATGAATTCTTATACTGAAATACAGTACAATCCATTTAAAGCTACTGAAATAGTTATCAGAGACAGAGATGTAACATTTATGTCAGACAGACTTATGGCTGGGAGATTATGTTCTGTTAAGTGCTAAAAACTCAATTCCCCTAACCAAGAGGTACTCTAGCCTTCTCTAATCACCAAGATACAAGCTCAACTCTTTTTTTAAATTTTTTTATTTTGAGAGAGGGTCTTCCTAAATCCCCAAGGTAGAACTTGAACTTGTGATCCTCCTGACTCAGCTCTCCTAAAGAGCTGGAATTATATGAGTGAGTCCAGCTAGAAACTTAAAATTTCTTAAATGCAAAATGAAGAAATTAAAATATTCTCTCAGATCCCTCACCTTCCAAACAACCCAAGGGATCCTCCTGACCCAGCCTCTGTAGTGCTGGGATTATTGGTATACACCACAATATCCAGTTTTGTTTTTTTTTAAGATATTTATATTTTAGTTGTAGTTGGACACATTACCTTTATTTTATTTATTTTCACGTGGTGCTAAGGATCAAACCCAGGGCCTCACAAGTGCTAGGCTAGTTCTACTGCTGAGCCACAATTCCAGCCCCACCATATCCAGTTTTGATATGCCGTTTTTTTTTTTTTTTTTGGGGGGGAGGGTATTTTCTTCCCTTTTTTCTGTAGCGAAATTTTTTTTTTATTAATTGCTCAAGACAATACAATGATCTTGACATATCATACATTTGATTCAAATAGGGTATGAATTCTCATTTTTCCACATGTACAGATTGCAAGATCACATTGGTTATACATCCATGTGTATTCATACAGTAATCCTAGTGTCAGTTGTATTCTGCTGCCCTCCCTATCCCCCGCCTCCCCTCCCCTCCCCTCCCCTCCCATCACCTCTCTCTACCCATTCTACTGTGACACTTATCTCTCTTTTTTCTTCAAAAAAGAGAGAGATAATTGATTATGCCTTTTTAATCTTGAATCTATAGATGATGCATACAGACTGATGGACTGTTCCCACCATACCCTTAGTTCATGTTGAAATCTTAACCCCTAATGTGACAGTATTAGCAGATGGGCCGTTGGAAGGTGATTGAATCATGAGGGCAGAACTAACTTTCTTTCTTTTTTTTTTTTTAGAGAGAATTTTAACATTTATTTTTTAGTTTTCGGGGGACACAACATCTTTGTTTGTATGTGGTGCTGAGGATCAAACCCAGGCCGCACGCATGTCAGGCACGCACTGGAGCCACATCCCAGCCCGAGGGCAGAACTTTCATAAATGGGATTTATTCCCTTGAAAGAGGTTCTAGAAGATGTGCACAGTGGCACATGGGTGAAATCCCAATGACTTGGGAAACTAAAGGAGGATCCCAAGTTCAAGGCCTGCCTGGGCAACTCAGTGAGAGCCTGTCTTAAAATAAAAAGTTTAAAAAAAGAGGCGGGGGATGTAGTTGAGTAGTAGAATGCCCTTGGATTCAATTCCCAGAACCAAAATAAATAAATAGTAGGATAAAATAATGTCTAAGAAGACATTATTTTATTTTCTTTATAAAATACTACGATGTTTTCATAAAAATGGTTTGGAATTGTGAAACTTTAAATACTATCATTAAGAATATTTTCTAGGGGCTGGGGTTGTGGCTCAGTGGTAGAGCATTTGCCTAGCACATGCAAGGCCCTGGGTTTGATCCTCAGCACCACATAAAAAAATAATAATAATTAAGTAAATAAATAAAGGTATTATGTCCAATTACAACTAAAAAAATAAACACAAAAAATTTTTTTGTTTGTTTTAAAGAATATTTTCTAGGAGGGGCTAAAGCTGTAGCTCAGTGGTAGAGGGCTTGCCTCCCACACGTGAGGCACTGGGTTCGATCCTCAGCACCAAATAAAAATAAAGATACTCTGTCTGTCTACAACTTAAAAAAAAAAAAAAAAAGAAGAAGAAGAAGAATGTTTTCTAGGAGCTGGGGCTGTGGCTCAGTGGTAGAGCGTTTGCCTAGCACATGTGAGGCACTGGGTTCAATACTCAGAACCACATAAAAAATAAACAACAGGGCTAGGGTTGTGGCTCAGCAGTAGAGTGCTTGCCTCAGACATGTGAGACCCTGGGTTCGATCCTCAACACCACATAAAAATAAATAAATAAAATAAAGGTATATTTTTTAAAAAGCTTACATTTATTTAAAAAATAAATAAACAATAAAATAAAGATATGTGTCCATCTACAACTAAAAAAATGTTTTAAAAAATTGCTTACATTTCTTTTTTTTTTTTTTTTAAAGAGAGAGTGAGAGACAGGGATAGAGAGAATTTTTTTTTTAATCTTTTATTTTTTTTTAGTTTTTGGCGGGCACAACATCTTTCTTTGTTTGTACGTAGTGCTGAGGATCGAACCCAGGCCGCTAGCATGCCAGGCGAGCACGCTACCACTTGAGCCACATCCCCTGCCCTGCTTACATTTCTTTAAAAAAAAAAAAAAAAAGGCGGGGGGGGGGGGGGATATTTTCTTGCCGGGCACATGCCTGTAAAACTCAGTGGCTTGGGAGGCTGAGGCAGTAGGATCACAAGTTCAAAGCCAGCCTCAACAAAAGTGAGGTGCTAAGCAAATAAAATACAAAATAGGGCTGGGGATGTGGCTCAGTGGTTGAGTGACCCTGAGTTCAATCCCCAGTATGAAAAAAAAGAGAATATTTTCTAGCTGAAAATGGTGGTGCAAGCCTTATCCCAAACACTCTGGAGACAGAGACGGGAAGATAGCAAGTTCCAGGACAGCCTCAGCAACTTACCAAGTTCCTAAGAACTCAGTGAGACCTTGTCTCAAAATAAAAAATAAAAAAAAGGGCTAAGGATGTGCCTCAATGAATAAGCACCCCTGGGTTCAATCCTCAGTACAAAAAAATAAAATAAATAAAAAATTTCTCTCCCCTTTCATAAAGCCTAGTCTAATAAAATGTATTTTAATTGAGCAAGTACAAAATCTATTATACATCTTTTACTTTTTTTCAGATTATGTTTAGGATAAGCAAATAACTACAATCACTCCAAGTTAAACACCCATCTATGAGAAAAAATTAAATAAAACAATTTGGTTCACCCTATTATTCAATCAAAAACTGGTATTTAACTTTATTCCATTAACTGAGAGGGAAAGAAAATTAACTGAAGCTATAGGCAGGTCATTTAAGAAAAAAGAGATTTAGTCAGGTGTGATGGGACACACCTGTCATTCCAGCTACTCAGGAGGCTGAGGCAGGAAGATTTCCAGTTCAAGGCCAGCCTCAGAAACTTGCTGAGACATATCTCAAAATAAAACAAATAGGTAGCTCAATAGTAGGGCACTTCTGGGTTCAATCCCCAGTAATGCAAAATAAATAAATAAATAAAATTAACAAATTTCACAATAACTGATAATTGCTCACTTTTAATTAGAAGCAAAGTGGGCATTTCTCCAGTTTAGACTACAAATATAAAGTGCTATTAGATCTATACTTAAATAATCATGAAAGAGATGACACCAGGAATGCAAGGAACTCTGAAGATTTAAAGAGAATAAAGGACATTTTAGAAATAAATAGAATATACATACATACCTTAATTTTCCAAAGAGGAATCCCTGAACTTCATCAATAGGATCATTTTCACCAATTACTGTAGTGTTTACCTCAGTTCCTATAAAAACAGTAAATATATGTCTAATGGTTCAGATTAGAAATACAAATGTTATAATTTGATAAAATTTGAGTAATGTAAAAATAAAAGTCAGAAACACCTGAAATAAAACCATTTAAAATGTAAATACCCCAATTAACATTTTGCAATGTCTTTAAAAAAATGTGTTTAACATTTCCTGTGATTTTTGTTTTAATTACTTTTTCTAGTCAATTATAAATGGGTTTTAAATATTTTCTAATAGTAAACATGTCCACAATCCATTTTTGTGACAGAACATTCTTTTTTGATAGGGCAAGACATGTCTTTCAGGTTTGAAAAGCAGTTTTTGAGTAGCATATTTTGAAGTAACCAGTCTGTAGGAAATTGCTATTTTTATCTTTTGTTTATGTGTATTAAACTTCCTTTACATTACACTAACATATGCATTATTTTCTTAAACAAGTATCCCATCTTCATTAGGAAGTTTAACATTAAAGCAATCTGTTGAAATGTTAGTATCTATTCTCATAATTCTATAAAGGTTGTCTAAGATAGCTATTACATAACTTGCATTTCTATGCATTGTTCTTTAAATATTAAATAAAGATTTTTTTAGGGAAAAAAAAAAAACATTTCCTGTGATCAAAAAGAATATTTTTCCCATAAACTGTAAAAAATTTCAGATGCCAGAATTTCAAAATTAACAGCTTTTTAATATTATGAACAAAGGGTTCTTCAAAATCAAAATTCTGAAGAACCTGCAATTAGGCAACTTAATCCTAAATATAATTATTGAAAAGCCAAAATGAGTACGAGGCTATTTTCTACTTGCTTCACTACCCAAACTGGTAACTTTTATGCTTAAAAAGAAAAAAAGACAGCATGTAAAACTTGTGGTTGAAATAATGATTTCAAAATCCCACAAAATTAGAACAAGAAAAATTCAGAGTAAACCATTTGAGAAAATAATAAGGAACATAAAACTGTTCATTAAAGTATATTTAAAATTTCACATTGTAATCACAAATTAACGGTTATTTGCAAATCATAACATCAAAAAAACAGCTACTACTAATATTTATTAAACTTTCTGTGCAAAAAACTATGCTAAATTCTTTACTTATTTATTCATCCAAAATACTTAAAGAAGAATACTGTCATCACCTGCATTTACAGTGAGAGAAAATTAGGACCTAGAGAAGCTGTTTTAAGGTCAACCTCCAAAGAATTATTGGACAAAGAAAACAGCAGTAATGACTCCTAAATCTGTTCTTTTTCATATGGAAACAAATTCCCTTTTAGTTCATATTTAAAGAAAACACATTGGTCTTAATTTTACAAATTCACCTTTCACCTGAGTATCATCCTTGGCCTTGTACTCAGTGCTCTTAATGGCCAATTCCACACCATAACCAGAGAGATGAACTGGCTCCCTTCTGGGATTCTGTAGATAAAGCAAGTATTCCATCATTACTACCTAGCTTGTTATAAGCCAGGTGCAGTGGCACACGCCTGTAATTCTAGCAACTCGGGAAGCTAAAGCTGGAAGATAGTAAATTGGAGAGCAGCCTCAGCAAATTAGCAAGACCATTCTCAAATAAAAATTTAAAAGGCTGGTGATATAGCTCAGTGGTAGAGTGGTAGAGTTCAACCCCCAGTACAGCCCAAAAAAAAAAAAAAAAAGTTTGTTATGGGTCACAGCACACTTGACTGTACATCATTAACATTGCATCTATTAGACATCACTTAAGATCATGTACTTAAAATATCTTTAGCTTGGGGCTGGGGATGTGGCTCAAGCGGTGGCGCGCTCGCCTGGCATGCGTGCGGCCCGGGTAGGATCCTCAGCACCACATACAAACAAAGATGTTGTGTCTGCCGAGAACTGAAAAATAAATATTTTAAAAAATTCTCTCTCTCTCTCTCTCTCTCTCTCTCTCTCTCTCTCTCTCTCTCTCTCCTTTCTTAAAAAAAAAAAAATCTTTAGCTTATTTTTTTAAGGATATTAACTGTGTGTTCAAGAGAGTTTGCTACATACCAACAGTAATAAAAGCACTTATCTACCATTAAAATATTCATTCTATTTTTGGAAAAATAAATCAATTACAACTTTATGTTTCTCTCTCCAGAAAATCCTAGCCTCCTTTACATATTGCATCTCCAGGACTGTGAGAATTAAAATTCCAATGTAGAAGCAAAAATCAGATGAATGGACAGTTGAAAGGGCAAAGATTCTAAACCATGTGAGAAAATGGAGAATGAGAACAAGTAGCTCTAGAACCTACATACAGAGCAGGGTTGAAAACTGGTGAGGTCTCAAACCCAGAAGGGCTTTGTTAGTACCATATGTGTATATGTATGTTTTTTACTGAATTTTTTTTTCTTTTTGGTAATGGGAATGAATTCAAGGGCACGCAACCACTGAGCCACATCCTTAGCCCTATTTTGTATTTTATCTAGAGACAGCATCTCACTGAGTTTAGTTTAGCGCCTTGCTTTTTGCTGAGGCTGGCTTTGAAGAGGAGATCCTCCTGCCTCAGCCTCCTGAGCCGCTGGGATTACAGGAATGCACCACCACACTCGCCCTTTTTTTTTTTACTAAATTTAAGTGCTTCTGGCAGGGCATGAGCTAACAAAATGCCACAGGCTCACCACCATCCTAATAAATGATGGTCCTTTTAAACTTGTTTTGTTTTGTTTTGTACTAAGGTTTGAACATAGGACATTGCACAGGGCTATGTAAGCCCTGAGTTACATCCCCAGCTCTTTTTATTTCATTTTGAAACAAGGTCTTACTAAGTTGCACAAGCTAGCCTCAAACTTGAAATCCTCCTGCCCAACCTCCACATAAGCTAGGATTATAGGCTTGCAGAACCATGCGTGGCCCCTTCAGACGTTTAAATTTCAAAACCAACATGGGTCTAGCAAGAAGAAAGAGGGAGAAAAGTTGTTAAAAACTCGACTTTGATAAATTTGTTTCTGCTCATTTAAATTTTCATTTAAAATTTTATTTTACTTGTACAGATTTAGCACCCAATGTTCACCAAACTCATCATTACACACACACCTTGAAGGCTAACAATCTTAACATAAAAATATTTTAAATGCTAAATGTCACAAAAAGCTTAATTTTAAATCAATTCTGCCTGATTTCACCTCTTTAGAAATCTTCCTTTTCCTACAAATGAAAAGGTGCCAAAAAGGGAAATAAAAAAGGTATGTAAAGGAACTGAATTCAAGAATCAATTTCAGGGCTGGGGATGTGGCTCAAGCTGTAGCGCGCTCGCCTGGCACGCGTGCGGCCCGGGTTTGATCCTCAGCACCACATACAAACAAAGATGTTGAGTTTGCCGAAAACTAAAAAATAAATATTAAAATTCTCTCTCTCTCTCTCTCTCTCTCTCTCTCTCTCTCAAAAATAAAAAATAAAAAATAAAAATAAATAAATTAAAAAAAAAAAGAATCAATTTCATAGTATGACAGCCATATTAAATTTAACAAAGATCATTTACATGATTAATTGTGAAATAAAATGCACACTTTATTAAGCTACTTTTTTAGTAAAATTGTTTTATATTTCTTCAAAAAGGTAAGCCAGGCAATGTCTATGCACAAATAATAGATCTGATAAAATCTATTTGATTTTTCAAAAAGAAGTTCAAATAACTAAATTATTTTTAAAATATTTTTTTAGTTGCAGATGAACACAAAACCTTTATTTTGTTTATTTATTTTTATGTGGTGCTGAGGATTGAACCCAGTGCCTCACATGTGTTAAGCAAGCAAGCACTCTACCTGTGAGCCACAACCCCAGCTCCTAAGTTATTTCATAAAAAGGGAAATTATGAGCTTATGTTCTAAGGTCATGGAAGGCAAATTAATATACAAAAATTAAAAAATAATTCAATACTTACAGATAAATAATGTCTGAATACATAATTGATTTTGCCTAAATTGCTTTTTGATATAAGTTGGTGGTGGAAATTAGAAAAGTTCTCATAGCCAATTTCAGAGTAGAAAATCACCACTGGGCTTTCAGGATTGGATGAGGGATATCTGTGATCTCCTTTGAACAACAAAGGTTTGGGTCTGGAAATAAATATTGAAAGCTCAAAATTATCAAGTTAAAAAAGATTTTAAACATTAAAAAAGGTACAAAATGTAAAGTATAGCTAAATGACTTAAGTAAAGATTATAAGAATCTTTATATAAATGGTATCACAGTTCTTAGTCTTCACTTGGTAAGAATATTGTCAGGTGCAAGCCTGACTTGTTCATGATTACAAAAAATAAAAATACATTATATAAATACTAACTATAAATACAAACACAGATTAATAATTGTACCAATTCCTAGAGAAGGGGTAAAGGCAAGAAAAATAATACATATCCAAATCTCAGTACTAACTCTGCAGGATATTTTTTACCATATAAAAATGATCATTCTTTTGTCTAAAAACCAAAGTACAAATACTGCAAAAAGCTTCAAAGTTGATGCCAATTATAGCAAGTCTCTCCTGTACCATTGCAACTATTACAGTCTTTCCACTAATGGATCTAACATTTCTGTTTCCTCACGTTTTAAAATTTCTAAAAAAAAAAAATCCCTAAGGGTGATCATGATACTAATAGATCTTAATGTACTACCTACTAATCCCTACTATGATGCATTCAACAGAATGAAAAGACATATAAATGAAGTTGTTCATTGTAGCCTTTTTAGAAGAGCAGAAAGAAATAAAAACAAAAAATGGAAAAACCATCAGTAAGACATTTTTATAAAAGTTTTATGCCTGTGTTTAAAACACTGAGGTACACCTAAATGTACCAAATGGAAAGATGCCTCTTACCATGAAAAAAATCTAATAGGATAAATGCCAAATTATGAAAAGTACTTATAGCCTCTCAGAAGAGGAGACACCATTGCTCTCTTTATAAAGGTCTGCATTATGGTTATAACAGATTAAAGTTTTTTAAAGAATTTTAAGTTATTAATTTTGTTTGCTCAAGAGAGCACCATTTTACTATGCAGCCATTCTTGAATGTTCTTGACTTGACCCTGAGCTACCTAGAACATACACTTAATACAGTGGTTGTCACCTCACTAAGAGCACTAATGTCATTTGGTGGGCAGACACAGCTGGGCACACAATGTCCATAAGGAGATTCACACCACCAAAAATGCCATTAGCATTTCTGATAGAGCAGACCTCCACTATATTATATTTACAGCAGCATTAGAGGAGGTACTGAGGGTTTGCTGCTACCGCCAGACAGCAAAGTAGGTACTTATTATTGCTGTTTATTACAGAAACCTAAATCTTTTTAGGCAAAGAAGCCTAATTTAGTGGGGTGGAGGTTGGTTTTGATTTTTTTTTTTTTACAGTACCAGGGATCAAACCTATAGCCTTGTGCATAATAAACAAGAGCTCTACCACTGAGCTGTGCTATACCTCCAGACCAATTTCATTTTAAAATCAGGTTGCAATTATCTTTTACTTTGTCTTAAGCTAATAATATCATGAGAGATCATTATCATTAATATTATTACTTTAGGCACTGGATTTTATACACACAGTATTCCTGCTAAGCTAATGACAAAGCCTAGTTAATATAGCTCAGACAGTAGTACTAAATCAACAGGAATATTTATACTGTTATTATCTCCATTTTGAAGCGAGAATAGGAAAGATAGTACTTTGCTTCATTTTGCAAAATTATTTTAAGTGATGGAAACAAGATTCACATCCAGTAACTCTGGTTTCAGAATCCACACTATAAACTCTTACACCTATAGACTATAAAATAGAAAAGAAAAATCAGAAGGAAGACTTAGTACAGGGAAAAAAAACACACACAGACACAAAAAATGCATGACACTTAAATTAAAAAACACAAAATCTACCTCTCAGATGCTGTAAGTAGAAGAGTCTCCAAAGTATGAAAATCACAGGTCTTCTTTCCATGAACTGAAAAAAATGAATCACATCCTTCTGGTGGAGGCTCATTAGCTGCTATCTGTTGTAGAAGACAATATCGATAATTTTTTACAGCTTCTTACCAAAGTCAAGTTAAAAACATGTATGTTCTAAATATGTGATTAAATTATAAAAAGATATCACCAATAAAGGCAAAACTAACATCTACTCAACACCCACTCTGAGCCAGGCAAGTAAGAGCTTTCCAGTCCAGTGCTCTTCGTATATCACTCAGTTCCTCCCACATCAGGAGGTAGGTGCTAGTAGTTCTCTAAAATAAATGTTAAAATTACATCTTGGAAGACATTGAAAGATATCTATGGAATGAATATAGAATGTAGCATGTAAAAAATGAAGCTCAAAATGTCAATTTTAAGTGCCAAGGTATAACTATGCTGTTCTAATTAAAGATAATATGTAAATTAACATTGAGCCCCTCACTGAATAGGTAGAATTACAGACTCTAAAAATTAATTGAGTAAAAAAAAAAAAAAAAAAAAGCCCTTCAGATGGAAAGGAAAATTATATGCACTGCACAAAGATATTCAAGAACAAGGCTGAATGAGACATGAGTTTTTGTGTGGAGTGGGTGAAACACATTTAACACCAAAGGAATAAAAGAGACAATGAACTGCAACTTTAAGGAGAAGAACTCTGAAGAGGAGTATGACAGATAGGAAAAGGAAAAGATATAATGACAAGCCCTGGTGTGTACACTCGTATCATCTATGTAACATACTAAGGTTAAGATGTCCTTTTCTATATATGTAATACAAATAATTGAGAAAGACGGGGAGAAATGGAAAGTCTGTTATAAAAAACTGAAAATATTAACGTTTTCATTACATTCTTCTATTTTTATTAATTATTTTTTTTTAAAAAGTACGAACCAAAAAAAGAATAATATAACAAATCCTCACATTCCCATCACCCAAATTCAGTAAATATCAACTGGTTGTCAATCTTATTTCATCCACCTTTCCACCATACTCCACTTTGACACAATTCCCAAATAACTTATTTATAATGTTTTATTTATAAAGTCTCTTATTTATATCAATAAGAGAGATCTTTTTAAAAAATATACCACTATCATACTTTTTTTAAAATCTTCTGCAGAGATGACAAATGGCTTCATAGTTGTTCAATCTTCCTAATTTACTCCACAAAAACAGAGTAACTAAACAGCAAAGCTCCATGAGAAGACATTTCTATGACACAAAATACAATAAGACCTGCAAACATGCAGAGGTCATGTAGTGGGAAGTAACAGAGGATGTGAAGATCCTTCGAACAACAAAACTCCAAAACAGACAATAGTTTCTCAATGGAAAGGAAGGTGGCTCAATGATTTCTGTCCAACTAAGCAACAGGTGAGCATGAAGCATCAGTAGTAAAGTTGAAAAGGGCTGGGGAGATATAGCCACTCTGTATAATCTCTCAAAACTCATGAGCCAAGACTCTCTTTCAGGACAGAGCTCCACTGAAAGGAGAAACCGCTGAAAACTTGAGGAGGCCAGATACACAGAAACCATGGAAGAGAAGGTCCAAATAAAGATGCAGGAAGGGGGGCTGGGATTGTGGCTCAGCAGTAGAGCGCAGGCCTAGCATGGGCAGGACCCGGGTTCGATCCTCAGCACCACATAAAAATAAAGGCATGTGTTGTGGCCATCTACAACTAAAAAAATAAATATATATATTAAAAAAAGAAAACACTAAGGTTATAAAAAAAAAGATGCAGGAAGGGAACAATAATGAAATCTCAAACAACAAGCCATTGTATTTTCTTAACACCATATAAAATCAACAGCAGGGGGAGCAATGTTAATTTCTAATAACTAAGAAAAACTAATCTCACAACAAAATGAGCAAAAAAGTCTCTATATCAAATCCCATACAAAACTATTGTAAAGGGCATAAAAAGAAACAGAATTAACATTTATAGATGAGCATTATACAACAGAAATTACAGGGATAGAAATCATCCACATCTGCCCAGAACAGTGGCACAAACTTATAATTCCAGAGACTTGGGAGGCTGAGGCACCAAGATCCTAAATTCAAGCCTCTGCAATTTAATGAGACCCTTACTCAAATTTTTTAAAAAAGGGCTGTGGATGAAGCTCAGTGGTAAAGCATCCCTGGGTTAACTCCTATTACCACAAAAAAGAAGAGAGAGAGATTATCTATATCTGTACTGTCCAAAGTGGTAGCTACTTGCCTTACGCAGCTTCTGAGCACTTGAAATGTGGCAAGTTCAAGTGAAGAGGTAATTTTTTTTAATTTAACTTTAATTGATCTATATTTAAAAGGCCACACATTGCCAGGGCCTACCATATTGGACAATATAGCTAGAGGCAATAAAACCATGTCAGAAATATACAGCCAGAAGATAGATTAAAGATGTAATCTATTACAAACAAGTTAAAATGTATTAAGATGATAATACAACGGATTGTGGCTCAGTAGTAGAATGCTTGCCTGGTACGTGTGAGGCCCTAGGTTTGATCCTTAGCACCATATAAAAATAGATAAATAAAATAAAGGCATTGTGTCGATCTACAACAAAATAATAAAAAAATGGGCTGGGGATGTGGCTCAAGCGGTAGCATGCTCGCCTGGCATGCGTGCGGCCCGGGTTCGATCCTCAGCACCACAAACAACGATGTTGTGTCCGCCAAAAAATGAAAAATAAATATTAAAATTCTCTCTCTCCTCTCTCTCTCTCTCTCTCTCCTCTCTCTCTCTCTAAAAAAATGTGTTCCTTCTTTTCTCTCTTCTCTACTTTCTTCCTTTCTCATTAAAAAATAAATAAATAATAATAAAAAAAGATAATACAAGACATAAAAAATAACTAAGTTAGAAAAACTCACAAATGAGGTGATAAAACTCAGAAAGAATTTTAGAGATTTAAAAAAATCATTTTAGAAATAAAAACTAAGCTAGAAAGAATATGAAAATAAACACAACAAGTAATGATTTAAATTAAAGTAGCTCAGCCAAGCACAGAGGCACATGCCTGTAATCTCAGCAACTTCCAAGGCTAAAGCAGGAGGATCACAAATTTAAGACCAGCCTGGGCTGCTTACTTAGCAAGACCCTGTCTCAAAAATAAAAAGGGCTAGGGATGTAGCTCAGTGGTTGAGTGCCCCTGGGTTCAATCCCCAGTACTGAAAAAAAAAAAAAAAGAAAAGAAATTAAGAGTAGCTCAAGGTTACAGCACTTGGCTAGCATGTGTGAAGCCCTATGTCTGATCCCCTAGATTCAATCCCCAACACCACAAAACAAAACCAATAAAAAAAAAAAAAAAAAAAAAAAAGAAGTTAGAGATAATGGCTGGGAGTATAGCTCAATGCATGCTTAGCATGCATAGGGCCCTGGGTTTGATTCCCAGCACAAGACAGAGAAATAAAGAAACAAAAGCAATTTTCTTAAATTTAAAAAAGAAAAAAAGCTGGGCACACACAGTAATCACAGAGGCTCAAGAGGCTAAGGCAGGAAGATGACAAGTTCAAAGACTCAGCAATTTAGTGAGAATCCAAGCAACTGAGCAAGACCCTGTCTCAAAATAAAATGTAAAAAAAAAGGGCTAGGGTCAGTGGTTAAGCACCCCTAAGTTCAATTGCTGGTACAAAAAAAAAAAAAAAACAAAAAACAAAAAAGACATTCAGGAGAATAGGATGAACAATGAAGATCAGCAAAGAAAAATCAACATATATAATATGAATCACTGGAGAAAATATGTAAACAAAAAAAAAGGGGAAAGAACAAATTATAATGTAAAAAAAAATCTGAAATAAAGAAACTATTTGAAATTCTGTACTAAAAGCACATATTGTATACCAAATAATATTGACCCATAAAAATCACCACTAAGTTATATTCTTTTTTTTTTTAGAGAGAGAAAGAGGGGGGGTAATTTTAATATTTATTGTTTTGTTTTCAACGGACACAACATCTTTATTTGTATGTGGTGCTGAGGTGAGCGCGCTACCACTTGAGCCACATCCCCACATCCCCAGCCCCAATATTCTAGTAAATTATAACTTAAAAGAAAAAATCCTCTGGACTTAATAGACAAAAAGGATTGAGAATATAGCTCAGAGGTAAAGAAGCTGACTCATATGAATAAGGCCCTGGGTTTGATTTCAGCACTACTATGGACAAAAAAATAGCGCAAAAAAACTTTCAAGGGAAAGAAACTGAGATTATTATCACATTATATGTGGAAGACTATGATGAAAGAGAAATGAATGGTTAAGATATCCAAGAAATGAAAATATGAACCAAGGTTTTATATCTAGACTTCAAGTGCAAAGGGCACATAGAAACAATTACCTTAACATACAAAAACTGAGTAAATATTATTCCCATGAGCCATTCTTGAGGAATCTGCCAATAGCAACATCAAAAAAGCTAAATAATTAGAGACATTTGCCTAGACTGGTGGTGAGTAATAAAGATATAAGTAATTATAGAACTAAGATGAAATGAGTTATACTAAAGTAAGCCAAAAAAAAATATCAAAACAAAAAGGAAAAGGACTGGGGATGCAACTCCGTGGCAGGGCAACCCCTGGGTTTAATCTTTAGTATCACAAACACACACACACACACAAAAAAAAAAAAAAAAAACAGTAGAATAGTGGAACATACATACTTCCTGATTTCCAAACTTACTACAAAGGTACAGCAATCAATGTGGTACTGGAAATAAAGATAGAACAAAAGACTAGAAGAGAGAGCCCAGAAATAAATGTTTGCATATAAGGTCAACTGATTTATATATCAAATTATGATATGAACTACTATCCAGAATATATAAAGATTCCTACAACTCAACAAAAATCAAACAATCTGATTCAAAAATGGGCAAAGGAGTTAAAAAGACATTTCCCCAGAGAAGATATGCAGAATGACACTAAATAGATAAAAAGATGTTCTACATCATTGGTCTTAAAGAAACACAAATCAAAACCACAAGAACAAACCACTACAAACTCATTAGAATGGCCAATTTAAAAATCAGGAAATACCAAGTGTTGAGGAAGATGTGGAGATTAGAACCCTCATGCATTATTAATGGCAATGTAAAACGATGTGGCCAACAGTGAAATAACATCTTTTTTTGTGAGGTGAAAAAAGTTTTGAAGATGCATTAATGCACCTAGTATCAATAAATTGTACACTTAAACTTAAGAGCAGCAAAAATCACAAATGTTATATGTATTTTACCAAAATAAAGGAAAAACATAAACAAAAACCTAAATGGTTAAACTAGAAGGATGATATTGAATTCTGGTAAATAAAGGCAAAGAATCAAGTAGGTGTTCTGCCTTTCCTATGTTGAACAATATCACCAAACAATACCAGATTAGGATATATATCACATTCCAGAAACAAATGAATATGAAATGACAGGATGAATCACCACTTTACAACCCCCAAAGAATTAATAGATTTAGCACAGAGCAATAATGACTGCTAAATCAGAAAAAAAGAAACCAATTATTAGGTGTCTCTAAGAACAGAACATTACCTATAGACTGAACAAAGACCCAATTCTGATCAAGCTTCTGGACTCAACTGCCAATTTGTAGGAAACAGACAACAGAGGAAAAAGTTGAACTGTGTCAGAAGTATGTGATCAACAAAATATAGTCCATGAAAAAAAAAAAATCTACAGTGCAAATACTCCAAGTCATACAATGGAAAAAGGATGGAAGAAAACCTATAAATTAAGAAAACCCCTTCCATAGATATCAAATTTTCTAACACTAGGCAAAACTAACTAAATTGAGTCGATGTGCATGCTTACACAGTAAAATGATAGAGAACCATAGGAGAAGATTCCAACAGAACATGACAATGTGGTTCCTTTCAGAAGACAACAGGTGGCTGTGATGGGGTCAGAGCACATGGAGTGCTTATAGGGTGCCTGGTTAAGTCCTATTTCTCTGACTAGGTGAAAATCACAAGAATGCTCACTTTAAAATAATTCATTTGGGGGCTGGGGATGTGGCTCAAGCGGTAGTGCGCTCGCCTGGCATGCGTGCGGCCCGAGTTCGATCCTCAGCACCACATACAAACAAAGATGCTGTGTCCGCCGAAAACAAAAAAATAAATATTAAATAAATAAATAATTCATTTGGGGCTGGGATTGTGGCTCAGTGGCAGAATGCTTGCCTCGTATGTGAGAGGCACTGGGTTCAATCCTCAGCACGGCAAAAAACATTAAATGAATGAATGAATGAATGAATGAATGAATGAAAAGAAAAAGAGGTAAAAAATAAAATAATTCTTTATACTATATATCCATTGTGAGTGGTTCTCTATACCTATTTAATATTACAAAATGGTTTTTAAATGAACTTTTCTTTCATATCAAATGTCCACTTAATGTACACATATTTGTCTCTTCTGCTCCCGTCTTTGTCAAGATTCAAACAAGATTCCTGCACTACATTAAATATTTTTTAAATTCTCTCCTGAAGTTGCTCTGTCCTTTTTCTTTTCCTTTAATCATTTATTCATTGAAATAACCAGATCACTTGACTGCAAAAAGTTTCCCTAATGATAAATTTTCCTTATTACATCCCTGTGATGCTGCTTGACACTTCCTGTCTCCTGTATTTCCTGTGAACTGCTTTCAGATCTAAAGGCTGTGATTAGATTTAGGTTTATTGGTTTAGCAAGATTACACCTCCCAGACAGTGTTACACACAAAAAATCTGGTTCCCCTTTTTGTGCAGATATTTTTTCCTTTCTCATATAAACATAAGTGCAAATTACATTTTTAAGTATCTGTGATTTGAAGACTTAACATCAGTTTTGCTTATTATTTATAAATAAATCACAAATCCCAGAAAAGTCAGGCAAAAAAGTGATAGCTCTGTAATTCAATTCCAGAACAACTGTCATCTATCCAATTATCATGTCATACACCATTCAAAATGCTGTTAGCTAGAAGCACTAGATTTACCTGCTGGAAGGCCTGAATTGTAGCCGAGTAGGAACGAAGAGACAGACAAAATTTCAACAAATTCTGCTGTAGAGGTGACAAAAACTGAAATGCAGCTTCCAAAATCGAATGATAATAGGAATAATCAGTACCTGTTGAGGAAGAAAATTAACCAAAACAGTTGTATTTGACATGAGATATCCAAATAAGATAGTTTTTTGAACTTTTGTCAAATGCTTAAAAATTCCCTAGAATATACAATGCAGTTGGATTATTCTTCTCTTCATCCTTTGGTTCAAACTATTCCCTCTTCCTGGACTATTTTCCCACTTACCTGGATGATTTACTCTTCCCTACTTTCAAAAGGAGAATTTAACTGTGAAATCACCTACTCTAGGAAGTCACCCAGATCTCTACTCCATGCATCAATGAACTAGTTACAGTATTTCTTGGATCCCAGAATATTTCTTTGCTTTCACATCATTTACTAAATTATTTATTCACTGTCTACCTACCACCAAACTAAACTTCAGGCCTCACAGGCAGAGGCCATGACTTATTTATCTGGGTATCCTGGGTACCTAGCATATGTTTTCTACCTAGCATATGCTATTTACTCAAATAACTAAAACAAATTTTTAAAAAAATAGAAACTGAGCAATGTGATGAGAAAATACAAGGCATTAAAAGAAACTGATAAATCCATAAAGTTTGAAAAACATTTAAACAAAAAGTTGAACCAAATTATTTGAATGGGAATAAAAAAATCTATTAGTATGAAAAATTTCCCAGGTAAATAAAAACTACAAGGTACTAAACAATGTACATAGTAAACTATGTTTTTTTACCAAAAGAATGAGAAATAAGGATATATATCTGTCTTGTCTGTGTGTGTATATGTGTGTGTGTGTGTATACATACACACGTGTCTGTATATTGTAAAAAATTTTTAAAAATTATTCAATTTTAAAAGGAAAAGTATTAACATTTTTAAAAGCTGAATATAAAAGGTTCTATACAATATTAGCATCTTTTACACAGAAAAAGAGAACAGAAAGAAATACCTCAAAATGTTGCCAGAATATTAATGGTGTCAATCTTTGGGTGGTAGAAATATGAATATTTCAAATAAACAACATGTTTAACATACTCTATGATCACTTCCAAGAATTCATACTCCTGAAACTTTAACCAAGAACATATATCAAATATATTGAGGAAATTTCCTTTCAAATGTCAAATTTCAAGTCTCATTATAAAATCAACTTTGATAAATTTGTTCCATGAAATCCTGAAGTAAAATGATTTTTGATAACTTAATTCTAGTTGACTCTAAAATATATATAAGAATGCTTATTCAAAACCTTTATATATTTCTATCCCAAAAAAAGATTCAGACAACTATTAAAATGTATATTATTCTAATAAAATTGGTGTTATTTTAATGAAATTAAAAAGTTATACTGGGCATGGTGCCACACGGCTGTAGTTCCAACTACATGGGAGACTAAGGCTTGGGCCCATGAATTCAAGACCAACCTGGACACATAGCAAGACCCACATCTCAGAAAAAAAAAAGTTAAAAATCAATTTTAATAATTAATAGCAGTTACATAGTTTTCAAAATTTCTTCTTTAATAAGGACTTACACCTGTAAATGTAATATTCAAGGTATGAGTTGTTTTTGGGTTGTTTGGGGGTTTTTTTGTTTTGTTTTTGTACTGGGGATTGAAACCAGAGGCACTTTAGCACTGAGCCCCATACCCAGCCCTTTTTAATTTTTATTTCGAGACAGAGTCTTGCTAACTTGTTTAGGGCCTTAGTAAATTGCTGAGGCAGGTCTCAAACTTGTTGTTCCTCCTGCCTCAGCTTCCCAAGTTGCTGGGATCACAGGCATGTACCACCATGCCCAGCTCAAGGTTTGAACTACAGTCAAAGAACTGCATCATCATCAGGCGATTCTGTCACTGTGTAAACATCAGTGTACTTAACACAAACTAAGACAGCCATGATGTCATTAGGCAATATAATCTTATGGGCCCACCATCATATATGTGGTCCATAATTGACCAAAATATGATTATGCAGTGCACGACTATACTTGTACATCAGCATCTTTGACTGTATATCCTATGTCACTTATATCAAATTAGAGAATGTTTGTGAAAGCACATCATAAACAGTAATGAGTGACCCAGGATATATCACTAATTTGATACCTTGACACTCAAGTGGTGGGTGGCTGGCAGGCATAATGGAAAACATTCTGGATGGCAGGAACTTAATGATAAAACTTAATAGATAATAGATCACTTGTGTAATTATTTCATAATAAAAGAGAGTGAATCAGGTCAGATGGATATTAAATTAACACTAAATGGTTTAAAATAAAATGTACTTCCACACTCTAATAAAGAACAATACAAATACTGGGACAAAAAGTCAAGGCTTATACTCAAATTTATAAACTGCATCAAAAATAATTATTTGGGCCAGATGCAGTGGTCCAGGACTATAATCCCAGCAACTGGGAAAGCAAATGCAGGAGGATTGAAAGTTCAAAGCCAGTCTCAGCAACTTAATGAGACTCTCAACAACTTTGTGAGACCCTGTCTCAAAATAAAAAAATAAAAGGGATACAGCTCAGTGCTAAAGTGCCCCTGGATTAAATGCCCAGTCCCAAAAATAATAATAATTATTATTATTATTGTTGATATTATTATTATTTGGGCCAATAGTCCCAGGCACTCAGGAGGCTGAGTCAGAGGACTGCTTGAGCTCAGGGGGGTTCAAAGCCTGGGCAACACAGTAAGAGATCCCATCTCTTAAAAAATAAATAAATAAATAATTGGTATAAGTCTATGGGGATTATGGGTATGGCTAAGTGGTAGAGCATGTACTTAGCATTCACAAGGCCCCAAGTTCAATCCCTAACACCAAAAATAAATAACTATGTGTGCTATGTTGGCTCTTCCTGCCTACCATCACAACTCTAGCCCTTACAGATAAAAATGTTTTCCATTAACTGTCATGTCACACATACTATAAAAGAAACCACTTTTTCTAATATTTTCCCAGACACCAAAGTCAAAGAAGCATTTGCTTCAATTTTACCGTGATGATCTGATGATCCAATATTTTGAGTGGCTTCTACAAAATTCCAAAATTTCTCTTGACTGTCTTCTGCTAAAAACTCACTGGGAGAAAAGGGGGAAATGTCAGAAAAAAAAAAAACTTAATAAAATCTTCTAATATAAAATATATTACTACAGAGAATAAAAAGAGGTTTTGAAGTTTCCAAATGTCCATAGTTTGACTTTTAATTTAAAATACATGATATACATTTTACATACAATGTATATTTTCTTAATGCTAAGCAAGTCTTACTAGCTCATTAGCTCAATTAATAACTTATTAATAACTTTTTCATTTAATAGGTTAACAGCTATTTCTTAAGAAACCTGGAATAATAAAAATGTTGTTAACAGGGAAGTCCCAATATAAAGAAAGCTTATGAAACCTCATTAGTAAAAATGCTACTGGTAATGGAAGCAGAATTAGGAATTGATAATTCTAGTACTAGTTCTGCTGTGATTTTCTGAAAGACCTTACAAAGAATAAAATTTTTGCCCAAGGTTCTCCAACAGAATACATGAACCCTAAAAAAATTTTAGGAGACTAAAATTTTGCTAACATCCAAAAATCCAAATTTTCAAGATCATCAAACTTGAATCTAAAATTAGCACTGATCTAACAAAATCAGATCTCAGAACTTAATGTTATCTTAATATTTTTTTTCTGCCTTAAACTATTACCCTAAAATAATGACCACTCTGAATTTCCCTTTATTAAATAATCTTAAAATCCCTAAGAGAAAATGCATGTAATAACTGAAAGAATGATTCATGTAAACTGGTTATCTTAGCTTCCAAGCCACAGAACTAATGCAGTGGTGATCTTTCAGTGTCTTAAAGCAAACTACAGATCTGTATCTCTGCTTACCTAGCCAAAGGAAGACTTTCCCATTACTTGTCAACACTGGGGTGTACAACTCTCACTCTACTCCACAGCTAGACACAGAAATATGGGAAAAATAAGAAACATTTCCTGGTAATGCACAGCTTCTCTAAAAATAGGTTGCTGAAAACACCTCTTATCATAATGTATTAAATTATTTAGTGCCTCCTGAGGGTACTATTTTTCTCAGCTTTCTAGTAACTGACATAGACAAAAGACCAACCATAGAATACCTTACAGTCTAAGAAAATAGGTACTAACATATGTCATGATTTGCAAATAAACACAAAATTCATGAATTACAGCTGTGTTCATAAGTTAGCAGAGGGATGGTATGTGACATACTCATCAGTTGTGATAAGAACAAAGATTCAGTTAGGCTAAATATGTGCTTTTTATACAATTACAGGAAAAATTCTTGAAATACACATTCTTTTACATCCCACTACATAAATAAGTCTTACAGGTCTAGCTTAGAAGAGTCTTAAGAAAATGAATTACTGGATCTACTGAAATAATCCAGGAAAGAGGTAAATAGAAGACATTATTAAAAAGAACGCTGCCATTTTTCTACAACATAACTAAGTTCACTTTTTCTTTTGTTTCTTATACTCATTTCACTGAGTAAATCTGTGGTCTTATAGATGAAAATTATATAATAGCTGAGATTTTGCTTTAAAAATATGCCAGTGGAGAAGGGGATAAGGTGGTAAGGGTGGTGGTAGCTACTGGACTTCAAATAATAATTGCTAAAAGGTACAGGGAGAACGGATTATACTGTTCTCTCCATTTGTAAGCATTCTGAAGTCTCAAAATAGGGATGGGAATGTAGTTTAGTGATAGAACACTTGTCTAGCATGCAAGAGGCCATGGGTTTGAGCCCTAGCACCACAAAAAAACAAAACAAAAGTCTGGAAAAATAAATGTCCAAGACATGAAAAAAATTACTTACTAAGAAATCTCATAATAAGGGGCTGTGGCATGGCTCAGCGGTAGAGCACTCACCTAGCATGTGTGAGGCTCTGGATTTGATCCTCAGCACCACATATAAAAAAATAAATAAAATAAAGGTATTGTGTCAACTACAACTAAAAAAATATATTAAAAAAAAGAAATCTCATAATAAAAAGCTTTTCACTTATGACAAAAAAAAAAGAAAGAAAGAAAGAAAGAAACAACTGCAAACAACCTAACTATCCATCAGATAGCACAAACTGGTGGTTAACTTGTTTTCTTAGATTTCTAAAGTTATTGTTGGAGATCAGAAGAGGTATTTTCTACACAGGACTAGAAGGAGAAGGGAAAGGACTTAAGTATAAGAAGGGTCTGCTATGCAGCAGTCATTATACTTGGCATATCTATCAATGTCAACAAATCCTTACAGCTATCAGCAGTTATAAGCATTTTCTAAATAAAGAAACTGTGATTTGAAGGCAACAGAAACAGGGCACAGAGTTAGTAAATGAAAAAATCCAGAATATAAATTCATGTCTATTTGATGTCTATCTCTATCATGCTACATTCTTGGGCCATTAAAATACTAAGCACCCAATAAATGAGTATTGATTTCAACTTTATTAAAAATATCTTTTGGGCTGGGGATGTGGCTCAAGCGGTATCGCGCTCGCCAGGCATGCGTGCGGCCTGGGTTCAATCCTCAGCACCACATACAAACAAAGATGTTGTGTCTGTCGAGAACTAAAAAAATAAATAAATATTTTTTAAAAAATTTCTCTCTCTCTCTCTCTCTCTCTCTCTCTCTCTCTCTCTCTAAAAAAAAAACATAAAAATATCTGTTTACTGGGCTGGGGTTGCAGCTCAGTGGTTGAGCGCTTGCCTTGCATACATGAGGCACTGGGTTCAATCCTCAGCCCCACATATATAAATAAATAAAGATATTAAATATATATATATTTTAAAGTAATAACTATTTACATAACATTTCTATTAGTAATTATAGTTGTCAAAACATATTCAGGGGCTGGGGCTAGGGCTCAGTGGTAGAGCACTTGCCAAGTATGTGTGAGGCACTGGGTTCAATTCTCAGCACTACATATATATGAATAAAATAAAGGTCCATCAACATCTAAAAAGAATTTTTTTTTAAAAAAACCATATTCAGGGTTTTACTTCAATCAAATACATATAATTACATTAGTGACCATGAAACTACAACCCCCTTCATTAAACACTGGGCATAATCTAAAATATATGCAGGAATATTTTTAGTCCCAAAGGGCTAAAGGCAAAGAAAGCAAAACGGTCTGTAATACCTACACACCTTGATGTGTAGAAAAAGATTCTGACCATTCATCCTCAACCAAATGGACAAAGTGCCATAACCCATCATTACACACAGGAGGGAAAAATAGTGGCCTCAGATAGCTCTGGAGGTAAACATGGAGTGGTTTCAGATAAGAAGAGTTCCATTCTGAGTTGCCTATAAGTCCCATTACCTTGGACATCTATTTGCAATTAGCCACAGAAAAGGCCTAAAAATAATGACTCAAAAGGCAAACAACCAGGGGTATCATGAAAAGGGGAGATGTTTGTGATGAGGAAGTTGGTGAAGGAAACATCATATTCTACCTATTTCATAGTGATCAAAAACACTAAAAAGAAAAAAATATTATGCAATTAAGGCTGCAATTTTAGCAGGCATTCCCAAAAATCCATAAGTATATGTCATAAAAATCTTCTAGGACAAAGTACAAATACCAAGAAATTAGTTAATATAAAAAAAAAGTGAGATGTAAGTCAGTTAAGAATGTTAAGCAGAATATCACAAAACATCTGTTACGGTTAATTCTTCAAGATTATTCAGAGAATAACAGCGAATCTCAATGACTTAGATTTATACCAGACAAATGATCCAAAATTAAATTAGCAAAAAGGAAACAAAAAAACTTTAGTTACTAGAGTCCTGGCTCAGATAGTCAATAACCTTCAGTTACTTCAATTTTATGACTACTAATAAAGTTCTGACATTTGAGGAGCTCAATACATTTATCAAATTAGTTACTGTAATATCCTATGAAATACAGTGTATGTTTTGGTGGGGCTTTTTGTCTTTTTTGCCATTTCACTGCTGGGAAAGGGGACGCAAAGAAGTAATGGAAAATCTGTTAAGCAAAGTCTACTAGGCCCTGAACATGTCCAACTCAGCTTCTATGTGCCCCACGCCCATGGACCCTCTTAGCAATATCAAATGTTGCTTTGTGCTTAGAAAGGGCAACTACTCATATAAATAATCAATGTAACAAAATTCTGCTTTCATATTTTTTGAGGAATTAAGGAGAAAATATTAGAAGACAAAATTCTAAGTTGAAGATGACAAAGATAAACCACAAAGGTAACTGAAATATGGTATTTACATTATAAACACTAGCTAAAAAAGCACACTGGGAATACAAGATTTCCCAAGAAATTGTTGTCTATATATTTTATTGATTTGAAGACATACTAGAGTTTTGTTGAAAATACTACCAATTTTAATTAAAGATAACTTCCTGATTTGATAAAAACACATCCTGATTTGGGAAATGTTAAAATGTAAACAATGTACATTTTAGAACAAGTAAAGCATGGTCACTTCCTCAGCTCTTCCCCTCTCCCTGCTCTTCTTTGTCCTGGGGTCTTCTTCCAAGTTCTTAGGAAAAATGTGTCTTCGTTTGTTCCCCTACCTTAACAACCTCTCTTCTATTCTATTTATTAAACATTTCTTCAAATAAACAAAGACTTTTTTTTAAGTATAATACTCTCTTCCATTATGCCCACACTTAAAACTTCCCCCCCCCAAAAAAAAAAATCACATGATAATTTAATCACTTCATTATATTTATCTAAGAAAGTTTCTAAATGTCTCTATGGGGGCTGGAGGTGTGGCTCAGCGGTAGCGCGCTCGCCTGGCATGCGTGCGGCCCGGGTTCGATCCTCAGCACCACATACCAACAAAGATGTTGTGTCCGCCAAGAACTAAAAAAAATAAATATTAAAAATTCTCTCTCTCTCTCTCTCTCTCTCTCTCTCTCCTCTCTCACTCTCTCTTTAAAAAATAAAAAAATAAAAAAAAAATAAATGTCTCTATGAATCAATACAGCCCTGTCCTAGGGAAAGACAGGTTCTGTATCCTAACAGGCTTTCTATGGGAGGTATTATAGTCTACATTGAAAGGGGCGGCTCTTAATAAATGCATCTGAGGATCATAATCTCACTCCCTAAAAAACACCTGAACATTCATGGCAGAGCCTACTTTTACACTCCAATATGTGAAAGAGAAGAATGTCTTTTTACCTGGCTTCTAACAACAGTGGGGTGGAAAACCACTTTGTTGTAAGAGAGGTTGTAATGGCTTTTGAATCTGCCTTTACTGAAGAGAACAGCCATAGTCCAGTGAGTGCAATCAGAAGTTCCATTTTATAGCAAAGCCCTAAAAGGGGAAAAAGAAGGTAAAGTTTAAATCTTAATACTTGGAGACACAAAATAACAATCTTAGTACCTAGAGATTAAAAAAAAATAACAATATTAATACTAGGAGCCACAAAATAACATTAAAGTTACAGAAACAAACATTTTTGAAAGGTACACAGCACTTAATAGCTACATAGTCTAATATTTTCTGAGTAACTGATACATAACTAAAGGCAGGTAGAATATTTTATTCTTCCCTACTGAGGGTCCAGTTCACTTTCTCCAGTCTATACTAACAGAAATATAAAAGTCAGTGGGTGGCACAGCAGGTTGCATGTAACCGGATTTTATAAAACATGGCAATAAAGCTGAGACAGACGGAACACAAATGATGGATGGTTGTTATGGGTTGAATTTTATCTTCCAAAAATAGATATGTTGAAGTCCTAACCCCCAGTAACCTAACCTCCAAACTATGAACTTACTTGGAGACAAGGTCTTTACACAGTGATCAATAAAGATGAGGTCTTTAGGATGGGCTAATCCAATATAACCAATGTTATAAAAGAGAAACTTCGACACAGAAACAGAAAACAATATGAAGAGACACAGGAAGAATGCCAGGTGAAGACAGGTAGACATTCAATTATACTGCAAGCCAAGGAATGCCTGCTGCTATCAAAGAAAATATGCAAAAAATAAAATCTTTGGAAAATAGAGCTAACCAAAGCAGATATTTGACAATGAAACCTATAAGGAGTGATTACCAGCTACAGGAATCTAGTAAAGTTATTGACATATCACAAAGAAGAGCGAGCAAGTACCCCAACTTATACATACAACTTTAGATCACTCTCAACTATAAAAAAGGAATAACAATCTATCACACAGAATCACTGTGAAAATGAAAAGACAATATGAAAATCACTTTGTAAAGTGCAAAAACTACTATCCCAGAATCAATCACTGTAGTAAAACATTTTATCATAAGAAAAACAAACTGTAAATTATAGAATGGCATATCATCAAAAATAGGCCCTGGAAATTTATTCTCTGTGGCTAGAAGGAAAAAAAATCCTCCAAAAAAGTCACTTGAATTTCTAAATTGGAGACAAAGCATATCAAAGCATTATTATGATTCTGGCTATGTTTACAATTTGTCCTGAAAGGGCCTAGATGCTTAATACCCACAAAGTGGTGATTCCTGATGACAACTGAACACCACTACGCAGTAACCCCAGGCAGACAGCAAGTAGATTGTGGTTAGGGAACTAGGGGCACAATAAAAGCCCTCTGAGAAACCTCATCCTTTACAGAACAATGACTTTGGGCTAAGCATCATGTTAGATGTTCTAAAGGTAACCGATGTGATTCTGCAATCTGTATACGGGGTAAAAATGGGAGTTCATAACCCACTTGAATCTAAAGTATGAAATATGATACGTCAAGAGCTATGTAATGTTTTGAACAACCAATAAAAAAAAAAAGAACAACAAAACTGGAGGAAAAAAAAAAGATGTTCTAAAGGTACCATGTTACCTAATCTTTACATAATAAACTGGGAACTGAAGTTCCTTGAGGGTAGCAATCTTGTTTGCTTTCTTCAAAATAGTAAACAATACAAGTACCTGGCACATGGTAGGCAGTCCATAAATGTTCCATGAATGGATAATAACATCCCCACTTCAAGAAAATAAAAGCTCAGAGGGGCTTTTACCTTAGGCATACTGGGCAACTAATAAACAGCACCTTGGAACCCATACTACCTGTTTTTAAAGTTCTAAAGTACCATCCTGTCTCCCCTTGTTCTCTGGTTTTAGGAGAAAGAAAAATTCATACCGCACAGACTGAGAATAAGCAAAGGCTTCACTGTGAGAACCAAGGCAAATCCAAGGATTTTTCATGAAACAAGAACCTGGGACACAAGTGGCTGAGAGAGGAACAGTTTCAACCCAAAACCAAGGAAGTAGGCCTGAACCTGGAATGAAAAATTGACAAACAAGCCTGACAAATCCATAGTTAGACTAGCTTCAGGGACTGAATGTGAGCTCCCCAAAAGCAGGAAATTCTGTCATGGTCACCATGCCTAGCATATTGCCTAGAACACAGGAGGTACTCAGCCTGAAATAAACAAGCTTCATTCATTAAAGGAAGAAAAAAAAAAACAATAGAACAGAAAGAAGTATGGAACTGGGTTGTTCCCCAGCACATCCCCCTCCAAATTGCTGTTTGGCAACATCTAAAATTTGCCAGGCACATGGTGATATACACCTATAGCTCCAGCATTTGGGAAGCTGAGGCAGGAGGACTGCTTGAGCCCAAGAAGTTCAAGACCTCTGCTCAAAATAAAAACAAAATAAAAAAAGAAGGGAGTGTGGCCCCAAGAATAAAGCTCATACAAACAGGCTAAGACTATAAGAAAGATGAAAATGAAAATCCTACATATCTATGAGTTACCCAGAGGTCCCCTTGTTCTGTTTAAAGAGAAAGTGTCTGTTTTTGAGAAGGCACAACACCACTAGAGATGAGAACAAGAGAAAAGGTACACATTAAAGAGTTTTGCCTAACCCCACATTGTTTCTACAAGTAACACCACAGGAAAAGGTTGTCCAAAGAAACAGAAGAATCTCACTCAAGTGCTTTTTGTTTGTTTGTGGATGTCTTCATCTTATGAGATCTTTTATTATTCAGATCCTAATGGCTCTTCAATGTTGCTCATAAAGATAAACAGTCTGAGTGATAAAAGTTGTCAAACTGTGCAGTGTGGCACTGCACAATCACAGGCACAATGCTTGTACTATGATGGCTAAATAGAAAACACTCTTAGGTTCTAAGTCCAACTGTACCATCAAATATCTGTAAGATACTACTATGCTTAAATTAAAATGATACCTTTTGCTCATTTATCTACAGTAAGATATAGAAAATATAAAAGAAAAATTAGGGCTGGGGTTGTGGTTGAGTGCTCACCTAGCACAAGCAGGCCCTGGGTTTGATCCTCAGCACCACATAAAAATAAATAAAATAAAGGTATTAAAATATATGTATATAAAACAAAAAATTATGTATGGTTAATACTTCATTTTTTTAGAAAACAACTGGCAGAGTGATGTTAAGTCATCACCAACTTTCTCATCTTCCATTTTTACAGTGGAGAGAACAGCTAACAAACATTTTAAAAATAACCTGCAATCTGCAAGTTTATGTGGTCAACTAAGTCTCACTCAACATAGTTGGTAGTAAAGAGAAAAACTATTAGGAAGCAACTTCTAAGAATTAACTTCTCAACTAATTAGATTTACATTGATACATGCATATCATTTAGCAAAGCCGTTTGCGGTGAACAACATAAATCTAATTTCAGCTAAAAGTATATTGTATTTAACCTGAAAATGATCAGAGAAGTTTAATTGCAGAAGTAATAACTAAATTTTCTCGTAGTTAAACTTATTCCGTTGAAGTTAAACCTGCATTAAGATACCGTGTTGGTGCAGCTGGACACGGTAGCACACGCCTGTAATCCCAGCTGTTCCAGAGGCTGAGGATCACAAGTTCAAAGCCAGCCTCCGCGATTTAGATCAGTGAGACCCCTGTCTCTAAATAAATACAACAAAGGGCTGGGGATATGACTCAGTGGTGTGTGTGTGTGTGTGTGTGTGTGTGTGTGTGTGTATAACGTATTATGTTTACTTCTCTTAATAAAAAGTTTCAAATAAGTTCATCAAAAGCAAACCTAGTGGAAAGGCTACAATCATCTCCACTTTTGTGGTGTTAAACTATTTAAAATGCCTTCAAGTGTTGCCAGGTACAAGGTATTTCAAGAAAAGAGGGCACTTTATACTAAAATTGTTCACCAAGTGCACCAATGAATGATTCCAAAGCATAGTAAGGTATAAGACACCAGGACTAAGAATAAACAAAATGTGTCCCTTCACAAATCTGTAAAAAACGCCAAACAAGATAAGAGATTTCGGCCAAGGAACAAGAACAGTTAACATTCATAACTTATTGGCGATGCACGCAGATATTCTTCTGAAGGTCCCACACTAAAAGTGAAACCGGATCATTCAATTTCCAGCCAAAAGAGCCTAGCATTAAATGAAAACGGCAACCAATATGCCTCCCCCGAACTCATGGTAAGGAAAACAGAAATCTATAAAAAAGACCAAATAGTTCATCAATCAGAATCCTGCAAAGTGCTGGTTCTCGACCTACTTAGGGTCAGGCTTGGTCTAGATTCATGTTAGGGCACTTCCTGAAGGCTTGAAACCGATCAAGAGTCCGCCACCACCCCGGAGCAAGAGCTACCTTGCACCGACGACCACTGCGGACAACCTGGGCTCCTGAGGAGGAGGAAGGCTGAGACGATGGAGGAGAAACTGAGTCAGGGTAAAGGCGGAAGCTCAAGGTGACCTGAGCACAGGGTCGCCTCGCGCCCCAGACCCTCTCCTCATCCACGAGGCCTTCCCACGCCGCCCCTGGGTACCTGTCACTGGTCGCGCAGCCGCGACACACGCGCTGCTAGCGACCCCCTGGCTGCCCACGCACCGGCCGCGTTTAGTCCACTACAGCGCCTGTGACTACGCCGGGGCGGGGCGGCAGCGACAGCGGCAGAGGCTGCGCCAGTGAAAAGCCGACACGCGCCTTTCCCGCGGCTCGGCTCACAAGCCGGTCCCAGAGCAAAAGCCTAGCAGCCAGCCGCCCCTCTACTTCCGCTTCCTAAAGGTGAAGACTGGAGGACTTCCGAATACCGAGTTGTGACCAAGGCGGTCCAGAGCGTCGCGCTGCCGCCATCTTGTCTCCGGGCAGACCCCGCCCCTTTCCTTAGTCCCGCCCCGTCCCCTAGCGTGGTGAAGGCGGCCACGAGTCGGCCAGGTCTTGGGAAGGTTCCTACCCCTGGCGGCCAAGACCTGAAAGCTTTACCCCCTGGGGAAGCGAGAAAGCGAGTTCGGTCTTCAGTATTTCCTATCTGGACTCTGTGGCCTACCCAATCTCTCCTAATTAAAACCACTGTTGTACGATAAAAGACAAATTGTCTTAATGTTTCTGAGCATCTTAGACTTTATTCGAAAACCTAAAATTTGACAGCTTCGGTTCCAGGGGGACTAGGGTGGGACGTAAGGGACGAAGTCTAAATTATTGGAGCCCTTTAGTTTATCTCATAGGGGCAGTGGCAACTTAGTCTACAGGAACGAAAATTTTTGTCCTATGAATTTTTTTTTCAAATATAAGTCAGTGTGGAATTTTTTAGAATATGTGACCAACCACCGAACAGATCGTTTTACGCACGCAGAAGTGAATGCCTCTCTGAAGGGTCTATTTTTAACTATTAAGTCAAAGTGAACTAAAAGCCAAGAACACTTGGAAAACCACATTAAAAAGTGTACAATTTTCACTGACTATTAATTATATGACACAAAGATGACCTTCCCTGCAAATGCCAGAACAAAGACTAAAAAACCTTTGCTCAACATAATTGCTGTTTATCTACTGTTCTTATGAACTTCTGTAGCTAGCTGTTGAATTAGCTTTTCTAGGGGAAAAAAAAAATGGAGTTTAAAAAATTCTTGAATATAAGCGTCTTAAAATTTATTTCCTGCGAGAATTTTTGTGTAAGTAGCTTTCCATAGTGTATTTTCTACCCCCCTTAAAATCAGGTCAAGTGATGCTTTTATAAAAAAGGAATTGTTGCAGGCCAGTGGCACACACCTCTAATCCCTGTGACTCGGTGAGGCTGAGGCAGTAAGAGACCAGCCTGAGCAACTTGGTGAAACCCTGACTCAAAATTTAAAATGGTAATAATAATAAGAGGGGGCTGGGGATGTAGCCTGCTTAGCACACTCTGAAGTCATGGTCTCAATCCCCAATACCCACCCCGCCCCCCCAAAAAAAGAATATTTTAATTGGTTTTGTGGGAGTTTTTTTTTTTTTCTTTTCTTTTGTGTTGACTTGGTCTGTTATATGATACTGAACAAAACCAAAACTAAATGGTATTGCAGAGATTCTTATTGTGTATGGGGGGGGGGGCAGGTAGTAAGAATTCTTTGTTGCAGTGATTTCCACACAAAGGTGGTTACCATAGGCAGAGTAGGAAAGAGGTGGCTACCCTATCATACCCAGAGTAACCCAGAGCTTCTAAGAAAGTTGAACTTCTCTTTTTTTAAACCTTTTCCTTAAAAGTGCTAACTTATCTGAATAGAAACATATATTTTTAACTTCTTATTTGAAAAATAATTACAAATTCACAAATTGTAAAATAGTACAGAGGAGTCTCCATTGTACCCTTTATTTAGCCTGGTCTCCAATGTTTTCATCTCAAATATCTGTAGTACAATAGGAAAACCAGAAATTGATTTTGTATAATGTATATATGAATATTTCTGTCATTTTTATCATATATAGATTTGTGTAACTATCACCAAAACCAAGACACAGAACTATTCCTGCAACACTAGTATCTCTCTTGTGCTACACCAATTATAGTCACAGCTATCTTCCTACCCCCTGGACTCCCTAGCCAATGGCAACAACCAATTTGATAGATAAACCTAAAAGTTTTCATTTCTAGAATGTTGTGTGAATGGAATAACACATGACTTTTTATTTTTTATTTTTTCATTCAGCATAATGTCCTTCAGAGGTATTCAAGTTGTGTGTATCAATAGTTGGTTCTTTTTTTATTGATGTCTGTCTTCTATGATAGACACCTACAAGTTAGTTTAACTATATACCTAGTTAAAGGCCATTGGTTTTTACAATTCTGGGCTATAACAAACACAACTATGAATATCATGTTTTTCAGGGGCTGGTGGCTCAATGGTAGAGTGCTCTCCTAGTACATGTGAGGCCCTGGATTCGATCCTCAGCACCACATAAAAGAATGAATGAATGAATAAATAAATAAATAAATAAATAAATAAATAAACTGTGTCCATCTACAACTAAAAAAATATTTTAAAAATGCATGTTTTCCAGATAGATGTAAATTTTCATTTATCTGAGATAAATGGCAAAGAGTGCAATTGCTAGATAATATGGATAGTTTCTTAAGAAACTATCAAACTCTTTTCTAGAATGGCTATGCCATTTTATATTCCAGTCACCAATGATGGAAAGATCAAGCTTCTTTGAGTCATTATCAGCATTTGATACTGTCACTATTTTGTATTTCAGTTGTTTTGATAGGTTTGTAGTAAGACTCATCGTGGTCTTGCTTTGTATTTCCATAATGGCTAATATTGTTGAACGTATTTTCAAGTGCACATTTACCATCTGTAGAGGCTTTGGTGAAATGTCTCTTCATGATTAAGTCCATTCTCCATTTGTTTGTCTATGATTGAATTTGAGATGTGTATATTTCAAAAAATATAAGGGTGGGGCTGGGGATGTGGCTCAAGCGGTAGCGTGCTCGCCTGGCATGCGTGCGGCCCGGGTTCCATCCACAGCACCACATACCAACAAAGATGTTGTGTCCACCGAAAACTAAAAATAAATAAATAAATATTAAAAAATATAAGGGTGTGTATGTTTTGTTTTTTGGTACAGGGAATTGAACCCAGGAGCACTTTATCACTGAGTTATAACCCAACCCTTTTTGTTTTTTATTTTGAGGCAGGATCTCTCTAAGTCCCTGAGACTGGCCTCGAACTTGCAATTCTTCTGCCTCAGCCTCCCAATTTCCTGGGATTACAAGCATTTATCATCATGCTCAGCCAAGTACTAGATACATTTTAAAAATATGTTCTTAGCCATGAGAGAGCCATTGTAACTGTAATCCTAACTATTTGGGAGGCAGGTGGATTGCAAGTTCAAGGCCAGTCTGGCCTAAATAATGAGACTCTGTATCAGAAAAATAAAATAATTATGATCATGGTTGTGATAGAGATAGGAATTCTAAAAGAAAAAGTAAATAACATGCAAGCACAGAGGTAATATGAACTAAGAAATGAAACCAAAAAGAAATACTACAGAACAAATACATTGTAACCAGGAGCACAATTGCTAGATTATATGGTAAATATATTTTTCAAACTATTTTCTAGAATGGCTTTGCCATTGTACATGTCTACCACCAATGATTTTTGTTGTTATCATTGCATGTTCTGTTAAAAATAAATCGGTTATAATTCTTATTCCTGTTTCTCTATAGGCACAAGAGCAATTCCCCTCTGACTACTTTTAACATTTTCTCTTCATCTTTGCTTTTTGTAGTTTTAATGCAATATGCTTACATGTACATTTTTATTATTTATTCTATGTATTCTATTTATTCTATTTATTATCTGAGCTTCCTAGATTTGTGGATTGAATACCATCATTAAGTTTGGAAAATTCTTAATGGTTACTTCAAATATATTTTTTGCTTCTTTTTTTCTTCTTTATAGTATTCACATTATGCACATGTAATATCTTTTGTAATTTTCTCACCGCTTTTTAATATTCTGCTCTGGTTTTATCATTTTTTTCTCTGTTTTAGTTTGAGCTGTTTCTATTGATATGCCTTCTTCAGTTTCACTGATTCTTTCCTTGACCATGTCCAGTAGGTTGCTTAGTCAGTCCATCAAAGGCCTTCTTTTTGTTTTGGTAAAAGGGGCTTTGATGTCTATATTTCCTTTTAATACAGTTTCTGTTTGTCTGTCTGTCTGTTTGTTTGTTTGGTAGTAGGGATTGAACTTAGCAATGCTTTACCAACTAACTATATCCTCAGCCCTTTTCATTTTTTGTTTTGAGACAGGATCTCACTGAGTTCCAGAGGCTGGCCTCAAACCTGAGATTCTACTGCCTCAGCCTTCTGCGGTGCTGGGATCACAGGAATGGGCCATGGCACCCAGCTCACCCTTGTTTTCTTGCATGTCATTGACTTTGTCCATCAGAATCCTTAGATTGTTAAAGTTACTTTATATTAATCTGATAATTCTGAAATTTTGGCATATCTGATTGTGATTCAGATGCTTGCTTTTTCTCTTCAGTTGGATTTTTTTCCCCTTCCCTTTTAGATGCCTGTAATTTTATGTTAAAAGAGGGATATGATGTTTGGATAAAAGAAACTGAGGCAAACAAGGCACAGTGTTGCACACCTGTAACCCTAGGCTTGGGAGGCTGAGGAAAGAATATCATAGGTTCAAATTCAGCCTTAGGAACTTAGCAAGGTTCTAAGCAACTTAGCAAGACCCTGTCTCATAATTTAAAAAAAAAAAAAAAAGTTAAAAAGAGCTGGAGATGTGGCTCATTGGTTAAGCAGGCCTGGGTTCAACTCCTGGCTCCAAAAAGAAAAGAAACAGAGGCAAATAGTCATTTATGTAAGGTTTTCAGCCTTTGTTTTGGAGAATACTGAGTTTATTTCAAAACTGTGACTTTTCGCCATCCCTTGACCAAACATGAAGGTTTTTTTTTTTTTTTCTATCTTCACTGTTAAAACCTGGTAAAGCTCCTAGAGGTAAAACATGCAATAAAGCAGGGGGGGCCCATCAGTCTGGGAACCCCTCCCCCTTGTGGAGTTTTCATCTTTCAAGCTAGTCTACACTCAGACCTAGAAATTTGCCAACTTATTAAATGTTCCAATCCATTACTGAACCCAGGGTACCTGCTTCAAGTGAGCTGATCTTTATTCAGTGTGTCTGATCTGTGGATTTGGAATGGCAATTGGTCCTTCAACTTCAGTTCTCTATTGGTTTTCGGGGTGATTAGTTTTTCTTGTTGTGAAGGCAGGAGGGATGATAGCAAGCTCTTTATAGATATAACAGAAGCTAGAAGTCCAAAACTCAGACCATCTAAGACGAATCAGTGCAGAACCCAGGCCTCTAGACCAGTGCTATTCAATAAAAACAATATGTGGGGCCCATACACAATATTATTGGGTTTTATTTATCATCATCATCATCCTCATTTCAGTATCAGGGATGGAATCCAGGAGTGCTCAACCACTGAGCCACATGCTCAGTCATTTTTTATTTTTTAATTTGAGACGGGGTCTCAATAAGTTCCTTAGTGCCTCGATAAATTGCTGAGATTGACTTTGAACTTGCAATCCTCCTGCCTCAGCCTTCTGAGCTGCTGGGATTACAGGCCTCTTTGTCCAGCTTTATCATTTTGCAGTTGGGATTTAACCCAGGGTCTCTCTCATGCTACCATGTTCTTTACCTCTGAGGTATATCCCCAACCCACATATACAATCTTAAGTTTCCCAGTAGCCGCATTAAGAAAGTACAAAGTAATAGGTAAAATTAACTTTGAGAACATTTTATTTAACCCAATACATCTGATACCTTGTCATTTAAACATATAATTACAAAATATTGTTAAGATATTTTACTCTTTGTATGTGTGTGTGTGTGTGTGTGTGTGTGCGCGCGCACACACACACACATCTTTGAAATCTAGTATACACTGTAAGCTTACATTTTTTATTTATCTATTTACTTTGGTACTGGGAATTAAACCAGGGGTGCTTTACCACTGAACTACATCCCTGTAACAATGGCAAAAGGTGAGACTTATGTAGCTCAGGGGAAGAAATAAAGAAGGTCCACACACTTCTGCCCTAGTCAATGCTTTATTCACTCAGATTACTCAATACAATTTCTTAATCAAGAAAATGACAATCCTTAATGCTAGGCACTGCAATAGACATAATCAATGCATAGCAAACAATTCTAAGCACTGCAAACACACTTAATCATGACAGACATTCCCTCTGCGTGCTACGTTCAAGTTTCAGATCAAAAGTCTCAAGCCTTAGGCTCTAACTCCAGCAGATGCACACTCACTGAGACCTCAGTGATCAGGTTAGGAACCAAGGCAAGCTTCTCCATGGATGGATCTGATGGCTGGTTGGGGGAAGGGTCATTGGGAGAAGTTGCAGCTCTCCCCAGGGTCAAGAAGTGGCTGTAAGTTTGAGAGTGGTGAGAAAAATGCAGAGGCTCAGCAAATGATGAAAAGTGTTGGGATGTCAGTCCAGGTCCTCATCAGGCCTTCAATGTGAGGGCATCAGTATCAGCTGGCTGAATGTCTGTTCATTTGCTCTATTATTTATACCAAATTTGGGGGCTTTTGACCCCCCCTTTCAGTCCCTATCAGCTGTCACCCGATCTCTCAGTGACATCATTTACTCTGGAGTTCAAACTTCTGGTCTGGTGGTCCCCACCCAGATCTTTTCACCTTTCCCTCTTATGGGGAAGTGCAGCCTGCCAGGGGCTTCACTCTGAGTTTATCAGGGTGGGGAGAATTGACTTGTTTGTGCCTGAGGGCCACACTGGTGGGCTCCATTAGGCGTGTCTGGTGAGACTGTGGGTTTCAAACTGGAGTTTTTAACATGGAGTTGCTTAGGCTCAGGCCAAAGGCCATCCTCACAATCCCAGCCCTTTCTAATTTTTATTTTGAAACAGGGTCTTTCTAAGTTGCTGAGGGTGGCCTCAAACTTGGAATCCTCCTGCCTCAGCCTCCAGAGCTGCTGGGATTACAGGTATATGCCACCATGTCTGGCTCGTAGAGTACATTTCAATTCATCCCTCAATACTTTCTCAATAACCACTCAATCTCTGCTAACTGCTCACCACTGTTCCTTTTCCTACTGCCTGAATAGTCCTCCCCTTTTACCCATAAAATTTTCTCAACTCTTCATCCCAGTCTATGTCAACATATGTCTTCCTGATGGCTCCACAAAAGTCCACCTTCTTTTTGTCATTCTATCTTTTTTTTTTATAGTATGCATTTCCCCCCTTAGGTGTCACTCCATGAGAACAGGGACATCATTTAGTTCAGTGCTACATGTTCATCCCCTAGAATGGTGCTCAGCCAATGAGCACTATATATCTGTGGCAACCTGCTCTATCCACGGAGACACGGTCAACTGAGATGTCCTGCTGCTGTTCTTGTGCCATTGGCCTGTGAACAAGGGAAATGCCCATTGTAGGGACAGCCCTGGAGCTGCTGGCAAGATAGAGCATTGAATCCTCCAGGTTTATAAACTCTTTCTTTCTTTCTTTCTTTCTTTCTTTCTTTCTTTCTTTCTTTCTTTCTTTCTTCCTTTCTTTCTTTAAGAAAGGGTATTGCTGAATTGCTTAGGGCCTTACTAACTTGCTAGCTGGCTTTGAACTTGTGATCCTCTTGCCTCAGCCTCCCCACTGAGATTACATGCCCAATTTATAAGCTGTTTCTTATTCAGAAAACTAACACTTGGGCTACGGATATTGCTCAGTTAGCAGAGTGCTTGCCTTGCATGCATGAGGCCATGGGTTCAATCCCTAGCACCACCACAAAAAAAAAAAAAAAGAAAAAAGAAAACTAACACTTAAATTGACTATTGTCTTTTAAAAGTGGACTTAGGAGTAGATGGATCCAATGGAAGATTTAGATCCTTCAGGGCTACTGGGCAGTCAGGTCCAGCCCATCAACACTTTAAGCCAACCAAGCTCTTGCTAGAGTTTCTCAGGAAGAAAATTCTGGCAAGTAACTTTATAAGCATAGTAAATATAGAGTATCTAAAGATAGACATCTATGTTAATCATAAATACATATTATAATATTTCACACTGTTTTTTCTATGACCACACTAATTTGACTTTCTTCCCTGCAATTTAGCCATTCATGTTTTTCTACCAAAAAAATTCCAGTGCCTCACTCTTTCATCTTTGGTGATTGGTTCCATAATGGCTCCTAATGTAGAAAAAGGAACTGAACTCTCTTGAGGCTTTCCAGTTGTTCATCTTAACATTTAAAGTGCTAGGCAGCATCTGGCCTGTTTCTGCCATATAATCTCTCTTTGAACCCTTGTGCCTCCTTTTATAACTGCTGGTTCCTTGCACAAATATGCACACACATTTACTGTAACATCCCAAAGCCCCTGCAGGACAGTGCCCACTTATTCCTGAGGAAGTCTAGTCCACAGTATCTTCTAAACCGTCAGCACTCATTGTATCTGCCTCATCTCTCTTTTCTTTTTTTGGTACTGAGGATTGAACCCAGGAGCCACTTACCACTGAGATTGTCTCCCCGATCTTTTACACCTTTTGTTTTGAGACAGATCTGGCTAGTGTGCTGAAGCTGGCCTTGAACTTGTGACCCTCTTATCTCAGCTTCCTAGGTTGCCTGAATGAATCCAACTTGGGAGGCTGCAACAGGAGAATTGAAAGTTCAAGGCCAGTCTCAGCAACTTAGACTTTTCCTCAAAAAATAAAATAAATAAATAAATAAAAAGGACTGGGGATGTAGCTCAGGGATAAAGTACCCCTGGGTTCAATCCTCAGTACCAAAAAAAAAAAAAAAAAAAATTACTTCTGGGGTTACAGGAATAGACCACCACACCCAATTTATTTCTACTACTTATTTAACTACCACTATATAGTACCACAGAGCTTCATAATTTTACCAAATTGTTAGAGAATGATATTGAAAGGGTAAAGTTTCTAAGCTGGAAAGCTTGAATGTAAAAGATTAGGTATTATTAAGTTCCTCTGTTACACCCAGATTCCTGAGATAGTTAAAACAACGCCCTACTAGGCCATTTAGCCTAGGGCCCTGTGCAGTTCCTCACAGGGCCCAGACCAATCAGTTTGAATGTGTAACCCGCTTACGAATGACCAATCACCCCCGCCCGGCCGGTTCCCGCCAATCACATCTCAGAGTTGTTGTTCAATTTCCCCGCGCCTCATGATGATTTGTTCTGATGTATGCAAAGCCCACCACCCTCTCCAAAAAGTGTACTTAAGCTCTGCTTGACCTTTGCTCTGGGCTCTGGGCTGCTCTCCCTTCTTGAGTAAGCATGGAGCCCCAGCGCGCTAGAATGGATCCCCAATAAATCCCATTTTGCCAATTGCATGGAGTAAGTCTTTTGTGTGGTCTCTCCCTCCGACGCTCCACCGGACCCCCCTTACATTATGAGACTTGTTTAAAAGTATAAATGAATTAAATATTTGAGCTGCAATGATGAAAAAAAATGGTAGTGGGAAAAAAATGAACATGCTCAAGAAAAAGAGAGATGAGCAATATTCATACAGATGGTAAGGCCAGAAACCTGGTTCCAAAGGGAGTCATGGCTGGGATTCCCAATTTGCATAAATGGTGGAGTGTTTTTATAATATTGGCTGTAGGGCAAGTGATATGGCTTGGATATGGTTTTGGATCTGTTCTCAAAAGTTTCATGCTGAAGCTTGGTCCCCAGTGCTGAGGTGATGGACCTTGAAGAGGTGGGACCTAATGGAAACTAATTAGGTCTTTGGGGCCATCACCCTTGGAGGCGATTGCTGCTGGTATCACAGAGGGAATTCTCCCAAAAGCTAGTTTTAAAAAGAGCAAGCCTGGGGCTGGGGATGTGGCTCAAGTGGTAGTGCGCTTGCCTGGCATGCTTGCGGCCAAAACCGCAACCTCAGCACCACAAACAAACAAAGATGTTGTGTCTGCCAATAACTAAAAAATAAATATTAAAAATCTCTCTCACTCTCTCTTTAAAAAAATAAATAAAAAATAAAATTCATCATAAATTGTATTCAAAATATCTTTAAAAAAATAAATAAATAAAGTACCCAGCCTCTATCATTTTGTATTATTTCTGTTATAACAACAAAAAAATGGAGTAATGCAAGTCTGAAGCAAACTGAATTCACTGATGAGGGGACTTTTATGTAAGCCCCAAACTTTAAGGAGTCTTGTGGTTACCACGTTTGATCTCAGGACCCAACCTCCATGTAAAGAAATCAACACCTCCCCTGCTGAAGAGAGATACCATGTTTTTGTTTTGTTTTTGTTTTTGTTTTTTGCTTCTAGGTGCTGGGAATGTATTTTATTTTTATGAAAATTGAGAGGAGGGGCTGGGGATGTGGCTCAAGTGGTAGCGCACTCACCTGGCATGCGTGGGCCCAGTTCGATCCTCAGCACCACATACAAACAAGGATGTTGTGTCTGCCGAGAACTGAAAAAATAAATATTAAAAAAAAAATTCTCTTTCTGTCTCTCTCTCTCTCTGTCTCTCTTTAAAAAAAATAAAAAATAAAATAAAATTAATTAATTAATTTTTTTAAAAAAAGAAAATTGAGAGGAACTATGAGAATACGAAATCATCAAATAAACTGGTTGTAGAGAGAAAAAAAAAGTTGTATTTTAATGCTTGTTGTCCAAATTGAAGGTGTGAGTCAACCTTCAATATGTTTATAGCGATATACAATATTTCTTAAATAAAGAGAAAGAAAAAAAAGGGAGAGTGTGATATGTTACAAGGTTATCACTTGCACTTTAAGTTTGTGAGACAAAATTTTCTGAAAGGGCAACATGATCACTAAATTTTTGCTCTCATCAGATTGTAATCTCAGGGAAACTTGTCCTCCATTAAGAGCAAAGACTGGCCAGGCATGGTGGTGCATGCCTGTAATCCCAGCTACTCAGGAGGCTAAAGCAAGAGGATTGCAAGTTTAAGGCCAGACTGGGCAATTAAGCAAGCCATTAGAAACTTAGCAAGTCTCTATTTTGAGGATTGAATTCAGGGGCGCTTTACCACTGAGCTACATCACCAGATCTTTTATATTTTTTATATTGAGAATAGGTCTAGATAAGTTGCTAAGGCTGGCCTTGAACTTGATATACTCCTGCCTCAACTTCCCAAATCACTGGGATTACAGGAATGCCCCACCACACCCAGCTGTAAAACCCTAAATGAAAAGGACTGGGATGGAGCTCAGTGGTAGAATGCCCCTGGGTTCAATCCCTAGTAGAAAGGAAGGAAGAGAAAGAGAGACAGAAGCATAAGCTACTCCAAAGGGAGCTGAGTCCATCAAGAAGGTATAGAAGAGAAATCACTGAGGTCAGGATTTGGGGATTGGAATTCTTCCAGTACTTAAGATTTGGGAAAGAGGGAGAAAACTGCAAGAAAACAGGCTGTCTTACCAAGGTGGATGGATTCCCTTACAAGAGCCAAATACCAGAGCTCCTGTGGCACAATTGGTTAGTAAGCAGTACTTAGAAGAGAAGCAGAAGGCTTCCTAGCTAACAGGACAACCTCCCAGAAACTTTCTCTCACCTGTCCGCAAACCCTTTTATCTTCATTGATAAGCACCTTGTGTATATGTCTTGGATTAGCATCAGAGACCTAGTATATCAGTCTCATGTGCTGTGGCACCCTGTGAATCATGCTTCCCTATTGCTGAGTGATTTTTTAGTTTCTGTCATCAAGAAGTAGTCTGTCTAGTGGGGCACGATGGTGCATATCTGTAATCCCAGTGGCTCAGGAGGCTGAGGCAGGAGGATTACAAGTTCAAAGCCAGCCTTAGTAACAGTGAGGTGCTAAATGACTCAGTGAGTCCATGTCTCTAATAAAATACAAAATAGGCCCAAGGATGTGACTCAGTGGACTAGTGCCCCTGAGTTCAATCCCGGGTACCCTCTCCCTACCCCCAAAAAAGAAGTAGTCTGTCTCCTCATCCCCTGAGTCTAGACTGGCCTTGGGATTTGATTTTTTTTCCTTCTTTCTTTCTTTTCCTTTCTTTCTTCGTGTGTGTGTTTCTGTGTGTGTGTGTGTGTTTGTGTGTGTGTGTGTGTTTGTGTGTGTGTGTGTGTTTGTGAGGTCCTGGGGATTGAACCCAAGAATGCTTTGCTATTGATCTATCATCCCCAGGCATTTTTATTTTTTATTTCAAAACAGGGTCTGAGTTGTCCAGGCTGGCCTTGAGATTGTGATTCTCCTGCCTCAGGCTTCCAAACTGCTGGGATTACATGTGGGCAATACAGAACCCACCTGAGATTTGCTTTGACCAACAGGGTACTTATCCTTTGGAACTTCCCAACCAAAAACCTTAAGGAGTCTTGTGATTATCACTTTTGATCTCAGGACCCAACCCCAATGTAAAGAAGTCAACACCTCCCCTGCTGAAGAGAGATACCGTGTTTTTTTTTTTTTTTGCTTCTAGGTGCTGAGAATCAAACCCAGGGCATTGCCACAGGAAGCAGGTACTCTATCACTCAGCTATACCCCAACCCTGGGCCATGTCTTTCTTTAAGAGAAAGTTGTTAAATGTTTACCAACCCTGGAAGGGAAGGAAACATCACTATTTCCTTTTGTAACTTTTGAACTTTTAAACATTTAAATATCACCTGTCTGAAAACAGAAAATGAACTTATTTTTAAAACATATTTTAAACATGTGGCCAAATAGAGAAAAATAAAATGAGGCAGAAAGAATATGTTGATGAGGGTCCAGGGAGAAGAGAAGGCACACCTATACCTACATCTATCTGTTACAGTTTGACTACGGATAGTGTCCCCCAAAGGTCTAGGTATAAAAGTTTGTTCCCTGGAGCTGCAGTACTGGGAGGTGCTGTGGACCTTTAAGGGGTTCTTAGATAATCAGGGGCATGCCCGTGGAGGGGAATGTGTTACCCCAGTGCAAGGCTTCCCAATCTTGAACTTGAACATTCAGAACCATGAACCATAATAAACTTATCTTTACTTCATAAATATCCTGTGTCAGGTATTTTGTTATAGAAATGCAAAGCTACATAGCACATCTGTGAGACCAGGCATAAGCCTGACTGGTCTGCAGCCAGCAATGCTGAGTGATAAATTCCACATGTACTGGTTTCCTCCTCTACTCAAGAAGCCCTGATTATACAATCTGACTAGTCATCAGCCCCTCAGGGCTGCTTCTGATCAAGCCTGACTTTTAGGATAATCACAGAACCAGGGTGAACCAGTTCTCCCATTTCCAAGGATTCAGGGATCAACCTCCATGTGCACCAGTCTGTTAGAATGCATTTCATGCTGGTACTCCTGAGTTAAGCAAGCTTTCCAGGTATAGAATGGACTCACCAAAATGACATCCAGTTACTTATTCAGCAGGAGATTAATCTACTGATGAGGTTAGACCCTTCATGGTTCATTCATTTCTCCAAATCCCCACTTCTGAACATTGCCTCACTGGGGAACAGGGCTTCAACACATGAGTGTTTGGGGGACATGCCATCTCCAAACCATAATGATCCCTCCATTTTTTCTAAACCATCTCTATCAGGACACATGTACAGCAATCAACCTCAAAGTTCTCCCATCACAGGAAGTAAGGCCATCACTTGATACTTTTCAGATAGCCACTGGACACATAATTCCCAACTATCACCCTCACAGAACTTTTGAATTTGCTGTAGCTCTCTCGTTTCCACCTGGAAATCTTCTCCTCTTTCGAGGACTTATGTGTTTATATTGTGCCCACTTGGATTATGTCTCTATCTGAAGCTCCATACCCTTAAATCTCACAAGGAGTCACTTTTGTCAGGTAAGGCCATATTCAAAGATTCCAAGAGTTAGAGTGAAAGAGTAAAAGAAATTGAAGTTAAAATGTAAAGGACCAGGTATTGTAAGGTTTCTAAGCTGCAAAGCCTGAGTTAAAATGTAAAGGACCAGGTATTGTTAAGTTTCTATGCTATACTCAAAGCCTGAAATTCCTGTAGCTGTTAGGACAATTCCCGGGACTGCCCATTAGATAATACCCCCTGACCACTTAGTTGTTTAACAACTTGGACCCAGTGCAGTTCGGCACGTAGGCACCTCAGGGCCCAAACCAATCAGTTTGAATGTATCCCCCTCCTTAGGACTGACCTATCACTCTCGCCCGACCTGTTCCCGCCAATGAATTTGCTAATCATGTTTGAGAGTTGTTGTTTGATTTTCCCACACCTCATGATGATTTGCTCTGATGTATGCAAAGCCCCCGCCCTCCCCAAAAAGTGTACTTAAGCACTGCTCAACCCCTGCTCGGGGCTCTTGGCCGCTCTCCCCTCTTGAGTGAGCCTGGAGCCCCAGCGCACTAGATCCTCAATAAACCCCCTTTTGATGTTGCATGAGTCGGCCTCTTGGTGGTCTCTTCCTCCATCATTCGCCGGACCCTTACATTTGGTGCATTGGCCGGGAATCCCGCAGCGCCAGACAAGGAGACCCCAACGGACTCCTCTAGGGGTAAGTAAGGCGCCTTTTTCCTTTTTCTTGCGATCGCTCGGAGTTTCAGTTTAAGGGTTGGCAGAGTGGCTGCCGGCCTTGGAGGACTTGGGAAACTGGGGGACGGAAGCACCCTCAACTCAGGTGTATTCAGTGACTCTGCTGCCAACCCATCAGGTTCTGCTGGCTACTCAGTTTTGTTCATTGTCTCGTGTTGAGTTTACTGTCTGCCTTTAGGGTACTCGTGTTAAATGTTTACTATTTGTCTTTATCGTCTGTGTCGCATTTGTGTCGTTACTGTCACTGTGTGTATTTCCCATTATGGGACAAAGCCATTCCATGCCTCTGTCCCTGACCCTTGATCATTGGACGGATGCCAGCTCAAGGGCCCAGAATCTTTCTTTTTCAGTGAAACGCTGGACCTGGCAGACTCTCTGCGCTTCAGAATGGCCCACCCTCGGAGTTGAATGGCCCCCAGAAGGATCCTTCCACCTCCCTCTAATCCGCAAAGTCAGAGATATTGTCTTTCAGCCGGGGCCACATGGCCATCCAGATCAACAGCCATATATCTTAACCTGGCAGGATCTCTGCGAATTTCCTCCCACATGGGTGAATCCCTTCCTTGTTCCAGCCCCCACTCCAACCCCTTCCCCCACCCGACTCACAGGGTTAGTCGAGTTGCTGATGTTCTCACACCAGCCCACTTGGGATGACTGCCAACAACTCCTGGGGACTCTCTTCACAACAGAGGAAAGGGAGAAAATCCTCTTGGAAGCCAGAAAGAATATTCTTGGACCAGATGGGCGACCAACCCAACTTCTCAACATCATCAAAGCTGGCTTCCTCTTAAACTGACCCAACTGGGACCCCAACACCTTTGAAGGTAGGGAGCATCTGTCCACTTACTGCTGGGCTCTTATAGTGGGTTTCCGAGCGGCCGCCAGGCGGCCAACTAATTTGGCCAAGGTAAGAGAGATTATCCAGGGGCCTAATGAATCTCCCTCAATGTTTCTGGAGAAAATTATGGAAGCACATAGGAGATATGCTCCCTTTGATCCTCAGGCAGAGAACCAAAAAGCATCTGTTGCAATGGCCCTTAACGGGCAGGCTGCCCTAGATATTAAGAAAAAGTTACAACGTTTAGACGGATTGCAAGATAGGACCTTAAGAGATTTAGTTAGAGAAGCTGAGAAAGTATATTATAAGAGAGAAACTGAGGAAGAGAGGGAACAGAGGAGGGAGAAGGAAAGGGAACAAAAGGAAGATAAAAGGAGCAAAAGGCAGACTAAAGTATTGGCAAAGGTCCTGGTCACAGCCGCAGATAGGCCAGAAGTTAAAAAGCAGGGAGACAGGAAGGGATACCTGGGCCCACACCAAAAGCTGCCCCTGGCCTCGGATCAATGTGCCTACTGTAAAGAAAAAGGACACTGGGCCAAAGAATGCCCCAAAAAGAGGCAGCCACGCCAGCCTGCCATGCTGACTCTAGAAGATGACTAGGAAAGTCGGGGCTCGGATCCCCTCCCCGAGCTCAGGGTAACATTTGAAGTGGAGGGGACCCCAGTGAACTTTGAAATAGAATACAGGATCAGTATATTCAGCCCTTAAGACCCCACTGGGCCTTCTATCTAATAAAAGGTCCTTAGTTCAAGGGGCTAATGGCAGTAGATATCGGGCTTGGACAACAAAGAGGACTATGGACCTAGGAAAGGGAAAAGTTCATCACTCTTTCCTAGTAATCCCAGAATGCCAGGCCCCATTAATGGGCAGGGATCTGCTCACCAAACTCCAGGCTAAAATTACCCTTAACCCTGATGGTCCCTAAGTGGAGTTTCAAAATCCTTCAGTAAAAACTCCCATAGTTATGGCTTTGACTATGTCAGTAGAAGATGAACATCAACTCTTCACGCCCCCAGGGACTGATCAAACAGGCAAACTACCCCAGAAATGGATAAAAGATTATCCTGATGCCTGGGCAGAAACTGCTGGGTTAGGCCTAGCCATAAAACAACCTCCAATAGTAGTAGAATTAAAAAGCCTCTAAGTAAAGAAGCTAGGGAGGGGATAAGGCCCCATATTCAGAAATACCTGGCTCTTGGGGTCCTAAGGCCCTGTCAATCGGCCTGGAATACCCCCCCCCCCCCGCTACCAGTAAGAAAACCAGGAACTGGGGACTACTGTCTTGTTCAAGACCTAAGAGAGATCAACAACAGAGTACAGGACATTCACCCCATGGTACCAAGTCCATATAATTTACTTAGCACTCTGAATCCCAAGCGGAAATGGTACACTGTGCTGGACTTAAAAGATGCTTTCTTCTGCTTGCCCCTGCATAAGGACAGTCAATTGTTGTTTGCTTTCGAGTGGATAGACCCAGAAACAGGAACATCTGGTCAACTAACCTGGACTAGACTCCCACAGGGGTTCAAAAACTCTCCCACTCTCTTTGATGAAGCTCTCCACAGGGACCTCAACGACTTCAGAACTGCACACCCCGAAGTCACCCTACTCCAATATGTGGATGATCTGCTGCTGGAAGCCAACACCAAGGAGAACTGTGAGTCTGGGACCCAAGCACTATTATCCGAGCTTGCTCAGCTCGGATATAGGGCTTCTGCCAAAAAGGCCCAAATTTGTCAACAAGAAGTAATCTTCCTGGGTTATTCTCTTAGGGGTGGCAGACGATGGCTCACTGAGCCCAGAAAACGAACCGTTGTGCAGATACAGCCCCCATTTAATAAGAGACAACTCAGAGAGTTTCTTGGGACTGCCGGCTTTTGCAGGTTATGGATTCCTGGGTTTGCGTTCTTAGCTGCTCCTTTATACCTGCTGATAAAGGGGGATGCCCAGTTCCAATGGACCCCTGAACACCAACAGGCTTTTGATAATATCAAAAAGGCGCTGCTATCTGCTCTGGCCTTAGCACTCCCAGATGTAGAAAAACCCTTCACTCTCTACATGAAGGAAAAGAAAGGAATAGCACGGGGAGTGCTCACTCAGAGTTTGGGGCCTTGGAAAAGGCCAATGGCATACTTACCAAAAAAACTGGACCCAGTGGCTAGTGGGTGGCCCCATTATCTAAAGGCTATAACAGCGGCAGCCCTTCTAATAAAGGATGCTGATAAATTAACATTGGGACAGAAGCTGACCATTATAGCCCCCCATGCCCCGGAGAGCATCATCCGTCAGCCTCCAGACAGGTGGCTATCAAACTCCAGAATAACCCACTACCAGAGCCTCTTGCTTGTCAAAGACAGAATAACACTGGGACCCCCTGCTCCACTCAACCCGGCTACATTGCTGCCAGAAGAATCATCAGGACCCGTCGCTCATGATTGTCAACACATACTGGCAGAGGAGACCAGTGTACGAGGAGACCTAAAGGATCAGCCACTGTCTTGCCCTGAGGTCATATGGTTTACGGACGGGAGCAGCTTCCTCCAAGACTGTAAGCGGCGGGCTGGAGCAGCAGTAGTTAGCAAAACTAATGTCATCTGGTCCTCTGGTCTCCCAGAAGGGACATCGGCTCAAAAAGCAGAACTAATTGCCCTTACGAAAGCACTGGAACTAGCAACAGGCAAAAGGGCCACCATATACACTGATAGCCGCTATGCATTTGCCACTGCTCATATGCACGGGGCTGTTTACCAGCAAAGGGGGCTATTAACCTCCACCGGGAAGGAAATAAAGAACAAAGATGAGATCCTCCGCCTTCTCTCGGCAGTAAAAGGCCCTAAAGAACTAGCTATAGTGCACTGTCAGGGGCACCAGAAGGGGACCGACCCTGTGGCAGTTGGAAACAGACGGGCAGATGAGGAAGCTAAGTTGGCAGCCCTAAACGGAGTGACCCTGTTAACTGTTTCCACGCGGGGGGAACAACAACCAGGAGACTTGGCTACACAAGAACCTTCAGGCAACTTATCGTCTGGGGACACAGATACAGAACTCTGGGACCCTACAGAGCCAAGTTTACAATTTCAAAAAGCCCAACTTTACATCAAAGACGTACACCAGCTCATCCATTTAGGCTCAAAGAAGTTACAGGCACTCTTAAAGGACCAAAGAAATGACTTATTATTGACTGACTCACAGAGGAAAGAAATAGCTGAGCAGGTGACTAGAGCTTGTCAAGTCTGCCAATTAGTTAATGCATACCCATCCAAGCTTCCTGCAGGGAGGCACTTGCGAGGAACCAGACCAGGACAATTCTGAGAAGTGACTTTACTGAAATTAAGCCAGCAAGGTATGGACTTAAGTATCTCCTAGTCTTTGTAGATACTTTTTCAGGATGGGTCAAAGCCTTCCCCACGAGGAAAGAAATGGCTCAGATGGTGGTCAAAAAGATCCTAGAAGACATCTTTCCAAGATTCGGATTGCCTAAGGTAATGGGGTCCGATAACGGACTGGCGTTTGTGGCCCAGGTAAGTCAGGGATTGGCCAGGACCCTGGGGATTAATTGGAAGTTACATTGTGCTTATAGACCCCAGCGTTCAGGACAGGTAGAAAGGATAAATAGAACCATCAAAGAGACCTTAAGGAAATTAAGCTTGGAGACCAGCATAAAAGATTGGACTATGCTCCTACCTTATGCACTGTTTCATGCAGGAAATACCCCCTCCACCTCTTTATGTAACCTCACCCCTTATGAGATTCTCTATGGTTCCCCTCCTCCAGTAAGGGACCTAACCCCAACTCTGAGACTTAATGATTCCTTTCACACCCCCTTGATTAATGGTTCAATTTAAATTGGGTAAACAGATAAAGGTAAATGTCTTTAAAATTAAGTTTATAAGTTTTTCTAGGTGCTCAAAAATAAAACCTAATAAAATGTTGATGTCTATGAAATAATCTGCTTAAATTCAAAAATTTACAAGTATTGTTTCAAAATGTGAACAGAAGGAGGTTAACAGATGGGAAAGAGAAACTAGAAGGTTCTAGATATGGATTTAATAGAGGGAAAATGTGTTTCTGGATAAGAGAGTCTATGTAATTAAGTAATTAAGAGGGTTTAAGTAAGTGATAAAGAAGGTCTGTGTAAGTTGGTTATAAGTGTAAGTTTTTGAGCAAGTAATCTCAAAAAAATTAAAAATTATACAACTATGGTTAAACAGCAACTGTTATTTTTCAATATTGTAATGTTATTTGTTTAAAAGCTAACCTTGGTTAATATAAAATCATCAATGGAATTATGGTGCTATTAATCTTCCAGGTATACAAGTCTATAAGGTAGAAGCTTCAAAAGAGCATTATATCAAGCTGGTATTCTAAAGTTGTATGGTAATTTTTGGCTCAAAAAGAAAAACACGTTGGAGATTTATTTATATCATTTGTGTTCTATAACTGGACTTGTTATCAATAAGATATGTAAAGTTCTATGTTACTTTTTACACTGAGATACAATTTAAATGTATTTTTAAGTTAATGAGAGCCTAATCTGTGTGAAGGTTTTATTGCAAAACACAAAAATACTTTGATACTTTTCTACAAAAGGTTAAAAGCTTTCAGACTTTCTTTAATTCATGTTTTAGATGTGATATTATGCTGTGTTAGCTAATGTTCATGTTCAAGAGAATGGACAACTTTGGGTACCATTATTCTGCAGATCACATTGCCATATAAATGTCGGCTTATGGGGCTGGCAGGGATGGGCATAGCTCTTGCTTAGCATGTGCAAGGCCCTGGGTTCAGTCCCCAATGTTGAAAAACAACAATAATGATTTTTTTCTTTGTTTTTAGATGTAAGCTTACATATGCACATTTTATTGATAACAAAGACTAGGATTACTGAATGGATTTTTTTTTTTTAATCACACTTGAGGATGTTTTAGATCCAGGACTTTGAAGAACAAGAGCCTTAGAAACCTCCATCTGGCACTTTCTCCATAGGCTTCAAAGAGTCATTTGCTCTTCCAGATGGTGTTTTAATGTCTATGCATAAATCTGGGTACACACAATAACACACAGGACTCATGTTTAGGTGTAAACACAGAGGAATACCAAAGATAAAAAAGAGCCAAACCTCAACCAGTCTTTACTTGTAATTCAGTAGACGTGAAAAGAAAAACCCTCAAGTGGCAGACAGAAAATCTGTGGTCTAATGTTGGGACTCGGCTACAGTTTATTCCTGGGCAACTGTGACTGAGCTCTATACTGTGTTGATGATGTGCATTTTTCTCAGTCTTCTGTAATGGAATAAAGACATGTTTACACAGAATTAAAATAATGTAGCCATTTTGGTCAGAGGACCATTGTTGTGGTTGGATTTTGAATGTCCCCCCAAAGCTCATGTGTTGGGGTTTTGTCCCCAGTCTATGAAGCTATTGGGAGGTGATGGAACATTTAGGTGGGGACTTGTGATGGTTTGGATGTGGGTGTCCCCCAAAAACGCATGTATGAGACAATGCAAGAGGGCTTAGGGGTGAAATGATTGGGTTATGAGATTCTTAACCAATCAGTGAATTAATCCCCTGGTAAGGATTAACTGAGTGGTAACTGAAGGCAGGTAGGGTGTGGCTAGAAGAAGCAGGTTATTGGGGGCATATCTTTTGGGCATAAATTTTGTATTTGGGGCTGGGGATGTGGCTCAAGTGGTAGCACGCTTGCCTGACATGCATGCAGCCTGGGTTCCATCCTCAGCACCACATACAAATAAAGATGTTGTGTCTGCCGAAAACTAAAAAATAAATATTAAAATTCTCTCTCTCTCTCTCTCTCTCTCTCTCTTAAAAAAATTGTATTTGGAGAATGGAGTATTTTTCTCTCTCTCTCTGCTTCCTGATCATGTCCTGAGGCACTTTACTCTTCTAGCAAGATGCTCTGCCTCACCTCAAGCCCCGGGGAGTGAAGTTGGCCTTCTGAGGGCTGAGACCTCTGAAACCATGAGCCCCAAATAAACTTTTCCTCCTCTAATTGTTCTTGGCAGGTCATTTAGTCACAGTGTTGTAGGGACAAACGAGGCAAGGCACCGAAGATAGCAGGAAACAGTTTTATTTGGCTGCAGCCAGGTTCAGAGGGCACAGCTTTTGCTGTAATCAATCAATCCCCTGAACCCCGAATTCAGGGAGTTTCAGAGTTTCATACCCAGCATGTAAGGGGAGGGGCTCAGAAGTTCACAGTCTGCAGAAGTTCACACAAAAGCAGCTTTTTATCTCACTGTTTGGGGCAAGTTAACTCTTCAAGGACAACTCCTGAGAGGGGGAGAGCTTCTTCTCCCCTTTCTTTCCTCCCCCTGCTGCTGTTACCATGGAGTAACTTCTCTTAAAAAATGTAGACATCTCTGTGAAGTCCAGCTCAAGGCCAGAGGCCTTGTTTGCACATTTCCACAAACTACTATACTAGATATGTTTGTGAAAAACTAGTCAGGGGGTGTCCAGCCATGGTGAAGTTTTCTGGAGAAGCCCAGTTAAGAATTGTTTGTGGAGAAAGTGGGGGGCCACTTCCACAGCAGTGAAAAATCTGACTACAACAGGCTAATGGAAGAAAGTTGGGACATTGGTTGGAGGTGTGCACTGGAAAGGGACATTGGGATCCTGTCCTCTTCCTAGTTCTCTCTGCTTCCTGGCCCTTTGCTATAAACAGCTTCCTTCACCATCTCTCCTGTCCTGGTGCCCTGTGCTCCCACAGGCCCAAAGGCAATGGGATCAAGTTGCCATGGACTGAAACCTCTGACTTGTGAGCCAAAATAAGCCTTTCTTCCTTTTAAGTTGTTTAACTCAGGTAGTTTATCACAGTGATTGAGAACTTACTAGCACAGTCTTGGAAGGGCTTCGTATCAGTTGAGTTCTTTTCCATTACAAACCAGCTCTTCCATTCCAGATTGCTAACTGTGAATCTAACCATAAATCTTCCTGGATGTGGCCCCAGGTTATGGCATCAGACTGGGCTGAATTTCCTCTCTACTACCTAGTCATATTGAGAGACTTAGTCTCCTGAATGGGAAAGTTGGGGTTTGGGGGCAGGGGGAGGTTGTGTGTTTTTCAGTAGTTTTACAACTTTGATAATAAGCAGTTAGTTCTCCACCCCATGGACTGTGGATTTTTGGAAATGAAAATTGTGAAGGGAACATACAGCTTATTTAGTGAATCTTCATACTTATTACATTTCCTGGACAACCACACACATGGAAACCATATGAAACATTTCTTAATCATTTGGCCCAGATAGTTTTGCTGAGCCTGGTATCATTGCACACATCTGGAGTCTCCATCACCCTCCTGGTAGATTTCCAGATCTTTTTCAGATCTGAGTGCCTAAAGGATACACTTTTTGACTTTGTTTTGTTTGGCAATGTGAGGATGGAAACCCAGGACCTCATGCATGCTAGGCAAGCACTCTACCCCTGAGCCCAGCCCACAGACTTCTGGAAGCCCATTCCGTGGATGCATTTTTGAATATTGATGATATATTCTCGAGTCACCACCTCATCGAGGACAGTTGGCATTTCTTCTTACTCCTGCCTTTGCAGGAGCCATTCTGCTGAGTCCAGTTTAGAAAGGAAGAACCTGAGGGATGTAAAAAAGTCAGCTGTTTATTTAGTACACAAAGAATCTTCTTTGGGGCCCCAAGCCATCTTGTACAGAAACTTTCTACAGAATTTCTAGCATTGGTGACTCATGTTCCCCAAACCCTTTGTTTAGAGATCAACCCAATCACTGGCCAATTGTTACAAGGTAGGTTAAGTGAGGCTTCCTCATAGTCTTTTGGCCTCTGTGACCACCACTCACATCCCAAAGCAATATCACTGGCTCCTACTCCAAATCCATTGTCACCACAGAATTATCCCACTTTTCTAGTTTTTTGGTAGAAGGATGGTATTTCTAGTTTTTTCATTCATGTAGTAAACTGATGCTTACTCTGTGTCAGAAACAATGCTTGCCTTCAAGGAGGCAAGGTTATAGGGAGAGAGATACAGATACTACCAAATAGAAGGCCAGGATAAAGGCTACCTTGGACTCTGGTGACCCATTGAGGAGGAGCATTGGCCAGCTAGTAGAGGCAGGGAGGGCTTTGGGAAGAACTGAATGCCGGCACTGAAAGCTACTAAGCAGTTCACTGTGTACCTTTCTTTTATATGGTAATGCTTTTCATTATAAAAAAATTAACTCACTGGTAAAAAAAATTTGGAAAAATCAGATATAGAAAACATTATCTATGCCTTCATGGTCCAAATATATCTTTGATTTAATTTTTTTATTTTAATGCTGTATTTTATTTAACCCAGTACATTAAAATTATCATTTCAGTAGGTCATCACATAAAAGTAATCTCATTATTAATAAGATATCCATGCTACATCTTATAAATCTGGTATGTGTCCCATGCTTATAGCACAACTCAATTAAGACTAGCCACAAGACATTTTAAATTTTCAAGACACTTCCTTCTTTTTTCCTTATTCTATACTTCTATTCTTTTTTCTATGTATAGACATTTTTTCTCTTGAGGAGATTTCATTTTAACATGCAAATTTTACATGCAAACCCCATCTTCCAATCCTTAAAACTTTAGCTGATCATCAGTACATAGATTTGGAAATCCATGTGACATCACTACTTCATACAAATTCCTTGACTATGTGTTTTATTGTGGTGGTGGTGGTCATATAGGGGATTGAATCCAGGGGCACTCTACCACTAAGGTACATCCTCAGCACCCCCTTTTTTTAAATGCTTTTATTTATTTATTTTTATGTGGTACTGAGGATCAAACCCAGGTCCTCGCATGTGCTAGGCTCAGCCCTTTTAATTTTTCCTTTTGATACAAGGTCTCACAAAGTTACTGAGGCTGGTCTCAAACTTGCATTCCTCCTGCCTCAGCCTCTCAAATTGCTGGGATTTGCACTGCCATGTCTGGTTAATTCATTCTTTTTAATGAACAATTCTGTGTATTTTGAAAAACACATTTAGTTATATAATGACCACTACAAGTAAGATGCATATGAGTCCCATCAGTTTCCCCAAATTTTCATGCCTGTTTGTATTCAAACCCTTTGACCACACTTACCCACACTTTTGTCCGTATAATTTTGTCTTTTTCAGAATGTCATAAAAATAAAATATTTTAATATGTAGTCTTTCGAATCTGGCTCCCTTCATTTAGAAAAATATATGTGATATTCATATGTGTTGCATGAAGCAGTGCATTCATTCTCATCATTGAATGGATGCATTGCTATTTGTTTATCCATTCACCAGTTTTTGAATATTTGAGTTGTTTTAGTGATTATAAATAGAGCTATGATAAGCATTCATTTATATTTTGTTTTAAGTATTTGTTTTCATACATAAAAATGTAAAGACCAGCTGGAGAGTGTAGCTCAGTGTTTAAGCATGTGTTTAGCATGCATGAGGCTCTGAGTTCATTCCCCATATTGGAAAGAAAGGAAAGAAAAGGAAGAAAAAATAAAAGAAAGGGAGGAAGAAAGGAAAGAAATCCACAAAAAAAAACCATTTTTAGTTCATGATCTCCATTGGCCCATGGGACACAATCTGGTGATTCCTGTCCTAAATAATTTTTTTGGCATAAATTTCATAATATTCCTTTTTTGTCCTTTTAATGCCTGTCGATTCTATAAAGATGTTGCCTTCCTGGTATTGGTAATTTGTATATTCTCTCTTTTTTCCTACTCAGTCTACTTAGAGATTTATCAATTTTTTATTGCTTTTCTCAAAGAAGCAGCTTTGGTTTTTTATTGGCTTTCTCTATTGATTTTCAGTTATCATTTTCAAATTTGTTTTTATATTTATTTTCTTCTTTCTGGATGCTTTGGATTTAATATGCCTTTCTTTTTCTGGTTTCTGAAGGAGGAAACCTTGATCATTAATTTGAGACCTTTCTTCTTAGTTCTCTGAATTTCCCTCTGAGTTGTGCTACTCAACCTCTTGAGTAGCTAGAACTACAGGCACAAGTAGCCATGCTGGGTTAAACTATTTTGATTCCCATTTTCTGTTCTCTTTCTGTAATAGCTATATACAGATTTAGTTTATTTTTGTCTGTCCATTTCATCCATTTAGGGTGGTTTACAAGATTCTTAGTCCAAGGACATTCCTTCCTATCAGTTTAATATGGTATAATTTCTTTAATAGATAACTTTTTTTTTCCTCAGTGTTCCTCTGAATTTTTTTGTTGTCTTTGTCTATCATTATTGTAAAATTTTCCTTCGGTTCTTTTTCCCCTCATCACCCAATCATCAATAATAACTGCCTCCCTCCACCCCCATTACACACACACACACACACACCTTATTTATTTTCCCCCTAGGTGCTGGGGGTAGAATGCAAGTGCTCTACCACTGAGCGTCTCTCCCAGCCTCAGAGCTTTTTGGTTTGTTTTCATTTCGGGTGGGGGTGCTGAGGAATTTACCAAGACCTTGCCTGTGCTAACTAAGAGCTGCATCATTGAGCTGCACCCTCAACCCCCTATTCTTTTTTTTTTTTTTTTAACTTCTTTCTTCCTAAAATGGTACTTTGTGAAGACAGCTACCACAAAAACCATCCGACCTTTAATTCTCTTTCTTGACTCTGACACTCTGGCATCCACCATGCGGCCTGCGCAATGGTTTCATTAATGAGGTTCTAGGCATAAAATTAGTTAGAAGAGATCGAAATAAAACACACAGACTCAGTTACCTTATTTCTATTGCTAGGTCCGAGACGGCTCCCCTCTCTGGTTCCCTCCTCTAACCGCCCAGCAGGGCAGCAAGGATTACTCAGGGCTAGCAGGAGAGAGAGAGTGAACACACTGGGGAGTAGCCTTTTATTGGGGAACAAGAGATTCAGGGGAGAATTCCATCCAATGAAGGTTGAGGGGGGGCTGCACTCCAAGGTCAGGGTCAGTGATTGGGTCCCCGGGGTCAGTGGTCAGGCACACCCCCACACGGATGGGCTCTCTTATCAGGAAAGGGCCGGGAAAGCTTCGACACAGCCAAAGCGCCTCAGACCCGTAACGGGAGCCACCCAATCACGTGTCAGAAATGGCTTCCTACACTGGCACACACCTATAACCCCGGTAACTAAAGAGGCTGAGGCAAGAGGATCACAAGTTCAAGCCAGCCTCAGTAACTTAGCAAAACAATGTCTCAAAATAAAAATAAAATCCAGGCACAGTGGCGCCTGCCTTTAATCCCAGTGACTCAGGAGGCTGAAGCAGGAGGATCACAAGTTCAAGGCTCACCTCAGCAACTTAGTGAGGCCCTAAGCAATTTAGCAAGACCCTGTCTCAAAACAAAAAATGAAAAGGGCTGGGGATGAAGTTCAGTGGTAAAACATCCGTCAGTTAAATTCCAGTACATTGGGGCAGGGGTGTCTCTTTCTTAATCAGTGTTCAAATCAATATTTAATGAGCCAGTAGAGGTGCACACTGTAATCCCAGCAGCTCAGAAGGCTGAGACTGGAGGATTGCAAATTCAAAGCCAGCTTCAGCAGCAGTGAGGTACTAAGCAACTCAGTGAGACCCTGTCTCTAAATAAAATACAAACAAGGGCTGGGGATGTGGCTCAGTGACTGAGTGCCCCTGAATTCAATCAAAATATTGAATGAATTTCTCAATATTTATACACTAAAAATGATAGTTTCTTTTGTGAGGTGATTTTGATCAGTCAGAAGCTCATTAATACCTTTGTTCCCTCTCAAATGAAGCTTCTCTCTGTAAAAGTTTGAGCTGGAAACATTAGCAATAGCTCATTAATAACATTATTATTATTTTTGAGAATATGAGGAGATACAGATTTGGCCAATCATAATTATTCTAGGTCAGTCAGAAATTCTACTTTCACTTTCTTAATGTCATTCAATGATTAGAAGTTGTAAATTTTGATGTAGCTCAATTTTTCAGTTTTTTAACTTTCTAGTTAGAGTTTTTTATACTCTATGTAATAAATCTTTAGTTTATGCCAAATTTATTCATTTCTGGATGCTTTATAGAATTATTTGTTATATTTAGGTCTATGAACCATCTCAGATTATTTTTCATGACTGGTGGGAGTAGGGATAAAGATTTAAGTTCTTCCAGGCTAGGGCTGGGGCTCAGTGGCAGAGCACTTGCCTTGCACTTGTGAGGCACTGGGTTTGTTCCTTAGTACTACATAAAAATAAATAAATAAAATTAAGGCATCCTGTCCAACTACCAAAAAAAAAAAAAAGAAAGAAAGAAAGGCTTATGTTTTTCCACACAAACAACTATTTATTTCTGTACCATTTATTAAAAATATATTTATTTTTCTTTGTATTTTTTTTTTGAATTTTTAATATTTATTTTTTAGTTCTCGGCGGACACAACATCTTTGTTGGTATGTGGTGCTGAGGATCGAACCCGGGCCGCACGCATGCCAGGTGAGCACGCTACCGCTTGAGCCACATCCCCAGCCCCTTTCTTTGTATTTTTTATAATGAGTTTTGCTCAAGATTTATGAGTTTATTAATCTTTTTAAAATGTATTTATTCTAATCAGATATATATGACAGCAGAATGCTCTTTTGATTCATCATACACAAATGATGCACAATTTTTTTCTAACTTTTTTATTTTTTGGTTTTTAGATTTAGGTGGACACAATATTTTTTCTAAATATTTTTAGTGTTGATGGACCTTTATTTTATTCATTTATTGATATGTGGTGCTGAGAATTGAACCCAGTGCCTTATGCATGCCAGGCAAGCAGTCTACCACTGAGCCACAACCTCAGCTTCTGGAGCACAATTTTTGACTTCTCTTGTTGTACTCAAAGTAGGGTCACACCATTTGTGCAATCATACATGTATCAAGGGTAATGAAATCCATCTCATTCCACCATTTTTTCTACCCTCATGTCCCCTCCCCCTAATATTAATCTTTTAGAAGAAAACAATTTTAAGATTCAATTTTCTTCAGCAAGTTATTTTTAATTTAATTGATTGTACTCATGTCTTGTACTTATTTTGCAGTTCTCTCTCATGTCTTCAGGTAGAAGCTTAGACTATTGATTTTAAACATTATTCCTTTTCTAATAAAAGAATCATGTGTTACAAATTTCACTGTGAGCACTGTTTTTTTTAATATTTTTTTTTCAGTTGACACAACATCTTTTTTTTTTTAACTTTTTTTTTTTTTTTAGAGGGGGGAGAGAGAGAGAGAGAGAGAGAGAGAGAGAGAATTTTAATATTTATTTTTTAGTTCTTGGCGGACACAACATCTCTGTTGGTATGTGGTGCTGAGGATCGAACCCGGGCCGCACGCATGCCAGGCGAGTGCGCTACCGCTGAGCCACATCTCCAGCCCGACACAACATCTTTACTTCACTTGTTTATTTTTGTATGTGGTGCTGAGGATTGAACCCAGGGTCTCACACGTGCAAGGTGAGCGCTCTATCCCTGAGCCACAACCCCAGCCTCAGCTGTGAGCACTATTTAGCTGCATATTACAAAATTTTATATAGTGTATAGATTATCATTTGGTTTCAAGTATTTTATAATTTTCCTTGAAAGTCACAGAACTTTTGAGATATTTCTATTAGGTGTCATAATGTAATCTGTCTCCCCATGTTTGTGTGTGTTATTCCCACCAGACAGTATAAGAAAACCTAATGAAAAAAAAATTTTTTTGCATTCTCTGAAGCAACTATCATAGGGTTATTTATGCACTTAGTAGGTAATGAGAATCTGTCCAATCAGCTAAAGGTTCTATGATTTTACACAGTGCTATAAAAATGGCTTACAATTATGAGGTACATATATGCTATATTCCCATGGAATAGTTATTATTGTTTATTTATTATTGCTTATTGAACCCACATGCAGTAATAAAGCTATTTATTTATTTATTTTTAATTTTTTAAATTGATTTTTTAAAAAAACAAATGAAAAGCAGTGTTGAGAGCCACAGTTTAGTCGGAATGATGCCTGGCATTTTGCTAGAGGGAATGGTTGAAAGATGACCCTGCTCTTGGATTAGAGCAACTCTGGGATTAGGGTGGATCCTGCTGGGAATAGGGCGGCTCCAGGATTAGGGCGGATCCTACTGCCTCGGGCACCCGCTGCTTCGAAGTTCCCATTGAGTTCTTGCAGGGTCCCGGGAGAATTGGCACGCGGAGCCCAGTGGAGGGAGTATGTTCCCAGGAAATGTGTGTAGAGTGCCAGTGAGAGTTTGGGAATAAAGAGTTGCTGTTTGAACCTACAAGGCTTTGTGGCGGCTTGGTTATTTTGTGCCCAGCCAGACTGCGGCACAGCAGAATGCATTACAATTCTTATTATACATATACAGCACAATTTTTCATATCTCTGGTTATATATAAAGTATGTTCACACCAATTCGTGTCTTCATACATATACTCTGGATAATGATGTCCATCACATTCCACCATCCTTGCTAACCCCCTGCCCCCTCCCTTCACCTCCCTATCTAGAGTTCGTCTATTCTTCTTATGCTCCCCCTCCCTACCCACTATGAATCAGCCTCCTGATATCAGAGAAAACTTCTGCATTTGTTTTGGGGGGATTGGCTAACTTCACTTAGCATTATCTTCTCCAAAGCCATCCATTTACCTGCAAATGCCATGATTTTATTCAGTAATAGAGTTCTTATTAAATAAAGAAATCTGTATCAATAGATGGTATTAGTCTGGATGTTTTTAATCCTATTCCTTGGAGCGGAAAGGTTTGGGGGAAGTGTCCCAGGGATCAGCTTCTTGAGAAAATGAGGAAGTAGGATTGGGAAGAGGAACAGTTAACTACAATACAGATATGATGGAGGACTCAGGTTATCTCCTAAGGAGATATGGAACTAGAACAATCCTTCAGAGTTTCCCCAACTTGAGAAAGGATTCCAGGCTTTTATAACAATGTATCCACCAGGAATTGAATGAAAATTGCCTTGTGGAGATGTTAAGGTTGAATTAGATGGTTTTCTTTAGATGAGAGCAACATTCAGAGAACAACCCAGTTGAGAACTTTTAGCTTCCCAAATTCCCAACAGCTGGAGGAATGAGTGCCTTAGTGTTAAAGAGGAGGTATGGGTGGATTACCACAACATCCACTAATGCACCCCTTAATCTACTTAAATTCACTTTTTCATATAATAGGTATTATAATAAGGTCCTCCAGGATTCTGATGGGTTTCTCTTCTGGAAGAAACATTCAAAAGAAAGGCTAGTAGAACAAAGTATAGACCACACTATAGCACTTGGTCAAAGGGTCACAAATGATACTTGTTTCTTGCCTTGACTTCCCATTCTGGATTTCTCCAATGTCTGCTGATCTAGGTGATTTGCCTTATGCATAATCCAGAGACACATCTCCAAGAAATCTGAATTATCCTCAGAGACAGCTATTGGATTCTTCCATTTACCATAAAATTGGGCAAGCAGTACCATGAGAAACACATTTAATGACTTGAGTGCCAAACATATTCTTCCCTGAGCTCACAATGTAACAGCCGCCCTTATCTCCTCCTGATGGTATCAATTACTTCAGCCAGGATTATTATTCCTATCTTTGCATGATGGTCTCTTGCATGAAAAGCTTGAAGCAACCAGGTGGCAATCACTGCTTAAACACTAACCTTATTTAAGAGAACTCTGGAGTAAGGATGTTCTTCAGATGATTTCAACTTGAGGCAAGGGACCAGGCCTTTGTGTTCAACACAAATCAGTCATCAGAAGCATGCTTTTATAAGGGACCTTGAAGAAAGTTCTGTTTTCAGATAAGAGCAATTTCTGAAGGGAAACTTATGAAAGTTGTTAGCCACTAACACTCCCAACAGCTAGGAAGGAGTGCCTCCATTCTGAAGGGAGATCTGGCTGACACATCACAGCGTCTGCTACACTTGGTCATGATTTATTTCATCTGTACATAAAAGCTACACTGCTAGGAATCCTTTTTTTAAAAAAAGTATTTGATGTTTTTCTTCTTGCCACAAAACTCCTCATTCAATATAGAGCTTTCCATATTCTTTTTCAATATATATTTATTTTTAGTTGTATCTGAACAAATACCTTTATTTTATTTATTTTTTTGTGGTGCCCAGTTTCCAAGATGGAGCCTTGTGGCTGCAGCCTCTGGAGAGAGGAATACATTATCCTCACCTGGCAAAAAAAAAAGGATGGACGCTGCATCCTCACATGGCAGAGAGATGGGCAAAGGGAAAGAAACACAGTTCCCGCATAGCAGAAGGGCAACACCACAGGAGAGGCAAACTTTGAAGCTTCTTTTATAAAGGCATTAAATTCACTTCTGAGGCCAAGAGCCCTCATGACTTAACCACCTCTCCACACCTCTAAATACTGATGCTGCAGATTGTTTTTTTTTCATTTGTTCTAATTAGTTATACATGAAGGTAAAATGCATTTTGACACATTATACATGCATGGAGTAACTTCTCATTAATCTGGTTGTACATGATGTAGAGTTACACAGGTCATATAATCATACATGCATATAGAGTAGTAATATCTGATTCATTTGACTATCGTTCCTACCCGCATGGTCCCCCACCTTCACTCCCCTCTGTCTAGTCCAAAATACCTCTATTCTACCCACCACCTTATTGTGAATTAACATCTATATATCAGAGAAAACATTCAGCCTTTGGTTCCCTGGTATTGCCTTATTTTGCTTAGCATACAATTCTCCAATTCCATCCATTTACCTGTGATGCCATAATTTCATTCTTTTTTAGGCTGAGTAATATTCCATTGTGCATATATGCCACAGTTTTCTTATCAATTCATCTGTTGAAGGACACTAGGTTGGTTGAATAGTTATTGTGAGTTGAGCTGCTAAAAACATTGATATGGCTGTGTCACTGTAGTATGCTGATTTTAAGTCCTTTGGGTATAAACCTAGGAGTGGGTTAGCTAGGTCAAATGGTGGTTCCATTTCAGATTTTCTAAGGAATCTCCATGCTGCTTTCCAGAGTGGTTGCATCAATTTACAGTGCCCCCAGCAATGTATGTGTGTACCTTTTTCTCCACATCCTCTCCAATATTTATTGCTGCTTGTATTCCTTTTTTTAAATATTTGTGTTTTAGTTATATGTGGACACAATATCTTTATTTTTTTAATGTGGTGCTGAGGATTGAACCCAGTGTCTCAACACATGCTAGACCACCTCTGAGCTACAACCCCAAGCCCCACTGCTTATATTCTCTTTTTAAAAAATATTTTTTAAGTGTAGATGGACACAACACAATGCCTTTATTTGTATGTTATGCTGAGAATCGAACCCGGGTCCCGCCCGTGCTAGCCGAGCACTCTACCGCTGAGCCACAATCCCAGCCCCACTGCTTATATTCTTGACGATAGCCATTCTGGCTGGAGTGAGATGGAATCTCAGTGTAGTTTTAATTTGCACATCCCTAATTGCTAGAGACATTGAACATTTTTTTCATATATTTGTTAATCGATTGTTATTTATTTTTCTGTGAAGTGTCTATTCAGTTCCTTTGCCCATTTATTGATTTGGTGTTTTGGGTGTTAAGTTTTTTGAGTTCTTTATATATCCTGAGATTAATGCTCTATCTGAGGTAGGTGTGGAAAAGATTTTTTTCCCATTCTGTAGGCTCTTTCTTCATGTTATTGATTGTTCCTTTTCTGTGAAGAAGCTTTATAGTTTGATTCCATCCCATTTATTTATTCTTGATTTTACTTCTTGCACCTTAGGAGTCTTATTAAGGAAGTCGGTTACTAAGCCAACATGGTGGAGATTTGGGCCTACATGTTGGAGATTTAGGCTTAGGGTCTATGTTCTAGTGCCTAAGTCTTTGATCTACTTTGAGTTGATTTTTGTGTAGTGTGAAAGATAGGAGTTTAGTTTCATTTTGCTACATATGGATTCCCAGTTTTCTCAGCACCATTTGTTGAAGAGGCTTGCTTTTTCTCAAATGTATGTTTTGGGCACCTTTGTCTAGTGTGAGATAACTGTATTCATGTGGGTTTGTTTCTGTGTCATCTATTCTATACCATTGGTGTACATATTGATTTTGGTGCCAATACATGCCAATTTTGTTACCATAGCTCTGTAATATAATTTAAGGTCTGGTATTGTGAGGCCTCCTGCTTCATTTTTCTTGCAAAGGATTGCTTTGGCTCTTCTGGGTCTCTTATTTTTCCAAATGAATTTCATGATTGCTTCTTTATCTATTTCTATGAAGAATGTCATTGGGATTTTTATAGGAATTGCATTAAATCTGTATAATGCTTTTGGTAATGTGGCCATTTTTACAATGTTAATTCTGAATATCCAAGATCTTGGGAGATCTTTCCACCTTTTAAGGACTACTTCAATTTCTTTTTTAGTGTTCTGTAGTTTTCATTGTAAAGGTCCTTCACCTCTTTTGTTAGATTGATTCCCAAGGTTTTTTGTTTGTTTGTTTGTTGTTTGTTTTGAGGCCATTGTGAATGAGGTAGTTTTCCTAATTTCTACATCATCCTTTACTTCACAGATCAGTTTAACTAAGTACATTCTAAACTTCTTCTCTGACATTTCTTCCACTGTGGTGTGGATGGATTCTGTTATTGGTGTATCTTGGTTTACTTAGGTGATTTGTTCCCTTACTTTTTCATGGTGTTTGTTTTCCCATCTAACAGTATGGATCTGATGCAGTAAAGCCTGTGGACTTTTATTATCCCTGAAGGTTTCCAGTCCCTCATTGTTTAGGAGGAGATAAATAATAACAACAATGAATGCAAATTTTTACAGCATTAAACCAAATAGTTTCTACTATGACATCCACAATGTTAATTATCACAATAAACAGAAATGATATGATCAGTTACTGCCTATAAGAAAAACAGCAAGTTTGCAAAAGGGTTTACATTTTCCAATGGTGGACAGAAAGAGAACAAAAGTGATATAAAATGTGATGATTATGAGGGAGGAAGAGAGAAAACAGAAGTAAAATATTGAAGCAAGAGTAAAGGAGACTCAGCCTGACTTTCCCATAGCCGTGCAAGTGACTTCCCTGGTCACCAAGGCAGTGCATGCATATTGGGGTTACCTTTACCTTTTCTATAAGTTGTACCAAAACATCCACTTATGTTCTTTAATTTGTACCATTCCTTCAAATAAAGAAATTTGGTACCCAGAAAAAAAAAAAAAGAGTAAAGGAGAGAACAAATGATATTGGCTGTTTGCAGAAGAAAAGGGAGAATCAAGGGAGACAGATTAGTAGGAGAATATATAATACATAAAGCAATTTCCAAAAAAATAAAAATAAAGAATATAAAACAAAACTAAAGGGCTGGGGTTGTGGCTCAGTGGTAGAGTGCTCATCTAGAACATGCAAGGGCCTGGGTTGATCCTCAGCACCACATAAGTGTAAAATAAAGATATTGTGTCACCTAAAACTGAAAAATAAATATTAAAAAACCTAAAATATACTAATCAAACATTAGTTCACATTAGTTACAGAAAAACCTAATCCATGTAAAATAACTGGCTTCAAAAATCCTAGAGATGAGGGGGAAAAAATAGGAAACTGTACAAATGTCCATGTACCAATAAGGTTGCAATTAAACAGTTAAAAATAATTTAAAGAAAAGAATAAAAATCTTGATGAAAAGTTAAAGAATTCTTTCCATTGGTGTTCAAAATATTCTCAGCTTCTCTTCTCATCAGTTTTGTTATGGGCCAGGCTATATGGGCAATGACCAGACCCCATTTTGCTCTAGGACTCCTTGTCAAGAAAGAAGTGCTTCTCCCATGGGAAGTCCCCCACCTCTGTACCCATCAACAGTTGCTTAGCATAGCATGTTTGGCAACACAAAATGGCAATTCTTATATAATGTAAAATTGTTCTATTTTTGGTTCCCACTTTTCTTAGACAATGGATCCTGTCAAAGAATGATTGTCTAGACTTTAGTAACCATTCTTTAACTTGTAATCAACTAGGGTCGTTTTGACCCTCTTCCCCTTCTGCTTATGATTTTAGATCCCATGACATTTGTTTATATTTTGAATCATAGCAACATCCACTTATGATTAACATGGTTTTGGATTATAAAAGGTGTACTCAAACCCTAGGAGGGGGTTGAAGGGTGTAGACTTGCAGCCTGCCACCTGGCTCATTAGTTGGTGAAATCTGGACCTCCAGCTGGTGAATAAAGTTTCTGTCTCCTGCTTTAAGAGTGACTTGGTGATTTATTGCAAAATCCCATAATAGTTTTAGGTGAAGTCTTCTGGAGTGTGATGCTCTACCTTCTGGATTGCTGGAGTGAGAAAAGTAGAGTTCCTGGAGGCGGGGGTTAGGCTTAGGTGGGCTCCAGACTCTTTGCTGAATACTAATTGGTCTGGAGATTTTAAATCAGTGCACGTCCAGTGCTCATTACTTGATGGTCCATGCTGGAACTTTACTCAAGGGATCTCCCCTGGGTTCAACTCACATGGGGAGGGAGCCAATACTTAGTTCCCTATGTCACCTGTAGGTTTCCTGGTCTCAGGTTCAGTCTCCAAGCAATTTCTCCTGTCCCTGCCCTTCCTAGTTCCAGCCAGATGCATCTCTCCCAGCAGGTCCTGCAAGCAGTCAGATTGGAGCGGACGGGTAGAACCAGGTGGGTTTCTGAGACCAGTTGTCCCTTGTGTGAACCTCTCTCCACATTTGATTTTCTCCTGCTCACTTAAGCACATCCTATGTCATGTAGCGTCTGTTTTCTGGGCCCATATTTTGGAACAAACATGAGTTTGCCAGGAATTGGTTTTCTCTGTTGCTGGTACCCTACCCATGCCACAGCTGCAAAATGATTCCCTCCTCCATCCTCTATAGGCCTGGAGAGATGGCAGCTTCTTTCCCCACACACAGATATCATGCAGCATGTCCTTCAGGTTCTTGGGCAATGTCCTTGGTCTCTAAACACTCCAGACCCAGAACGCCTTGAGCCTCTCAAAAATGCAGGTTCCTTTAATCCCCTTATCCCTCTACTCTGGTCATGGAGGAACCACTCTGGCTGGATCTCTAGCCCACCTGTGGCAGCAGCTGTGCCACTAGGAATTTTTTTCGTATTTTATTATATCCAACCTCCCCCCAGTCTGGTTTGAATGTCATTTTAGGTTCCAGTAAAGTCCTCCCCACCTCCCGCCACTTTTTTTTATTCACCCACCTTGCAGAGAAGCTGCCTGTCTACTTTCTTGGTTTCATGCCACAGAGCAGCCAGGATCCAAAACTCCTCTATTCCAGCATCTTGGATCTCTCCATACAGATTGTTTTTAACATGATTTTTGGAAAGAATACTTATCATTCAAACCATAGCAATAAATAACCCTCAAAAACATGCTAAACAAAGAAGCCAGATACCAAAAGTCATATATTGTACAAAACCACCGATATGAAATACCCAGAATACATTCATTAATAGAGGCAGAAGGTGATTGGTGATAAAGGTTTGGGCTCAATTTATTTAGTCCTAATTTATTTGAACAGGTAATGAAACTAGGTAACTAGGTAAAGGTATTGGTTGTGCAACACTGTGAGTATACTAAATGAAACTGAATTTTTCACTTTAAGATGATTAATTTCATATTATGTGAATTTTATAAAACAACAACCAAACAACACATACACTCCCGGCTCTTGATGCCCTGACCTGACTCAAGGATCAGTCAGCAAGAAGGCCATTACCACATACAGCCATTTGGCCTTGGACCTCCTGAATAATGAGTCAAAACAAATGTCTTTTTGTATAAGGTATACATCCTCAGGGAGTTTATGATAGTAATTTTAAATGACCAATACAAATACAACCCCTTTCCATATCTTGGCCTGTCCCAACCCTAATCTCCATGGATTTCAATGGTTGGCCCCAGGGAATCTCCCTGGACCACCCTGCCTCTGTGAATGACTCACTCATGAGAGTCCCCCTTGCTTGAGACCTCCCCCTGGCCCCAACAAACATCATTCTCACCCCAGAGCCTGAACCAGAGTACCTAGGATTGGCCTCAAAGCCTCCATTCCCTCTGCTGACCCCACTGTATTAACCACAGTTTTTATTTTCTGTGCCATGTCATGTTTTGACATCTCAGAAATTTTGCTGGCCAGGGAGACAGACTGGCTCTGCCAGGGCTAGCCAATTCTCAGAGATGGCCAAGGGCTTAACTGGAATGCAACTTTCATCTGCAAGACTTTACCTCCAACCTCTCCATTTCTCCAACTCACACACAAAACCTATAATTCCCCTCCAAGTTATCCCAGGGACAAATATCAGGCAACTAGAAACTATCCACCCCTATAATCCAGAACCTGCTGAAATTATTCAAACAAAGCAATCCTATCTCTTTGCCCCGCCTTGCCTTTCCCATGGAAATCCCTAGCAAGGTCACAGCCTCAGTTTGCCCTACCCCTGCTTCTACCACCTGACCCAAACCTGGTACTACCCCATGTGGCCCTCCGTGGTATGCTCATAGAAAATGTGAGTAATAGATTATTCTTTCCACAGGAAAAAAAAAAAGTAAATAAATATTTTAAATTTTTAAAAAATCAGATCATGCCATTTCTTGGCTCAAAAATCTCCAGAAGGGGACTGGGGTTGTGGCTCAGTGGTAGAGAGCTTGCCTTGCAAGCACTGGGGCACTGGGTTTGATCCTCAGCACCACATATAAATAAATAAAAGTATTGTGTCCGTTGACAACTGAAAAAAAAAAAGTTTAAAAAAAGAAATCTTCAGAAGGAGCCTGGTGTTGTGGCACACATCTTTAATACCAGCAACTCAGGAGGATCACAAAAAAAATTTTTTTTAAAGCGAGAGAGAGAGAGAGAGAGAGAGAGAGAGAGAATTTTTTAATATTTTTTTTTTCGTTATTGGCGGACACAACATCTTTGTGTGTATGTGGTGCTGAGGATCGAACCTGGGCCGCAGGCATGCCAGGTGAGTGCGCTACCGCTTGAGCCACAACCCCAGCCCGAGGATCACAAATTTGAGGAGAGTCTTAGCAACTTAGTAAGACCCTGTCTCAAAATAACAAAGAAAAAGAGCTGGAGATGTGGCTCAGGGGTTAAGTGCCCCTGGGTTCAGATCCTGGTACCAAAAAAAAAAATCTCCAAACTTACCATTCTTCTCTCACTGACTCTGGCCCACCTATCCTGGTCTCCTTGCTCTTCCTCCCATCTAATAGGCAATGACCATGTTAGGATCTTTGCACACACTCTTCCCTTGGTCTACCTGCATAGCCCACTTTTTCACTACCTGCAGGTTTTTCAAGTGTTACCTTCATTTTTATATTTTTGGGTACCAGCAATTGAACCCAAGGGTGCTTAACCACTGATCCACATCCCCAGCCTGTTTTTATATTTTATTTTGAAACAGGGTCTCACTGAGTTGCTTAGGGCCTTGCTAATCGCTGAGGCTGGCTTTGAACTCGTGATCTCCTTGCCTCAGCCTCTGAAGCCTCTGGGATTGCAGGCACGCACCACCATGCCTGTCAAGTGGTAAGCAATAAGGTGCTCATCAGCAACTCTATGTGCAATTACACTTGCTAGAGAAAATGTCAGGGAAGATGGTGGAGCAGGAAGCTCCAAAAATCCATGTCTCCACCTGAACAACAACTATACTGTAGAATTTCTCTGATGTAAACAAGTGACGAACTCTAGAGTTCATTTGAAGGGCCTGCAGCTTCCTAAGAAAAGCTTTGATAAACTACAGTTATTTGTGTTTAATTTCCACTCTTAGCAGGATAGCAACTATCCAGCCTCATGGTAGGAAAACATTATGGTTTCAATTTTCAATGTCTCCCAAAGGCCCATGTGCTAAAGTCTTTGTCCCCAGCCTATGATGCTATTGGGGGATGATAGGAGGCGGGACCTGGTGACCGGAAGTTAGCCTATTAGAGGCGTGTCTTTGAAGGGGATACTGGGACCTGGACACCTCCCTCTCTTTTTTGCTTTCCAGCTGCCAAGAAGTGAGGAGCTTCCTTTGCCACACCCTCAACCATGATGTTCTGCCTCACTACAGGACCTCCAAAACAGGGACAAGTAACCATGGACTGAAATCTCTGAAACCATGAGGCAAAATAAAACTTTTGCTCTTTAAGTTATCTCAGGTATTTTGTCACAGCAATGGAAAGCTGACAAACACACCATACCAACATTCCCAGAGCAGCCTACAAGAGCCAGGCAGATGATTCCTTTGGATTACAGAAATATAACCCAAAGATAGGCCATCATTACTATAGATATATTGGCTAAAGTTATTTCCAAGTATCGGAATACCAGTCTTGCATTTTTTCCCCTCCTTCATTTTCTCCACTTTTACACATCAGACACTTAAGGATTTGAGTATTCCAAAGTGACTACATGCCCAGGGAAAAACACAGGCTCAGAAAAGCCATAGGAAGATCTTAAATTTATATTGTAGGCTTATATCCAGCACAGAGAAATCCTACAATAAGTTTTAAAGGATAAAACCTAAGGAAGGTAAAGAATATGATTTTTCAGACTTGCCATACTATTAAACTCAAGTATATAGGTAATCTGGGTTTGGTTTTGGGGTGTTTTGTTTGTTTTGTTTGCATTTGCTATACTGGAGATGGAGCTCAGGGCCTCACATGCTAGGAAAACTCTCTACCACTTAACAATACCCACAGTTGTGTTTGTTGTTGTTTCATACACGGATCAAAATCAATTTCAGTTAATGATATACCCTTTTTCCTCCCCTTTTCCCTCCTGTCCTCCCCGTCTCGCTTCTCTTTTCTCTACTAGACTTTCTTTCTCTCATCTATTAATTTGTATTTCATTGGTTCTTTATGTTACTTATCCTTCCACACCCCTTTCCTTTATTTTACTCTAGCCTCTGCATATGAGAGAAAATATTTGACCTTTGAGTTTCTAAGTTTGGCTAATTTCACTTATCATGATATTCTCAATTTCCATCCATTTACTGGCAAATGTCATAATTTTATTCTTTTTAGTGGCCGAGTAGAACTCCATTGTGTGTGTGTGTGTGTGTGTGTGTGTATCACAATTTCTTAATCCATTCATCTATTACAGGCATCTCAGTTGATTCTAAAATTTAGCTATTGTGTATTGTACTGTTATAAGCACTGATGTGGATATGTCGCTGTAGTATGCTGATTTTAGATCTTTGGGGAAAATACCCAGGAGTAGGATAGCTACCCACAGCCATTTTGAATTATTATTTTTGGTAAAGGCCCTGAGAAGCCTCTGTGTTAGAGCCTCATCAAGCCTCAACCTTGATTGCAGGCACTTAGCTCCTGGGAATAAAGGAACTTATTTGCTAGATAACTACGATATTTCGCCAAGCTCCTGGATCTGCCCTCCTAACAGTAACTTCAGACAATGGACTTTCTTGAGAACTGCACAAAGCTCCTAACATGACAACTGGTGCCCAACATGGGGCCCGAGAAGACTTCTCTCACCACATAGCCACTTACTCCACAGAGAGTTTGGGATAACAAAAACTGCCTTGATAGAGACCCTTCCAGATGTTGACATGTCAGGTAATGGGGGAAGGGAATAGTTACTTATGCCTGGAGTAGGCTTTTGATTCACCTTTCATCACCTGGTACCAATCCCTAATCAGTAACTATGTGAAATTCTCTATCGGATCCTCAACGACGTCATCGGGCAGAGCTTTCCTTTTTCCTTCACAAGGTGGGACATACCGTAAGCAATAATAACCTTGCTGCCTTGCTGACAGAAATAGATTCATCTTGTCCTTGGTACCCAGAAAGTGACTCATTACATTCAAAAGATTGGGAGAAGGTAGGTAAGACATTTCATGAGGAACCACGTTCCTGCCTCTGCTCCTTGTCTCTGTATCTCTCTTTATTATTATTCTTTACAGATCATGAGCTCAAGAACAACTTCAGCAATTTATTGAGATCCTGTCTCAAGGGCTGGGGATGTGGCTCAAGCGGTAGCGCGCTCGCCTGGCATGCGTGCGGCCCGGGTTCGATCCTCAGCACCACATACCAACAAAGATGTTGTGTCCGCCGAAAACTAAATAAATAAATAAATAAATATTAAAAAAAAAAAATTCCCTCACTCTCTCTCACTCTTAAAAAAAAAAAAAAAAAGAGATCCTGTCTCAAAAAATAAAAAGAACTGGAGATGTAGCTTCCTGATAGAACACCCTGAGTTCAATTCCCAGTGGCCCTTAATAAATAAAATAAATAGAGTTAAATACTTGAACAATTATAAAATCTAGCAATATTGGAATTTTGGTGTTTAACTCCATTTTTATTTTCTACGTGATTTAAAAGACATATGCATAAAAACAATTATTAGCCCATGCTGGATTACACAATTTATAAAGATGTAATTCATGATATCAGTAACTGAGAGGGTGTAAATATAGAGCTGTACAGGAGTGGAGTTTTTATATACTATTATTGTTAAACTAGCAAAAATCCAAATTGCAGTATTACAACTTTAGGATGACCTGTGTAAGCCCCATGGTAGTTACAAACAATAAAGCTATAGAATACTCAAAAGAAAATGAGAAGGTGACCCCCCTGCCCCACACCACAGCAGCCCAGAGTTCCAGGGCAGAGCCACCCTGCACCCAAGGGATAGCCAACCTGAACCAAAGCCTGGCTCCACAGCCCAACATCAGGAAACTTGCAGGCTTGAGGCTACCACCACCATGAAACTGGGATATCAACGCTTCTATCAAGAGACAACAATAAGGTCCCGGTAAGATGTCACCAAGGTCCCTGTGGTCTGGCTGCACCAGAGGTTTGTCTACCAGGGATGCTAACAGCTATCCCGTTGCTGAGGTGACAGGGAATCTTGCATAAGGTTGCTTATCTCTCGTTTCTCCTAATGGTCAACTTCCTATGATTACCATCTCACTAGTCATATAATCTAATACCTCCATATTCTCACAGCCTACCTCATAAACACCTCACCCAACCTCCAGGTCCCCTTCCACCATCAGAAACTGTAAACCATTATGCAAACTTATTGATTATATGGTTGAAGATAACCAAACTCATTATTTCTGTGTATAGTGACAAAACTGTAAATGTAAAAATAGAAGCTAACTGATATATGGCTGCAGATTGGGTATATTGAGTGCTATAATATTGATTTCTCCCTTAAAAGTGAAGTTTTGGTAACCTGTAAGCACACTATAAGACAATAGGGCAGAAGTGTAATACATCAGATCTAGTCTGCAAGAGAGGAAGACATATAGTCATCATGAAAAAACAAGGGAGGAAAGTGCCCCAAACAAACTAAAACAATAAAACAATAAAATCCATGGATAGTGAAGTAGGTGAAATATCAGAGAAGGAGTTCAGAATATACATGACTAAAATGATTTGGGAATTTAAAAAATGACCTAAGTGAGCAGATACAGGCAAAAATCTATCACTCCAACAAAGAGATAAGAGAGAAGATTCAGGACACCATCCATCACACCAACAAAGAGATAAAAGAGTAAATACAGGTTTTAAGAGATTACTTCAAGATATTGAAATCTTTGGGACACTATAAAGGCAGTGCTAAGAGAAAAGTTCATTGCATGGAGTTCATTCCTTCAAAGAAGAGAAAGTTAACAAATAATGACCTAATATTACATCTCAAAGCCCTAGAAAGAAAAGAACAAATCAACCCCTAAAGACAGAAAATAATTAAAATTAATTAAAATTTAAATTTAATTAAAATTAATTAAAATTTAAATTAAGTTAAAATTAGAACTGAAATCAATGAAATTGAAACAATTGAAAACACAAAAAGTTGGTTCTTTGAAAAAATAAATAAAATTGATAAACCATTAGCCATGCTAATAAAGAGGAGATAAAATTCAAATTACTAACATCCATGATAAAAAATGAAATATTGGGGCTGGGAATGTGGCTCAAGCAGTATCGAGCTCACCTGGCATGCGTGCGGCCCAGGTTCGATCCTCAGCACCACATACACACAAAGATGTTGTGTCCGCCGGTAACTAAAAAAATAAAATTAAAATTCTCTCTCTCTCTTAAAAAAAAAAAAAAGAAAAATGAAATATTACAACAGACACTATAGAAACACAGAAGATAATTCGAAATTATTTTGAAAATTTGAACTTCAAAATAGAAAATATCAAAGACATCAACAAATTTCTAGGGGCATATGATATGCATAAACTAAATCAGGATGATATAGACAATTTAAGTAAATCAATTTCAAGTAAGAAAATAGAGGTCTCCATCAGAAGTTTACCAATCAAGAAAATCCCAGGACCAGATGTGTCACGACCCCTCGCCGGCAAGGGAAAAAACGACACAGGATTCTTCTTTCAGCAGTTTACTCAGGACCTTTGAATCATGATGAGAAAACAGGAACAAGAGAAGAAAGCTCTCGAGCGCGCGAGCGGTCGGTCTGCCCTAGCTTAAGTACCCAGCCTCGCCAATGAACCAGCACTACGTGGAAGAGTCTAATAGGTGCAGCGCAGGGGAAGCAGGCCAGAGCCCAGCCCACAGCCTTACAAGTAGTTGTTTACTTCTAACTCCAACCACTAAGTCATCAGAAGCAGGAAGCCAGCGCCATTTTCAGGGTGCAGTCGCCGGCTCCCAACACAGATGGATATACAACTGAGTTCTAAAAGACCTTTAAAGAAGAACTGACACCAATACTTCTAAAACAATTTCATGAAATAGAAAAAGAGGGGACACTTCCAAACACATTCTATGAGGCCAATGTCACCCTGATTCCAAAACCAGACAAAGACACGTCAAAGAAAGAAAACTTCAGACTAATATCTCTAATGAATATAGGTGCAAAAATTCTCAATAAAATTTTCATAAATCAAATATAAAAACTTATCAAAAAGATAGTGCACCACGATCAAGTAGGGGTCATCCCAGGAATGGTTGGTTCAACATACAAATATCAATAAATGTAATTCATCACATCAATAGACTCAAAGGTAAAAATAATATGATCATCTCAATAGAGGCTGAGAAAACATTTGATAAAATGCAGCACCCCTTCATGTTCAAAATGCTTGAAAAACTAGGAATAACAGGAACATACCTCAACATTGTAAAGGCTACCTATGCTAAGCCCCAGGCCAACATCATTCTAAATGGAGAAAAATTGAAAGCATTCTCTCTAAAAACTGGAAGAAGACAAGGATGTCTTCTGTCACCACTTCTACTTAACATAGTTCTTGAAACTCTAGCCAGAGCAATCAGACAGACGAAAGAAATTAAAGGGATATTGATGGAAAAGAAGAACTCAAATTACCACTATTTGCAGATGATATGAAGACCCAAAACTTTCCATCAGAAATCTCCTAGAACTAATAAATGATTTCAGCAAAATATCTGAATATAAAATCAACACCCGTAAATCAAAGGCATTTCTGTACATCAGTGACAAATCTGCTGAAAGTAAAATTAGAAAAACCACCCCATTTATAATAGCCTCAAAAGATAAAATAAAATACTAGGGAATCAACTCAACAAAACAGGTGAAAGACCTCTACAATGAAAACTACAACACACTAAAGAAAGAAATTAAAGAAGACCTTAGAAGATGAAAAGATTTACCTAGTTCTTTGATAGGCAGAATTAATATTGTCAAAATGACCATACTACCAAGAGCACTATACAGATTCAATGCAATCTCAATCAAAATCCCAGTGGCATTCCTTGTAGAAATAGAGAAAGCAATCATGAAATTCATCTGGAAAAATAAGAGACCCAGAATAGCCAAAGCAATCCTTATCAAGAAGAATGAAACTGCTGGCTTTACTATTCCAGACCTACAACTATACTACAGAGCAATAGTAACTAAAACAGCATGGTATTGCCACCAAAATAGACCTGTAGACCAATGGTACAGAATAGAGGACACAGAGTCTACCCCACATAACTTCAGTTATCTTAAATTAGACAAAGGCACCAAAAACATACTTTTGGAGAAAACATAGCCTCTTCAACAAATGGTGCTGGGAAAACTGGAAATCCACATGTAACAAAATGAAATTAAACCTCTATCTCTCACCATACACAAAACTGAAAGTGGATCAAGGACGTAGGAATTAAACCAGAAACCTCACGCCTAATGGAGGAAAAAGTAGGCCAAAATCACCATCACGTCAGTTTAGGGCCCATCTTTCTTAGTAAAACTTCTGTAGTGCAAGAATTAAAACCAAGAATTAATAAATGGGATGGATTCAAACTAAAAAGCTTCTTCCCAGCAAAAGAAACAATCAATAAAGAGAATAGAGAGCCTACAGAATGGGAGCAAATCTTTACCACAAGCACATCAGATAGAGCACTAATCTCTAGGATATATAAAACACTCAAAAACCTTAACACCAAAAAAAGCAAATAACCCAATCAATAAATGGGCCAAGGAACCGAACAGACACTTCTCAGAAGATGATGTACAATCAATCAACAAACATATGAAAAAGTGTTCAACATCTCTAGCAATTAGAAAAATGCAAATCAAAACTACTCTTAAGATTTCATCTCTGGGGCTGGGGATGTGGCTCAAGCGGTAGCGCGCTCGCCTGGCATGCGTGCGGCCCGGGTTCGATCCTCAGCACCACATACCAACAAAGATGTTGTGTCCGCCGAGACTAAAAAATAAATATTAAAAATTCTCAAAAAAAAAAAAAAAAAAAAAGATTTCATCTCACTCCAGTCAGAATGACAGCTATCAAGAATACAGACAAAAATAAGTGTTGGCAAGGATATGGGGGAAAAGGCATACTTAAACATTGCTGATAAAAGACAAATAAATAAATAGGGGATGTGAACAACACAATAAGCAACAAATATACATATACTGAACACTCTACACAACAACATACACTTTTGTTGTTGTTGTTTTGTTTTGGTTTTGTGGGGTTTGTTTTTTTGTTTGTTTTTTGGTATCAAGGATTTTGAACCCAGGGACCCAGGGATGCTTAACAACTGAGCCACATCCCCTGCTCTTTTTATTTTTTATTTTGAAACATGATCTCACTAAGTTGCTCAGGGCCTTGCTAAGTTACTGAGGCTTTTGTTTGTTTGTTTGTTTATTTGTAGATAGACAGTATGACTTCATTTTATTTGTTTATTTTTATGTGGTGCCAAGGATCAAACCCAGTGCTTCACATGTGCTAGGCAAGTACTCTGCCACAGCCCCAATCCCTGAGGATGGCTTTGAACTCAAGATCCTCCTGTGTCAGCCTCCTGAGCCACTGGGATTACAGGCGTGCACCACTGAACCCAGCACAACATACACATTCTTAAGTGCACTCTGAACATTCTCAAGGATAGACCATAAGTTATCCCACAGATCAATTCTTAGCAAACTATGACAGTGATCATAGATACATTTCTCCAAACACAAGGGAATGAAGCTCAAGTTATTCTTAGCAATTCTCCTTTCTTCCTTTATTACTTTTTTCTTTCACTATCTATCACGCTACACCTGTGAATTATTTTGTTTCTTTTCTGTCTCCACTCATTTATTCTAAGAATTTAAACTTCTGAGCCTAAGGATTTTGTTTATTTTGTTTATACTTGCATTCCCTATGCCTGGAACACCCCTTGGCTTAAAGTAGACAGAATAAAATAGTTGTTGAATAAATAAACTATTTTAAATATACTTCACTAGAAAGGTTTCTAGCAAAGCAATTGCTTCATTTGAAGCAATAATATGGTTCTTGTCTTTATTCCTCTTGTATTTGTTTTAGAAGTTCTCTTTTCTTCTTTCTCTGAAATTTGATAATGTAATTAATGTCTTTATTGAGTTCATCTTTCCCCTCCTCTGTTCTTTTCTGATCAGATTAACTTGTCAATTGAACCTTTGTCTTTTACCGTGCACAGTAATAATTATTTAGTTCAATTGAATTTCCCTGACTTTTATTTTTCTCTCTCCGGGAGTCTTAAGTTTGTGGTATATTTTATTGTACTCTAATGCAATAAGAGTCATTACCTATTAAAATTTTGTTTCCTACATAAAAAATATACATGTACCAGGCCTGATCAGTGGTTCCCTACCATTGCACAATAGAAGATAGTAGAGACATACTTCAGGGTTTTGTTTGTTTGTTTGTTTGTTTTTGTTTTTTTAGCTGTAGATGGACACAATACCTTTATTTAATTAATTTATTTTTTATGTGGTGCTGAGGATCAAACCCAGTGCTTCACACATGCTAGGCAAATGCTCTGCCACTGAGCCACAACCTCAGCCCACTTCAGGGTGTTTTTAATGGTAAGAAGTTTCATTAACATCAGATACCATCAACTTTCTATTTCAGTGGTGGTTATGTGAGGTTGTCAGACTGGCCCTGAGCATCCCATCTCTTTGCTGCTCTTCCAGAGCAATGGGGCTGAAGCTGCAGGAGCATCCCACAAGTCACCATGTCCTTTGTGGGTGGCTCTGCTGGCATGTATTCTCTTGTCCCTCTGGTCCCATGGGAACCCACAGCTGTGTTAGTTATTATTCAACCTAGCCATGTGCTGGCTTCTCAGACCTGCAACCATGAGACCTCAAGCAGAACTTCAGCAGTTTTCATCAAGAATAAAAAAGACCTTTGTCTCTTCCTTTGTAGTCGCTACCTCTTCTCAATTTTTTTCCCATTAGGTGCTATGCCTCTACCTCATTCGTGTGGTTTATATGGTTGTTAGAAAATACACTGGGATATACATAGTGTGGACATCCAGCCTCCCTTGCAAGATGTCAATAACTCACAAATCCTTACATAAGAAGACTTAGGAGAAGAGTTCCTCTCATTCACACTCTGCTCAGGGGTGTGTGTTGAAACTGGCCCCAGGGAAGGCCTGGGTCAAATCCTATAACACCACTTGAAGTTGAAGAATGTCAAGGTAGGGTAGTTGCAGTACAGGGCTTAAATTCAAGCAGCCTGGTCTGCTGTGGAAGGCTATTTGGGTGCATAATACAGAAGCCACAAGGTTTTACAATAGCCACAGTTTCGACTAGGCCAGAGAGTGAATTCCTAGTTCACAGAAGGGATACAGCTGCACCCTGACAGGGTGGCTGGGTCAATCAGAATTCCACCAGGAAAGCAGAAGCCATCTAAATAGTCCACAAAAAAAGTTAAGTCAAGTAGAGTAGGCACAGTAATATGGCCCCAGAAATGCCCATCTCCAGGTGTTCACATCACATGCAACCCCCTTTTCATGAATGTGGACCACCCTAGCAATTTGCTTCTAACCAACAGAATATAACAAAGACATGTCATTTTCTAGTGACATTAAAAAAAATGTTACCTTGATGAGTAGGTTATAAAAGATTGAGACTCCTTTCTTGTTAGCAAACTCCCTCTATTGTCTTCTTTCTTTGCATATGTGGATTAAACAAGTGGCCATATTGGAAAGATTTACAAGGCACAGAACAGAGAGTGGCCCTCCAGCCCAGCACCAGCTGGAACTTGGGGCCCTAAGTCAATAGACCACAAGGACCTAAATTATGACAATAACTTAACACTGAAAATAGGTCCTTTCCCAATCAAAGCTTCAGAAGAAACTGAAGCCCTGACCAACTACTTAATTGCAGTCTGGTGACAGACTGTAAACAGAGGTCCAGCCAAGCCATGACCAGACTCCTGACCCATAGAAACTGTGAGATAATTTAAGCTATACGTTTGTGGTCCTTTTTTTTTTTTTTAAGAATTAGAAAACTAATACAACAATTATTCGAAGGCTCAAAGAGTGAATGTCTAGGAGGCTGTTACTGACTATCTTAGCCATTTGCAGTACCACAGTGGTTAAGAACTTACTATCTCCCCTTTATCTGCCAGAAATTGCTACTGTAGATTCACTTCTGCCTTCAATACTTTTTCATGTGTGTGCTGCTAGGGATCAAAACCAGGCCTCAGTCATGGTAAGCAAAGGCTCCACTACTGAGCACCCATCTTCCACCTTCAAAATATTATGCAAGGCCAGGCACTGTGGTATATGCCCGTAATCCCAGTCACTTCAGAGGCTGAGGCAGGAGGATCGCGAGTTCAGTGCTAGCATCAGCAAAAGCGAGATGCCAATCAACAGTGAGACCCTGTGTCTAAATAAAATACAAAATAGGGTTGGGGATGTGCCCCTGAGTTCAATCTCTGGTACTCAAAAAAAAAAAATTATGCAAGGGAAATACAAGATGAGTGTGAAATATCTTGTGATATCATAAAATACAGACATGCTTAAATAAATACAGGGGAATATCAAAAAGAACCAGAGCCAATCAGAGAAGTTCTTAACATCCAAAGCTGGAACAATTTGAAAAACAAAGGAATAGGGGTATAACTCAGTGGTAGAGCACTTGCTTAGCATGCATAAGGCCCTGGGTTCAATCCCCAGCACAGCAAATAAAGAAAAAAAAAAAAGTAAAAGAAAGTAAAAAATGTTAGTAGTAAATAATAGCTCATAGAATAAAAACAAGTATCCATATTGATATAAATAAATAACTGAAAACATAACTAATCACAGAGAGGGAACATTTCTTCCTTAATGTATTATATCAATTATAAATGAAGAAGAGGGCTGGGGATGTGGCTCAAGCGGTAGCACGCTCGCCTGGCATGCGTGCGGCCCAGGTTCGATTCTCAGCACCACATACAAACAAAGATGTTGTGTCCGCCAATAACTAAAAAATAAATATTAAAAAAATAAATAAATAAAAAATAAAAAAAATAAATGAAGAAGAAATAAGAGAAGTGTACAATAACAACTAGGCAAACATCATGGCAAAATTCACCAAGGGATACCAAAATAAGTGGGCAAAACAGAATATTACTATAAATTCTCTCACAAGATAGGTTACCAATTGTGAAAAAGAAAAATAGTAATTTTACATTGGAGGCCTTCAGGTAATACTATCCACTGTATTTTATATCTGGAATATTCTGGAAAGGCCGGTGTCTTAGGGCTGGTCTCCAGCTTGGTGCTATTGGGATATGGTGGAAACTTTAAGAAGTGGAATTTTGTGAGAGGTCTTCAGGTCCATTGGGGGTGCCCTCCTTGAAGGGGATGATGGAAACTTAGGCCCTCCCTATCCTCTTTTGTTATGTCCTGGACCGCAAATATGCTTTTTTTTTTTTTTTTGGTTGTTGTTATAGATAGACACAATATCTTTTTTAAATATACTTTTAATTTTGTTTATTTGGTTTAGTTTTTTGTTTTGTTTTGTTTTAATGTGGTGCTTGGGATTGAACCTGTGCCTCACACATGTTAGGCAAGCACTCTACTATTGAGCCACAACCCCAGCCCCTAAGCAAATTTGCTTTGCCATATACTCCCCACTATGATGACCTGTCCCCCGCTGCCACACACACACATACACACACACATAAAAGGCAATGGAGCTGGGCTGGGGATGTGGCTCAAGCGGTAGCGCGCTCGCCTGGCATGCGTGCAGCCCGGGTTCAATCCTCAGCACCACATACAAACAAAGATGTTGTGTCCGCAGAGAACTAAAATAAATAAATAAATTCTCTCTCTCTCTCTCTCTCTCTCTCTCTCTCTCTCTCTCTCTCTCTCTCTCTCCCCCCCCCCTTCTCAAAAAAAAAAAAAGGCAATGGAGCTAACCAACTGGGGACTAAAATGTGCAAAACTGTGAAATACAATAAACCTTTTTTTCTATATAAGTTGATTATCTCAGATATTTGTTATAGTAACATGAAACTGACTAACACACCATTTTAACCAAGTGGTGATGAAATGCACTGAGAAGAAAAAAAAATGCATGCATGACTTCAATCTAATAAAAAGGAAACATCAGACAAAACCAAATAGGAGAGAGACTCTCCCAAATACCTGACTGTCTTACAATGGCCACTATACAATAATGTTGATCACTCTGGAGTGTGGACAGTAGGTGGGTCAGTCCATTTAATTAAATGGTACAACCACCCACTGGGATGATGCATCCCATGTATATAACTAACTAACTCCGAATCCATGGACTCTGCCCTGAGGCATGTGGTCAAAATGACCTTGCTGAGGTCAGGTCCAAGGTTGATGTGTGGTATCAAGAGATGAAAAATCCAATAATAGGCCAGGAAGGACCAGCAGAGCAGTCATACTTATAGCACCATTAGTGCATGTATTTAAACCCTGGGTTCCTTCTCACCCACCCATCCAGGGTTAAATTCTTCAGAACAGCAGGTCTCAGCCATTATATCCCAACATGTTTATTTGTCCTAATCTATATATTTCTTGCTCAGTTACTATAAAAAAACACAAATTTGCAAATAATTTGTTTAAAAATTTAATATGAAGTAAAAAAAAAAAACAGCCTCAGCAATTTAGGGAGACCCTAAGCAACTTAGCAATACCGTGTCTTGGAATAAAAAATAAAATGGGCTTAGTGGTTAAATGCCCCTGGGTTCAATCTCCAGTAACATAAAACAAAACAAAACGAAACCAAACCTGACCATTACTCATCAAAAGTCAAGGTCATGAAAGATAAGGAAATAAATAATAAATTAAAATAGAATCAAGAAACACAAGTTAGAGAACAAGGACATACAAAAACTAAACCCAATGTGGGATTCTGGATTGGATCCTGGAACATTCAAAGGACATCAAGGAAAAACCTTGAGCAATGTTTAGGTCTGTGGTTTAATTAATAGCATTGTGCCAGAATTAATTCCTGAGTTTGAGTATTATGTTATAATTATATTTAATCTTAGGGAAAGTTGGGCAAAGAGTATATGTGAGCTCTTTACTATATTCACAATTTTTTTAAGTCTAAACTTTTTAAAATAAAAAGTTTTTTGAGGGCTGGAGATGTGGCTCAAGCAGTAGCGCGCTCGCCTGGCATGTGTGCAGCCTGGGTTCGATCCTCAGCACCACATACCAACAAAGATGTTGTGTCCGCCGAAAACTAAAAAATAAATATTAAAACTAACTCTCTCTCTCTCTCTCTCTCTCTCTCTCTCTCTCTCTCTCTTTAAAAAAAAAAGTTTTTTGAAACAATGTACACTGGCAGAGTCTAACGTGGAACAATATGGGGAAAGGGATGCTGGTCACATAATTCCAGACTTTTCCTCTGTGATTGAGAGGGTACTGTAGGAGGGGGCAATAGTGATGACAAGCTTACAACAGACCATCTAGCACGTTCCCCGCTTTGAAAACTCAGCATGCACACCTACACTTCCACTCACATTTAGAAATGCCAACAATCAACAGCAATTCCATCATACAGGTTCTGCCTAACATCATGCTACTAGCCCTACCCATCAAAGATGCTCCCAGGTTCCCTAAAAAGGTAAGAGCCCCCCAGGTCTCATAAATCACTCTAAATCTAGGTTCCTTTCCTAGTTCACATACATTCATTTATTTATTCATCTTTTGGGGGTTGCCAGGGATTGAAACCTGGACATCAAGCATGCTAAGCACATATTCTACCACCAAACTACACCCTCACCCTACTTCTGATATATAGTCATCTAAAGCCCAAATTATAAGTTAATAATTAACAAATTTGATTTAAGGTAAGTAATAGCTTCTCATGCAGAACCATCTATAAACTAGGCCTGAGAAAGAGACAAGTATTTTTCAGCCAATTAGTCTATAGGCAGTTTTCCATGAAGCTATATATGGGTTGAGAGGAGTATTCATACAGCAGGAGTAGCAACCATGGAAGGCTATTTGTTCCTTCAACTCACCTGTGCCATCAGGACATGTTCAGGCATAATTTCATATATACTGTTTCTACCTGATGTTGAATTACTGGTATGCATGATCAACTTTATAGCTTCATGGATCCAAAAACACTCAATTAATTATCACTGGGTGATAATTAAACTCGGGAGATCTATTTCAAAAATAAAGAATAGCTCATTTCAAAAGTTGGTTTGACTTTGCTCCAAAATCCTACAAGTTTGAACTGCCTTTCTATGTGTAAAGAGCGTGTCAGTACTATAATGCTTAGGAATATGTTTGGAACTAGACGGGATTGTCTTTCACATTAAACAGGGTTTGATTTCTGTCAACAGTGCTTGACAGGACTCTCTTGTGGAATCCCCTTTGTAAGAAATGAAACTCCCTGGGCAAACAAATGCCATCTTCTGTGACCAATAGACGGTCTACAGTAGTAGAAACCTCTCACCTTTGGATATAATGCTAGCTGTGGAAGCTTGATTAAGTTTCACAACAGAGCAATTTGGAAGTCAAATACCAGAGTGTGTTTGTCTTTTAGTTATAAATTTTAAGATTGGCTTCCACCAGGCATAATGGCACATACCTGTAATCTCAGTGTCTCTCGAGGCTGGGGCAGGAGGATTGCATGTTCAAAGCCAGCCCCAGCAACTTGGCAAGGCCCTAAGCAACTTAGCAAGAACTTGTCTTAAAATAAAAAATAAAATGGGCTGGGGATGTGGCTCAGTGGTTAAGCATCCCTGGATTCAACCCCTGGTACAAAACAAAACAAAACAAAACAAAAAAAACTGGTTTCCTCCAGGGAGGGGAACTGAGGAGTTGAGAGATGGGAGCTACGGGACTTTGCCTGTATGTACCTTTATAGTGGGTTATTTATGCCTGGACAATCAAGACCCCAAATACCTGGCCTCTTAATCAGAATCAGGATAAGGCCCAGCTAAACCATTATAAGAGAGGCCCAGTGCCTGACCCTTGCTAGACTGCTAGACACAACAATTTGGCACCTAGTACTTGGGAAGGCTACTCCAACTTCTGAGAAGAGGCCTGGGTGACTGCATAATGACCCAGGTACTTTGGAGACCCTGGCATTCATCATAGCAACTTAATGGTATTAAACCTTTGTGTGGTTCCTCCTTAAACTGTGTGTCCTATTAATAGGTACTGTACTGTGCTCCATGTAAGTATCCTTGGGGTAAGGATCTATATTTTAATACTGTTACTGACACTTCATTTTACTAGCAAGAAATCTTTGATTTCATTTTATTCTTTGTAATTCTAGGCATTAGATTGTAATTATCCACATTTTAAAAAAGAGATTGTTAGATTTGCATCACTGTGACAAAACACCTGAGACAATCAACATAAGAAGAAAGGTTTATTTTGGCTCACAGTTCCAGAGGTCTCAGTACATGGTTGTTTGGATTGGTTGTCTATGGGCTCATATCAGTTCAGTACATCATGGTGTGACACAACGTGGTCTCCTCAGGGTGGTTGGCAAGCAGAGAGTCAGAAAGCGGTCAGGGCCCCAATATCCCCTTCATTGGGCCCCACTGAACTAATTTCTTTCATTAATCCCCATTTTCTAAAGGCCCCACCAACTCCCAACAGGGTAGAGACCAAGCCTTCAACACATGGACCTGTGTAGAACATTCCAGATCCAAATTATAAGATGGGTGCAGTGGTGCACCCTTGTAGTCCCAGCTAATCTGGAGACTGAGGCAAAAGAATCAATTGATTTCAGGAGTTTGAGGCCAGCCTGGCAACATAATAAGACTCTGTTTGGAAAAATAAAAAATATATAGCAAGGATATATTTTCTTGCACAATTTTCAAAAACAGAGACAAGTTTCAGTCCCAATGCTACCCATTCTTTTACAGCTGTAAGTTTTCTATTGCAGAGACTAAAAAACTATAGACTATTCTTGCCAGGCATGGTAGCACACTCTCCTAATCTCAGCAACTTGGGAGACCTAGAAGGAGGATCACAAGTTCAAAGCCAGCCAGCAATTTAGCAAGGTCTTAAGCAACTTAGTGAGACTGTTGGGAGGAACAGATGAGGCAAGGCATCAAAGATAGCAGGAAACAGTTTTATTTGGCTGCAGTCAGGATTAGAGGGTACAGTTTTCTCTGTAATCAATTAATCACCTGAACCCCAAGTTCAGGTAGTTTCAAAACTTCATACCCAGTGTAAGGGGAGGAGCTCAGAAGTTCACAGTCTGCAGAAGTTCACATAAAAGCAGCTTTTTCTTTCACTGTTCTGGGCAAGTCAACCCTTCAAGGATAACACCTGAAAAGGTGAGAGCTTCTTCTCCCCTTTCTTCCCTCCCCCTGCCAGCTGGTACCATGGAGCCCAATTAGTAACTTCTTCTATCTCGGAAATGTAGACATCTTTGTGAAGCTTCTTCAGCTTAAGGCCACAGGCCTTGCTAAAGGATATGTCTATTTTTTTTTAATATTTATTTTTCAGTTATTGGCGGGCACAACATCTTTGTTGGTATGTGGTGCTGAGGATCGAACCCGGGCCGCACGCATGCCAGGTGAGCGCGCTACCGCTTGAGCCACATCCCTAGCCCTGAGGATTTGTCTTTTTAAAAATTTTTTAATCACATTTGGTATTTGCAAACACACTTCTACTATACTGAATACTATGTGTGTGTGTGTGTGTGTGTGTGTATGTGTATATATATATATATATATATATATATATATATATATATATATATATATATATACACATACACACACATACATACACACTGGATACTATGTATATACTATTCTATACTGTATAAACATTTGTGAAAAACTACTAAAGGGGTGTTCAGCACCTGGAGCTGTGATTTCTTCCAGGCCAGGGGCCAAGCAAGATAGAGAAACGGGAAAACAGGAAGTTTAAGCACATTGTAGAGACTCTTTTGCTGATAGTCCTAAAATCAATTATGGTGGAGATTTCTAGAGAAGTTTAATTAAGATTTTCTGTGGAGGAGGGGGTGCTACTACAAGACCCTGTCTCAAAACAAAAAATAAAAAGGATCAGAGATGAGGCTTAGTGTTTAGATGTTCCTGGGTTCAATCCCTGGTACCAAAAGAAAAAACCTTTCACGCATCTCCACACTTAAAAAAAAAAATTAAAAACTGTCGACTATTATTGAACATTCCTTGAATACCTCTGCATCAGGGAATCTTTTTTTTTGTACTAGATTTTAAACCCAGGAGTGTTCTATCTTGGAATCATATCCCCATTTCTTTTTATTTTGAGACAGGGTCCTGCTAAATTGCTAAGGCTGGCTTTGAACTTGTGATCCTCCTGCCTCAGCCTCCCAAGTAACTGGGATTACAGGCGTGTATCACTGGCTCTGGGACTATTTTTCTAAATTGAAGACAGAATTGGATTGTGACTGGTATAGATGTGACAGACTGGGATGCTCTATGTTGCTTTAGAAAATGTTACTTTATAGCAAAAGTCAAACAGATTAAAGTACTAAAGAGTACAACAAATCAAGGTCAATTTTTTGTAAATAAATTTTGTAGGATAAAATTCTCATTCTTAGGGAATGGCTAATGCAGTATTTTGTTCTATTTATTTATTTATTGGGAATACTGAAGATTGAGACCAGGGACTCTCTACTACTCAGTGGCACCCCCAGCCCTTTTTATTTTTTTATTTTGAGACAGTGTCCTGCTAAGTTGCTTAGTGCCTTGCTAAATTGCTGATGTTAACCTTGAACTTGTGATCCTCCAGCCTCAGCCTCCTGAGCCACTGGGATTACATAGAATAGTATGTTAGAATGAAACAACTTTATGCTGCACTTACTTTCCAATGCTCCAGAAAAAAAGAGGGGGGAGGAATCTAATAGCACACACAAGCACACACAATCACACATACACATATTGAGGAACAGGTGAGGGCACAAGGAAAGCAGATGTGCAAAATGTTAAAAATTATTGAATCTAAGAGGAGGAGATATAGCTGTTCATTATATGATACCTTCAATTTTTGTGATGTTTGAAATTTTTCAAAAAAAGTTGGGAAAAAATAATGCAAGTGCTTCTTATAGTCAGTTTAAAGCGGAAAATTAAAACTAAGCCACACAGAGCATTGTTTCTTTCTAGACAGGAGACTTGATGAAACTGAAGGTATGTCTTTGCCCCCAACTGGTCGCTCTTTGTACGTGTGGTCGCACTCAGGGCCTCCTGCATGCTAGGTTAGTACTGTATCACTAAGCCACTTTTTTTTTTTAAAGAGAGAGAATTTTAATATTTATTTATTTATTTTTAGTTTTCGGCAGACACAACATCTTTTGTTTGTATGTGGTGCTGAGGATTGAACCCCGGGCCACACGCATGCCAGGTGAGCGCGCTACCGCTTGAGCCACATCCCCAGCCCACTAAGCCACTTCTTACCCTTTAGTTTGAGACAGGGATGGGTTTGAACTTGCAATCCTCTGCCTCAGCTTCCCAAATAGCTGGGATTACCCCAGCCAATTGATTGCTTTCTAGATACACCCCCCTGCTCTGTTTGCCAAAATATGGAGCTTCCATTAAGGGGGCACTTACTGATAGGCCAGGCTCAGCCTCTGCAATCAAGAATCTATCTGCATTGTCACCATCAGAAAGATTAAAGTGTGTGGGGCGGGGTTGTGGCTCAGTGGTAAAGCCTAGCACGTGTGAGGCCCTGGGTTTAATCCTCAGAACCACGTTAAAAAAAAATGAATAAATAAAATAAAGATGAGGGGCTGGGGATGTGGCTCAAGCAGTAGCGCGCTCGCCCGGGTTCCATCCTCAGCACCACATACCAACAAAGATGTTGTGTCCGCCAAGAACTAAAAAGAAATATTAAAAATTCTCTCTCTCTCTCTCTCTCTCTCTCTCTCTCTCTCTCTCTCTCCTCTCTCACTCTCTCAAAAAAATAAAAAAATAAAATAAATAAAATAAAGATGAGAGAAAGAAAGAGAGAGAGAGAGAGAAAGAGAGAGAGAGAAAGATTGATTAAAGTGGTGCTAAGTGAAGACTGGTGAGAAAACAGAGCAGACAGGGCACATCACAGTGGGCATTCCTGCCCAAAAAATAGCAAAGGATATCAGTACATTTAGGGTGAGTGGCCAAGAGCTGAGCTCTATTCTCAAGAATAGCTGGTGATTCAAGTTTCTGGACCCCATTCAGTCCCTCAGGCTGCTGGGCCGCTCTTCTCCTCTTCCCCATTCCTGGGGATCCCTCTAGAGGCCAATGTGAGCCACTGACTCATGGGTGGTGCAGGGGCCGCTGCTGCACATGGCTCTCTTCCATGTGACCTCTCCCACTTGGGGAGTTGGTTGGAGATTTAGTAGGGTCCTTACCCATGACAGAAAGGAATATTCTATTCTGTGGAAGCGTGAAATGCCTTCAAATGTTTGCCTGGTGCCAGGATGGGAGTTCTGTGTACATGAGGACACTAAGGGAGTGACAATCCTAACCACTCTGGGCTGGCAAAGGTGGTATGCATGGACATACTGGGAGTAGTAGAGATATTCTATTTGACCATTGGTGGGGCAAAGTGGGCAATGGAAAGGATGCCTTTGGTGGGTAGGACCTTGTGTAATGCTACAAATTCAGATTATGAACTGGGGGGGGGGGCAGTCAGGGACGCCAAAAAAAGCCAACACTTTTCCATAGGACCTAGAACGGAAGGAGTACCCATTTCATACTGCTGATGACATTAGCTGGTTTTCTAAGGGTCATCAGTTACTTAGGTGGCCCAGAGTGGCTAACATACTTTCTTTTGGATGGTCTTCGACTGTCCTGAACTCAGACCCTGAGGGTAATTTCCTGGACCTACCAGCACAGGGCCTCTATCCTTGGGCTACACTGCCAGCGCAGAGGTGGTAAACGGAGATGTCAAAATTAAGACCAAAGAAGTCCTCAGTTAGAAGAGACTGATCAAAAGAGTAGTTAAAAGGACAGAAGCTAGAAAAAGTAGATAAGAAAAGATTGAGCTTCAAATACAAAGGAGGCAAGGCCTGAGTCTATAAGAAGTTAGCAATAGGGAAGATGTTCTCAAATTTTTATCTGCCACAGACTACCTTTGACACTCTCATGAAGCTATTGGAGCCTTCTCAAAAAAAAAATGCTGTTTTTCCTTTTCCTTCCTTTTTTTTTTCTTTTTTTTTTCCCTTCAGGATTGAACCCAGGGCCTCATGCATGCTAGGTAAGGGCACTACTGCTGAGTTTCATCCCTAGACCCCCAAAAATGTTTTTGAGTGCATAAGATAATATACCTAGGGCTCCAAATGGAACAATTTGAATACCTATGTGGTTTTATCAAAATATATTTTAAAAATAACTCAGTGCATAGTATACCTATGTTTCTTTATTAACTCATTGAATACCAACCCTTATCAGTAAATTTAATAACCAATATAACTTTGATCCAGTGGTGCTCTTTATATTTGAGGTACAGTTTCTGTAATGTGACTTGAAAACATGTGATTTCTATTGAGACAAAGTTGCAGATACTGCTAATATGACTGAAATCTGTTGCTTCCATTTGTCATTTACAGAAATGGCAATTTCAGGGCTGGGGATGCGGCACAAGCCGTAGCGCGCTTGCCTGGCATGTGTGCAGCCTGGGTTCGATCCTCAGCACCACATACAAACAAAAATGTTGTGTCTGCCGAAAACTAAAAAATAATATTAAAAAATTATCTCTCTCTCTTAAAAAAAAAAAGAAAACAAGTAGCAATTTCATACAGATATTAATGAAAGTTTCTAATTTCTTCCCATCCAAGATCACAATCCCCCTGAATTCTAAAAGATGATTTTCTCTAAATTCTATACCCAAAGTCCACTTTAGAACACTGCTGTAGGGCTGGGGCTATAGCTCAGTGGTAGAGCACTTGCCTCGCATGTGTAAAGCACTGGGTTCAATCCTCAGCACCATGTCAAAATAAATATATCGTGTCCATCTACAACTAAAAAAAATATTTTAAAAAATAACACTGTTCTAAAGTCTTTTTCATATAGAATCCAAGTCATACAGGCCATATCTTTTCCTTCATTCCTCCCCCAGATAATGTGTGCCCAGAATATCTCTAGGTTTACCTTGTGAAAGCTTCTCGTCAATTGACTTATTTCAGAGTGAAAGGCAAAATCCTTCATTTCTTCTACTCAGTGTTTTTCACATATTTTAACCTGTGGTCCATAATAGGAAATTCATCTTACATTGAGACCCATGTTTTAATATACGTACATATAACTGAAACCACAAATTCTTAAGGTGAAACTCTACTCCATATCATATATTAATTTGCCAGGACTGCCATAACCAAATACACAGCCTATACATCTTAAATAACAGAAATTTATTCTCATGGTCCAAAGTTCAAGATCTGAGCAGAACTGGTTTCTCCCAAGGGGCCTTTCCTTGGCTTGCAGGTGGCTACCTCCTTCATGTGTCCTAATGCATTCTATCCTCTGTGACCAGCATGCCAATGGAGTCTGTGTATTCAAGTTTCCTCTTCTAAGAAGGGTGCTAGAGGGCTGGGGATGTGGCTCAAGCGGTAGCGCGTTTGTCTGGCATGCGTGCGGCCCGGGTTCGATCCTCAGCACCACATACAAACAAAGATGTTGTGTCCGCCGATAACTAAAAAAAAATAAATATCAAAAATTTTTTTAAAAAAGAAGGATGCTAGATATTTGGAGCAGTGGTGTCTGCTTGTAATTCCAGTGATTCAAGAGGCTGAGGCAGGAGGATCCCAAGTTCAAAGCCAGCCTCAGCAAAGGATATCAATTAATAGGATTAGGGTGTGCCCTGGAAGTTTCATTTTATCACCAAATATAGTTACATTCTGAAGTACTAGAATTCTGTAATTAGGACTTCAACATGCAAATTTAAGAAGAAAACAATCCATCCCATAACATAAAATAAAAGCAATGACACATAAAATATGATTTACTAGAGTAAATACAACAGTGTCGGCTGGGGAAGTAGGCATGCCTGTAATATTAGTGACTCGGGAGGTTGAGGCAGAAGGATCACTAATTCAAGGCCAGCCTCAGAAATCTAACTACACTGTCTCAAAAAATACTTAATACATACATACATACATACATACATACATACATACATACATACATAAAAGGGCTGGGGATGTAGTTCAATGGTACAGCACCCCTGGGTTCAATCTTCAGTGCCACAACTATAATAATAACAATTAATGAATGTATACCTTCTACATACAAAGTGTCCCCATTTGGGCTGCTGTAACAGTCACCTTAGGGTGACTTAAACAAGACATTTATTCTAGTAACTGGAAGACTGAGATTAGAGGCCCTGATAGCTCTAGTGTCTGGCAAAGTTCCTCTTCCTGTTTTAACCAATTTTCATTGGATCCTCAGATAGGAGGGAGAGGGGGAGGGGGAGGTGGGGGAGAATGAGCATGAACCATTTCTCCTGTGTCTGTTTTTATGATGGCACAAATACGATTATGAGAGCCTCTCCCTCATAACCTAAGTATGTCCCAAAGTTTCCACATCCTAACACCATCATGCTGGGGAGTCAGGCTTCAACATAGAAATTTGGATAGCAGTACACAAATATTCAGTGCTGGAGATGTGGCTCAGGGACAAAGTAGCCCTAGGTTCAACCCTCAGTATGGTGAAATAACAACAGTCATACTAGACAGTTGATATTTTTTCATTTTGCTTAATGTTTTATAACCATCCTTAAATGTAAATAAAAAATCACCTTCCGTATAATGCCATGATCAACATATAAATATTTTATCTAAATATGTTTCTTTAGCTGGGTATGGTGGTATATGCCTATAATGCCAGTGATTTGGGAGGCTGAGGCAGGAGGATTGCAGGTTTGAGACCCTCAGCAAAACCCTGTCTCAAAATAAAAAATAAAAAGGACAGGAGATGTGGCTCAATGGTAAAGCACCTCTAAGTTCAATCCCCAGTACCAAATAAATAAATAAACATGTTTCTTTAATGTTGCAAATATTCTTATGGAAGTTTATTAGCAAATGTTTCAGACAGATGTACGATGCAACAATATTTCTAATTTTGTTTGTTCAAACTACCTTTATTGTAATATTTTTTTATATTGTAGCTGGGGCAATATTTTTTTTAACTTGCTGTAATAGTAATGTCTTTTGAGCCCTTATATAGCCTGACTGTGTTGAAATTATGCTTCCCCTGTGACTGCAAGTTTAGTTTAAAAATGTCTGAAAATTTTTTATTTAAAGAGGCCAATTTTGTTGCACAAATATAATCTTTAAAATATTTGCCAGATGAGATTGCTTTCCAACTGGAAAAATGTGACGCTCATCCTTACATTCATATCTACATTTAGGGATATTCCTAGCACGAACATCAGTAGGATACAGAAAGTGGATCTGATTTGCCCTAGCCATTGAACAGTACATGTCTAGAATGTGGCTATTTGGCAAATTAACTTTACCAAAATAGAACGAACAACTTTCATTAAATTTTTCAGTAACTTTCATGAGAATTAGCAAAATTTCTCTGGACATCATAATTTCAAGACGAATAAAAAGTAATGATTCTAATCAGGACTGCTATTGGCAGCATGCATATATTAATGCTCTGTGCTATTTTCTGGTCAGATTTACTACTTTGTCTCTTCGAATTCTTCACTTACATATTAGACTTACATTGTTGAACATTGTATTTTTCCAATTCTATAAATGTCTATTTGTATTGGAGTCTAATTTTAGAGCCACCAATGATAAGTGCCACAAATAGAGGTCAGTTTTGTTCATCTTATGTTTCTACCACTGTTATAATGCCTAGTCCATATTAGGCACTAAATAAATATGTGATAAGTAAAAGAACAAATACTGTATCTGATAGTGTTAGTATACATATCAGAATTAAAGGGTTGCAAGACTTACACCATTCAAGGTGAACAGCAAATTCTATAAATATTCCTGTCAGTGTTTGTTTTTTTTTTTTTTAAGAGAGAGTGAGAGAGGAAGAGAGAGAGAGAGAGAGAGAGAGAGAGAGAGAGAGAGAGAGAGAGAGAATTTTTAATATTTATTTTCTAGTTCTCGGCGGACACAACATCTTTGTTGGTATGTGGTGCTGAGGATCGAACCCAGGCTGCACGCTTGCCAGGCAAGCACGCTACCGCCTGAGCCATATCCCCAGCCCCCTGTCAATGTTTGTTAATGGCATAGATTAGATCAAATATATTGTCACTTGAAAGTAATTTTTAAAAATCTTTATAATTTATTTATTTATTTTTATGTGATGCTGGGAATCGAACCCAGTGCCTCACACGGGTAGGCAAGTGCTCTACCACTGAGCTACTAATGCAGCCCACTTGAAAGTATTTTAAATTTATCACTTATCAAAAGTCAAATGCATGATAGAAGACATTTTTTAAAATTTATTTACATAGTTTTATTTTGGAAAAATCATTTTTTTTTTCAGTACTGGGAATTGAATCCAGGGTGACTTTATCCATGAGCTACATGCCCAGCCTTGTTTATTTTATTTATTTATTTTTTAAATTTTGAGGCAGGGTCTCACTAAGTTGCTGAGGCTGGCTTCTAACTCATGATCCTCTTGCCTCCAAGCCTCCTGAGTCACTAGGACTACAGGTGTACAACAGCACACCTGGCTGGAGCTATATGCCATACTTTATGTCATCATATATGACACTTATAAGGTATTTTGTTAATTTTGGGAAGTACTTGAGATTGAACCCAGGTGCTTTACTATGGAGATACATCCCCTGCCTTTTTAATTTTTTGAGACAGGGTCTCTTCATGTTGGTTAGGGTCTTGCTAAGTTGTTGAGGTTGGTCTCTAACTGTTATCCTCCTGCCTCAGCCTCCTGAGTTTCTTGGATTTCAGGCATGCACCAGCAGTATTTTGTTAATATTCACACAACAAGATATTGGAAAGACAAATTTCTCTTTCCTTGAACATATTTGAAGGGTTTATCCACAAATTCAGCATGAGTTAATTTCTGCAAATAATTTGAGGTAGAGGTCAAGGTTTTTGTTTTTCTCTCCACACAAATGCTTAGTTGTTCCAGCAACAGTTATCAAAAAGATGGTTATATCTTCATTAAATTATCTTTGTGCCACTTTGAAAATCAACCATATATATGGAGGGGTGCATTTTTAAGTTCTCTATTCCATGGATCAATATGCCTAATTTTGTTTGTTGTGGTGCTGAGTTTGGAACCCAGAGCCTCATGCATGCTAGGTAAGGGCTCTACCATTGAGCTACACTACTAACCCAACATCTTTTTTTAAAGAGGTTTTTTTAAATATCTTCACTTTTATTTTTATGTGGTGCTGAGGATGGAACCCAGGGCCTCACACATGCGAGGCAAGCGCTCTACCGCTGAGCCACAACCCCAGCCCTAGCCCAACATCTTTACTGCAAGAATATCACACTGGGGCTGGGGATGTGGCTCAAGCGGTAGCACGCTCGCCTGGCATGCGTGCGGCCCAGGTTCGATCCCCAGCACCACATACAAAACAAAGATGTTGTGTCGGCCGATAACTAAAAAATAAATATTAAAAATTCTCTCTCCCTCTCTCACTCTCTCTTTAAAAAAAAAAAAGAATATCACACTGTTGTGATTATTGTAGCTCTGAAGTAAGTCTTAAAGACTTGAAATCAGATAGTGTGTGTCCTCAGATTTTATTCTCCTTTATGAAGATGTTTTGGCTCTTTTAAGTATATTACATTTACATGTACATTTTAGAACTTTTTTTTTGAGACAGGGTCATTGTTCTCTGGTTCTCCAGCTCTCCAGCACATAGGCCCAGTTGGTTTTCCAAACATATTTGAAGGAGGCAGCTTCTTTCATCCCATGTGAACTAATTTTGCAAACCTGCAGTGACCAAGTGAGTGCAATGGTGGAATAGAGGTCAAGTCCTGTATTGTCATTTTAACTAAAGACAGGAGCACCAGAGCTAGAAATGGCATTGTATTTTGAGTGTACAGAATTCCTAAGATGAGAAAATAAATTGTTTCAAATACAAACATTTGTAAATATTACAAAATGTTTCCCTGGTCTTTCCACACTTTGATGCTTCCTTTACCTTCTATTCCTCCACCCAAGAGACTCCTGGGAGTGCTACTTCTGGTGTCCTGGGTGGCTTCTCCTCCACCTTTTTGCTATATAGTGCTTCCCCCAGTGCAGGGTTTTGAAGCACTATCTCTGGGCAGCAAGTCCAGTCTAGTTGGGACTATACTGCAATCATTTCCCTTTCTCTCTCACCAAGCTGGGACATAGTCCGGCTTTTGAAATATTCTGGCAACACCCCTTCCCCCAGAGGACTCCTCTGTTGGGTCCCTATTTAGGACCCTGTTTTTTTTTTTTTTTATGAATAATAGTGGAGGTGGTGGTGGGTTCCAGGGAGGAGGCTGGGAAATTGTCAAAGTTGGAGGACACCAAGGAAGTAGAAGAGCATTAGGGATGATTAGGTGAGTGGCAGAGAGATTGGAGACTGAGTTAAGAGATAAAAAAGAGGCTGACCAATGTCTAAATTAATGACATTACACTCACAAAAACATGTGTCTCGGGGTAGATAAAAGTTTCATTGATTTTAAAAAGGAAATGTCAAAGTATACCTTTTGAGAGAAGTTGTTGCGTGACTTGGAGGTATGTGGATCAAAGCAGGGGCAAACAGCCTGGACTTGTCTAACCAGCCATCTATACTTTTCCTATCTCGGGTCCTGAGACTATTAGGTCTATTTTTGAACTGTTTTTCTCCTGAAGAGGTGGAATTTGTGGCATTCCTTACCAAAGGTATGATCAGTAGATGTGGCTAGCCATCAGGGAGCCCCAGGGAGTTTGCCAAGCAATGGCTTATAGGAAAGGAGACAGACCAGAAGCATCCACTGGGGTTTTATAGGGACAAATGGTCTGCATGTCCAGGAATCGATCACATCCAACTGTTCTGAGGGCCTGAGTCCATGAGATAACTACAAATCAAAAGGGGCCAGCCTGGGTACCTCAAAAGACTCCTAGAGTTTGCAGGGGAATCAGGGCCCAGAGTGTGAGCGTGAGACTCTGTCCTGCTGACTGAGTTGTCACTCACAGTGTGGTTGCCTCAACATGGTGAGCTCTGATAGCCCAGCTTCTTTTGGCCTTTGTGGAAATCCCCCAGCTCCAGTGCTCCTACTCTACCTCTTTAGGCTTAGCCCTACCATATAATAGTGATGTAGTTTGGATCTAGAAATGTCCCCCCAAAATCTCACGATAATTAATGTAGGAATATTCAGAGTGAGACAATTAGAGTGCTATAACCTCATCAGTGGAATAATCCATTTCAATAAATGGATTATTTGAATAAATTACTGGGTGGTAACTGTAAGCAGGTAAGACATGGCTGGTAAAAGTAGGTCACTAGGGGTATGTCCTTGGTGGTTATATATTATCTCTGGCCCCTTGAATATATATACTCTCTTTCTCTCTCCTTTTCCCCTACTTCCATGAGTTAAGAAGCTTTCCTCCATCATTCCCTTCCACAATGATATTCTGTCTCATCTCAGGCTCAGAGCAATGAAGTCAGCCAACCATGAACTGAACCTCTGAAACCATGAGCCCAAGATAAACTTTTCCTTCTCTAAGTTGTTCTTGTCAGGTATTTGGGTCACAGTATTAAAAAAGTTAGCTAACATAAACAGCTAATAGGCTTCTCCAGTTTGCCCTATGGTTCCCTTTACAGGAACAACTTGGCTTTCATACTCCGGCTCAACCTATCCTGATCCCTCTAGGTAGCTGACCTATTCCATCTACCCTGGACCCATAAGTCCTATCTCACTATCAATCTGTATTGCAGGCAGTGTCAACGTGGCTTCCCAGGACATGAACTCCTTTTGTGACCTACTAGCATAAAGATAGAAGTATTTGACAAGTGTCAGAAAGCTAACTAGTAGCAGAGTTGAAAGAGAAATCAGGTCCCATGAATCCCAGGAATGAATCAGACATACAGTGTGACAGAATAATACCCTCTCCCCAAAATGCATATATCCCAATCCTGTAAACTGTTATTGAATCACCTTCCATGGAAAACGAGAGTCTATAGATTGATGAAGAGAATGGTAGTTGAGATAAATTAGGGAGATGATCCTAATTTATATAGGTGGGTCCAGTTTAATCACATGAGTCCTTAAAATCAGAGAACCTTTCCTGGGTGGGTCAGAGATGAGACAGAAAATATGGCTGTCTGGAATGAAAGTTTGACCCAAAGTGGGAGAAATGTAATTAGCTAAGCTTCTCGACTTTTCCCCAAATTTGAAAATGATGTGGAGAGACTTGAAGGAACCGATCTGAGAAGCCTGAACTCCATGAAAGCCATAAGAAAGCTGAAACCTTAAAAGAGAAAAGGGCAGCATGGAGTTTTCAGAGACAACTGTCAGTCAAAGGCAGTTTCTAAAAGCAGAAACAGGGGCTGGGGATGTGGCTCAGCGGTAGCGCGCTCGCCTGGCGTGCGTGCGGCCCGGGTTCCATCCTCAGCACCACATACCAACAAAGATGTTGTGTCCGCCGAGAACTAAAAAATAAATATTAAAAATTCTCTCTCTCTCTCTCTCTCTCTCTCTCTCCTCTCTCACTCTCTCTTTAAAAAAAAATAAAAATAAAAGCAGAAACAGAGAGAGGTCAAGTCACAGGCAGTAGGTAGGAGATGATAAAATACCCATTAGTAAGCCAGAAGGACCCCCTCATCACATGGGAGCCTTGTGGGTCTTGAGGATCAGATGTGATTCTATACTTGCTGTATTAGCCATATTTTGTGGAGCAAAGTACCACAAATTTGGCTTAAAACAACATTTATTATGGCATAGCTCCTGTGGGTCAGGAATCCAGGTGTGCTAGATGTCTGCTCAGGATCCCATGAAGTTGCAAGGTATCCACTGGGTTGTGTTGTCATCTGCAGGGTTGACTAAGGAAGAAACAACTTTGAATCTCACTTGACTGTTGGCGGAATTCATTTCCTTGTTGTAGAACTGAGAGTCCTAGTTTCTTGCAGGTATTTGGTGGGAGGATGCTCTGACTCCTACATGTTGCTGCACTTCCTACAGGCCACTTGCCATGTGGGCTTTATCACTGCTTCATCAAGCTAGTAAGGAGAGTCTCTATAATGATCTGGGTAGCAAGACAGAGCTTTCAGTAAACAAGGGAAAGAAAGGACATCTCAGCATCTCTGTCATATGCTATTAGGTAGAAGAAAGTCACAGGCCTTACCCTCACTCAAGGGAAAGGAATGATTCAAGGATATGAATACCAGAAAGGGATCTTGAGAGACCATTCTAGAGTTTTCCCATCACATCTAGCAAAGCTGCACTTGGGGTGGGGATAGTGTTAGAATGTGGTACTTGTTCTGGGGATGTAGCTCAGTAGTAGAGTACTTGCCTATCATCCACAGGCGCTGGGATTGCCTCTCCCCCACATTACAAAAACAACAGGAGATCTAAGCAAGGACCACTGGATTCGAAGCTAAGTAGGGACTGGAATTTGGGGGGAACAGTTTGAGAAGGGTGGTGAGAGTGGAATTCAACAAGGAGTAGAGACTGCCAAACAGGTTAAAATATATTAAGGTCAGTAACTTGTAGAAGTTTGAGAATGAAGGGATAAAGTGAGGAAGGAAAGTGGCTTGAGAGAGGAGAAACGGTATTTGAGACTCATTGTTGTAGTCCTGAGATACTCTTTTCTTTCCAAGCTATTGACTTATACCACTGTGCAAGACAGAAAGGATTTTGAGCCCCATTTCTTTCTTTTTTTTTTTTTAAGTTGTTAATGAACCTTTATTTTATTTATTTGTATGTGGTGCTGAGAATTGAATCCAGTGCCTCAAGCATGCTTGGCAAGCGCTCTACCACTGAGCCACAATCCTAGCCCCTGCATTTATTTCTTAACTAATCACAAAACTCCAGGCCTAAAAGACCATCTGGGAAGGGAAGAGGAGATCGTAATCTCTCATCAGACCCAAATTTCGTCTCAGTAGCTTTGGTTAAGGCTTCTACAGGTGCATAAACTCTCAACTCTCCACCCCAAACCAAACACATCACCCCTCTTGAGCAGGTGCATAACTGCCTTCCCGAGTTGTGTGCCCTGAGTCCCTCTCCGGATGGCCAGCTTTAACACCCAGAGCGCTCCAGTGCTGCGCGCCCGATCTTCTCACGATGCCTAGGCTTCACAGGCCACGGCTTTCGGTGCTGACTTTAAGACCTGCACGGCGGAGGGAAAAGGGAAACCCGCAGTCTGGACACCCTCGACCCCGCCTGCGGCCCCTCCGGCCGCCGGAATCGTCCTCCATTGCCCTTCCCACGTCGCAGCTCCCCACCTCGGAAAAATGAAACCCAACAGAGTCAGGCTTAGACCAAGGGGTAGGATCCACTGTCTTCTCACTCCGCAAAGAGAAAAGGCAGAACCGACTTCACACAGCAAAGGGGTGTGTTGCCCCACAGGGTCGCAGGAGGCTCCGCCCCGGCTAACCACCTCCTTTTCGGCCCCGCCCTCCTGGAGCCGGGGACTACAGTTCCCGGAGGTCTCCTCGGCCCTGGGGGGCAGGACCGTCCGCTCTCCCGCTCACGCAGAGCGGTGACTGGCTTTCCGTGAGTGGGGCGGGGCCTACCTCAGCCAATAGATGGAAAGCTCGTTACGGCGGCGGAAGCAGCGGCGCTGGAGTGAGGGGTGGGGGGCAGAGTGCTAGCGCCCCGGCGGCGGCTGCGGGTCCGGAGCCCGAGGACGTCGGCTCCACAGTCGGAGAGCGCACGGGAGCGAGCTCGAGGCGGCGCGGCGGCCACTCTTCGCAGCACTCAGGTAATGGCGGGACGGGTGCCCGAGAGGGCAGGGGAGGAGGCGAGGGGGCGGGGCGGCTGAGCCGGGCTGCAGCGTCCGTCCCGCTGCGCGTCCCCGGGGAAGGGCAGAGGTACCCCAGCTTCTGTGTCTCGGACTTCAGCTCTTTCGCGAGCTAGGCACGGCGGTTGAGCCGGCGGCAAGGGCTGGATGTCTAGTGGCGGGGAAGGGAGAAGAACCGGGAGGGTGGGCCAACCTGGGAGTGGGGGCGTGGCAGACGTGAGCCTTGGCGGGGGAGCGGGGTGGCCGGGGGAACGCGGGCGGGCGGGCGGGCGGCCCAGGGAGTTTGGCTCCTGAAGCAGTTTAAAGTGACTCTCCACATCCGGGCCCTGCGCCCGCCGCTTTCAGACCCCGACTGAGGCGGGGCCTCCCCACTCCCCGCCCCCCTCTCCGGGAGTGCCTGTCTTCCTCTGCCATTGGCCCAGCCTCGAGGGGTTTGGGCTGCCCCGGCGAGGTTCGCTTTTGATTGGCTGTCGGTCGGCGGGAGGGTGGGGCGGGCTCAGAGCGTGCAGGCCTCTGTAGATTGGTGCCGGGCCTCCAGTGACGCGTCGGGCATGGGGCCAATGGGCGGGCGGGGGAGGTAGGGGCAGGTTCGGGGGAAGAGGACTGGGAGCCGACCGGCGGCCGGGTGGCGGGGGTGAGTGGGGTTGGCGGGGCTGGACAGCGGCGGGCTCGGGCGCGCTTCGGCACGAGTCCTCTTGTTGTCCCTTGAGCCCAGCGCTGCCGCCAAGACGGGCCCTCCGCGGCACCCCCAGGCCGGAGAGGTGGAAGCGGGAGGTGCGGGCGGCGGGCGGCGGCTACAGGTAAAGAGGCACACTGCTTGTCTTGTTGAGGTACTCCCCAGAACGTTTGGTTCCTTCCCCTGGGAGACGGAGTCTTGGACACCCGAAGTATCTGGAAACAAATCTGTCCTCTGATCTCAGGGAGGGGGGGTTCGGGATGGGGTGGGGTTAGGGTCGAATCAGGGGAGCTTGACCCCTGAGGGAAAAGTAGGGGACGATTTGAGAAGGTGCAGAAGGTGTCTGCCGGATCCTTCTGGCTCAATGGGATGTCTTTGAAAGAGAAAAAAAGGAAATCTGTAAATGGAGGCCTTTGCAGAAAAGCGTTTGAGAATTCCTTGTACTTCAAGTCTTAATGTAAGATTTCTAATGCTTTCTTGGGGCTGGGCATTTCCCCTCTTGCATCTTTTTATGACATACTAATTACTGTTCTTTTTACTTTGGCGTGAGGTTTGTCTTTCAAAGAGACATGCTATTTTCCATAAAACTTTACACAAAAGGTAGATATGCCTTGTGGTATTACCTGTCATGTGGCTGTTGTACAGGATTTAATGTCCTTTTTTTTTTTTTTTCCACATCGCAATCCACAAGTATTTATGGAGGGTCATGGTATCCCCCAGTGATGTATAAATGATGTTATTTAAATTTAACCTATGTGCATTAAAAAACTTTCATAATTTAGCTAATGTCTGCATTCATATTATCATTGATTATTGTTCTAGATAAATGATTCTGCATTTGCTTTTCCAAGGAAACATTAAGGATACCAAAGATTAAAGCCATTATTAACTTTAATCTCAGAATCTTGTAACAACTTATATGACTATGTACTTGCAGGTGGAAATGAGTTCTCAACAGTTTCCTCGGTTGGGAACCCCCTCCACTGGACTGAGCCAGGCACCTTCACAGATTGCAAACAGTGGTTCTGCAGGATTGATAAACCCAGCGGCTACAGGTGAGATGTGTACTATTCTTCTATATGGCTTCCTATTTCAAGACTAATGCCAGTTTTGTAACTTAAAAATTAGCAGATTCCTTCTAGGATTTAAATACTAGGTTATTGAATTTAAAGAAAGGGTATGTTACTGTAGTGATTGAAATACGAAATTTTTTATTACTCTTTTAGCCATTTCATTCACACGTACTGAGTATTCATGTGACTTATAGTAAAGCATGCCTATAAGAACTATTTTTTAATGCATGGATATAGTCTCATCTTATTAACACCCATATGTATAGTAGTGCATAAAGGGAGCACAACAGTGTGTAAAGATAGGCCACCTCTTAGGAACTAGCTAAATAGAAAAAAGAAGAATATATATAATATATATATACACACACACAAATATAAGCAATATGGTTAGTTAGTGTATTCTTTGAGTGGTATAGATGAGTGGTTGTCAGTGGGGGTTGATTTTGTCATGAGGAGAATATTTGGCTGGAGACATTTTTGGTCATCACAACTAGGTGGTGCTTTCAGCATTTGTTAGGTTAGAGGCCAGGGATGTTGCTGAATATATTAAAATGCACTGGACAATCTCTTCCCCACTCAAAGAATTATCCAGTCCAGTCAACATTGCTGAAGTTAAGGAATTCCTTCAAGTACCATTTTTTTCTGTATATTAAGGAAAAACATGATATTGCAAAGTGAAATATATTACTTTTTCTACTATTTTCTTCTTTACCACCCAGTGGTTCTATTCCTTATGGTAAATTGTACCATTGTTGACTCATTGCTCAAATGAGGATCTGAGGCATCTTTAATTGCTCTGTCATTGTCTCTTACCTGTGAGCCTTGACCCTTGTCTAATGTTCAGTCTCATTTCAAATTGCTTTACCGCCATCCTGCCAACTCCATCTTTTGTTACAAATTTATTTTAGTTCTTTTTAGTCTCAAAATTACTTTAAGCTGTGTTCTGCCTCCTGCTGGATGGGATCTACTCATGTTTTCTCAGTGAATAATTTCAGGTTCTTAGTTTTCATGACCTTGGAACTTTGCACATTCTTTTCCTAAGCCACAAACCTAAAACCTTTCTTTCCATACACAGTTATTTGGTTAATCCTTGTTCTTCCTTAAGGTTTCATCTTAGATGTCATTTAGATGTCATATCTTCCACAGCAATCAGGTTGTGACCTCCCCTAGAGTGAAGCTCAAAGGAGAGCCAAGGCCATCTGTTTCTCTTACATCTTTGCATATGCTGTACTTGCTATAGTGGAGGGCACAAAGTTATGGTCAATGACTTCTCATAAACCCTCCTAAAGTTTTTTATTCCTTAACAAATATTTTTGATAATATTTTGTCTGTGGCATAAATTCACAATAGGATAATTGAAAGGAGCACAGTTAAGCAGAACATTTTTTAACGTCTTTTCCTTGCAAGGAATTATACTGCTCACTTAAAAAGGTGTTACTTAGCGATTATTGTCCTCAAGTTTTGCTGACAAACAAATTATTAGAACAAAAGTGTCTGAAATTTTACTTCTCAAGGGTGCTTATATGTATATTCTTTCAATAGTTTTAAAGAAATAAAATAGAAATTTTCTCTTAGTAGTTAGATGTCTCTGTTTCCTATGGCTGTGTCACAAGAGACGATTTGAAGTTCTGAGCATGTCAGGATCTGAATGAAGTACATATTCAAAGTTAAGAAATATACATAACTAATGCTTCAAGATTTTTTTCCTAATAGAAATAAACTGAAATAAATCCAAATATCTGGAAGGAAATGATAAATGAACCTCAAAAGAGTCTAATAGGAAATGATCAATGCATTCTATTTTAATGAAGTTGTTAAAAATTGGTCTTCTTGGACAAACAGATTATGGGAAATGGTGTGGAATTGTTCTTTTTCTTAATTTTATTTAGGGACAATTTGGGAAAAAAGGGAAAGAATAGACATTATGATTGCTGTATGTATATAGGCGACTATGACCAGTGTGATTCTGCAATCTGTACAATCAGAAAAATGAGAATTTATACCCTAATTGATTCAAATGTATGAATTGCCAAAATCATTGTAATGTCATGTGTAGCTAATAAAAAAAACTGAAAAAAATAAAACAAACAAAATATGATTTAAAAAATCAGTAGAGGGCTGGAGATGTGGCTCAGCGGTAGCGCGCTCGCCTGGCATGCGTGCGGCCCGGGTTCGATCCTCAGCACCACATACCAACAAAGATGTTGTGTCTGCCGAGAACTAAAAAATAAATATTAAAAAAAAAAAAAATCAGTAGAAAATGGAGAGAAGTAAAACTGTCCTTATTAATAAACAACATGATACTATATGCAGAAATCCAAAAGAATCTTTTGAAAGTGTTTCAACTAATAAGTGAAATAGATAAAGTTGTAGAATACAAGATCAGTGCACAAAAATGAATTATGTCTGGACATTGCAATAGAAAAGAAACTTTTAAAACATCATTTACAGTGGCATGTGAAAAAAAATTACGGAGGAATAAATTTAACAAAATTAAGACCTAGTCTTCCAGGGTTAGGAGACTAAAGCTTTACTGAGAGAAATTAAAGAACTAGGTAAATGAAAAAAAAAATCTATCATATTCTTGAGTGGAAAACCCCAATATTTTAGGATATTGGTCCATTCAAAGACATCCTAATTAAAATCTCATCAGGCTTTTTTTGTAAAATTTAACAACATAATTTTAAAATTATGTGGAAATCCAAAGAACTTAGAATAGCTAAAGCAGTTTTGACCCCCCCCCCAAAAAAAAAAAGTTGGAGGACACTGTTGCCTTATTTCAAAACTTGCTACAAAACTACACTAATCAATATAATGAAGTCTGGCCCAATCATGCACATCTTTAATCCCAGCTACTCTGGAGGCTGAGGAAGGAGGATCACAGGTTAAAGGCCAATCTGGGCTACTTTGTGTGACCCTATTTGAAAACAAAAATTTTTAAAGGAGTGGGGATGTAAATCAGTGGGACAGTGCTTGCCTAGTATGCAGAAAGCTCTGGGTTCAATCCTCAGTACCACCCCCAGAGAAGAAAATAATGTGGTATTGGCATAAAGAGACAAATTATAGATTTGTAAAATAAAGTGGAGGATCTAGAAATGGACCTAGACGTGTGATAATTGATTTTTTAAAATTTTTATTTATTTATTTATTTAGGTACTGGGGATTGAACTACATTCGACCACTGAGCCACATCCCTAGCCCTGTTTTGTATTTTATTTAGAGGCAGGGTCTCACTGAGTTGCTTAGTGCCTCACTTTTGCTGAGCTTGGCTTTGAACGTGCAATCCTCCTGCCTCAGCCTCTCTAGCTGCTGGGATTACAGGCATGCACCACAGCACCTGGGTTGATCAATTGATTTTTGCAAAGGTTTCTAAGTAATTTGATAGGAAAATGATAGACTCTTCAAAGTATTGTGGAAATTCTGGAATATCCATTTGGGCGGTAAAAATGAATCTGGATCCATACTTTCTTCACATACAAAAATTAACTCAAAATACATCATTGATCTAAATGTAGAATTTTGAAAATAGAGGAGAAACTGTTTACAACTTCAGGGTAAACAAAACTTGCTCAGGTCACATGCAAAGAGAAGCAGTTCATACAAATTTAAAAATGATTGCTCTTCAAAAGATACCATTAAGAAAACCAGAAGGGGGCTGGGGATGTGGCTCAAGCGGTAGCGAACTCGCCTGGCCCGGGTTCGATCCTCAGCACCACATACCAACAAAGATGTTGTGTCTGCCCAGAACTAAAAAATAAATATTAAAAATTCTCTCTCTCTCTCTCTCTCTCTCTCTCTCTCTCTCTCTCTCTCTCTCTTTCTTTAAAAAGAAAAGAAAAGAAAACCAGAAGGTGTGCCACAGAGAGGATATTTTCAAAAGATACATCTATAATGGTTCTTTTTTTTTTTTTTTTAAGAGCTGGAGAACAATTCATTCTTTACTTTTGTACTTGTTCATATGCTTTTTTTTTTGTTGTTCTTATTTTTTTTAATAGAATGTATTTTGACATAGTATACCTATGTATAACTTATTCTTTTGGAGTGTAACTTATTCTTCTGGTTGTACATGATGTAGAATTGCATTGGTTGTGTAATCATATATGCACATAAGATGATAATATCCGATTCATTCTACTATCTTTCCTATTCCCATTCCCCCTCTTTTTCTTTAATTCCTTTTGTCCAATCCAAAGTACTTCTATTCTTTTTTTTTAATATTTAGTTTTTAGTTGTAGTTGGACTGAATACCTTTATTTTATTTATTTATTTTATGTGGTGCTGAGGATTGAACCCAGGGCCTCGCATGCTCTAGTCGAGTGCTCTGCTGCTCTTCTATTCTTAACCCCCCGCCCCCAATTGTGAGTTAGCATCCATATATCAGAGAAAACATTCAGCCTTTGGTTTTGGGGATTGGCTTATTTCACTTAGCATGATATTCTCCAATTCCATCCATTTACTGGCAAATGCCATAATTTTTATTACTTTTTCTATAAAGGATTTTTATTCTGAATATATAAAGAACTCCTGTAACTCAATATTAAAAAGATAGCCATAATTTTTTTTTAAGGGAGCAGATTATTTGAATAGACACTTCACTAAAAAATATCTATGAATGGGGCTGGGGTTGTAGCTCAGTGGTATAGAGTGCTCATCTCTCATGTGAAAGAAACTGGGTTTACTCCTCACATTTAAAAAAAATAACAATAAAGGTATTCATCTACAACTAAAAAAATATTTTTTTAAAAAAAATCTATAAATGTTGAAGAAGCATGTGAATAACTGCTCAAATTATTCATCCTTAGGGCAATGCAAATTAAACCCACATTGAGAAACTACTACACATCCAATAGTATGACTAAAGCTAAAAAAAACAATAATACCAAATATTGGTATGGATGTGGAACAAAAGGAACTCATATATTGACAGGAATGCAAAATGGTCTAGCCACTTTGGAAAACAACTTAGCAGTGTCTTATCAAATTAAACATATATTTTATAAACAACCAAACAATCGTACTTACTATGTGTTTACCTAAGGTAAATGAAAAGTATGTTTATACTTTATACACTTTTATTTGTACCAAGAAACTTTTATTTGTACCAAGCAGTCACTTGGGAAAACCCAATGTTTCTCAACGACTGACTGGATAACCATATAATGGAATACTCTTCAGCAATAAAAAAGATCAGGCAGGCTACCTGTACACTCACCAACATAGAGGGACCTCCCTGTTGTAGTACAAAACATTGTACTAAGGAAAAGAAGCTAGACTCAAAAGAACCACAGATTGTCTGTTTGTAGAAAAATCTAGAAAAGACAAAGTTGTAATGACAAAGGAGATCACTGTTTGATGGGAGGGGCGGGAAATGAGAACAAAGAGGCATCATTGAACTTGTCAGAGTAATGAAAAATGTTGCATATCTTGATTGTGTTGTGGTTACATCACTGTATGCTTTTGAAAAAATTTAAACACAATTAGTGAAGTTTATATGTAAGTAAATTTGATTGACTAAAAATGATGACTAAAAAATTGACTAAAAGATGAGCACATACTTCACAAAAGAAGATATATCTGAGGCTGGGTATGTGGCACTTGCCTGTAATCCCAGCATTGAGAGGGGCTGAGCAGGAGGATCATGAGTTCAAAGCCAGCCTCAGCAACTTATCGAAGCTGTAAGCAACAACAACAACACTAAAAGATACATCTGAATGTCCTGTGATCATATAAAAAGATGTGCAGCATTGCCAGTCATCGTGGAAATACTAAGGCTGAATGGATAATTTGTGCCTTGTTCACACATTGGCATACTATGCAGCATTGAGATGGCTATATATCAAGCATTGGTGAGGATAAGAAGCAACTGAAACTCTACATAAAACGATGCAGCTGCTTTCAAAAGTATTTTGGCAGTTTCTTAGAAAGCTAAACAAGTACTTAACATTTGTCCCTACCTTTCTTCTAGGAGTTGCTGAGGCTATTTCTTTAAAAATCATTGAAGAGTTGGGTGTGATGCTTATGCCTCCCAGCCACGGTGGAGGCTAGAGCCAAAGTATGGCAAGTTCAGGGCCAACTGGACTACTTAGCAAGACCGTCTCAAGATAAAATTTTTTAAAGGGTTGGGAATATAAGTCAGTAGTAGAATGCCTGCCTAAGCATGCACACAAAGGCCCTGTGTTTATTCCCTAGTATCATAGGAGATGGGGAAATCATTCTGTAGAGTAGCCATTTTATTGTATGTAAATTAGAATTCAGTCAAGTGGTTTTATAAATCAGAATTCTAAGAATTCTGAATGACCTGAGAGAAAAGTCAGTATATAGCAATCTAGAAATATGCATCAGTTTTTTCACCCATCACTTCTTGTGAACAAAGTTCTTTTTTTTTTTTTTTTAATATTTATTTATTAGTTCTCGGTGGACACAACATCTTTGTTTGTATGTGGTGCTGAGGATCGAACCCGGGCCGCACGCATGCCAGGCGATCGCGCTACCTCTTGAGCCACATCCCCAGCCCTTCACCCATCACTTCTATAATTTTTTTTCCTAAAGAAACCACTTGACGAGCAAAATTTAGAAATAACCTAAAGTAACATAATGGTTTTATTTATTTATTTATTTATTATTTATTTATTTTTTTTTTTTTTTAAAGAGAGAGTGAGAGAGGAGAGAGAGAGAGAGAGAGAGAGAGAGAGAGAGAGAGAGAGAATTTTAATATTTATTTTTTAGTTCTCGGCGGACACAACATCTTTGTTGGTATGTGGTGCTGAGGATCGAACCCGGGTCGCACGTATGCCAGGCGAGCGCGCCACCGCTTGAGCCACATCCCCAGCCCATCAACAACATAGTGGTTTTAAAAAACTGTTTTTTTATTATCCGGGTGGTAGAATTCCAGAGAACCTTTAAATGCAATATGTACATATTGTATATTACTCAGCATTTCAACTTTCAGGTATTTATCCAATAGAAATGATATTTATGTTCACCAAAAGACATAACTAGCACTAACAGCCACACACAGTGGCACACATCTATAATCCCAACTACTGGGGAGCTTGAGGCAGGAGGATCATAAGTTCAAGGTCAGGTATTTTACTTAAAGTAAAATAAAAGGGTTGGAGATGTAGCTCAGTGGCTTAACACTTCTGGATTCAATTCCCAGTTCTGGCAGGAGAAAAGAATATTAGTAGTTATTCATAATATTTTGATAAAAAAACAGAAAACTATTTAAATGCCTCTTAACAGTAAAATGGATAATTTGTGCTTTGTTCACACATTGGTATACTACACAGGTTTGAGAATGAAAAATCTACAGCTCTGTATAGTAATGTGGATCATCATATTTACAAGTGAAAGAAGCATGACACAACAGGGCATATTTGTTAACAACCTGGTGTTAAATGTTTAGGAGAGTGGGTATCTTTGGGAGGGATAGGACTGCAGTGGAGCAGAATGGATAGGAGGATATCCAGGGGCCAGAAATGTTTTGTTTCTTGAGCTGCGAACTGGTGATTCAGGTGTATTCTTGTTTGTGAAAGTCCATTGAGCTGCACAGTTAACATTTGTGCACTTATCTTTAAGACAGTTACACATCAATGGAAAATGGTTAAATAAAACCTACTCCAAATTAAAAACTGGTGAGAAGTGTCTGAAAGTTTTAACTGTTGGTGCCTTTGGGTTATAGATTTTGGGGCACCTTTACTTTCTTTATAGATTTCCAAATAATTTAAACTTTCCACATAAGTAAATATTTTCTCTGTGTTCAGAAAAATAAAGCTATTAGTATTATTTTAGAAAAAATGATAAACAAATGTAAGTTAGTATTTCTACAAACTTTCTCCTTTATTACCCTAGTATTCCTTGATTATCTTAATTTTTAAATAGGTCATGTGTTCTGGTAATCTAAAATTCCAGAAGTTACAGAAGTTTCAGTGAAAAGTATCTCCAGCATCCCTGATCCCTGTCCTCCAATCTTGAAAAATCATGTTCTTAGAGTTAGGAATTGTATTAATATCTCTCTCTCTCTCTCTCTCTCTCTCTCTCTCTCTCTCTCTCTCTCTCGTCCTGGGGATTGAACCCAGAGCCTTGTGCTTGTAAGACAAACACTCTATCAACTGAGCTATACCCCCAGCCCCTCTTTTTTTTTTTTTTAATATATATTCTTTGTTTTATTTATTTAGCTTTTAATGTGATATGTTGGGGATTAAACCCCAGTGCCTCACACATGCCAGGCAAGCTCTCTATCACTGAACTACAACTCCAGCCCCTAAACATATCTTTTTAACATAAGGGTTTTTTGTTTGTTTGTTTTGTTTTGCTTTGTTTTTTTGAGGCATTTTAAATGAAATTGTCTTATATCTTGTAATGCACTTTCAACTATTTGAGCTTATTTTAAATGGTTGTCAAACCCTTTGTAAGTTTGAGAAAACCATAATATCCAGAATAAATGTTATGTTTCACACTTGTGACTCTTGGGTCTCATGTCTATCAAGACAATCCAACACCCAAATCCTTCTTTTTAAGGAAGCCCCCAAGAATGTGATCACTTTGTTAACCCTGAAATTTAACTGCAGGTGCCACTGTATCCATTCTGCTGTGTTAGTTAATGTTGAAAAATTGTGACGTACTTTCTCGCCTTCATGTCTTTCCTAGTCAATGATGAATCAGGTCGAGATGCTGAAGTCAGTGCCAGGGAACACATGGGTTCCAGCAGCTCCCTCCAGTCCCGGGAAGAAAAGCAAGAGCCTGTTGTGGTAAGGCCATATCCACAGGTGCAGATGTTGTCTACACACCATGCTGTCGCATCAGCCACACCTGTTGCAGTGACAGCCCCGCCAGCACACCTGACGCCAGCAGTGCCACTCCCTTTTTCGGAGGGACTTATGAAGGTAATGGAGAGCTTTAATATTTCACATTGAACCACATCTAATGGTGGCAAATATTTTTAACAAAATCTTGGGCTGTTTTGTAGAATCATGCTTTGGTGTTTTTTCCATTGTCCTACCATTTCAGCTCTTCTGTGTAACTCAGAGTCACTGCCTGCAGTACCTAGGCATGGGCAGTTGGAATCACAGGATCTTTTCTGTTTTTCATTTTGACATTGATGTTAATTTATGGGCTTGCTAGTTAGTTTTTATCTTGGGGTAGTACTCTTCTCCAAGATTTATTTTAATAGCTGGCTAATTTGGAGGTATTTTAGCATATTGCCTTGTATATTTCCTTGAGATTATGTTTTAGTTACTGAGAGTTTTGTTTACTTGTGCCCAAACTTGGGAGGCAGTGCTGTGTAGAAGAAAGGGCATGGGCTGTGTGCCATATAGATCTGGCTTTATTCCCAGTTCTACTTTTTACTGTCTGTGTGATGCTGAGCAAGTCACTTAGCCTTGCTTTGTACATTTCCTCCTCTCTGAAATGAAAGTGCTAGCACTTCAGTGGAACAGCTGTGATGCTGACAGATAAAGCATATAAGGCTTATGGCATCTTTCCTGGCACTCGCTGGGTTTGATTTGTGTACTTTTAACTATAGAGTAAAATGCATCACTAGAACAAGGCTATTGATATATTTCGTGTGGTTTTCTGTTTGCAGCCGCCCCCGAAGCCCACCATGCCTAGCCGTCCCATTGCTCCTGCTCCACCTTCTACCTTGTCACTTCCCCCCAAGGTTCCAGGGCAGGTTACCGTTACCATGGAGAGTAGCATCCCTCAAGCTTCAGCCATTCCTGTGGCAACAATCAGTGGACAACAGGTTTTTTTCCTCTTAATTTGCTGATTTTCAAACTAAGATTCCAAACTGTTGATCATTATATATTGAATGCCAGCAGTACATTAGGCACTATCCTAAATAAAAAAGTAAATAGTCACTGATATCTACAAATGGGAAGATAGTAGATTTGAGAGAAGGGATAGGAGTAGAGGCCAGGGTGTGTAGTGGTGGTGTAACCCATATTTATTGAGCATCTGCTGCTATATGCTAGGCACTGCCCCAGTGAGATACAAATCCAATTTGGATGGTCCATGTCCTTGAGGGTCAGAGTCCAGTTGTCCTTGCTTATAGAGAGATAGCTCTGAAGGATTGGAAACCACCTTACAGCAGCAGTGTTGGGCAGTGCTTCTCTAGGTTTTTCTCAGGAGCGCAAATATGTATCTCTTGGGATACTGGTAGGTTTGCTCAGGTAGCCCTCCAGCTATGAACATTTATATTGAAGTTACCTGGTTTTTCTTCAAATTATTGAAAAGTTACAGTCTTATCCCTTTATATATATTTGACTTATTAAATATTTTAAATTATCTACCTATGAAAAAAACTAATTCCCAGGATTCTTCCCTTTCATAGTTTCAAGAAAAATTAATACTCCAAAACAATTCCCTGTGATGCTGTACTTTTGTCATATTGCTAAGTATTCCCAGAAGTCTTAAGAATTGCCATTTGAGAAGCACTGATATCAGAAGTTGGGACATTTGAGGGGTGAGCCAAAAATGGGTAGAGGAGTACCTGTTGGGTACTAACTGACATTTACTTGGAAATTCCCAATAGCATAAGGAATGAGGGAAAGAGAATCATGCAAACAGTGAGAATACACAAAGTAAACCTTTGGCCAAGAAAGAGTAAGCAAGTATGAAAGGCTAATATTGCAGATGAAAAGGAGACAGTAGAATATGTCATGTGTTACTGGGGTCTAGCAACTAGCTGGCCTGAAACAATTGAAGGTGCCTCAGAGTCACTTGTGGCATGACTGTTGGCATAGATCATTATGCAGTACAGTGCTTAAAACAGATAAAGCTAAATGTCCTCAGCCCTCCCTCGGGGTACCCACTATCTAAAAGAACAACCTGACCCACATTTGGAGGCAACTGACTTCTAGAGACAATAGGTAAGACCAAGTACATGAAAATGATATTATATCCCATTTCTTTCAGGGACATCCCAGTAATCTGCATCACATCATGACCACAAATGTACAGATGTCCATTATCCGCAGCAACGCTCCTGGCCCCCCTCTTCACATTGGCGCTTCTCATTTACCTCGAGGTAAAGACTGCATGTTTTGTTCAAACTCTGGAAATGCACATACACATTTGGTTGAAGATATATTTACAAAAAATGTATTCATAATCAGCATATTAAGTTGCAGGACAGTAGAGGTAAACTTAAGGCAATATACATTTTTAATGAGGTCTAAGATGTGCTTCTTAGAGTTGGGTTAGAACAACTGTATGTGTAAAATTAGTGTGAATTTTTAATTGTCTAAAAATTGTTCTTTACTCTGAGGAACTCAGAAGGCTATGGTAGTCTGAACATGATATTCATTTTTCATAAATAAGTCACTAGTATTAATATTAAATTTCTTTCTTTTTTTTTCTCCTCTTTTTGTTGTGTGTGTATATTGAGCTAGAAATCAAACTCAGGTCCTTGCCCATGCTAGGCAAACACTGTACCACTGAGTTACATTCTAGGCCAATACTGAATTCTTTCAAAGTATACTGTTAATGGTCACTCAATTTTTTTTTCTTTCTTTTTTGGGTACCATGGATTGAACTCAGGGGGTACTCAACCACTGAGCCACATCCCTAGCCCTAGCCCTTTTTTGTATTTTATTTAGAGACAGGGTCTCAAGTGAGTTGCTTAGCACCTTGATGTTGCTGGCTTTGAACTTGTAATCAGACTAATAAATTAAAAACCAGGTTTGCTTAGTCATAGAACTCAAGTGATTGCCAACATGTGATATTCACAGGCCCTTTTAAGAGGCTATAGGGTCAGAACTATTTTCATGAACGCATTAAGATATTCTGCCTTTTTCACAGTGTTTGCACTAATGGAACAAAGGCAGTGGTGGGTAAGTGAAGTGTCACTGTCTGATGGTTAAAGTGTTCCAGTGCTAGCCAGAAAGTATACAGCAGCACCACACTGTGCTATTCATTTTGTTTTGTACTTGGAATTAACAAGACACTAGCCAGTTTCATTTAAGAATATCCTTGAAGTAACAATATGTGTTATCTTATTAAATCTTATTTTAGTCTGCTTTTTCATTGCTGTAACCAAAAGACCTGACAACAATTTTAGAGGAGGAAGTTTATTTGGCTATCAAGCTTTCAGAGGTATCAGCCCATAGACAGCCAGCTCCATTGCTCTGGGCCCTTAGTGAGGCAGTGAAAGAATGTGGTTGGGGAAAGCAGTTGAGGACATGGCACAAGGAAGCAGAGAGACAAAGCAGACCAGGGTCAAAATACGTACCCTGAAGGCATGCCCCCAGTGTCCCACATCCTCCAGCCACACCCTATCTGCCTATAATTACCACCAAAACAAATCTCAACCCTTGAGTACAGCTTTTCTTAATTTTCTTTCTTTCTTTCTTTCTTTCTTTCTTTCTTTCTTTCTTTCTTTCTTTCTTTCTTTCTTTCTTTTTAAATACCTTTATTTTGTTTTTATATGATCCTGGGGATCAAACCCAGTGTGTCACACATGCTAGGTGAGCGCTCTTCCTCTGAGCCACAACCGCTTAATTTTCTTTCGTTATTTTTGAAACTATATGTCTTGCTGTGTTGCCCAGGCCAGCCTGGAACTCCTGGGCTCAAATGATCCTCTTGCCTCAGGTTCCTGAGTAGCTGGGACCATAGGCACTGTGCCTGGCCTTTTCTTAATTTTCTTTAAGATGAATGGGAAGTATGTAGAGCATACTTCATCTAAATACCAACATTATTTGAGTTTTAGAAGTCATTTTCCTAGGGGATATAATTAGATCTATTTAAATACTAATAAATTTTTTTTTTCAGGTGCAGCTGCTGCAGCTGTAATGTCCAGTTCTAAAGTAACCACAGTCCTGAGGCCGACTTCACAGTTGCCAAATGCTGCTGCAGCCCAGCCAGCAGTACAGCACATCATTCACCAACCAATCCAGGTACGTCAGGACCAGGGCTTCTTATCCTGCAAGATTAAGATTTAAGTGCCTAAGTTAGTCACTGCCAGACACTGATAGAATCCTTGACTTCATTGACTTTTTTTTTTTTTTTAATAGAGAGAGAGAGAGAATTTTAATATTTATTCATTTTTTTTTAGTTTTCGGTGGACACAACATCTTTGTTTGTATGTGGTGCTGAGGATCGAACCCGGGCCGCACGCATGCCAGGCGAGCGCGCTACCACTTGAGCCACATCCCCAGCCCCAACTTCATTGACTTTTAACCTACTTTTTTAAAAATTAGTGCTACCTTGTCACTTCCCAAACTTAGGGAAGTTTGAAGGATATACAGTGTCATGTGAGTTGTTGGAATATAGAACAGAGGTAATAAAGGAAGGCCTTTTGTTGGGATGAAAGTAGTAGGGAGGATTCAGAGAAATGAAGAGGGAAATGAAACAATGTCAAGAAAGAGAATAATGGTGATAGTGTGTGATGAAGGATAGCTAGACCTTAAAAGGGATTTTAATTTTGCTAGAGGTCAGTGAACCTCTAAAGGCTTTATGCACATTTTTATACATTAAACATGGTTTTCCGAGAAGATAGCCTGTGCCTTTCAACTTCTTTTCAAGGAAATCTATGGCCTTGGAACTACCAAAGTATAGTGTAGATGATAAATCTGTAAATTGGGAATGCTAAGGGAATATAACATTGATTTTTGTGTAGAAAGCCACTTGCGCGGGGGGTGAGGGGGGTAACCAGAGATTGAACTCAGGGGCACTCAACCACTGAACTATATCTCTAGCTCTATTTTGTATTTTCTTTAGAGACAGGGTCTCACTGTGTTGCTTAGCACTTCACTTTTGCTGAATCTGGCTTTGAATTTGTGCTCCTCCTGCCTCAGCCTCCCAAGCTACTGGAATTACAGGCATACACTGCTGCACCCAGTGAGAGCCACTTTTTTTGTAACCAGTTATATCCAATCCAAAAAAAAAAAAAAATTCAGGCTGGGATTGTGGCTTAGTGGTAGAGTGCTTGCTTATTACTAGTGAGTTACTGGGTTTGATCCTCAGCACCACATAAAAATAAATAAATAAAAATATTATGTCCATGTACAACTTTAAAAAAAAAAGTCTTTGAAAGATTAATTTTTTTCTTTAGTTTTTTTTTAAGACAATACCTTTTTTTAAATATTTATTTTCTTAGTTTTTACTTAGGTGGACATAATATCTTTATTTCATTTTTATGTGGTGCTGAAAATCGAACCCAGTGCCTCCCACATGCTAGGCAAGCGCGCTACCACTTGAGCCACATCCCCAGCCCATAATGCCTTTTTTAAAGAAATTTATTTTTATACAGTGTTAAGGATTGAACCCAGTGCCTCACACAAGTGAGGCAAGAGCTCTACCACTGAGCTACAACCCCAGCCCAGAAAGATTAATCTTAACTGAATTACACAGAGGAGATGGAAATTCTAATGCTTTTAGAAATCATTGAGGTAATGTGTGTGAAACAGTTGTGTTTATATAATAGAGCAGAGTCCCGATTAGGACAGTGAGTAGTATATGTTTTACCTAAAGCTTTCAAACTACGTATTTCATTGTATATAATCATCACAGATTTTATGCCAATTTTTTTAAAAGTGGGGTGTGACCATTATGTAAAGCTTCTTTTTTTTTTAAATAGTGCTGGTATTACTTAAAAAATAATTTATTACTTTACTGTCTTTGGTGCAAGATTAAGGGGCATGGAATACTCATGAATATATATTAATGTGGTGGCAGTGATTATGTGCTGAAATACAGTGAAACAAAAGACCTTCCCAGCAAAACACAGTTGGAGGGCATTCAGGAGTACCTATAGAATATATGAAAAGTTAGAGAAGTATGAGAGCCAAGACTAGGAACTCACTAGTGAGGCAGTGGAGCAGTAGCCCTAGTGTGAGATATGCAGCTGTACACAGTAGGAGCAGCAGATAAAAGACTGAGGTTTTTGAAAAGCAAGGATAAAGAATGGGCAGAGTGTTGGCACCTTGGAGCACATCTGTACTCCCAGCTGTTCAGGAGGCTGAGGCAGGGGATTACAAGTTCAGAGCCAGCCTCAGCAACTTAGCAAGGCCTTAAGCAACTCAGCAAGACCCTGTCTCTTTATAAAACATAACAAAAGGCTGTGGCTCTGGCTCAGTGCTTATACACCCCTGGGTTCAATCTTTGATACCAAAAAGAATGGGCAAAGTTTGGGGATTTGACATCAGGATCAAGATGTTGAGGGCTGAATCAGAAGACAGGTGAGTAGAAGAATGACTGTGAATCACAGTGTGAGGCTCTTTTATCAGATGAAGATTTTATACATTGATGGTGGTAGGTTAGAGGGCTGTGTACCTGTATGAAAACATCCAAGAAACATCTAAGCATCAAGACTTTTTTGTTTCTTTGAGCACCTGACTTGCCAGCACAGAATACTGTTACCCTGTGTTTATGTTTTTTTGTTGTTGCTATTTGGTTTTTTTGTTTTTGTTTTTGTAATGCTAGGGTGAAACTCAAGGCCTCCTGCATGCTAGGCAAGCACTCTGCCACTGAGCCACGTCTCTGGCCCTGTTTACTGTTGTTTTGCAGTGCTGGAGCTCTAACCTGAGTTTGCCTTTTGAATGCTAACTTCACCTGAAAGCTAACAGTAGCTGAGAAGGGCATTTGGTTTAGCAGTGGTAAAAAATGTCTATACCAGGACTCTTAGTAGACTGTAGGAACTCCAGGTATGAAGGTTTAAATTCTAGTTTGTACGGAGTCAGGCAGTATTTTGACTCTAGTCATATTTGGAAAGGAGGGACTTATGTGCTGTCCAACCAAAATAAGACTCTTGTTCTTATAATAATCTATCTGGAAAAAGAATTCTTTAGTTGGTCTGTAAGAATTTACTGTCATTTGGGCATAGGTGCACAGGCTAATACCAGCATAATCTCCTCTTCTCACACACACCGCCCCCCCATGTAATTCTTTAGAAATTCTTTTGACTTCCTCTTCCAGTATCAGACCATGTCATTCTACCTCCATAATCAACTCTACCAGATTCTGCCTATATACCCTCCTGTATGATCTCTGCTTCCCAGCTGTGCTATCTAACAGCCACGTTTCAAATTATATTTTTATACTTTTAATGTTTGACTTAATATGTTTTATTTTGCCTTTTGTTTTAAATAAAGTATTTTTTTCTTCTTTTAATAGTCTCGTCCACCTGTTACCACCTCCAATACTATCCCTCCCGCTGTGGTTGCGACTGTTTCAGCCACCAGAGCTCAGTCTCCTGTCATCACTACAACAGCAGCACATGCAACTGATTCAGCACTGAGGTATACTTGGGGGGTGTGAAGATGGGGCCATCCTGGTATCCTCCCTGCTTCCTTTCTTTTTCCTTTATTCAGTAAATGTTTCAGATGCTTTTTTTTTTTTTTTTTGAGGGGTGGAATATGGGGGATTGAACTCAGGGTCACTCAACTACTGAGCCACATCCCCAGCCCTGTTTTGTATTCTGTTTAGAGACAGGGTCTCACTGTGTTACTTAACACTTCACTTTTGCTAAGGCTGGCTTTAAATTTGCAATCCTCCATCTTTAGCCTCCTGAGCAACTGGAATTACAGGCATGTGCCACTGTGCCTGGCTTAAATGCTTTTTATATAGTGTTCTAGACACTACATAAAACAATTAACAGGTGAAGAAATTTGTCCTTGTAGAGATTCTATTCCTAGAGGTACAACAAATAATTTTTTTTTCAGCAATTAAAAGAGGTGAGAGCATTTGGAGTGGGAGGGAGGTGGCATAGGAGGCTTATTATTTCATACAAGGTGGTCAAGGAGGACTTTGTTGATAAGAATATATTTGAGCAGAAAAGCTGTAATGGAAAGAGCTATATAGTTAAAGCTATATGAAATAGTATTCTAGGCAGCAGGAATTGTTAGTGCAAAGGACCCTAAGATATAAATGTTTGCCACATATGAAGAGTAGTCAAGGAGACCTCTGTCAGGAAGAGGGAAAGAGATTAGTTTAGCAGGTAGCATGAATTCTAAATCACAGAGGACCTTATGAACACTCCAGGAATCTGGGCTTTGCTGGGTGTGATAGGAATCCTTAGCAGAGCCATGTCATGATATGAAGTTTTAATTGGATCACCTTGGCTGTTAGGTGGCACAGTTGGGAAGCAGAGATCATACAGGAGGGTATATAGGCAGAATCTACTGGAGTTGATTATGGAGGTAGATATGGTTTGATACTAGAAGAGGAAGTGAAAAGAATTTCTGAGGAATTACATGGCGGGGGGGTGCAAGAAGAGGAGATTATGTTGGTATTAGTTGGTCTCTGCACCTGAGAAAGTAGAAGTGCATTAATTTGAGATGGAGAACAGTGAGGAAGAATGGTTTTGGAGATGAATTCCAGACTTTAGTTGGTGTCATTTTAAGGTTGTGATGACTTCCAAATACCCAAGTGGAGATATTGACAGATGAGTTTGGAGTTCAGGGAAAGATCTCAAAGAGATGATCCAGGGAGATGGTCTAGATGGGAAGCAGGGATATGAGAGAAACAGCTCCTTCTGGAGAGGGCTGAAAGGCAGGAGTAGTCTTGGGGGAGAACCAAGGTTCCTTCAGGCAGAAAGGAAAGGGTATATTCAGAGAAAGGTTGAGGACATAGGATGTAACTTTTTTGCTAAAGATGACTTATAAGTCCAGATGGTACAGGTTGGGTATTTGAAAGGGGAAGGTAGTGCTATTAAGAGATTTATAGAGCCATTCAGAGATAAAATCTGGTTGATGAGAGATGGTCACAGAAGCTTTTCGTTCTACTGGGAATATTGAGTTTGTGGAACAATCAAGTGGCTTTTGTCAACAGGTACTTAAAGAAATGTCTGTGCTGGACATAAAGAGTTTAGAAGGAGTCAGCATGTGGGCCAAAATTAAAGCTTTGGGTTACTTGAATCTGCCCACAGAGGATCTGAAGAAAGTTAACATTTAAATGAAGAATAATGCCTAGGGTTTATCTTTAATCCTTAACACTCTCACCTGCTAGCTGTTTGACATTAAGCAAGTTTCTCAACTTCCCTCATCATTAGTTCCCTCCAAAAAAAAATAGGGATACTTTATTTTGTGGTTCATAAAAATGCAGTTTTAGTTATAAAGACACACAACCGCCCAACATAAAATAGACTACTTGTTCATTTTAGTTTTATATTCACATATACTTTTTTAAAAGTTACTATGTTCAGATGATGTCATGAAATTCAAAATATATGAGTAGATAAATCAATAAAAACTAGTTTTAGGGCTGGAGTTACAGCTCAGTGGTAGAGTACATGCTTAGCACATGTGAAACACTGGGTTCAACCCGCAGCACCACAAAAAGAGTTAAAAAAATTAAATAAAATAAAGGTATTGTGTCCATCTACCAAAAAAAAGTGTATTTAAAAATAGTTTTAGGGGATTATTTATTTTGAACTGGGGTTTCACTTTGTTGCCCAGGCTGGTCTGAAATTTGGGCTCAGGTGATCCTCTGGCCTTAGACTCCTGAGTAGTTTGGGACTGTAGGCCAGAGGTACCATTGCCCAGTTAGGGTTGGGTTTTTTTTTGTTTTTGTTTTTAAACGAGTTATCAAAATATCTTCTCCCATGTATTGAGTGCTTCAATAAAAAGTGGACCTTGAATTTTGCCAAATGAGTGTTCAGTATTCCCTTAGACAACAAATACTATAGGAACTCTGTGTGCACAGGAGATGTGTTAGTAAATTACACAGACAAACCCTAGTGATTATTTGATTTTTTTCTACTTATATCTGTAATTATCATAAGTTTCTAATATCTAGTTCTCTGAATTCTGTAGATAGCAAGTTTAAACAGACCAATTTTTATGGAAGAAATAGAACAAAGAATTCAAAGTATTGTCTCCCAGAAAAGCAATAGGCCCAGGTGGTTGAGTAAAATTCTACCAATTCTCAAAGGCCAAATAAACCAATGTAATGACATTGGTTCCAGGTATACAAAAAGAAGTAGTTTATTTTACTTCTAAAAGAAGTAAAATTCCAGAAAAATTTAAGGTAAGTTTTATTGAATGTTAAGTAATTCAATCCTGCATGCCAGTTCTTTGGCTTTTCCTTTCTATTCATTTGTCACTTGGTTAAATAATATATGTTCTTTATTATTTTCTTCAAAAAGCAGTCATCTTTTTGTGTGTGTGTGTATGTGTGTTTCCTAGGAATCAAATTCATGGTCTCGTACATGCGAAGCATGCACTCTACCACAGAACTACACATACCCCAGTCCCTAAACGACCTTATCTTAAAGGACTGATAGTTTAAATTTTCACATGCTCAGAATCATTTCCCAGATGTCTTTACACTTAACTGGTAGTTGACTAGTATAATTTTTTTGTTGTTTCTATGTACTTTCCTTGAGTACTTTACAGGTATTTTTTCCCAACCCCTAGAGCAGGGTAATGCTGTTGAGAAGTCTGCAGCCAACCTGATCTATTTTCTAACCCCAAAAAAGACCTTGATCTTTCTGTTTGCTTGCCCAAGAGTCCTTATCTTTGAGTTTCAGCAACTTAATTAAGATATGTTTTGTGGTGACCATTGTGTATGGTTTGTTTTGAAATATGGTGTGCCTTTTTAATCTGTAACATAAAACTGTACAGAAAATTTCCTTGAATTATTGTTTTATGTATTCATTCTGTTCTGACCTATTGGAGAGGAACAATTATGGTATGTGGAATCTTTTTGTATGCCTTTCTTATCTAATCCTTTTAGACTACTTTTTCTCTTTAAATTGTGCCAGTGATTCCCTTTCTGCATTTTCAGCCTGCTCTCTTATATTTTACTCTTAATTTTGCCTTCATTCTTTAAGTGGCTGAACAATCGTCTTGTTTCTTTTGAACTCATTTATTTTGTCTCTTTTTGTTGTCTTGTCATCACTTCCAGTGTGCTTTTATATCTTTGTATTTTCATTTCATAGGAACAGTTATTTCATTAAGTTTTAAAATTCCTGGCACAATTTTCATCTGCCTAGTAAAATCCTTTCTAGTATGTTTCCCATTTCTTTCCACCTTTTTTTTTTTTCCTTAGAGCACTTATTTAAAAGTTACTATCCTGGTTCCCTTTTGAGTTCTCGTCTTTGATTAGATTTTTTGTATTTTGAATCAGTTATTTGTCATTGGTTCCTGTAGCCTGGGCTATATACTGGGTTAGGAGAAATGTTCCTGACTGACTTAATGTCCTGTGTTTGTGTTTTTGAGAGCACCTCTCCTGCCAGTGAAGATAGACCACTCAAAACAGAAAAGCTTCTCTCCTGGGTTTCATTGCACACTGTCTGTCTTACTCATCTATCTATGCAATTCCTGGCTCAACCTTATATTCTTTGCTTCTTAACCCTTGGAATTGGTCCATGTTCTACTTCACTACCAGCTCTGTTCCCAGCGGTACAAACAAAAGAATTTGTTTTCCTGTGTCAGAGTATGTTCCTTACTTCAAAGAATTATACTTTGATGGATTTTAATCCCTGAAATTATAACTCTAGAAATTCTCTGTTCCTTTGCTCCTGTATTCCTGTTTAGTTTTCACTTCCTTTGCCAGTTCTGCTGTCCATTCTGAGGTTTAAGATTTCAGGTGTCTCCTAATTTTGTCAAAATGGAAACTCAATTCTTTTTCTGTGAGAGGAGAAAATACCAAACTAGTAGTCTCTGCCTATAGTCCTCTTGTCCTTACTCTAAAGTCAGATAAGGACTCAGCTGAACATCAGAAGATGATCATAAGTCCACTTGTTGGAAATCAAGTTGGAAATTTTCTGTAAATGTCAGGTGACGAAATTGGGTTGCCTTTCAGGGTGCTTTAAAAAAAATTGATTACTAGAAGAAATATAAGATTAAGCCAACAGATTAAGGAGCATTTTGTAGCTGTGTAACCTTATTTTGTGGTATTTGAGGTTGTCACACCATGAACTCATGGATGTTACATTTATTCAGTGTGTCTTAAGAGTCTCTTTCTTTTTCTCACAGTTCCTTGAATTTGGCTGTGGTAACCCTTCTGAGCTGGCCTGAATGTCCTTTTTGATTACTCAGTAGTTTTTGAGTACTTCTTTTGTCTTGAAATCAGCCATTTCTACAAGCTCTTGGTTCCTTTGGGTGAAGAATAGTAGTTGGAACCCAAGTTCTGGGTGCTAGGAGTACTCATTACTTCTTGGGTGTCATTGCTTTGAGGCTCTTTCTTTGGAGTAGCATTTTCAATTGAAACTTAATATCACATTTTTTTCTTGCTTTTTTAGAATTTATATTTGTGTATCTTTTTCCTTGCACTAAAACACCAACAACAACAACAAAAAAACCCTTATTTCCTTAAAGACATTAATGTAACTATTTGCTTTTTTCATCTTATATACAAAAATCTTACCATATAGCAGTACATTCTGGAGTTGACTCCAAATCAGTATATAGGATTCCTAACTTATTCTTTCATATTTGCATATGCTGTTGAATGTTTGTAATGATATGGTCATGCATTGCTTAATAATGAAGAAATGCTCTCAGAAACTCATTGTTAAACAATTTCATCATTGTACGAATATCAGAGTATATTGACATAAACCTAGATGATTGGTCACTCACTCAGCATCACTTCTTGATACAGTTAAGAAACAGTAAACATTAGATGTATGAGACTGCTATCCATGTAAAATGACAACTTTTACGGTAAACAGTTTTAATTAGTAGGAGTGTCCTCTAACAATAAAAAGTATAGCAAACACATAAATCTTTAATAGTTGTTGTTTTCAAGTATCATGTATTGTACATAATTGTATGTGCCTTATTTCTTTTATTTTGTTTTATTTTATATTTTGGTGTGCTACTGGAGATTGAATCCAGGGGTGCCAGCCCTTTTGTTTTGTTTTGAGACAGAGTCTCACTAAGTTGCTGAGGCTAGCTTCAAACCTGCTCTCTTCCTACCCAGTCTCCCACATCTCTGGAATTACAGGTGTGCTTCATCACAAATGATGTGTGCTATGCTTTTGCACAACTGGATATAACCCAGGTCTTGTGCCTGTTAGGCGAGTGTTCTACTGCTGAGTCACATATTACTACCGCTTCCCCCCACCCCAAGCCCCTTCGCTCATTTACATGGTTCCAAAATATAAAAGCATAAAAAGGCATGTAGTAAGGAGTTACTCTCTCCTCTGTCCTCCATCTATCAAGAACCTGTTTCTTTGCCTTTTTCCTTCTTTTAGTATAATTTCCATTTTATTTTTTTTACCCAGAGGACAGTTTTTTCTTTAGTCCTTAAGGACTCTGCTTCTTCCATGGACTTCAGTAGTCTTAAGCAACACTAGCAAGTATAAATTGGGGTAAGGGTGTCTGAGCTTCTAGACTTTACAAGAATGATTTCTAATTACCTTGTTGTGAAGACTTTGTCCTTGAGTACACATTGGGTGCATCCACACATAGGCTCTGTGTGGATGTGGCCCTTTGGGCACAACCATTGTTCCATTTTTCTTTTTTTCATCTTGGAAGCAAAGATCTGAGAGAGCCTTTTACCTTTCTAAGGCAACCTGTTAATAGCTTTTTGAATATCCTCTTAGTATCTCTTTATGCAAATCTATTCAGATTCAAATGCGGTCTTATTTTTATCTTATTTACCCAGAAGAATGTTTAATTCATATATTCCTTTTTACTTTTTTCCATATAACATATCGGAAGGGTGCCATCACTTTTTTAGTAGCAATATAGTGATCCCTTGTATAAATGGATTTGAGGTTGTCTCCAGTTCTTTACTATCATAGATAATATCACAGTGAATAACCTTATAGTTGTTTCATTATGCATGTGAACAGAGGGTATATGCAATTGTAATTTTGATATCTACCATCTGATTGCCTTTCTTAGGGTTTATACCAGTGTACCCTTCTTCTACATTCTTAAAAAATCCAATAGGTGAGCAGTGAGCAATGCTATCTCAGTGTATTTTACCTTGAATTTCTCTCTTTAAGAATGAGAGTGAGTTAGGCACAGTGGCACACACTTGTAGTGCCAGCTACGAGAGGTTGAGGCTGAAGGATTGCTTGAGCTCAGGAGTTCAAGGCCAGCCTGGGCAAATAGTGAGACCTTGTCTCAACAAAAAGAGAGAATGAAGATTTTTTCTTAAGGAACGCTTTCTTTCTTTCTTTCTTTCTTGAACTGGCTGTTCATACTTTTGCTTCTCTTTTCCTTTTTTTCTTGTTGATTTCTAGGACCTTATAGTTTATTAGGAAGATTACTCTTTTGTCTTTGCTTAATAGTGTGTTTTGCCATGTATAGGAGGTTTGCTTGTTTGTTCACATAGTCAGATTTATTAATATTTTCTTTTGTAGCTTTTGGACTTTGTAAGTTTTTGTGTTTGTTTTCTTCCCAGTGTTAAAGATTGAATCCAGGACCTCATGCATGCTAGGCAAGATCTCTACCACTGAGCCACATCCTCAACTCCGAAAGCTTTTAACATAAAGAAAGCTTCCCTCTCTCCGGGATTTTAAAGAAGTCTCCCATCATTTCTTCATATACATTTCTTAGTTGTCTTAAATCTTTAATTCTTTTAGTAATCATCCTAGCATACTTGTGAGGTAGGGATACAAATTTATCATTTCCAAATGGCTTCATAGTCTTCCCAACACCATTTATTAAATAGTCCATTTTTCCCTCTGATTTGAGACGACAGTGTTGTTATATTGTCAAGTTTTCTTGCCATTGTTGCAATTTCTGTTCCTTACTATCAACCAATTGGCATGCTGTCTGTGTTGTTATCCCTTTCAATCATTAGTCAATTGTAACTGGAACTTCATGTCATTTTAAGAATGTCCTTCCATCTGGTAAAGTATGATACAAGTTTAAGGGGAAGGACAATGCTTCAGGAGTCAGGTTTAAATGTTGTTAATTGTGATTGCCTGTAATCTTTCTTGGAACACTTGTCAGAAATTCATGTGAGAATCTTATTGTATGTCTTTAGATTTTTCCAGAGTAAAGTGTAATCATTATAATAATGCTTACTTAAGTTTGTTATATAAGGCTGGGGTGTAACTCAGTGATAGATTCCTTGTCTACCAAGGCTCTGGGTTTGATTCCCCTGTACCACACTCATAAAATAGTATGGAGTGTTGATTAACTACTTCATAACTATGGCTTAATTTACTCAATTTGTGGTATATATTAATATCTTTCAAAATAGGTCTATGGCAGTTTGAGGAGAGAAACTCAGTGGACCATTTACTTCACTGGTATGACTTAAAAGCCAAATATTGGTTTAACTGTGGACTTCATAGACCTATGAAAAGATACAATTTGTGACTGTAATCTGTATGAGATAGTAAATGACCTTGACTGCCTGCACTGTGTCTGTGCACTAGTTATAAATCACATAATATCTTTTCTGTCTTTTCAGTCGGCCCACTTTGTCTATCCAGCATCCACCATCTGCAGCAATTAGTATTCAGCGTCCTGCTCAGTCACGGGATGTGACAACAAGAATCACACTACCATCTCACCCTGCATTAGGGACGCCAAAACAGCAGCTTCATACGATGGCTCAGGTAAAACCAGAGGTGAAGAATCACCTGTGTACTTTGTGGGATAAACCCAGAGTCATGCACAGCTTTCTGAGGACCTGTCAGTATGAGAGCAATGATTACTTTTGGACTGAATGGAATGGGAAATGTTCTTGTTTATAACTGTGTTGCGGGGTTCCCCCCACAGAAAACCATCTTCAGTACTGGCACACCGGTGGCCGCAGCAACAGTAGCACCTATTTTGGCAACCAACACCCTTCCTTCAGCAACCACGGCCGGTAAGTCAGTTGCCCTGCTCTCCTTCCTGCCAGGGATAAAAGGGACATAAGGGGTGATTGAATTTTTCATTTGTCACCTTCAGAGGAAAACAACAGGCTAGAAAAATTCTCACAACTTTTCAAGACCTTTTCCAAGGTTTTTAAGAATCTCTAATATGTGCAGAGAGGCCATTGTTAAAGAGTTTCCTTTTTTCCCTCATTTTAGGATCTGTGTCACACACACAAGCTCCCACAAGTACAATTGTTACCATGACAATGCCCTCCCATTCATCCCACGCGACTGCTGTGACCACCTCAAACATCCCAGTCGGTAAGTGCTGTGTGACCTTCACACAGAAGCCTATGAGGAAATTTTCAGCCCCTTTGTCCAGGCCTTCATGTCCAAGGCTAGTATTATTTTTGGTTATTGTTTTTAATTTCTGATCTTAAAAGCAACACTGAATTTGACTTAGAATATTATTTGTCATACAGATCTGGCATTGATGGTAGGAGAAAAAAAGAGGATAGTGATCTTCAAGTACTGAAAGTTTTAACTTTAACTGGTTTTGAATGCCTTTCTTATCAAACTGTACCTCTTATATGTACTTCATATAGAAATAAGTCAACTTTGACATAGTCAGAAAAGAAAAATAGGAAAAGCAAGATCTGAATTTAAAAACCTGTACACTTCCATAGACTGTTCAGGAAAAAAAAATCTTTGGGTGATGCAACTATGGGAAGAGCATTAAGCCTCAAATTGATCACTCTCAGTTGTCATCTGAGTACTAACCCATGATATTTCATGATCATCCTATAATTTATTTTAGACCATGTTTATTCCTTGTTTTAAATATGAGAATACTATGAATATTTTAAAAGTCTTTGAAACATTCTGGCAACTAAATTTGAGTCATCAAGAGCAGGAATTATCAAACCTTTTCTAAGACCAGATGGTAAATATTCTAGGCTTTGTAGGCTATGTAGGTCTGTGTCACAGCAGCCATGGACGACCATATAAAAACAAATGAGTGTTTGACTGTATTCCAGTAAGACTTTACTCATGGACAGAGAAATTTGAATTTCATATTACTTTCACATGTCATGAAATATCCTCCCCCTCAACTGTTTAAAAATCTAAACCCATTCTTAGCTCACAGACCATATAGAAACAGCAAGCTGGATTGGCTCACAGACCACACTTTGCCAATGTCTGTCGCCTGTCATACAGGCTGATATGTCTCTACTACCATATCCAAAGCAGAGGCTGTGGCCTAGCAGGCAGAAAATGTAGCTGTCTCTCTGACTCATGTTGCCAGAGTTTTCTCTGTTTTGGTTCAGTAATAGTGAGTGTGTTCCAAAGATATGAGACATCTTCCCTATTTTTAATATAATATGATTTTAGAAGACTTGCTTTTAGTGAAGAGGACACACTGACATACTGAACTGTCAGAAGTCTGGTAATCTGACATAGAGGTATGACTTCCCCTCTTGCTAGGTCTTTCTTACTATATAAATGAGATAGGCAACAGCTTCCTGGTCTCCTTGGTAACTTAGAAGACACTTTCCTGGAATAATGATAGGGACCCAGAGATTTCCACTCCTCTTTATGTAGGCAGGCCATGCCAGCCCTAAAATATGTGCTGAACACCACGTCAGGCCTTTAGCAGAGATAATGCTGCACTGCTGGTCTTTCTCACATTGTATCTTTCTTTACTGGTCTGGGTAAAGTAAAATTGGAGGTGTCCGGCTTCCTCTTGACACCCACAATGTGAAGAATTGTTTTTAAGAAGTTGGTTCTTACTAGTGTCCCTGTGCTTTCCTAAGAGATTATGCTGGAAATAAACTCACCTAAAGTACCAGAGGACGTGAATATGTACTTTCTTAAGTTTCATCAGTTTTATGTTCTAGTTTTGCGCTCTTATATAGTAATTCAAATATTTGTTACATCATAATAGAATTCCTCTAAAAAGATTTCTCATTTGAGAGGGGAAACCTGATATAACCACAAAGCATTAATTTCCAGGTTAGGGTTCTACAGAATATATTAAAATCACGTAAGTGGAGTTTTCCACATTTTACTTGTTTTCGCCAGATGAGATTAATTCTTGAATTTAACCATTGTTACTAAAGGAATGTGTTGGGTCATAGGAGAAAAAAAGACTGATTCCAAAGTAGAATTTTAAGTTCTTTGCCATTTTTGTGTTCAATATTTCATTGATTTTCTTTTTTAAAGAGTTTACTTCTTTAAAAACTTTTTGCAAAAAAAAAGTGGGGTCTCCAAGAAGCCAGTTGGTTGCACACCTGTAATCCCACCAGCTCAGGTGACTGAGGCAGGAGGATCACAGGTTCCAAATCAGCCTCAGCAACTTGAGCAAGACTGTAAGCAATGTAGTGAGACCCTGTCTCAAAATTAAAATTTTTTAAAAAGAGCTGGGCATGTGGCTCAGTTGTTAAGTACCCTTGAATTCAATCCCTGGTACCAATTTTTTTTTTAAAAAGAAGCCAGGTTGAGAGAAGAAGACCTGGTTGCTAATTTTTTAAATTATTAACCCTTTTTAACAGATAGTAGTATGAATATATTAGTGAATTATTAAAATAATTCACTTGACTCTCTTGTAGTCATCTTTAATTTTTATTTTGATTAAAACTAAACATCCCACCTTATAACTGCATTATAAGTTTGCTGCTAGCAAAAATATTTTGGCATACCAGTAAGAGTATATGAGTAGTAATATAATTGACTTTTACTATTTGTAGCTAAGGTGGTACCTCAGCAGATCACACACACTTCTCCTCGAATCCAGCCTGATTACCCTGCAGAAAGGAGTAGCCTAATACCCATTTCAGGACATCGGGCCTCTCCAAATCCTGTGGCTATGGAAACCCGAAGTGACAACAGGTAGGAGGCAGTGGGCCAGTTAGCTTGCCCCATTGTGTCATTAATTGTTTTTGATATTTCACTAAAATGTCCCAGAAAATAAGGCATATGTTCATATTTTCAAATTTTTCCCCTGAAAATAACACATGGTATAATTTCTTTTTTAGTGTTCACAGGAAAATGTGTTATTTTTATTAAGCCATTCTTTGTTTGATGGGTGTGTGTGTGTGTGTGTGTGTGTGTGTGTGTATTTAGAGTCATTCTGAGAGTAAGGGTTGCAGGATTGTGACCCTTTATCCAAGGTGCCTCCATTTGTAACTCCTAAAACAACACAGTCTCTTTTTTAACGATAGTTACAGATTTCTGGAATAATTCTTTAGCTTTCTGTTCTCCTTCCTACATTGACATTTTTTTAAAACTATACATAAGCCAGTTGTTTTGTTAAAATATCCTTCAGTTTGGTTTTGTTACATTGTTTCTTCATGGTTAGATTCAGGTTATACCTGTTTTGGAGGAATTATCACTTAAGAGATGTGTTCTCACCATTATTACATCATTCGAGAGTTTAGGCTGTTTGTCCCATTATTGATTATATTAACTCAATGAAGATGACTTACCATTGTTTTTTCCTACTGTAAGCAAATAATCTGTATGAAAATACTTTGAGACCATAAATATTCCTGTTCTCCAGGAAATTTTCACCCAATAATTTTAGGCTTGATAATTCCTGCTCAAATTAATTATCAATATGATAGTTGCAAAATATACTTATTCAAAGTATCATTTCCTCCATATTTATTAGTTGGCATTTTCATATTAAGAAAGTTTCTATCTACTATATTTATTTGAGTATTTTATTTTTTAAAATCAATGTGGGCTTATGGATTTGTTTTATTCATTAGTATAATCCATTGCCATCATCAATATTGGTGCTCAAATGATCTCCAGTTTGGCCCTTGAGATCCCTTTAGACTTCTTAGGTAGGTTTCACCATGTCTCCAGTCTAGCTCTTCTTCATTTTCTACTACAAGTTATTCCAAGTCTTACTGAGTCCTGGAATCTGCTGTTTTTTCAAAGGAGCCCTTTATCATTTTGAAACCAACATCCAGGCATCATCTTTGCTTTTGCCTAAGGGTTGATATTTCTTCTAGGCCCTATTGTTAGGCAAAAGTAGGAAGTAACATTTTTTTAACCATTTGAATGTATGCTGATACCTCCAGTTTAACTACATTCCTTCCCACATTCTGTATTTGTTGTTTCCTTCTCCTACGGTGAGTGTACATAGTCATTTCAGAACTGGGTGATTTTTACATCTTGTTATTTTATTTTTAGTGTTTATAGGATTACATATAAGTTTTAATACATTGATCTTGTGTTCATCCACCTTGCTACATACTCCTTTTAGCTCTAAAAGTTTATAGATTCTTTTAGATCCTCTAAGTAGATATTTATTTCATTTACAAGTAAGAGCAGTTTTTTGTGGGTACCCAAGACAATCTGTTTCCAGTTTTCTATAAAGATGTTTTTTTTAATCTTGTTACATTGGTTAGAAGCATCCAGTACAATGAACTTTAATATAGCCTTGATACTAAAATTTGACAAGGAGAGTATGAGAAAAATTTTATAAACTGAGAAGGTAAGATGGTGAGCCTTGTTGTCTTATTTTTAACTTGAATGGAAATTCTCCTGAAAATTCACTATAGATTTTGTTAGATACCATTTTTAATTTGAAAAAAAATCCTATTTTCTTTGGCATTTCTGTTATGAATTTGTATAGCTGCTATCATATATTTTTTGTAAATATTTTGCAACTATTTCAAATGATTGTTCTCTTTGGACTTTTTAAGATTGAAAGCATGAATAAAAACCCAAATGTCTAATTCCAATTTTCTGTGATAAACCTAATTTAACCACAGTGTATTTGATTTTATATAGTACTTAATTCCGTTTAATTTAAGAGTTTTTGCATCATTGTAAGGAGTGAAATTGATTTATAATATTTTTTGTACTCTCCCTGTCAAATTTTAGTGTCAAGGCTATATTAAGTTCAAAAAAAAAAGTTAGAACTGGGTGTGATGGCATTGCCTATATTCTCAGCTCTCAGGAAACTGCGGCAGAAGTATTGCCAAGTTGGAGGCTAGTCTGGGCAACTTAGTGAGACCCTGTCTCAAAATAAAATTAAAAAACGCTGGAAATGGAGTTCTGTGGTAAAGCACTTGCATAGCATGTGGAAGGCCCTGACATTAATCCCCAGGACCAAGTGGTAGCAGGGGAGGTTAAATCTCATTTCTTTTTTTCTGGTCTCTGGGTCAGTTTGTATGAGGTTAAGATTATCTGTTTCATGTATATGTGTTAAATTTTACCAGAAGGGCTGGGGATGTGGCTCAAGTGGTGGCATGCTCGCCTAGCATGTGTGAGGCAATGGGTTCAATTCTCAGCACCACATAAAAATAAAATAAAGATGTTGTGTCCACCTAAAACTAAAAAATAAATATTCAAAAAAAAAACAAACATCAAAAAAAAAAAAAAAACAACCCTGAGCTTAGTATCTTTCAAGTGGCATTGAACAGGGAAGAATTGTGATTACTGAGTTTTTGTGAGGCAGTTTTGGTAATTGTTATCCTCAAGAATCATTCATAAAATATTATCTGTGTTTTTACATTTAATTGATGTAGGTCTTTACAGTAACTACGTATTTTATAAAAGCTTACACTATCTTAGTATATATCCCTTGATCTTGGAGTTTGGAACCACAATTTGGGAGAAGCTGGTTAGGAAGGAAGAGGGTCAGCAGGATTGGGAGGGATAGGATAATTTAAAGGTAAAGAAGAAAATAACAGTTTTGTTTAATATGGTCTGTACTGTATCTCTAGACCATCAGTTCCTGTTCAGTTCCAGTACTTTTTGCCAACTTATCCACCCTCTGCATACCCACTGGCTGCACATACCTACACACCAATCACCAGTTCTGTGTCCACTATCCGACAGTACCCAGGTATGAGCCCTACTTTTAAGATGACTTTTCACATTTTTATTTTTTCCAGCAGTGAGAGAGAAATTGGTTAGGGGGTATTTCTAGATGGAATTTGTATTCTAGCTTGTATTTCCAGATTCAGAGAAGTCTAAAATATGAAGTTGCATAGATCACCACCTTTGTGATCTATGAAAGGGTTGTTTCACTTATTAGTGATATCTGCATAGTTTTATCCCACCCTGAAAGTAATCACTTTAACAACTTTTGCTACACCTTAAAATAGAGTACAGTTATAATGTATAAAAGCTGTATTTTGGGAGGTTTTCTCTTGTTTTGTGAAATACCTGTTGTGTTTTAAATTTTAGTCCAACCTGATTTGTAAATAGTGGGGTATTTTTCTAATTTAAGAAAAATAATCCTTAAATTTGGGTTTATATAATATTTTCCTGTGAGATAGCTTACATTGGTCCTCAAAAACCTTGTTGTCCAGATTATAGATATGCCCCATGGTTCAATATAACAACCAAAGCCACATATGGCCGTGAGAACTTAAAAGAAGCTAATATAAATAAAAAACTAAAATTTTTAAATTTAATTACAATTAAAGGAGTTTCAAATATGTTTGTAACAACTTAGCAAGGTGAAACTACTTTTTTGATCATATACTTTATAAAATAGAAATATAGATTAAGTATTTTGATAAATACTTAGTGTCTGAATTGAGATGTGCTTTAAGAATAAAATATACCCTGGATTTCAATACATATTTAGATTACACATATATATATATGTATATATATAAAAATATGAATGACTTTATGGTAATTACATTTGAAATGACAATATTTTGGATACATTGGATTAAATAAATTTATCTTTATTAAAATTTGATCTGTTTTTACCTTTTAATGTAGTACTGGAAAATTTTAAAATTACATGACTATATTTCCATTGGATGATGCTGATCAAAAATTTCAAACATTGTATGGTATTGAATGTATTCAGAAATCTCTCAGTTGTTCTGATGACTGAAAAGAGTTGTCATTTTGTAGTTGTTTCTCTCCTTGAATAGTGTGAAATCTCTTCTTTTTTGCTTTCAGGGATGTTTTTGTTCTGTTTTAATATACATAGTAGATGAGATTTGCATTGTAGGAAAATGACACTTGCTTGTTTTCTCTCCATAAGCTATTTGAAATTCTAAATATTGTATTTCAGAAATGTCTGTGATCTTAATATTTGAAGCAAAAGTTCTTCACCTTGGACCCATGGGTTTATTTTAAAAGTTTTATATTATTTAGCACAGTTACCTAGCTAATATTTGGAATTGAATGGCTGATTTTTTGCGGGGTCAGGGGGTTATCAGGGATTGAACCTAGGGGTGCTTAACCACTGAACCGCATCCCCAGCCCTTTTTTAAAAAATGGTTTATTTTGAAACAGGGTCTCACTAAGTTGCTGAGGCTGGCTTTGAACTTGTGATCCTCCTGCCTCAGCCTCCCAAGTCGCTGGAATTACTACTGCACTTTGATGTTGTTTACAACCTATTTCTTATAATTCACAGAAAGATCATAATAGATTATAGAAAGTTTTAAAAAAATGAAAGTTGCCAGAACCTAGTTTTATGTATTATACATAGAAAATTACATAGTTTTGTGTAAAAAATAGTATTATTTTTATAAACCAATCACTTATATCTATAGTAAAAAAATTCTTATTTTAGTGTTTTTCAACCTTTATGGACTGTGTCTGATCAAAGCTAACCTTCTGCTGGGCATGGTGGCATATACCTATAATTTCAGAAACCAGAGAGGCTAAGGCAGGAGGATTGCAAGTTTGAGCCCAGCCTCAGCAACTTAGGGAGACCCTATCTCAACATAAAAAAATAAAAAAGGACTGAAGATGTAGCTCAATGGTAAAAGTGCCCCTGGTTCAATCCTAACCTTCTTGTAGTCACCTTTTGCATCATTTTTAGTTTCAGCTCAGGCTCCAAACTCTGCCATCACAGCTCAGACTGGAGTTGGTGTAGCATCTACTGTCCACTTAAACCCCATGCAGTTGATGACAGTGGATGCATCACATGCTCGACATCTCCAAGGGATCCAGCCAGCACCCATCAGTACACAGGGTATCCAGCCAGCCCCCATTGGGACACCAGGGATACAGCCAGCACCAATTGGCACCCAGGGAATCCACTCAGCAGCCCCAATCAACACTCAAGGGCTTCAGCCTGCACCAATGGGTACTCAGCAGCCACAGCCTGAAGGGAAAACTTCAGGTAAATCTTAACTTTTTGCATCAGAGTTGATATGGAAAAGAGAAGTACATTTGGGTTTTACTCCTAGTTTTTCCACTTGATGACTTTGTGGTCTCAGGTAATTTTTCTACACTTTAATTTCTTTATAACATGAGTTGCTTAGAACTTGACTTTCAGGGTCGTTGTAAACATTAGAAATGACATGCACAGTATGCATTTGTACATAGCAGGAAGCTTTCTCTAAAAAGCTTAGTTGAGGAAGCAACTTTTACCTTGTAAGTTGTGTTCTCATTCAGTTTAAGATATTCCTCAGAGCTGTATATAAAGCTGTAAAATCTCATACTAGTGTCAGCTAATATTGTCAGTACTTAAAAGGAAATGTTAAAGGAGTGGGTTTTTTTTTTTTTTAAGTTGTTTGGTATGCAGTGTTAATTAGCAGTTGCTCTTACGTAGTTAGAGTATTTCTTAGGCTAGATATTGATCATAAAGATTATTTTTTATGTTAACTATAACATGAGAAGATTAGCTTGAAACTAAGAATTTCAGTTGCCCATAGATCTCAAATGTAACTATTTAATCAAAGTCTTATATTCTTAATCATTAACATATTGTCATAGGGATGAAATTTGTCCATAGTGGCCCATCTGAAAGAATAATGTGTCTACATCTTTTATAGCTCCTGCTAAGAAACTTGTATTAGGATGGCTTCTATGAAATTGCCATTTTTGTATGTTTAAAAACTGTCAAACATGCATAGTTTCTGATGATGGTCTCATGGTAACCAGTATTTTGGTGCCAACTTAAAGTATGTAGTTAAAGTATCTGTTGGTCAAGTGTCTTCCAAAAAGATAGACTGGAAGATGGTACCATTTTTAAGAGTCAAAGGGAGTCATATTTTTCAAAAACTGTATCCATGCATTTCTTGAAGGGTACTTTGAGGCATACTATCAAGCCAGCAGATCATGTTTTCTATTTATGGATCTTTTTTTAATTGGCTTTTCTTGACTCTCAGTTCTCCCATTTTTTTAATGGGAATAATGATGACAAGGATTATGTAAATAAAAATGTGAACTGAGATAGTAGAGTGAGATACTCTGTGTACTTAGTTAACTGATTATAGAGCAAAGGAAAATAATGATATTAATCTGCATGAGTAAGCTTCCTAGCCTCCCCAACTGTGCTCTCTGCTCTTAGGCAGATGGACATTGTACATTATCCCTTGTTCTTCTATTTTATATTTTATTTTTGATGTTTCTAAGGATCAACCCAAGGCCCCATGCATGCTAGGTGAAAGCTCTACCACAGAGCTACACCCCCAGACCCTCTCATCTTCTCAAAGTGGAACAATTATGACATGGATACCTAATGCCTGTAGTCTTATTGTTTTCATTGATGTCTTATGTGATATTTTAGTAATGTTTTTTGTTTCCCTCTTTGTTTTCTACCACCTCCCTTTCCTCCAGCAGTGGTATTGGCAGATGGGGCCACAATTGTAGCCAACCCTATTAGCAGTCCATTCAGTGCTGCTCCAGCAGCAACAACAGTGGTGCAGACCCACAGCCAGGGTGCTAGCACCAATGCTCCAGCCCAGGGCTCCTCCCCTCGGCCAAGCATCCTCCGGAAAAAACCTGCCACAGATGGGTGAGTAGACCCAGAAGTGCCAAGTGATGCCTTGAGTTCTAAATCTATTAATATCTAGCCTCTCATATTCAGTGCTGCTAGCAACCTAATGTCTCTTCTCTATGGCGTTTTTAATTTTCCTTCAAAACAACTTGACCATAGAATTATTCGGTAGAACCTTATCTAACTCAGACTATATGGTATTAAGAATCTTTAAGTCAGTGGGGTATCAGTTTCTACCTATCTGTTGCATAATGTTATGGGAGTTCTCTCTTATACTGGAAGTTTAATCCTAGAAACTTTAAAGTAGCTTTTAATTAACTCTCCAGACCTGTCTGGGTATTAAATTAATGCATACTGTATACTTTTTTCCTCCCCATTCAACAAGAGTTGTTGCAAAGGGCAAGCAGTTTTCACAGTGTATTCAGACTCATTTTTAGTAGCAGGTCATGTTTTGTATTGTGTAAGCCTCTCAGTTGGTGGGATAGGCAGGAAGATATGTGCTGTGCTATTAAACATTCTGGTGATGGGAGATGAGCAACCACATTTCAGAGTTTCTGTGGCTTAGCTGAACTGATAGCATCGGCATCAAAAGATTAAAGCTTAGCACAAACTTAAATTGCTGGAACTAGGGTCATCCAAGGTTTTCAGATGCACAGAGCTTTGTATGACCAAAGTTTCTATCTTTACCTATTATGAATACTTTGTAAAGAAGGTCCTTTTTAAAGCATAAATCAGGCCCAATGAAATAACCCTATTAATGAAGCAAAGCTTGTAGTTAAGATACCTAATTGATCGTGCACATCTAAACTTCTTTTCCTCTCAAAATCTGTAGAACTTGGGGTTTTTTAATTCTTATTAATTATACATAACAGTAGAATGTACTTTGACACATCATATATAAATGTATAATTTCTCATTCTTCTGGTTGTACATGATATAGAATCACACCCATCATGTGTGTATGTATATATGTGTGTGTGTGTGTGTATATATGTATATATTTAGAGAGAGAGAGAAATAATGTCTGATTGAACTTGGGTATTTTTTTATATGTTTTAGTTGTTGATAGACCTTTATTTATTTATGTATATGTAGTGCTGAGAATCGAACCCAGGGCCTCACCTCACAGATGCTAGGCAGGCACTCTACCACTGAGCTACAGCCCCAGCCCTGAACTTGGGTATTTTCTAAAGAAAGATTACAGGCGTGGAAGGATGAGGAAAACAACAGCAATAAAACATTAAAGCTAGAAAGCAGCTAGGCAAGTAATCTCAACCTTAGCTGTGAGAAAGCTAAATTGTAAGCCTACTTGGGGGAAGATAAGAACATCTTTGTTTAAAATCTGTTTTTGAGAAATACTTAGAGCCCAGAATACTGTTCTGTATCCACACTGTGGGGCACATTGTCCCTTCTTCATCCTACCAGAAATCTAGAGGTGCAAACTGCAGATGGTTCACTAGGATCAACCAGCACAGTGGAGCCACAGATATTTTACTAGAAGTCAATTAAATAACTACCCACCCATGGGTGGAATGCATACACTTCCCAGTCCAGTTTCCCCTTTTAGCCTTGGCAGTTGAACTTGACTTGGTAGAGAGAAAATGAGAGAGAACTCCGCTTTCCTCTGGAGAATCTACCTGGCCCAAGCAGGAAGCTTTAATCATACGAACATTAGGGGTTGCCTAAGTACAGTGGCTAGACCACCTTCCAGTGAACCTCATAGTAGACAAGCCCTTTCATCCAGCTTCTTTGTCCCCACCACTGCTAGTCATGATTATGCCACCAAGCATAACCAGGTATCTGAGGGCTCCTCTAACATTAGAAGACAGAAACCCTGATAAATGTGCCCATAAAAGTAACTGGAAAGATGCTAAGGCTAGACAAGGAGAATAAAACTATAATGAACAAAAAGCTATCAATGATATCTTCAAAAAGATAAAAGGAAAAATTGTACAAACATGATCTTATAGAAAAGGACCACTCAGAGAACAAGAAAAGCTTGTCATGAAATTTAAAATATGATAATAGAAATTGAAAACTCAAAAAAGAGTTTGCAGATAAGAAATCTGAAAAGTGGAGTAAAAAGGCAGGAAAAGAACCAGTTGAGGAGATCCAGCCTCCAAATAATTGGATTTCAACAGGAGAGATTAGAGAAATGGAAGAGAATCATTTACAAAGTAATGCAAAGAATATTAACAAAACTGAAGGGCAGGAGTTTCCTGATTTAAAGAAGTGCTTAACACGGATAGATGGATACAATAAATCCACACCAGTAACTTGAAATTTTATAACACTGAACACAAAAAAAAATCTGTTCCTTCTTTCATACTTTGTCACCTTCCAAAGACCTTTCTGCTGTGTTCTCTGTCACATCTGTCATCAGCAGAATACCCTCCTCTTTATTCATGCGTTCTTGCTTTAAACATGGCTCTTCCTCAGAGACTGTACTTCCCCTGCAGCTTTCGGAAATGGTGATTATATATCTTCTTATCCCATCACTTGGTGGCATTTGGTAGACTCTCATCATGCCCCGCTGCCGTTTTCTAGCCATTTCACCTCAAAAGCACTTAATCTGTATTTAGATTTCATATTTGTATTGGAAAAAATACTTTTGTGTAGCCAAACTATTCCAGGCACAGTGAAAAGTGTGCCAATAACTGAAATAGAATATCTGATTTAAAGTTCAGAGTACTTAAAGTGAAAAAAATAGTACAGGTCTGAGGGCATAGTTAAGTGATAGAGTGCTTGCCTAGCATGTGAGAGACCCTGGGTTTGATCCCTAGCACTGTAAAGCTAAAAAATACAAATAATAACACATTTTATTCTCAGTTGTACTTGCCAAATTTCATGTGCTCAGTAGTGCCATATGGCTCCTTTTTTGGACAGGGCAGACCATAGGACTCGATTGGATTCAAGTTTAGTTTTGCAGGTATGTCTCTGTGCCCTTCAGAACCACATTCCTTGCTGGCAATTGTGATGGTAGCCTTCCTGTCTTTCCCTTCAATATAAGCAGAAATGAGCTGGATGTGGAGGTGCACACCTGTAATATCAGTGAATCAGAGGCTAAGGCAAGAGGCTTGCAAGTTTGAGGTCAGCCCAGCAACTTAATGAGACCCTGTCTTAACATTTAAAAAAAATAAATAAATAAACGAATTCTTGGAATAATTAAAAAAAAAAAAAAGAACAGAGGATATAGCTTAGTGGTAAAGTACCCCTAGGTTCAATTCCCAATTAAAAAAAAAAAAATTCCAACTCTTTGGCTGCTTGGATGTTTGAGTGCTTCTCCTCTGCTCTCTCTGAGCAGTACGTGTACACATTTTTGTTTTGTGTGTGTAGTGCTGGGGATTGAACCCAGGGCCTCATGCATGTGAGGCAAGCACTCTGCTAACTGAGCTGTATCCCCAGCCACCTGTGTACACATTGTTAGCATCATCAACACTTCACTGACCTTGTTTTCTATTGACCCTATGTCCCATAGCTCACAACCTTTTTCTACCTCCCTCCGAGCAGTTCTCCAGCAAGCCTCACATGAGTCTTCTGTCCACTTGGCCTAACCACCTTTTCAGTCTCCATCACTGGCCTCTTTCTCTTCTTCCAAATCAGTTGGTGGTCACTTGCAGTCATTTCCTTATATATTCCTCAACTTCTTTGCCTTCCCCTTGCCTTTTCTCATCCTCACAGATCTCAAGTAGGATCTTAAGCTGGCCAACGAATATCCTCCTCTCTTGCATATTCAAGAACAGTGCTGTAGAGGGAGCTCTTCTTCCTCTCTCTGGCACATTAGCAGGTTTTTCTACTTTTTTTTTTTTTTTTTTTTAGGTACCAGGGATTGAACCCAGGGGTATTTTACCACTGAGCCAAATCCCAGCCCTTCTTTATATGTTATTTAGAGACAAGATCTCGCTGAGTTGCTAAGTTGCTGAGGCTGACTTTGAACTCGCAGTCCTCCTGCCTCACCCTCCCTAGCCACTGGGATTAATAGGCATGTGCCACCATGCCCAGCAGGTTTTTCTTCTTAGAATCAATCACATCAAAAAATAAACATGCTGTCATTTCTTTTTCTTTTTTCATTTTCAGTGCTGGGGATCAAACATAGGGCCTTCTACATGCTAACCAATGCATGCTGTCATTTCTTCTGTCTTAAAAAATATTCTGTTGAGGGCTGGGGTTATGGCTCAGTGGTAGAGCATTCACCTAGCACACTTGGGGCACTGGGTTCGATCCTCAGCACCACATAAAACTAAAATAAAGGTATTTTGTTCACCTACAACTAAAAAATGTACATTAAAAAATACATATATTCTGTTGAGCCCATGTTGTTTCATCTTCTACCACCAACATCCCCTGCCTTTTTTTGTTGTTGTTGTTGTTCCTCTTTGCAAAGAAAATAAAGGAGTTATCTGTCTTTGCTCTCTCCAATTCTTCTGCTAGTCTTCCAGCATTTTCATTGTATTCTGCCCAATTAATGCATGTATAAAATGAATTGACACAAAATGAATACAGTGTCTAACCACAACAGTATTTAAGTAGCATCTTCTCACAAAAATAATTAACAAGTTTTTCTAAGGTGTGACCTCATAAATAGAATCATACCCAGTATTATGCATTTTTATGCATCTTTTTGTGTAAGTCTGAATTCTTTCGCTTAGTTTTTGTATGATCCATTTATATTACTGCATGTGATTGTAATTTTTTATTGCTATATACAGTAACCATTACTTAATAACCCCATAGTTTATTCATGGATATTTGAGTTATTTCTAGGTTTTGCTTAGAATGTTATCCTGAACATTTCTGTGCATGAGTTTTGATGCCACATGGATATATCTCTTACATATACTGAGGAGGAATTTGCAGGTCATGGGGTTTGCTTATTTTCACCTCTAGTAGATAATGCCTATGGCTTTTATAAGTAGTTACACCCATATACACTCTCACCAATTAGCACTTGCTACTGTCACTCTTACTTTGGTCATTTGAGGGTTTATATACAAAATGGCAATTTGGAAAATCCTCCATATTCACATGTTTGTGTGTCAAATATTCCTTTCCTCTCCTGTTTTAAGAGTACTAGTAATTGGATTTAGGGAGTGCCTGTAATGATCTTAATTTGATATTTGTAACTTGCAAAAAACCCCATTTTCAGGTAAGGTCACATTCATATAGGTATAAGGATTAGGACTTGAATATACAGTATCTTTACAGGGAATTCAACCGATTACACCTACAGAGTAGTTCTGTTTGTATTTCTGTAAGTTGTTAGTTTAACTAAAGGTTTGATGAAATTTTAGAGCTACTTTTTAAAAAAATATTTATTTATTTGTTTATTGCTTCTTGTGTGAAGACTACTTCATAGTTCTTTTACCTAGAGACCTGAGCTGTCTGGTAGTTGATCATGCTTTTTGAGATATTAGTGGAGTAAGCATTGAAAAAATGGCATGTTCTAGTTCTAGCCATTTCTTCTTACACCAACTCTTCTCTGGCATCAGTTCCCACCATTCTACTCAAGCTAAATATGTGAAGATCACTTGTGATGTCCACATTGCTAAAGTCAGTGGGAAATTCTCAATCAGAGCAATACAGTTGATCTCAAACTCTTCCTTGATAAGTTTTTTCACATAGCTTCTGAGGACCTGCTCAGGTCTAAATCAATACATAGGCATAATAAAGATCATAAACATTTCATATTAATAACATTAAGTAGAAAGGAGGTATGGCATGCTAGAAGCAGCAGATAAAAGAGTCACCATGGTTACTTCCTGGATGGAGATGGCAGCAAGTGAGTAGGAATGGGGAAAAGGACCAGACTTGCATTTTGTTAAAAGCCTTTAGTAGTATTTGGCTTTTTAAATAGTATTTCTGTGTTATGTGATATACTAAAAATCCATTTTAAAGATACATAATCAATGTAGTGCTTTTATTTTCCAATGGATATACATGACAAATGTGTGTCTTGTATTTCATGTCCTTTAATATCCTCAGACTGCTTTTTTCCCCGGTTTGTCTCATCTCTTTCAGAATGGCAGTTCGGAAAACCCTCATTCCTCCTCAGCCTCCTGAAGTGGCTAGTCCTCGAGTAGAGAGCTCCATGCGGAGTACATCTGGGTCACCCAGGCCTGCAGGGTGAGCACGTAAATTTTCTTACCTCTGTTACTTTTAATTATATGTCTTTGTGAAGGGAAGAATCTAATAAGTGTGACCAATTTCACATAATTTCCTCTTGTGCATCTTTTATATGCCCTTTCTGGCTGCATGACCTCGACAGGTTTCTCAACTTCTCAGATCTCTTTTTGCTTCATTTATAAAATAAGCATGCTTATAAAATTACCTCATAGGATTCTTGTGCATTTAAATGAAACGATGCACTTAAAGCACTGGCGTAAAGTCTGCCTTGTAGTTGTTACTTCTGACAAAAATGGAATTAGGGGCTGGGCAATATAGCTCAGTTGGTAAGAGTGCTCACTTCATATGCACAAGGCCCTGTGCTCAATCCCCAGTCCCCCTCCCAAAAAAAAGAATCACAATAATAGTCAGTGTTTGCTTTTTCTGTATTCCTTTTCTTCTTAATTATAAAAGTAATATTATTTTGGAAAAAAGATAACCAGACAATATAAAAATATTCGAGTGTGAAAAGCCAGGCATGGTAGTGCACACCTCTAGTCCCAGCTAACTGGAACTGAGGCAAAAGGATTGCTTAAACCTAGGAATTTAAGAGTAGCCTGACCAACATAGTGAGACCCATTTCAAAAAAATCTTCCATTGGACTTGAGGTGTAGCTCAGTGCTAAAGAGTACTTGCCTGGTATTCATGAAGCCCTGGGTTTGATCCCAAGGACTAAAAAAGAAAAAAATTAATAAAACTTTCTAAAATGAAAGATGTTGAGGCTGGGGTTGTAGTTCAGTTGGTGGAGTGCTTGCCTAGCACGTGTGAGACATTGCACTATATAAAAATAAATGTAATGAAAGGTGATGTGTGTGTGTGTGTGTGTGTGTGTGTGTGTGTGTTTATTTGATGCATAAAGTAAAAATCGTTGTCCTGTTCCCCGCCCTCATTACCAGTCTCACTGCCCAGAATAATATTTATTGATAACATTTTTTGAAATTCCTTTCCATGTCTTTTTCTACGTATAACTGTAGATAAATATATTCATTTTTGTTTTTGATATGGCGTATCATTCATTATATTTCCCAAGTGGTGTTGAATTCATGGGCCAGGAGCTGAAACTAGAACTATATGTGTGTCACCATGTGTAACAATTCAATAGATTGTGTTTTTTTTCCTTTATTTTTATTCATTCATTTTTTACTACTGGGGTTTGAACTGAGGGCCTTGCACATGCTAGGCAAGTACTCTGTTGCTGAACTACATCATCCCCAGCCAAGTTTTTTTTGTTTTTGTTTTGTTTTGTTTTGTTTTTTAAAGACAGGCTTTTGCTAAGTAGCTCAGGCTGGCCTGAAACTTCCTCAGCCTCCCAGTAGCTGGAATTATAGGTGTGTGCCACTGTGCCTAGCTTTAATGGATTCTTTAAAGTGAAGTCTTATTGGCACTGTGGCATATGCTTATAACACAGCTACTTAGGAGGCTAAGGCAGGATCAAGGCCAGAACAGGCAAATTACTGAGACCTTGTCTCAGAAATAAAATGGACTGTGGATGGCTTAACTTAGTGGCTTAGTGGTACAGTACTCCTGGGTTCAATCCCCTAGTACCACAAATACAAAAGTAGATTTAATTTTAAAAGAGTTGGGGTGTGCCTAGCACACGTGAGGCCCTAGGTTCAATCCCCAGTACTAGAGGGGGAGAAAAAAAAGGAGTTTTGCTGATAAGATTCTTTTACATCTCTACTTTTTTCTTAGTATAAATAATAACTTAATCATCTTAGATCTCCTGTTCATAAAGCTTTATTTAAAAAGAAAAATTATTAATTACCCTTATTTTTTCTGAGTGTCATTTGGGGTTCTAGAGACAGGTTGCGGTGACACAAAACATCCATTCCCTTTAACATTACTTCCTATAAGTGTAGAGAAATAAAAAATGTATTAGGAAAAAGAAACAGTATAAAGGGAATAAAAAGTAATGGGAGAAAGAGCTAATGATTTACAGAGGTAAATCTTTTTGCAGAGGTAAAAAGCGTGAAGGAAACACCATGTGCTCTCTGGTGTCAGAATGTGTCTGGCAGAGAAAAGAGCAGGGACCAAGACTTTGATGTAGAAGGTACTTGCAGTTGTCATTTTGCACATTAGTGCAGGAGCATAAAAAATATTGCTGGAAGCTGAAACTGCAATGTAATCTTATTGTGTGTGTGTGTGTGTGTGTGTGTGTGTGTTGCTGGGGATTGAACCCAGGGCCTTGTGCATGCTAGGCAGCACTCTACCAACTGAGCTATGTCCCCAGCCTTGCAATATCTTAAGATAAAATTATATTATCTTAATCATTTGGAAAGTTACAATTGTTCTGTGACCTGTTAAATCTTCTGTGAAAATGCTAAAAAAAAACTTACTGTTGATTATAATATGTAAGAAAATTGGGAAAAAATAGTGAAACTATTTGCTTAGTACAGTATAATTTAAAATGCTAGAAACACAAGAGTGGTTGCAACCATTCTTGCCTCCTTTTCATTTTATAACTTAAGATACAAAGCAAAACAGCTTCTAAGCCTTTGCAAATTTTAATACTTGTGTGTGTGTGTGTGTGTGTGTGTGTGTGTGTGTATCTTTAGGATGAAACCCAAGGGTGCTCTACTACTAAGTGACATTCCCAGCCCTTTTCAAAATTTTGTATTTTGAAGCAGGGTCTTGCTAGGTTGCCAAGGCAGGCCTGAAACTTCTGATCTTCCTGCCTCAGCCTTCCAGGCTACTGGGATTACAGTCAAGTGCCACTGCACCCAGTTTGTTACACTTCTTAACAAGATAGGACCCATTTCTAAGATTTTATCCTTTACATATTCAGTGTTGTGAAATCTCTCACAGTTCCTATAATGTGAAGATATTTCAGGTACTTTTTTCCCCCTTAAATAGAAGAATTTTTACTTTTTCCCTTTTTTTTTTCTTTTTCTTTTTTTTATTTTTTATTTTGAGACAGGGTGTCACTAATTTGCTTAGGGCCTCACTAAGTTGCTGAGACTGGCCTCAAACTTGGCAATCCTCCTGCCTTAGCCTCGCAAGTACTGGGATTATAGGCATGCACCACCACACCTGGTAGTACTTGTATTTGGTTTTGTTTTGTTTTGTTTTCATCAAAACCACTTGCCTTTGCTGCTGCTTAGATTCTGGGTATATATTTCACAGCAGCATCTTTTTCTGTGCTAGCAGCTTCACTAGTGTTTAAAATCAGTCATATTCATGCTGACTTCTGAAATGATGAAACCAGCTTTATCCACAGTAAAAGGTTTTCATTTTTCTGGTAACTACTATTTTCTGTTAGTGTAGCAAATATCTTCAACACTTTGGCCCTCTCTCTCTCTCTCTCTCTCTCAAAAAAAAACAAAGATTCAAAGGCTATTTAAAATATATGGGAAAAATTCCATAATTCAGGAGACCAATGCTTTTATTTACTATGCTTATTAATTCCTTTCTGATTAAAATTGTTCTCAAGTTTGTTTTTCACTCTTGTCATTAAAATTTTTTTCATCAAAACCACTTGCCTTTGCTGCTGCTTAGATTCTGGGTATATATTTCACAGCAGCATCTTTTTCTGTGCTAGCAGCTTCACTAGTGTTTAAAATCAGTCATATTCATGCTGACTTCTGAAATGATGAAACCAGCTTTATCCACAGTAAAAGGTTTTCATTTTTCTGGTAACTACTATTTTCTGTTAGTGTAGCAAATATCTTCAACACTTTGGCCTTGAATGATTGTGATTTAAAAAAAAAAATTACTCTTTTTTAGTTCACCTCAATAAATTGTCCATCCACCAGAGCTTTCTGTTCCTAGTGCAATTTAAACTAAAAGACAAAATTAAAGCAACTTTACCTTTTTTAAAAAATATTCATTAGACTTTTTCAGTGTGGTCTATATCATAGTTTCATATAAGCCTAGGTCTTGTTCTTCTCTTTGCTGGGCCATTTTTATATTTAGTCATAGCCAGTTTCCCTTCTACAGCAGCATCACTTTTTGAAGTTGGTGGGGGGTGTTTGTTGTTGTTGTTTCTGTTCTTATTTCAGGAATTTTTTCCCTGCATTTTTCATCTTTGTTGTCCAGTTTTCTCTCAGTCCTCCATTTTTGTAAAAATTTCACTTGGATTTATTGCTGGGGAAGCAGAGGAGCGCACTTACACACTTAATTGCTTTCATGAACTATGAAATAACTGGTTCAGATGTGTAATAACCGATCACCACCAGACTTGTAATGAAGTGATACTACTCAGTGATCATGATCCCCATCTGACAGTTGGAAGAGTATAAATAGAGACTAAAAGTAAAATAAGGACCATGCCTTAGGGGACCTATCATTGTCAGAGGTTAGGAAAATGGAAAACCACCAAAGGAAACTGTGTATTACATGATGTTCCTGCCATTGTTGGTACCATTATTAAACCTTGGCTACTGAATGCTTCAGTTATTTACATTTTTTACTGAGTAATATTGTCATGAATCGCTTTGTTCTTCTGTCATTGGCTCTTTTTCATACATTTCTTTGATGTGTTACAAGTAGCATTGCTGGGTCAAAGTAAATGTGTAGCTTAATTCTGGTTTCCAGTCATTGTACTCATTTACAACTACATGAAATGTTGTGTTTCCATTTTCTCCACATTCTTGCCAACATTTGATACTACATTTTTGTTTGATTTGGTTTTATTGGCATAACTGGAGATTGAACCCACAGCCTCACATGTGCAAGTGCTCTAGAAGTGAGATATACCCCTAACCCTAGTTATTAACAGTTTTAAATTAATACATTTGTTTTTATTGTTTGAAATGGATTTATTTTTTTCTTTTCTGAAACTGGGGATCAGTCTTTACCAACTATATCTCAACCCTAAAATGTATTTTTTAAAAATCCAAATAAAATATGGACTTAGTTTTAAAATGCTAAAAAATGTGTCTAGTTCCTGAAGATTAAGAACATACCAAGTCTTCCTATTTTTATTTTATTTATTTTTATTTTTTTAGTTTTCAGCGGACACAACATCTTTCTTTGTATGTGGTGCTGAGGATCGAACCCGGTACGCACGCATGCCAGGCTAGCGCACTACCGCTTGAGCCACATCCCCAGCCCCAAGTCTTCCTATTTGTAATAGCAGATGCAGAAATTAGGGTTGGGGAAGGACTATTTTGTAGAATCATTTTTGGAGTTAGTGTGATTCAGAGACATTGTGGAGATGGGGTCCTACACATGCACCCAAAGTGGCCTTATATGAAGTAGTTATTCTGTTTCTGTGTCACCCAAAATGAGTTTGTTTGAATTATGAAAAAATAACTTGCTGGAAAAACAACCTCCTCATACTACCACATCCAAGGAGAAGGATTCTCATGTAAATGACGGGTTTTAGACATAGCCTAACTCATTCTCTGATGAGGAATAATAACTGATAGGAAGATAAAACAGAGAAGAGCAACAAAATATTACTAATTTGCTCACTAAAACACTCACCAGGGAATATGAGATTTATAACAAAACATTCTATCATGGCCGGGTATGGTAGTACATGCCCATAATCCCAACAATTTCGCAAGGCCCTAATAAGTAACTTAGTAAGACCTTCTCTCAAAATAGAAAATAAAAAAAGTGCTGGGCATATAGCTTAGTGCTAAAGCACATCTGGATTCAGTCCCTAGCACACACAAAACAAACATTCCATCGTGAAATATGACAGCTTAATGAAATAACTATCTCTATGAAGGGAGACACAAAGATGAAATGCTCAGATTCCCAGAATAAATAGCAAAATATACAGAGATGACCCAAGTTGACAAGACTCAGCAAAGCACTAGGTGATGCCACAGAATGAAGGCAAAATTAAAACTGTAGAAAACAGTATAAAACAGAGGATGAAAATGAAAAGAAAATCCATACAGATCATGCTGAGGTAAAAGATCAAGCATATGTCATATTACAGAACATGGAAATGACTTTATAATGAGTTGAATTATGTTCCCCCAAAATTCCCATGTTGGATTCTTTATCCTCAATACTTTAGAATGTGACCTTGTTGGGAAGAGAGTCATTGAAGATGTAACTAGTTAAAGTGAGGATATACTGTAATAAGTTGGCTCTCTGATCTAATATGCCAGTATTCTTTAAAAACGGGAAATTAGGACAGAAAAACAAACCCAGGGAAAACACTATTAATATCATTGAGCTGCTTCTAAAGTAGAAGTTAGAGGAAAATTCATAGCCTTAAAATACTTACGGCAGGGCTGTGGTTGTAGCTTAGTCATAGAGCACTTGCCTACCACATGCAAGACAATTGGGTTTGATCCTAAGCACCACATTAAAAATAAATAAAGGTATTGTGTCCATCTACAACTTAAAAAAAATACTTATGTCAATGAAAACATTGGAAATTATCAACCTACAATGACAGAAAACAAAACGGAAAAAAAGGAAATAATATATAGAGAGGCAGAAATCAGTGATTTAGAAAACAGACTAGCACTAACCAAGAAAAACAAAAAACAAAACAAAAGCACAAGTGAAATAAGAAATGTATCTCAATGATAGATTGCTTGCCTTGCATGCTCAAAGTCCTAAGTTTGATCCCCAGCACTGCAAAAAGAAAAAGAAATAGGGAAAATAACTGGAAAGCTGAAAAAAGTTTAAAACAACAACAACAAAAAAAAAACCCTCAAAAGACAGATCCATGCAAATAACAAAAGAAGAAAATGAGTAAATTTATTTATAATCTTTTTTATAATCTAAAAATCTAGAAGCTATTTTTTAAAAGGAAGCATTAAGAAATTTGACTCAGTTTAATAAATCTTTTTTTAACTTGTCAAGAAAAAACTTAGTGCTGGAAATGTAGCTTTGTGATAAGTACTTGCCTAACATGCTGCTCAAGGTCCTGGGTTCAATCCCCAGGACCAAAAAAGAAAAAAAAAATTTTTTTAAGCAGAGGACAAATTAGGGAGAAATATTTGTAAATAACTGCAAGAAATGAAGAATAATAAGTTCTGCAAAATGGACCATAAGTTCTAATAGTTTATAGGTGATCTTTAACATGTGGAATGGTGCTTGGCTCCTTTATATGAAGAAAAGAGCAAATTAAAAATATTCTGAGATACCATTGTATGCATATATTGAAAAAACTGTGGAAAGTGAAAAATGTCAAAACCCTTATGAGAAAGGGCTTATCAAAATTAGAGGCTTTATCCTCTGGGAATTTAGGGTCAAGGTACAAATTGTTGGAACTAAAGCTCTGGAATTAGAAGGGTTCCATAAGGAAATCAACTGGTTTGCTATACCCCGAATCAGTGCAGCTCTCCTGAGCAGGTAGCACCAGTACTAGACAACATCACCATCCCTACCTTCCCTTCATTGCTATGTTGTTCTGCAGGTCCTTAGGTCCCTAGCTAGTGTGTCTTCCCTTTAGACTACAGTTAGTTGCTTGTTATACATTGCACTCAGATGTTTGGCTATATTTAGTACTAGAAATAGGAAAGAGTATGTCTCTTTATCTTCCCAACCTAAAAACAGAACTACTTTTCTCCCTCTTAAATGATAGAAGGGCTTGAAGAATTTTAGATTGGACACTATTATTCCTTAGAAATATTCAAGTGTTACTGTTGTCTTGTGTATTTTGCTGTTATTCTTCAAAGGCCTAATGCTATCTTGAACCCCAACCTTTATATCAATTTTTGTGTGTGTGGGGGGGTGCTGGGGATTGAACCCAGGGCCTTGTGCATGCAAGGCAAGCAATCTACAAACTGAGCTATATCCCCAGACCCATATTGTTGTATTTGTTTCTTTCTGAAACTTTTAATGAATTCACTTCCCAATGTTTAGAAGTTCCACAGTAAAATTTGGGTTAGTCCTTTGTGTGAATGTGCATGCATGCTAGGTATTCCATGACCTTTTGATCTCTGTTTCTTTCATAGTCTTTTTCTTACTAATCAATTTCCAACCCCTATACTTTTGGGGGGAGTTGGGGGAGAATCTCCAATTTGTCAGAATTTGTCAAATGCACTTCTGGAATGGCCTAATTTTTAAATATTGCCTCCCATTTACCATCTCTTTGTACCACCTCTTTTTTTATTTTAGGTAATATTGTCATTTTTTTTTCTTAAAGTCTTAAAATCTGTGGGAAAATACAAAAAAAAATGCTTGATTTAATTTTGCCACATTTAGTGTTTTTTTATGTAGCCAAATTACAGAATTTCACTTTTAAATACCTTCTTCAACAGTTTGGCAGATAAACTATGAGGTGTCCAGGTATGGATTTAAGTTGATCCTTCATTGAGTTTATTAAACATGGATATACATATTAGTTTCTCACATTATATTTTCAAATAGTATTGCTGTCCCTTTCTGCTTCAACTTTCATTATGTGAATGTTGATACAGTTGAGAGTATCCTAAATGTCCCCAAGGCTTGGTTTATTTTTCCTCACAATTTTGTTTTTGTTTTTCACAATGGAAACTCAGCTGACACTATTTTTTTTTAATGAAACAAAGAACAGAATATTTTTTTATTTTTATCTATGAATAATATAAAAAGCAGAAATACAATTTTGTACTGAATATTTGGCAAGGGAGGCATAATATCCTTAAATTGTGCTAACATTTAAGCAAAACAGGATGTTTTATGTACCATATTACTTATTTTTACAAAGAGCTTATTGATTGTTTGTTTTTCCCTTTTTATTGGCACACTGAAATTATATACAACAGTGGGATTTGCTATATTCATACATGCACACAATAAAACAGTATAATTTCATCAATTCCATTCCCTAATACCTCCCCTTTTCCTCTCCTCCCTCCCTCAATCCCCTTCAATATTTTTTTAATTTGTTATGTATGACAGTAGAATACATTTTGACACATTATACACAAATGGAGCACAACTTATCATTTCTCTTGCTATACATGGTGCAGAGTCACACCAGTAGTGTAATCATACATACATATTGGGTAGCCAGGTGCGGTGGCACACGCATATTATCCCAGCAGCTGGGGAGGCTGAGGCAGGAGGATCTAAAGTTCAAAGCCAGCCTCAGCAACAACAAGGTGCTAAGCAACTCTTTCTCTAAATAAAATACAAAATAGGTCTGGGGATATGGCTCAGTTCAATTCCCTGTACCCCCATCCCCCAAAAAAGTATACTATGTATATAGGGTAAAATGTCTGTCTCCTTCTACTGTTGTCCTTCCCATCCCCACAGTCCCACCCCTTCCCCTCACTCCCCTCTGCACAAACCAGAGTTCCTTCATTCTTTCCTACCCTGCCCCCAACTATGGATCAGCATTCGCTTATCAGAGAAAACATTCAACCTTTGGTTTGGGGGATTGGCTTATTCTCCAACTTCACCCATTTACTGACAAATGCCATAATTTCAATTTTTTTTAATATTTTATTTTTTAGTTTTTAGGTGGACACAATATCTTTATTTTTATGTGGTGCTGAGAATCGAACCCAGTGCCTCAAGCATACCAGGCAAGCGTGCTTCCAAGCCACATCCCCAGCCCTTGCCTGTATTCTTGATGATTGCCATTCTGACTGGAGTGAGGTGAAATCTTAAAGTGATTTTGATTTGCATTTCTCTAATTGTTAGAGATGAAGAACAATTTTCCATGTGTTTCTTGATTAGTTGTATTTCTTCTGTGAAGTGTCTGGTCACTTAGCCCATTTATTAATTGGGTTATTTGAGGGGGGGTTTTGGTGTTAAGTTTTTTTGAATTCTTTATGTATCCTGGAGATTACTGCTCTATCTTAGATGTTTATGGTGAAGATTTTTTCCCATTCTGTAGGTGCTCTCTTCAGGTTATTGATTGTTTCCTTTGCTGAGAAGAAACTTTTTAGTTTGAATCCATCTCACTTATTGATTCTTGATTTTACTTTTTGGGCCTTAGGAGTCTTGTTAAGGAAGTCATGTCCTAAGCCAACATGATGAAGATTTGGGCCTATGTTTTCTTCTAGTAGACATAAGGCCTCTGTACTAGTGCCTAAGTCTTTGATTTTTGTGCAGGGTGAGAGATATACTTTCATTTTGCCACACATGTGAATTTCCAGTTTTCCCAGCACCGTTTGTTGAATAGGCTATCTTTTCTCCGATGTATGTTTTTGGTGCCTTTATTTAACATGAGATATCTGTATTTATATGGGTTTGTTTCTGTGTCTTCTATTTTGTACCATTGGTCTACATATCTATTTTGGTGCTAATACCATGCTGTTTTTGTTACCGTTGCTCTGTAGTATAGTTTGAGGTCTGGTATTGTGATGCCTCCTGCTTCACTCTTCTTGCCAAGGATTGCTTTGGCTATTCTGGGTCTCTTTTTTTTTTTTTTTTTTTTTTCCAAATGAATCCCATGATTGCTTTTTTTTTTTTTTTCCTATGAAGAATGTCATTGGGATTTTACTAGGAATTGCATTGAATCCATATAACAGTTTTGGTATGACAATTTTGACAATATTAATTCTGCCTATCCAATAGCATAGGAGATCTTTCCATCTTCTAAGGTCTTCTGTAATTTCTTTCTTCAGTGTTCTATAGTTTTCATTATAGAGGTCTTTCACCTCTCAGTAGATTGATTCCCAAGTTTTGTTAGGCTATTATGAGTGGGGTAGTTTTCCTCATTTCTCTTGCAGTAGATTCATCGCTTATGTATAGAAATTTATTTGATTTATGGGTATTGATTTTATATCCTGCTACTTTGCTGAGCTCATTTATTAGTTCTAGAAGTTTTCTGGTGGAATCTTTTAGATCTTCTAAATATAGAATCATGTGGTCCAAAAATAGCGAGAGTTTAGGGCTGGGGTTGTGGCTCAGTGGTAGAGTGTACACCTAGCACATGTGAGCCACTGGGTTCAAACCTTAACACCACATAAAAATGAAATAAAGATATTGTGTCTATCTACAAATAAAAATATATATATATATATAAAAAAAATAGGGGGCTGGGGTTGTAGCTCAGCGGTAAAGCGCTTACCTAGCACGTGCGAGGCCCTGGGTTCGATCCTCAGCACCACCTAAAAATAAATAAATAAAATAAAGGCATTGTATCCAACTACACCTAAAAAAAATCAATATTAAAAAAAAGAGTTTGAGTTATTCTTTTCCTATTTGTAACCTTTTAATTTATTTTCACCTTCTGATTGTTTCAGCTAGAGTTTCAAGGACTGTGTTGATTAGAAGTAGTGAAAGACATCCCTGTCTTGTTCCAGTTTTTAGAGGGAATGTTTTCAGTTTTTCTCCGTTTAGAATGATGTTGACCTTGAGTTTAGCATAGATAACTTTTACAATGTTGAGGTATTTTCCCACTATTTCTAGTTTTTCTAGTGTTTTGAACATGAAGAGGTGATGTATTTTGTCAAATGCTTTTTCTGCATCTGTTGAGATGATCATCATGTGATCCTTATCTTTAAGTCTATATATGTGATGTAGTACGTTTATTGATTTCTATATGTTGAACCATCCTTGCATCCCTGGGATGAACCCCACTTGAGCGTGGTACATGATCTTTTTAATATTTTTTATGCGATTTGCCAGAATTTTATTGAGAATTTTTGCATCTGTGTTCATCAGGGATATTTGTCTGAAGTTTTCTTTCCTTGAGGTATCTTAGTTTGGTTTTCATATCTCAGCTGACACTGTTTAGATTCACTCATCTCATTTCCTTTCTTCCCTTTTTATTTTTTCTTTAAAGTACTGGAGATTGAATTCATGGGTGCTTTACCCTCATTCCCAGCCCTTTTTATTTTTTATTTTGAAGCAGAGTCTCATCAAGTTGCCCAGGCTGGCCTTGAACTTGCAATCTTCCTTCTTGAGCTGCCTGAGTAATTGGGATTACCAGCCTGCACCACCACTCTCAGTTTCTTACAGTACTCTAGATTTACCCAGAACCTTATGCATGTTAGGCAAGTGCAGGATTACTGTGTATGCCACCATAACCATCTTCATTGATTCTCTCTTGTGCCTGCTCAAATATACAGTTGAGCTTTCCCCCCCGCCCTCGGCCTTTAGGCCTTTCAGCTCCAGACTTCCTACTTGATCCTGTTTATCATTTCTGTCTATTAATATTCTCATTTCGCTAAGAATATAATTTTCATTTTTTCCTTTAGTTCTTTTAACTTGGTTTCAAGTAGTTCTTTGAATATATTTAAAATAGCTGATTTAAATTCTTTGTCTAACATCTCTGATTCTGTAGTGACACTTATTGATTACTTTTCCTCCTTCTGTATGAGTTATAGTTCCTTGTTTCTTTATATATTTTGTAAGTTTTTATTGAAAACTTGGGCATTATATACTATATAGTGTGACAGCTCTAAAAATCAGATTCTTTCCCTAGAATGTGTTGTTATTGCTGTTTATTGTAGTTTTGTGTAGTGCCGTTTCTGAACTTAATCCTGTATATTTTGTATCTTCATCTTGTTTGACCCCTGAATTCTCTCAACAGAAATTTCCTTGAATGCATAAAACCAATACATCTCCATGCATTTACCAAGAGGCCCTGTGTATGTCTTGAGGTTACCCATTTTTTGCCCTGACAAGCAATTTAAAACTCTGCCTTAACCAAGCAGGGTGGTGAATGCCTGTAGTCCCAGATACTCAGGAGGTTGAGATATGAGGATCAGTTGAGCAGCTTGGGTAAAATCGTGAGACCCCTATCTCAGAAAAACCAAACTAATAAAACTGCCTTACCCATTACTTCCTTTTTATACTAGTTTCAAGGTCAGTTAAAGGAAACAGGAAAGCTTAAAGTCCTCTCATCTGTTCCTGGCCATGTACACAGCTCTGGTATGCACACATCCTACACATACATGTTGCTTCTTAGATTGCCAGAAAATATATGTGGATATTTTCTTCCTTACCTTTTCCTTTAAGCGCTTTGGACCCTCAGACCACTGTGAAGTCAGTCAGTTGCCTTTTTTTTTTTTTTTAAGATACTGGGATTAGGGGCTGGGGTTGTGGCTCAGCGATAGAGTGTTCGCCTACCACATGCGAGGCCCTGGGTTCGATCCTCAGCACCACATATAAATAAATAAAGGAATTGTGTCCAACTACAACTAAAAAATAAATATTTTTTAAAAAAGATACTGGGTATTAAACCCAGAGGCATTTAACTACTGAGCCACATCCTCAGCCTTTTTGATTTTTTATTTTAAGACAGAATCACCCTAAGTTGCCTTGGGTCTTGGTAAGTTGTCAAGGCTGGCCTTAAACTTTTCATGAAGTTACAGTGTGCACCAACATGTCTGGCCTTCTTTTTTTTATTTAACAAATGTCTCTTGGGAGAAAGGTGCTTTCAGTAGATACATTCCAAGTCAGATCAGATATGGTTTTGCATGTGGGGTCTGTGGGTCATAACCAGCCCAGTCCCACAGTGACAATGTTCTGAAAATGAGAATTTAAAGGTGCTCCAACCTCTTGTACAGCTAGGCTGCTGGTTTTCACTGAGTGTGGACTGGCTGTGCAAACCTACTGAAGAGCTAAAAGAGTGGAAATAGGGCAAGTTAAAACAGAATCAAGCTTGCTATTCCCATTAGATTCAGCCAGTTTTCTTTATTATTATTATTATTATTATTATTATTTGAATGTTTTTAAAAATTTTTTTGAGATGTAGATGGACAGAATGCCTTTATTTTATTTGTATATGGTGCTGAGGATTGAACCCAGCGCCTTGCACATGCTGGGCAAGTGCTCTGCCACTGACTACAGCCCCAGCCATGTGTGTGTGTGTGTGTACACATATATATACACACACATATTTTTTTTACTTGTTCTAATTAGTTATAAATGACAGTAGAATATATTTTGACATATATAAATGGTATATAGCTTCTCATTTGTCTTGTTGTACATGATGAGGAGTTACAGAGGTCCTATAATATATACACATAGGGCAATAATGTCCAATTCATTCTACTAGTATTCTTACCCCTATACCTCCTTCCCTTCCTTCACTCCCCTCTGTCTAGTCCAAAATACCTCTATTCTCTTCCTACCCATTGTGAATTAGCATCTGCATATCAGAGAAAACATTCAGCCTTTGGTTCTTTGGAATTGGCTTACTTTGCTTAGCATAATAATTCTCTGGTTCCATCCATTTGCTAACAAATGTCATCATTTCATTCTTTAAGGCTGCGTAATATTCCATTGTGTGTGTGTGTGTGTGTGTGTGTGTGTGTGTGTCTATACCACATTTTCTTTACCCATTCATCCATAGAAGGACACTTGGGTTGATTTCATAGTTTAGCTATTATAAATTGAGCTGTTATAAACATTTCCTTTTATATTTTTTATTTTTGGTACCAGGAATTGACCTCAGGGGTACTTAGCCACTGAGCCACATCCCCATCCCTATTTGATATTTTATTTTGAGACAGGGTCTCACTGAGTTGCTTAGCAACTTGCTGTTGCTGAGACTGGCTTTGAACTCGCAATCCACTGCCTCGTCATCCTGGGAGTACAGATATGCGCTGCCACGCCCAGCCTCCCATTTTAGATATATTTATTTTGAAATAATTTAACAAGAGCTGGACTTGGTGGTGCGTGCCTATAATCCCAGCAGCTTGGGAGACTAAAGCAGGAGAAATGCAAGTTCAAGGCTAACCTCACCAACTTAGTTAAACTGTCTCAAAAAGGACTGGGGATAGCATTCCTGGGTTCAATCCCCAATTACCCCCCGTCCAAAAAAAAAGACCAAGAAGATATTGCAAAAATAATAACTTTCTCATGTACCCTTTACCAATGGTTACATCTTACATAACACTGGTACATTTTCAAAATAATTGACATTAGTTTAATACTGTTGACTTAACCACCAGCCTTATTAAGATGTCACCAATTTGTGAGGGGAAACAGAGATGTACAGTACTTTGAAATTTTATCACATTCATAGGTTTGTGTATCTGTTACCATAATATGAATAGAGAACTGTTTTACTGCCATGTTGACACTCTCATTTGCAAACCACACCCTTTGCCACTAGTTGTTCTCCATCACTGTAATTTATTTCATCATTTTAGAGTTTGATATAAATAGAATTATAAATATTTGTTTGATATACAATAACCTTATGATATTGGCTCAACCTAGTGTTTTCAAGGTCCATTCAAGCTGTAGCATGTATCAGTGATTTATTCTTTTTCGGGTGGCTAGTACTGCATTATTATATGTGTGTACCAGAACTTATCCATTTGTTTATTAAAGTTATTAAGGTTGTTTCAATTTGGGGCCTTAGCAATATATTTGGTATGAGCACTCATCTACAGCTTTCTTTGTAGACATACATTTTCAGTTCTCTGGTATAAAGATCCCAAGGGTATAGTTGCTAGGTTATATGGTACATGTATTTTGGTTTTAGAAGACATTCCCAAATTTGTCCATAGTGGCTATACCATAGATCGGCACCTGGTATGTACTTTTAAAATTTTATTTTAAAACTTTAATAAGCATTTGGTAAAGTATCATGGAGACTTCAATTTGTGTTTCTCTAATGGCTAAAAATGATGTGTGTCTTTTTATGTGCTTATTTGCTACTGGAATATCCTCTTTAGTGCAATATCTGTTCATTTTTTATGTCTTTTGCCCATTTTCTAATGGTATCACATGCTTTCTTAGTGTTGTTCTTTATATATTCTGAGTATAATTCCCTTGTTTCGTGTTTCTTTTAAACCATCTGAGTCATTTTTTGAGTGTGCAGTTCAGGAGTGTTGAGTGTACTTGTGTTGTTGTAAATAGAGATCCAGATCTTTTTCATCTTCCCAAACTGAAACTCTCTACCCATTAAACACTAACTCCCATTCTCCCTTTGCCCCTTACCCTGGCAGCCACTATTTTCTGTTCATTTCTGTGAATTTGACTACTTGAAAACCTCATATAATTGGAATCATGCATACGGTTTTTAACTTTTTGTTCATTAATTCATTCATTCTACAGTGCTGGGGGTGGAACCCAGGGCCTTGAGTGTGCTGGACAAGTACTCTACCACTGAACTACATTCCCAGTCCCAATGTTTGTCTTTTTTATGTGATTGGCTTATTTCACTCAAGCATCATGTCTTTGAGGTTCATCTTGTGAGATAATGTTCATTGCAAATATTTTCTTTCTCTATGCCTTGTTTTTTGCCAACCTCCTTTAATGGTTTTTAGCAAAACAAGTTTTTCATTTTGATAAAGCCCACGCTATTTTTTCCTGTGCTTTTGGAGTTGTATCTAAAAACTCCCCACCTAATGCTAGGTTTTATTTTGTATCTTATCTAAAAATTTTATATTTTTATATTTCAAATTTAGAACTATGATTCATTTTGAGTACAGTTTTTTTACATATCATATGAGGTTTAAGTCTACATTCATTTCTTGGCCTATGGCAGTCCAGTTGTTTTTGGTATTATGTTGGGTTTCATTATCTGAATTTTCTGTGGTAGTAGTTAAGTAGGTAAACCATTACATCTATTTGGTGAAATATTTACCACTTATTAAATTGACAAACTAGGATGTACTTTTTGAACAGTGTTTGTGGCTATGTTAGGTGCCTGAAGTATCTCTGGAAGTTGTGCAGAGTGGTGCCATTGGGTAGAGGTGTGGGTGTACAAAGCAGAACTTAACTTTCAATTTGTATTCTTTTTTTTTTTAATATTTATTTTTTAGTTTTTGGCAGACACAACATCTTTGTTTGTATGTGGTGCTGAGGCTCGAACCCGGGCCGCACGCATGGCAGGCGAGCGCACTACCGCTTGAGCCACATCCCTAGCCCCTCAATTTGTATTCTTTTGTTCCTTTTGGAACTTTGCCACTTCCATGAGTTTCCTCTTTTATAAGAAACTATGTGTAGGGCTGGGGATGTGGCTCAAGCGGTAGCGCGCTCGCCTGGCATGCGTGCGGCCCGGGTTCGATCCTCAGTACCACATACAAACAAAGATGTTGTGTCTGCCGAAAACTAAAAAATAAATATTAAAAAAAGAAACTATGTGTAATATGAGTGTATCTATAGTTTAAAAGGAAAAAAAAGAAACTCTAAAGACAACATATATATTCAGGAATTCTAGAGTTCAATTCTCAGCACCACATATAAATAAATGAATAAAATAAAGGTCCATCAACATCTGAAATAGTTTAAAACAATGAGTAGTCTGTGTATAATGAAGTGACTGATTTATTTAAAATGTTCTTTTTTCTGAATTAATTGATTACTGTTTTTAAAAAATTTGGAAGGGGTGGGGCACACAAGATATTTTTAAAACCTAAGCCAGATGTGGTGGCAACCCCTTGTAATCCTGGTGACTTGGGAAGCTAAGGTAAGAAGATCACAAATTCAAGGTCCTCCTCAGCAACTTATCATGGCCAGAAGCAATTTAGTGAGACCGTGTCTGGAAAAATTAAAAGAGCTGGGGATGTAGCTCAATGGTAAAGCACCCTGGGTTCAATCCCCAGAACCCAAAAAAACGAACCACAAACCTGAATGTCAGGCAGGGGGTATAGCTTGGTGATAGGACACATGCCTAGCATGGGGTGTAGCTTAGTGATAGGACACGTGCCTAGCATGCCTAGGCCCTGAGTTCAGTGTCCAGCTTCATAAGTACATACTTACCTGAGTTCCTTTTAAAAGTTACCTTAAAGTTGAACTTTTATTTATATTTATTTATTTAGAGAGAGAGAGAGAGAATTTTTTAATATTTATTTTTTAGTTTTCGGCGGATGCATCTTTATTTGTATGTGGTGCTGAGGTTCGAACCCAGGCCACATGCATGCCAGGCGAGCGCGCTACTGCTTGAGCCACATCCCCAGCCCCAAAGTTGAACTTTTAAAATCAAAGAATAGAGAGTTACTTGTGCTGTATGCTGTACAGAAATAATTAGACAAATACCAGCATCTGAGATGTTGCAGGTTAAGGCAATTTACTCTTATCTGCTATGTGTGCTTTGCTTTTGTGTTTCAGTGTGAAACCTAAATCTGAAATCCACGTGTCTATGGCCACTCCAGTCACTGTGTCCATGGAGACGGTATCCAATCAAAATAATGATCAGCCTACCATCGCAGTCCCTCCCACTGCCCAGCAGCCTCCACCAACCATTCCAACCATGATTGCAGCAGCCAGTCCCCCATCACAGCCAGCTGTCGCCCTTTCAACCATTCCTGGAGCAGTCCCCATCACTCCACCCATCACTACCATTGCAGCTGCACCACCACCAACAGCCACTGTGGGTGGCAGTCTTTCCTCTGTTTTGGGCCCTCCTGTACCTGAGATCAAAGTGAAAGAAGAAGTAGAACCAATGGACATCATGAGGCCAGTTTCTGGTAAGTTTATTTACAGAATTCTCACTTTTGACAGTTGTTCCTTTCCCTTTTCCTAACTCTCCTCTCTAGAGTTCCATCTCTGTGAGACCATCAGCAAGGAAACCCAGGTAACTCCCTGATGCCCCTTTTTGTTTTGTTTGTTTGTTTTGTACTTAGGGCCTCAGTATGTTAGGCAAGCAGTCTACCAATGAACTATATCCTCAGCCCCATGAAGCCCATTTTAAATGTTGCATTTCATTCCTGGAGTGGTGGCCCAAGCCTGTAATCCCAGCACCTTGGGGGTCTGAGCCAAGAGAATTGCAAGTATAAGGCCAGTCTCAGCAATTTAGTGAGGCCCTAAGCAACTTAGTGAGACCCTGTCTCAAGATAAAAATAGAAACGGCTAGGGATGTAGCTCAGTGGTAAAGTGCTCCTGGGTCAATCCGCAGTACCAAAAAACCAAAGTTGCATTCCATTCATTTTTATTAAATGAAAGAAATTATTTTTGAAAACTTAAGCCAATCTTGTTTCCCTTTTGTAATTAATTTTAATTTCAACCAAAATTGTGAAAAGATATTAATATTTCCCTATGGAATTCTTCAGTATAAATTCCTAGCATTCAAAGTAAGATGTTTAGTTTTGAAAATACTCTTTTGGGGGGTGAAGGGGGGTACCAGGAATTGAACTCAGGGGCCCTCAACCACTGAGCCACGTCCCAGTCCTATTTTGTATTTTATTTAGAGACAGGGTCTCTCTGAGTTACTTAGTACCTCACCATTGCTGTGGCTGGCTTGCAACTTGAAGTCCTCCTGCCTCAACCTCCTAAGCTCCTGGGATTACAGGCGTGTGCCATTGTGCCCAAATTGAAAATACTCTCTTGATAAATGTGATTAGTAAAATCTTAAAGCTTTTCACTACCTCTTTCCTCTCAACTCTAAACTTCCAGTTTATGAAAGTCAAATCATTTTGGAAGGTTTTTGTTGTTTTTTGTTTTGTTTCTTAATAAAAGTACCATAATCAATGTACAAAATTTATGAAATAGAGACAAATGCAAAGTGAAAATTAAGATTTTTGTTCCAGGGCTGGGGATATAGCTCAGTTGATAGAGTGCTTGCCTCGCATGCACAAAACCCTGGGTTCAGTCCCCAGCATGGATATCTAATCATATATACCTAAACACACACACATACATACACAAAAGATTTGTGCTCCGTCTTCAGAAAACTTGGAATGGAACCATCATTTGACCTACTTATCCCACTCCTTGATATATACTCAAAGGACTTAAAATTAGCATACTACAGTGACACAGGCACATCAATGTTTATAGCATTCAGTTCATGACAGTAAAACTATGGAACCAACATAAAACTATGGAATCAACAGATGAATATAGTAAATGTGGTATCTATACACAGTGGAATATTACTGAGTCATAAAGAAGAATTAAATTATGGCATTTGCCAGTAAATGGATGGAACTGGAGACTATCATGCTAAGTGAAATAAGCCAATCCCAAAAAACCAAACGCCAAGCGTTCTCTCTGATATGTGAATGCTAACACACAATAAAGAGCTGGGCGGGAATAGAAATTCATTGGATTAGACAAAGGAGGATGAAGGGAAGGGAGGAGGACAGAATTTTCCTATATTCGTATATAAATACACAACCAGTGAAACTCCACATCATATACAAGAACAGGATTGTAATTAAGATAAGTTATACTCCATTTATACATCAAAATACTGTCATATATATCTAATAAGAACAAAGAAAAAAAAAAGATTTGTGCTCATTTACCTAGTACTACCCACCATTTCATTGAGAAGGCTTTATTCCTTATGTTGTTTTTTTCAGTAAGAGGTGTGGTTATATTGTATTTATAGTTTTTTTGTTGTTGTTGTTTTGTTTTGTTTTGTTTTTCAGTTTTAGTACTGGAGATTGAACCCAAGGGCACTCTACCACTGAGTTACATCCCTAGTTCTTTTTATTTTGAGACAGGGTCTTGCTAAGTTTCTGAGACTGGCCTTAAACTTGAGACCCTCTTGCCTCCGCCTCCCAAGCAGCTAGGATTACAGGTGTGTGCCAGTGCACCTGGCTATGTCTGGAGGTTTTTAAACCTGCTATTTATTTACTTTTTATTGTAATGTATTATGCCATAGTATATACTTCCATGGGTTTATTTTGCCTTGATAGAACTTCTGCAGCCTGTGTAGGGACTTTAGCCTTGCCAAGGTCAGTGGAAAACTGTTAGAGGGGCTTGAAAAGAGGAATGTGAGGAGCTGCTTAGATTTTAAGCAGAACACAGTGGTTCCTGTGTGGAGAAAAGACTGTGGGGGCAGGGATGAATGAGGAGATTTTGGAGAGACTGTTGCATTACTTTCAGGGAGGAGTGCAGAATCAGCTAGGGTAGTAGCCATGGAAGTAACGTGAGGTGGTTGAATTCTGGATGTGTTTCTATGAGGATTTCTTTAAAGATTGAATGTTGAATGAGAGAGAACAGGGTCTGGGGCAACCCCAAGGTTTTTAGTCTTAGTAACAGGAGGCCATGGAGTTGCCCTTGGCTGAAATTGGGAAAACCACAGGAGGATCATATTTAGTATGAAGAGTTTAGTTTTTAATATGATAAGTTTAAGTTGTGTGTTTGTTAGACATGCAAATCCAGACATGAAGTAGGTAGTGGGATCTATTAGTCTGATACTTTGGAATAGAAAGTGAAGTTGCAGATATAAATTGAGGTGGTATCTGTATACATATTAATTGTTCTTAAAGCTGGAGCCTCAGTAAGTGGATGAGGTCATCTGGGGAATAAATGCCAATAAAATCAGTTTGTAGACCGAACCCAATGGTGATAGATTGGGAGCAAGTTCAAGAAAAAGTTGGGGGAGAAATACAAACATTGTATACAAATAACTTCTGAGCAATTTGTTATGAAGGGATAGAAAAAAAGAAGGGTAGTAACTGAAGGGAAATGATGTCAAGGTGAAGTTCTTGTTTGGGTCTGTTTTGATTTTGGGTTCTGAGGTTGAACCCAGGACTGTGTATGCTTGCCTGGTATGCACTCTACCACAAGCTCCACTCCCAGCCCTAAGAGGGTTGCTTTTTACTGTTGTCGTTGTTGTCGTCGTCATTTTAAGAAAAACATTCACTGGAGAAAAGATAGCCTAGGCGTTCAACAAATGGTGCTGGGAAAATGGAAAGCCACATGTAACAAAATTAAATTGAACCTCTCTCTCTCACCCTGCACAAAAATCAACTCCAAGTGGATCAAAGAGACAGACTAAAACAGAGATCCTGCGTCTACTAGAAGAAGAAGAAGGCCCAAATCTTCACCATGTCAGCCTAGGATCTAACTTCCTTAATAAGACCCTACAGTGCAAGAAGTAAATCAAGAATCAATAAATGGGGGATGATCAAATGGTATCAAACTAAAAAGCTTCTTCTCAGCAAAAGAAACAATAATGTGAAGAGAGAGCCTACAGATTGGAAGAAAATCTTTACCACATACACCTCAGAGAAAACACTAATCTCTAGAATATATAAAGAACTCAAAAAACTTAACACCAAAGAAACAAATATCCCAATCAACAAATGGGCTAAGGAACTGAACAGACACTTCACAGAAGAATGAATACAGTTGATCAAGAAACATATGGAGGGCTGGGGCTGTAACTCAGTGGTAGAGCACTTGCCTAGCATGTGTGAGGCACTGGGTTCAATCCTCAGCACCACATATAAATAAGTAAAATAAAGGTCCATTGACAACTAGAAAAAAATATTAAAAAAAGAAAAGAAACATGGAAAAATGTTCATCTCTAACAATTAGAGAAATGCAAATCAAAATCACTTTAAGATTTCATCTCAACTCCAGTCAGAATGGCAATCATCAAGAATACAGGCAACAACAAATGTTGGCAGGGATTGGAGAAAAAGTTACATTCATACAATGCTTGTGGGATGCAAATTGGTCCAGTCATTTTGGAAAGCAGTATTGAGATTCCTCAGAAAACTGGGAATAGATCCACCATTTGACCCAGATATCCCACTCCTCAGTCTATACCCAAAGGACTTAAAATCAGCCTACTACACTGATGTGGCAGCATTAAAATTTATAGCAGCTTAATTCGAAATAGCTGAACTATGGAACCAGCCAAAGTGCCCTTCAGTAGAAGAATGGATAAAAATAATATTTGATGGAATATTATTCAGCTTTAAAGAAGAATGAAATTATGGCATTTTCCAGTAAATGAGTGGAGTTGGAGAATATCATCCCAAGTGAAATAAGCCAATCCCAAAAAAACAAAGGCTGAATGTTTTCTCTGATATGCAGATGCTAATTCACAATGAGGAGGGGGTGCTAGGGAAGAACAGAGATACTTTAGGTAGAAGGGAGGAGAGGGGGGGATATGGTGATAGGAAGGCAAATAGAATGAAACAGACATTATTACCTTTGTACATATACGACAGCATGACCAATGGGATTCTACAACATGTACAATCAGAAAATTGAGAAATTATACCCCATTTATATATATCAAAGGGCATAAATGCATTCTTATTGTCATGTATAACTAATTAGAACAAAAAATTTTTAAAAAAAAGGTGAAACAAGTTTTGTATGTTAATTGGAGTAATCCACCAAGAAAAGAAGAATTGATGATGCAAGAGAGAGCTATGAAAATTCCTAGAGCAGCATCTCAGGGAGTGGGAGGAGGTGGGGTCCAGTGTGTTTCTGAAAGAGTTGGTCTTTCCTGGGATAACCCAAAGGTGGAAGAGAATATATGATCCCAGTCCATGTGGAGAGGTAGAAATGGCATTTATGGACATTTCCTTCTGATTGCTTCTTTTTCAATAAATAGTAGAAGCAAAAGGCTCTACTTAGAGTAAAGATAGAGGAAGAATAGTCAAAAGCTTGAGGCAAGGGAAAATATTAAATAATCATCCAGAAAAGGAATGGACTTATCGAACACAATAGAATTGTCCAAATGAGGCCAGTCATCATTGCTGTGTGTCTCTAGCTACAGTTGGAGAATTAAATTAAACCTCTTTTGCATTTGCTAAATGAGAATAGTAAAGCAAGAAAAGGGACAGTTAGGAATAAAATGAGTAAAATATAGAATTTAAATCTGGCAATGGAAGAGAATGGACATGAATGTTGTAAGTGATAGCAGAAAAGTGGTAAGATGGATGGCGAGTATCTTCTCATGAGTTCTAAAGTTTGTTGGAGGCTATTTTTGAAGGGGACTGACCTGGAAAGAGAGTTTGGACTTGAGTTGGAGGCCGAGATGGCTGTCAAGCGTATTGGGATTATTAGTGATGGCAGTGTAGGGTATGGCTGTTGGCATGGGTAGCTGAGGTTGAAGAGGGTAGGGCAAGTAGGTAGTAGACTGAAAGTAAGAGTCCAGTGAATCTTTAGAGTATGTTTAAGTCCCTAAATATGTGAGCCTACAAACTCTAACTAGTGTTTGCTCCCTTTCTTTTACCTGGACACAGCATCCCATGGTAGATAACAGTGCAGACTCCGAAGCCATCCTGCTTCTATTAACTTCCAACTTTGCTACTTGGTACTTATGTGGCTTGTGTCATAGTTTCTCATCTGTGAATTCAGGGATGATAATAATAATTCCTATATTTAGATTGTTTCTAAGATTATGTGTTAATAAGTTACCTGGTAGGAATTTATATTTAAAGGCCAGAACAACAGTGACTTCAACATGTAAGGATTTATCTCCCTTGAAGCATACCCTAGGCAGACAGTCCAGCAATGGTATGTGGACTCCATCTGTAGGGATCTAGGCCCTTTCCACCTTTCACTCAGCAATTCCTAGGATGTGATGTTCATGCTTTTGATTCAAGGTAGCTACTGAAGCTCCAAACATACATCTGGGCTCTAAGGCACAGAAAGAAGACAAGGAATAGAGAGTCACATCTTTCTTTTAAGGAAACTTCCTTAAAAGTACTACAGAGCTCTCTGCTTTCATCTTATCTGACCACACCTACAACAGAGGATAAGAAATACCTTCTTTTAGCTTAGTGGCATTGTGCCTCTGTTAAAGCAAGAGTCCTAGAATGACAGAAGGTGAAGATGGCATTACAAAACATCTGACAGAGTGCTTGGCACAGTGAGAAGCCCAGAGAAAGGCTCAAGGAATACTAGGTGTCTGTACTGTCTTCTGAATTATTGTTGTTGCTGGAAATCAAGTGAAGCATTCCTTGATATTTGGGTTCTCATAGATGTCTATGCTCCATTTCCTCTGACAGCAGTTCCTCCACTGGCTACCAACACTGTGTCTCCATCTCTTTCTTTGCTGGCAAACAACCTGTCTATGCCTACAAGTGACCTGCCACCTGGTGCCTCCCCAAGAAAAAAGCCTCGAAAACAGCAGCACGTGATCTCAACAGAAGAGGGGGATATGATGGAGACAAACAGCACTGACGATGAGAAGTCCACTGCCAAAAGTCTTCTGGTGAAGGCTGAGAAGCGAAAGTCTCCTCCCAAGGAGTATATTGGTAATGGTCACTTAGGCTAATTCTTGTCTCCTGATACTTCTCACTACTCAAGTGTACTTCCCAGAGGGTGTCCCCATTGTCAGTTTTCCTGATTGGAATTAAACTTGGAGAATGTTAAAAATATGTAATTAGCTCTTTAATGTCTTTTTTCTTTCCTTTTGAATAGATGAGGAAGGTGTGAGGTATGTCCCAGTGCGTCCAAGACCTCCCATCACTTTGCTTCGTCACTATCGAAACCCATGGAAAGCTGCTTACCACCATTTTCAGAGGTACAGTGACGTCCGAGTCAAAGGTCAGTCTTCCTAGAAACATCAAATATTAAAGCATGAAACTGGTATAACACTGTCTGTATTTTTTTAGTTGTTTATTAATTACACAGAACAGTAGGTTTCATTGAGACATATTCATATGTGCATATAACAGTTTGATCAATTTCATTCCCCAGTGCCTCCCCTTACCTCCCCTTTCCCTTCCCTAGTATAATTGGTATAACACTAATGAGTGTCTCCCTCCTACATTTATGATGACTCATTTTCCCCTTTATTGGCTATATTATTATAATCATAAAAGAAAAACAGGCCAGGCACGATGGCGCATGCCTGTAATCCCAGTGGCTCAGGAGGCTAAAGCAGGAAGATCATGAGTTCAAAGCCAACCTTATCAATTAGTGAAGCCCAAAGCAACTAAGTGAGAGCTAAATAAAATACAAAAAAAGGGCTGGGAATGTGTTTCAGTGGTTAAGAGTCCCTGGGTTCAATCCCTGGTACCCAAAAAAAGGAAGAGAAAAATAGATCTAGGGGTGTAACTCAGTAGTAGAGCACTTTGCCTAACGTGTTAGACTCAAGTTTTGAACCTGAGAACATTTTAATAAACCTACATGTAAATGAAAATGGTTAAATTATACTTTGCACAGCAATGTCAGTAGATGTTTCTTCTGATGGACTTTTAAGGGTCATTCATCTGAGATTAACTGAATGCACCAAGAAGTATGAGCTTCCAGAGAATTTATCACATTTCCCATTCTCCTACACAAATTCAATGTGGAAACTTGGAATTTGGGGGAGTGGAACATTTTATTTTTTTTGAGACAGGGTCTTGCTAAGTTGCCCAGTTTGGCCTCAGTCTTGCAGTCCTCCTGGGAGTGTAGGAGTGCATCACCATGCACAGCTGTTGGTTTTCCTGAGGCCTCAATGGGGTATTCATAAATGTCAGTGATTAGGGACAGATGTGCTGACAGCTCAGTCTCAGTGGAAGTACGAAGATGACTATGCTTCCCAGCTATGTCTATTCTTCCTCACAATTAAACAGGTATCCCTTGGTATAAATGAGGAATTGATTCCAGGACCATTCTCAGATACTAGAATCCATGGATGCTCAAGTTCCTTTATATAAAATGGTGTAGTTTTTGCATGTAAAGTATCTGCATCTTTCTGTGTATTTTGTCATTCGTAGATTACTTATATAATACAATGTAAATGCAAGTCTATACATGTTCAGTACAGACGCAGGTTTTCAAGTATTGACAATCCACAATTGTTTGAATCCACAGATGCAGAAAGCCAACTGTACTCTAAAATTTTAAAAGAAGGTGATATTTCCAGAGGTCAGAGAGTTTTAACCTTCAGGAGCCAGGACATAGATCACTAAACATCAGTTAATGCCATGAGAATTCTGTAGCAGAATTTTTTTGTAATTGTAGATGAACAGAATGCCTTTATTTCATTTGTTTATTTTTATCTGGTGCTGAGGATTAAACCCAGTGTTTCACGCATGCTAGGCAAGCGCTCTGCCACTGAGCTACAGCCCCAACCCAAACTGATAGTATTTTAGCCCAAAAAGATTCTTATTGTTTTTGAGACTCACTTTTCAATAATTATCTTTAGAAAGCTAGCTTGACAGCTGAAAGATTTATGATTCCTAGATAACTAATTGGCTATGTTTATAGTAACATTTCATTTTCACCAGGCCTCTTGACTATTATTGAAGTACAGTACCTAAACTTTGTTGTCATATTCATATAAATAAATCAAGTTGGTATATTGAAAAAATTTTTGCAAGAAGGAATGAAAAAGACAAACAGGGAAAAAGCACAAGAAGCAAACAGAAAACAAATCATAATATGATGGCCACAAGCCTTAACATTCAGTTAAATAAAAATATAGTCTTAACATACCAGTTAAAACAGATTGGCAGAGAGTAAATGAAAAAGTACAATTTAACTATATGCTAAATGTAAGAAACTTATTTTGAATGGAAGTGACAGATTGACAGTAAAAAGATAAGAAAATAAAAACAAAAATTTCAAAAAAGGCAAGGATAGCTAGATTAATATTAGATAAAGTAGAAAATAAAATTACTAAAGACAAAGAGAAACATACTTTTAGAAAAATCAGTTGACCAGGAAATGGTCCTAAATGTATAGGCAACCAAAAACAAGAGCTTTTAGAATATATGAACTAAAAGCAAAACTGAAAGAAAAAAATAGACAAATGCACAGTTATAATTAGAACCTTCACACCTTATTCACAACAGTTAGCAGAATGAATTCTCAGGTAACAAGAATGTAGAATAAACACAATGAACCAACAACATCTAATAGACATTGATAGAATACAATTCTTTCAAATGCTACAGAATATGTAAAGATAAATCCTATCCTGGATATAAAACAAGCAGCTAATTTAAAGGAATTGAAGTCATATGGGGTGTCTGCATTAATCATCATGGAATCAAACTAGAAGACAATGAGAGAGATAAGAGAAGAAATTCCAAACCATGGAAATTTAAATAACACATGTCTAAGTAATCCACGGTCACAAAGAAAGTCTCAAGGAAACTTTTAAAAAATATAAAACTCAAAGGCACTGGGAATGTAACTTTTTGGTGGAATGCTTGCCTAATATTCAGAAGGTCTTGGGTTTCCTCCCCAGAAAAAAAGAGCAAAGTTAAAGCAAGTACAAGGAAGAAAATAGTAAGGATAAGAGGAGGAATCAGAGAAATTGAAAACAGGAAAACAGTAGGGGAAAAGGGAAACAAAAAACTAGTTTTTTGAAAAAAAATAAAACTCATGAATCTTTAGCAAGATTGAAATAAAAGAGGATATGAATCACAAATATTTGTGTTGCATATTAGGAACTGTTATAATGTTATTTTTTCAATCTTCTGCTCAGTTTTTGCTTTCCCACCAACTGTTCCTATGGGATCTACTTTTTCTACATCCTCACAACACTAATTATTGTCCATCTTTTTTTTTTTTTTTTTTTAATTTTTTATTTATTTTTTAGTTCTCGGCGGACACAACATCTTTGTTGGTATGTGGTGCTGAGGATCGAACCCGGGCCGCACGCATGCCAGGCGAGCGCGCTACCGCTTGAGCCACATCCCCAGCCCCCCATCTTTTTTTATTATTATAACTAATCCTAGTGGGTATCTCATTGTGGTTTTGGTTTACGTTTTCCTAATAACTGATGATGATCAACTTTTCATGTGTTTATTGGTAATTTTTGTTTTGTTTGGGATACTAGGGATTGAACCAAGGGACAGTTTACCACTGAGTTACATCCTCACCTCTTTTATTTTTTCATTTTGAGACAGGGTCTCATTAAAGCCATCCTCAAACTTGTGATCCTGCTGCCTCAGCCTCCCAGTTGCTGGGATTATAGGTACACACCACCATGCCCTACTCTCTGTTATGTCCTGTAACAGAGTGTCCTGTAATGTGTGACTCTATAATTATTGTAAAAAGCTAAGAGATTCTTTAAATCATATTTATGCTAATAAACTGCTTTGGCACATCATTATCACTCAAAGTCCATAGCTTACTTTAGGTTCATTCTTATTATATATTATATGAGTTTGAATAATATATAGATTAAGTTTTTTTTTTTTTTTAAAGAGAGAGTGAGAGAGGAGAGAGAGAGAGAGAGAGAGAGTTTTTAATATTTTTTTTATTTTTTCGTTCTCGGCAGACACAACATCTTTGTTGGTATGTGGTGCTGAGGATCGAACCTGGGCCGCAAGCACGCCAGGCGAGCGCGCTACCGCTTGAGCCACATCCCCAGCCCAATTAAGTTTTTCAAAATTAGTTTGTAAAACAATTTTCAGTTATTCATGTTTTACATTTGATTATCTTAAGTCCTAAAGAGTAATTAAGACCATGCTGAGGTCTAGGCACAGTTGTAGCTCAGTGCTACCACTTGCCTACCACGTGTGAGGCAGTGGTTCCATCCTCAGCACCACATAAAAATAAATAAATAAAGGTATTGTGTCCAGCTACAGCTAAAAATATATTAAAAAAAAAAAAAAAAAAAAGACTGCCAATACAGCTAAAGTCAACTTTAAAAGCATCCCTCAATACTAGTATGATTTTCCCCAGTCTTGTTGATAAATTTTATATTTACTTTATTCCAATTTTGGTTACTGGACTTTGCTTCCAAATTTGAAATATAATTCACACTTGATTCATGTGATTCCCCAAGAACTGAATAATACCAAGAAACTTCCCAGACTTAATGACTAGCCCTCAATGTGCTTGTAAACATCACATTGAGTAAGGCTTCTACTCACTAAAGACCATTTCCCCCTATTTTAAAAAAAATTAGAGCTGGGCTGAGCACAGTGGTACACACTTGTTGCTTGGACTATAAGGCTAAGGCAGGAGGATTTCAGTTTTGAGGCCAGCTTTAACAATTTAGCGAGGCCCTAAGCAACCTAGGAAGACCACATCTCAAAACTTAAAAAAATAAAATAAAGGGAGCTGGGAATGTAACTCAGCGGTAGTGCCCCTGGGTTCAATCCCCAATACCACACAAAAAAAGAAAAATTAGAGCCAGGTGTGGTAGTGCAGGCCTATAGTCCAAGCAACTCGGTAGACTGAGGCTAAGACTGAGATTACAAGTCTGAGACCAGACCAGCCTTGAAAATTTAGACCCTGTCTCAAAATAAAAAGAGGTAGGGATATATATAACTTAGTGGTAAAGAACCTCCCCTGGGTTCAATTCCCAGCCCCAAAATAAAAAGAGATTAGAACATTAATTTGTTCTTTTTAACTCACCAGATTAGCAGAGTATAGTCTTCAAAACTTTCTTCTGGAGTAAACAAAAAGGAAGCCTTTATTCATCTTATTGACCTTATTCCTAATGACTTAAATGCCGAGGACTTATTTTTAAATATTTAAGTAAAAAAATTTTGATGAAATACTGGCACTTAGCCAGCTTAAATGCAAATAGCTGAACTTTATAAAAATTGAAACATACTTGTTTTTATATGGTTCCAGAGGAGAAGAAAGCTATGCTGCAAGAAATAGCTAATCAGAAAGGAGTATCCTGTCGTGCCCAAGGCTGGAAAGTCCATCTCTGTGCTGCCCAATTATTACAGCTGGTAGGTGCAGCTCAACAGTTGTTGTGGTAAAAAGGAACAGAGGCTGGAGATGTCTAAGTGCATATAACATTTTCTTTTGAGTAATTTGGAAGCATTCTAGACTAAAAGAGGTTATGGTAGGATTTTTATGTGTTGCTGTTTTTTGTAAGCACTATGTCAGTTACATATGATTATAGTCTAAATCTTAGTTTATTTGGAACAACTATGGCATAAGACCTAAAATTAAAATTCAACATTATGTCTTGTGGTGACATAGAAAATAGCAGTAACCTTAAATAGTATACACATGAGCCCCACCTCCCCACTCAACTCCCTCAGAGAAGGTCCTCTAACCAAATAATTCCCCTCACTCTGTGGACTGAGAATAGTTCCTGATTCTCATTGAGTAGTGGGCTTCAGTGATCTACCAGTTTTCATTATTACTCAAACCAGTCACATCTATCTTTGGGGAACAGAAGTGATCCCCTCCCTCTTAATATACTATAAACCCTGCCTTCCATATAGCCCCTGCTTGTTCACTCTGTTTTTTGAGTGCAACCCCTTTGTGTCACTGAGTGACATGCCCTGTCCTCCTTTCCTAGGCCATAAGTATATGTAACTAATCAACTGACATTTATCTCCCCTATCCATTTGTGGATCTTATATGATAGTTCAGCCTTTTCTGTAACCTTAGGATAGGAATTTCTCCTTTACCAACTAAGTAAACAGGGGTCAATTAGCCAGGCACAGTGATACATACATGTAATCTCAGCTACTCAGAAGGCTGAGGCAAAGAGGAGAACAAATTCAATGCTGGGGGAACTTAACATAAGTTCCTGTCTTAAAATAAAAATTAAAAAGGGCTACAATGTAACTCAGTGATAGAGTACTTGCCTAGCATACATGAGGCCCTGGGTTTGCTCCCCAGCACCAAAGAAAAACAAAAACAAAAAACAAAACCACCTCATAAAGTTTTCCCATCTTTGGAATAGCAGTGTTCTCAAGAATATTGTCTGCTATGAAGATCTAAAAAACATATTACTGAGCCAGGCACAGTGGCATATGCCTATAATCCCAGTAGCTTGGGAGGCTTAGGCAGGAGGATTGCGAGTTCAAAGCCAGCCTCAACCACTTATTGAGGTACTAAGCAACTCAGCAAGATGCTGTCTCTAAATAAAATATTAAAAAGGACTTAACCACTGAGTTATATTCTAGCCCTTTTTAATTATGGGTTCAATCGCTGGTGCCAAAAAAAATTTTTTTAATTAAAAATTATTTAAAAACCTTTGGCTAGTTTTCACTTAGCAGAAAATCATATTTATGTGAGAAGAGTGAAGTTGTTTTTCAGAGAAAAAAGTTCTCCTTGAGGACAGACTCTAAACTGTGGCATGTTATATTACAAACCATTGTTGACCAGTTTCTTTCACTGTTTGGTAACCTTTCTATACCTTAGTCCTTTCGAGAAAGGACTTTATCACTCAAATAGCCCTTATACCACTGTTCAAAGTTGATTGGAGATGGGTTCATTACCTGAGGTTAACATAGAAAAATTTCTCTGAGGTCACGAACTTCTCTTTCTTCTGTGTTGTAGACAAATCTAGAACATGATGTTTATGAAAGACTTACCAACCTACAGGAAGGGATTATCCCAAAGAAAAAAGCAGCAACTGATGATGATCTACACCGAATAAACGAACTAATTCAGGTTTGAATGAGCCCTTTCCCTTATAATCACCCACTTTATGAGATTATTTACTGTAAAGTCTTACTTTTCCCATTTCCTTGCCTCATACTCCAGCATCCTTAGTAAAAATGTATTATTTATTTCAGCCTACATTGCCAAGAAATACTGGGTCATTTTCTCTATGTGAAAGTTTCAAAATGACCTCTGCCCAAAGGGCACCATTTCTCAAAAAGCCATGTCATCCTCGTGGCCACTGACTGATGATGTGCCATCTTCTGTTCCAGGGAAACATGCAGAGGTGTAAACTTGTGATGGATCAAATCAGTGAGGCCAGAGACTCCATGCTTAAGGTTTTAGATCATAAAGATCGTGTTCTGAAGCTTCTAAACAAGAATGGGACTGTCAAGAAAGTGTCAAAATTGAAGCGAAAGGAAAAAGTCTAGACCCAGAAGAATCAGAGTTTGGAAACAGAATTTATGAAGAATGATGATGGTGGGGGTGGGGGGGAGGGGTTTGACTATTTTCAAAATGGAACATTGAAATAAAGGAAGTGTTCCTTAATTCACACATGAAAGCAGAGGGACCCATGGCATCCAGTGGCACAAAAGGATCAGAGTTGACCTGACACAGTGAGCCCCATTCTTTCTTTCAGGCACATCCCTGTTAAACCTGCTCTGTGTCATAAGTGACTCCTGATGCACAGTGACACAGATGGCTGACAGGCGTTTTTCAGCCTACCAGTTTATGGACTGTATTTATCCGGTGGATTCCTGCAGGACCCATACTGAGCCTGGACTGAAAGTATCCACTCGGACCATCTGTTCTCTCTCTACACTGAAAATAAAGCCTCTTCTCACCCCAGTCAGTTCTTCTATCTGACCTTCAGATGCCCAAGTTGGCCTTTTTCAGTAGTGCCACAGCACCAAGAGAGCTGCCACATCTCACATTTAAAGGGTTCAAAGTACCAGTTCTTGTTACTTTTTTAAAGAACCATTTCCAAGTGAAGTTGTTATATTGTCTGTCCTGTGTGTCCAAATTGGGTTTTTGTGGAGGTTCAGAGCAGGTGACACCTTAAGTTGCTCTGAGATCCTGTTCTGAAGTACATTCTTGGTTACCTGTACTTCCGTAGCTGGTGTGATGCTGTTAATTGTATGTACCACACATCTCCAAACCTTAATAAAGGACTCAAAGAGGTTTTTGTACATGAGCGGTTTGCATCTTTTCTAAAGTGCATCAGTATTGTACTGCACATCACGTACATCTTTACCCTGCAGTTGTTTCTCACGCGGTGTTGATCCCACTCTTAAGGTTTTGTCATTCCCTGTAGGAGTTCTGTTCATCCCAGTAATTGGAAGGTGTTACAGTGGTGTAGTCTGTTGGCTTTTGGTTGTCTTAAATACAAACCTGATGATTAAATTGTAGGACTCTGAAGACTACAGTACTGGGGGCAGAACTTGCAGGTAGTTGGATTCATTTCACAGAAGATTGCTCGTACCTCTAATCTGCGTGTTAAGGCCCAGTCCTGCTTCCTTTGGACACACGACTGGCCATCTCCCTTCTATCTGGCCTTCATGAGACAGGCAGGAAAGATTGTCTCAGAGCCTCTTCCTCAGGACAAGACCTGCCCTCCTTCCTTGGAAACGTGTCTTAAGGAAGGAGGGATTCCTTGGACCTGGAGTTCGTCCCTTTGCCCTGTCCTGCACAGGGTTGAAATGGGGTATATGCTGTTTCTGCCTGGGCGGGTGGGACCAACACTTCAGCTTGCCCAAGACAGCCTCCCTGCTATTGACATGGGAAGTTTTCACCTATTGTGTGATTAGGTTGAAAGACAAAGCCAACAAGGCAGCCTTGCTTGACTTTCATTGGGACATGGAGCCAACCTAAATGACTGGTTGTTTATTCAGGCATAAGCAGGGTGTGACTGATGGAATAGTGCTCCTTTACCTGAGTCTGTCTATGCCCTTATTGCCAGGTGATCACACGTCTGCAAGCTAGGATAGGATAGGATTAGATGTTTGGAGTCCTAGGTTACAGAGGTGTTCTCCTAAGGTATTGTCGCCATTTAGACAAAATTTAACCCTTTCAAAGGAAGCTTGTTATCTTGCCAGTACAAGCCCTGAAAGTCAGTGCAGGTTAGAACAGTGTTTTCCCTCATCTTGTGAGGAGGACAACATAATCAGAAGTTGGGAGAGGGCTGGGGTGTAGTTCGTTGGTAGAGTATCGATATAGAATGTGAGCCCGTTTTCTGGTCCCAGCACTGTAAAAAGAAGTTGGGCGAAATGGGTGAATGAATCTTGCCTATGAACACAACTGGGTTTTTTGTTGTTGTTACTGTTTTTTCTGGTGCTGAAGACTGAACCCAGGAGCAGTTTACAAATGAGCTACATCTCCATCTCTTTATTTATTGTTTTGCTAGCTCTGAGATAGCATTCTGTTAGATTGCCAAGGCTGGCCTTGAACCTTTGGTCCTCCTGCCTCAGCCTCCCAAGTAAATGGAATTACAGGTATATACCACTGCCTCAGCTAAACATAAGGTTTTTGTAAACTGTTTTCCAAGTAAATGATCTGGTAAGCTTGGACTATGTACACCTGTGAGACCATCACCATAATCACGATAGTGACTCTGTCAGCCCCCAAGGTTTCCATTTGACTCAGTCTTGCCTCCTTCCCTTGTCTCATCCCTAGGCAAATATTAGCTGCTTTTTGTCACTCTATACTAGCTTGTATTTTCTAGAATTTTAACAGAATACAGTCATACAGCATGTACTTCTTGTGGAGAAGGAGTCAGGCTTTATTAATATAATAGAAATTAATGCTGAGATTTATTTGTGTTGCTGCTTTTCAGAAGTTCATTGCTGAATATTTTGTCTGTCTTCCCTAAGCTATTTATTCACCTGTAGAAAGACATTTGGGTTATTAGCAAGTTTTTTTTTGTTTTTTTGTTTTTTAAAATATTTATTTATTTATTTATTTTAGTTCTCGGCAGACACAACATCTTTGTTTGTATGTGGTGCTGAGGATCGAACCCGGGCCGCACGCATGCCAGGCGAGCGCGCTACCGCTTGAGCCACATCCCCAGCCCGGTTATTAGCAAGTTTTGAATATCACAAATATAGGTTGCGATCCTCATATTATTTGTACAGACATCTGCTTGTATACAGAGTTAATGATTTTATGTTGTGCTTACTCCAGTGTCATGTGACCAGGAGAATAGTGCTGAGAAGCCCAGAATCCATTGGCCTTTTTTGTTGTTATTGTTTCCTGTACTGGAAATTGAACCCAAGGGAGCCCTACCACTGAGAGACATCCCCAGCCCTTTTTATTTTAGTTTTTTTTTTTTTTTTAAGAGAGAGGAGAGGGAGGGAGAGAGAGAATTTATTTATTTATTTTAGTTTTTTTCGGCGGACACAACATCTCTGTTTGTACGTGGTGCTGAGGATCGAACCCAGGCCTCACTCATGCCAGGCGAGCACGCTACCGCTAGAGCCACATCCCCAGCCCTTTTATTTTAGTTTGAGACAGAGCCTCTCTGAGTTGCTGAGTCTAATCTTGAACTTGTAACTATCCTGCTACATCCTTCTGAGTCGCTGGGATTAAAAACATGAGACCCCACACCCAGCTCCAAGTAACTCCAGAAAAATGCATACTAAAAAATTAGAAGTAATTGGCAAGGGCGCGGTAGCATACATCTGTAATCCCAGCGGCTTGGGAGGCTGAGAATCGTGAGCCAACCTCAGCAACTTCCAGGCGCTAAGCAACTCAGTGAGTCCCTGTCTCTAAATAAAATACCAAATAGAGCTGGGGACATGGCTCAGTGGTCGAGTGCCCCTGAGTTCAATCTCCGGTACCAAAAAAAAAAAAAAGAAGAAATTGGAATATATTTGAGATAACACTTCTGTCTTTACAGTGGAAAAATCAAACTGATCTGGGGGAAAAAAAAGTCTAATCCATCTGCCTAGTCTAGAAAATCATACTATTTTTAAAGCCTGGATATTTTGAAAAATCATTAAGTAGAAAAACCATATAATATTTTCATTTCCAACAACTTTATCATAGTAGTAACAGTTACACAGTTTCAGGGGTTGAAAAATTATTTGGAGGCTATTAAAAAGCATATGTTTTTACTTTTTTATTACAGAACACCACACAGATGTAGAAAACTATACAGAGCAAATGTATAGCTTCATTCACTTTTAACTTTTTTTTGTTGTTGTTGTACCAGGGATTGAACTTGGGCACTTGACCACTGAGCCACATCCCCAGCCCTATTTGGTGTTTTATTTAGAGACAGGGTCTCACTGAGTTGTGCTTCACGTTACTGAAGCTGGCTTTGAACTTGCGACCCTCCTGTCTCGGCCTCCCTAGCCTCTGGGATTACAAGTGTGCACCACTGCGCCCGGCCACTTTTTTTTTTTTTTTTTTAAGAGAGAGAGAGGAGAGAGAGAGAATTTTTAATATTTTTTTTTTTTTAGTTCTCGGCAGACACAACATCTTTGTTGGTATGTGGTGCTGAGGATCGAACCCGGGCCGCACGCATGCCAGGCGAGCGCGCTACCGCTTGAGCCACATCCCCAGCCCCCCCCCCCCCCCCCCCCCCCGGCCACTTTTAACAATTTTGAAATAACCTCCCCAGGTGAAAAATAGAATTTTGCCAGTCACCTCAGAAGTTCCACAACTGTTACGTCCGGATCACAATCCTCTGCTTCCCCCACAAGAAAACCATCTTAACTTTTTTTTTTTCAAATAAGCATTTTTTGTTATGCTATATAATACTCTGGTTTTTCCTTAGATTACATAAGTCTTTCTCCTTTTATTATGGTATATGTAAAATGTCAAATGCCCTAATCTTTTTTTTAATATTTTTTAATATTTATTTTTCAGTTTTCGGTGGACACAAAATCTTTATTTTATGTGGTGCTGAGGATCGAACCCAGCGCCCCGCACATGCAGGCAAGCACGTTACCGCTTGAGCCACATCTCCAGCCCCAAATGCCCTAATCTTAAAGGTATAATTTTGTGTTTTGTCAAGTGTGTACCTCTACAGCCAACAATCAAAGACACCAGCATTTTTGCATCCCAGAGGAGTGCCTCTCTGATGAATGTACTTCACCCATCCCAGGAAGTAGACACTGTTCTACCATCTGTTAACATAGATGGCACACAGTGGTGCACACCAGGAACCCCAGCTACTTCAGAGGCTGAGGCAGGAGCATTGCAAGTTCGAGGCCAGTCTGGGCAGGAAGAGCCAAAAACCTATACACACAAAAAAAATGGATTTTTACTGTGAAAGTTTTTAACTTCAAATAAACTGATTCATAGAATACATACTTAATTGTGTCTGGATTTTTTGCTCAACATAAGTCAAGATTTATCCATTTGTTGTATCAGTAAGGTTTTTGTAAATTACCAAAGGGGTATTCTATGTAAATTCTATTCCATGGAACTGTTTGCCCATTTCCCTATTGAAGGTTATGTTTCCCTATTATGAACAAAGCTGTATAAATGTGTAGAAATATCTTCAAATAAATAGGTAAAAACCTGTTGGATCTTGAGGTAAAGCTAAATTTTCTAAGAAACTGCAAAACGGTTTTCCACAGTGGCTGTAAGAGTTCCCATTCCCCGCCAGCAATGAATCAGAGTTTCTGTTGTTCCCCATCCTTGCCAGCAAGGTGGGGCCAGTGTTACTGAATTTTAGTCATGTGGTATATCATCATTAATTTCATTGCAGTTCTCTAATGGGGTAGGACATTGAGTATCTTTCATAGCTGATTTGCCATCTTTAATATGATGTTTGGTGAAGTATCTGTTAAGGTCTTCGCTCATTTTAGACTGGATTTTTGTTTTGTTTTTTACTGAATTTAAAAGTTATTTGTATATTTTGTTCTCTCAATTTTTTTCTATTCTGAGTTGGGATCTCACAATGCTTCCCAGGCTGACCTTGAACTTATGGGCTCAAATGACCCTCCTTCCTCAGCCTTCCAAGTAGCTAGCTAACACTATAGGCCAGCTCCACCAAATCCGGTGACTTTTTTTTTTCTTTGTATATTTTGAATACAAGTCCTTTATTAGATATGTGTTTTGCAAATATTTTCTTACAGTCATTATCTTTCCATTCTCTTAATAATTCCTTTTGAAAGCAGATGTTTTCAGTAAAGTTCAGCTTACCAATTTTTTCCCTTAAATCATGTATGTAGCATTATAAGGACTGGGACTATAGCTCCATGATAAAGGACTTGTCTAGCATGTATGAGTCCTTGAGTTCAATCCTCAGCACAGCAAAAAAAAAAATAAATTTTAAAAAGACATTACCAAATCAAAGGGCACCTAGATATTCTTGTTCTATAAATTTTATAATTTTATGTTCTACATTTAAGTTTATGGCCCATTTTGAGTTAATTTTTATGAAAGATGTATGTTCTGTCAAGATTTTTTTTTTTTTGGTATTGTATTCTAGCACCATTTGTTGGAAAAACTGTCTTTTCTCCATATAATTGTGCTCCATTGTCAAAGATTAGTTAACTATATTTGGAAGGGATGTTAATCTGTTTCATTGGCCTACTTGTTTATACTTGTTTATGCTTTCAAATACCATTTGTATTTGAATATCATAATTTTATAATAAGTCTGGAATTTGGAAATATTAGTCCTCCACCTCTTCTTTTCACTATCAAGATGGCTTTCCTGGGTATCATCTTTTCATACAAATTTTAGAATCTATGAATATCTATCAGATACTCTCCTGGTACTTTGCTTAGGATTTCATAGAACCTATATTAGGAGAAACTGACAACTCGACAACATTAAATGTTGTAATCCATGAGTGTGAACTATTCCTCCTTTTATTTAGATCTTTGATTTATCAGTTTTGTGCTTTTTTTCATATATATCCTTATTAGTTTTGTACCTGCTTCAGTTTTCTATTACTATAATGAAATGCCTGAGACAATTAGTTTTATAAAAAGAAAATTTTTATTTAGTTCATGGTTCTGGTGGCTCCAGTCCAAGATCAGGCAGCCCCACTGCTTTAGGCCTCTGGGTAGGGCAGAGCAAACTACTTGCATCATGAGCCAGGAAGCCAAGAGACCATTTTCTTCAAAGGTATGCCCCCTAGTTACTAAGGACCTTTCACTAGGCCCCATCTCTTTAAAAAAAAAAAAAAAATATATATATATATATATATATATATATATATATATATATATATATATATATACAAAATAACTTTAATAATTTTTATGTGGTGCTGAGGATCGAACCCAGTGCCTCACCCCTGCTAGGCTAGGCAAGCGCTCTACCTCTGAGCTACAGCCCCAGCCCAGGCCCCATCTCTTAATGGTTCTACCACCTGCCATTAGTGCCATCCTGGGGACCAAGGCTTTCACACAGTAATCTTTGGGGAACACTTACCTTAACCATCACAGTACTTAAATAGTTTATTGTTTTGGTACTGTTGTAAATGCTACTGTGTTTTTAATTCTGATTATCAGTTTTTCTCAGGGGGTTATATAGAAAAGCAATTGCCACTTATATGTTAATATTGAATATCACAATATTGCTATATTGGAATTTTTTTAATGTGTTGATTCAGAATCAATCAGAACATCATGAACAAGTACTTTTATTTGTTCTTTTCCCATCTGTAAACCATCTATTTCCTTTCCCTGTTTTATTAGCATCAGATAGGAGTTCCAGTAGGATATTGAATAAGAGTGGACAGTGTGGATTGCCTTGTTCCCAGTCTTGTGAAGAAAATGCCCAGTTTCTCACCACTATGATATTAGCTATATGGGTTTTTGTCAATGTTCTTTGTCAGGTTGAGGAAATGGCCTGTTTTTTTTTGTTTGGTTGGTTTTTTGTTTGTTTGTTTTGTTTGTTTGTTTTTTGGGTACTAGGGATTGAACTCAGTGGCACTCAACCACTGAGCCACATCTCCAGCACTATTTTGTATTTTACTTAGAGACAGGGTCTCACTGAGTTGCTTAGTGCCTCGCCATTGCTGAGGCTGGCTTTGAACTCACATTCCTCCTGTCTCATCCTCCTGAGCTGCTGAGATTACAGGTATGCACCACTATGCCTGGTGGAAATGGCTTTTTTTATTCCTATTGGGTTAGTGTCTTTAATCCTTGAATGAATGGTGGGTTTTGGCAAATGCTTTTGCTGCATTAGCCTACTGATATGATGGTTTACATTATTTCTTTTATTGTTGAAATAGCCTATCAAACCAGGATGCCTGGACTAAATCCCACTAAATTGTAGTATATATTTCTTTTTATACATTGTTAGATCCAACCTCCCAATATTTCTTTGCATCTGTGTTCATATGAGATAGTGGTCTGTGGTTTCCTTTTATGTACTATCTTTGGTTTTGGTATCAGTGTAATGCTGGCCTCATAGAATGAAATAGGACGTGTTCTTTCTGCACATGTTTTTCTAGAGAAGATTAGAGAATTAGTATTTTCCTCAAATGTTTAGCAAAATGTATTAGGGAAAATAAATGAACATGATGCTTTCCTTTTGGGGAAATTATTCATTATTAATTCAGCTTTTAAATAGGTATGTGCCTATTCGGATTATCTATTTCTCTTTGTGTGAGTTCCATTGTTAGTTTTTGTCTTCAAGGATTTGGGCCATTTCACCTAAGTGATTTGTAGACATAGAATTGTTCATAGTATTCCTTTATCATCCTTATCACATCTATGGGATCAGTATTGGTAACCCTTTTTCACCTATTGTGTTTATTCATTCATTCATTATACAGGGACTTGCTATGAACTCCTGGGCTCAAGCAATACTCCTACCTCAGCCCCCTGAGTAACTGGGTCTATAGGCATGCCACTTTACTGGACTTTGATTTCATGTTTGGAAGCAATTTATTGAGATATACTTCATATACTATACAACTCACCTTCTTGAAGTATACAATTCAGTGGCTTTATTGTGTTTACAGAGTTGTGCATCCATCACCAGAGTCAATTTTAGAACATTTTCATCGTCCCCAAAATAAACTCTTTCACTTCAAACTATTATCCCACTTGAGTGTTTAATCTGTTTTAAGTTAATGTTTGCATATAGTGTGAGGTGGGAGTTCAATTTCAATTTTTTGCATGTGGCTGACCAATTGTCCTGGGACCATTTATAGGCAAAAGTCTTCTTTCCCCATTGGATTTTTTTGGTAATTTGTTAAAAACAATTACTTGTATATGTAAAGGTTTGTTTCTGGACTCTCAATTCTATTCCATTGGTCTATATGTATATCCTTTTGTTTTGATTTAGGGTTTTTTTTTGTATAGGGGGTTGAACCCAGGGGTACTCTGCCACACAACTACATCCTCAGCTCCATTTTAATTGTATTTTGAGAAAAGGTCTTGCTAAATTGCCCAGACTGGCCTTAACCTTGTGTTCTTCTTGCCTCAGCCTCCTCAGTATCTGGGATTGCAAGCCTGCTCCACTGTACTCAACATAGGATTTCTCCATTCTTTATTCTTTTAAGATTGATCTAGCTGTTCTGAGTCCTGTGAACTTCAGGATCAGCCTGTCAATTTTTGAAAAGAAGGCACCTGAGATTTAATATGGATCATGTTGAATCTATAGAACAATTTGGGAAATTTTGCCATCTTAATATTAAGTATTCTGATCTGTGAGCCTGGGATGTTTTTCCATTTAATTAGTACTAATTAAATTTCTTTCAACAATGTTTTATACTAATACAAGTATAAGTTTTTCACTTTATTTGCTAAGTTCATTTCTAAGTACTTTTTTGATCTTTTGTTTTTGTTTGCTTTGTTTTGCAGGGATGGAGATCAATCCAAGGGCCTCATGATCCTAGGTAATTGCTCTATCACTGAGCTATATCCCAGCCCACTTCTTTTTCTCTTCAGTGTGTTGAAGGTCTTCTATTTGTTTTTTATGTGGTTGTAAATGCAAATGTTTCCTTAATTTTATATTCAGTTTGCTTGTTTTTACAGCGTAGAAATATAATTAATTTTTATATTTTTTAAAAATTTTAAACAGCTTTATTGAGATGTAATTCACACAAATATAATTCACCCATTTAAAGTATATAAAGTTTTTCAATATATTATATTTTTTAAATTGTAGTGCAATATATAAAACAAAATTTGTTATTTCAAATGTACAATTCAGTGGCATTCATTATACTCATGATGTTTTGCAACTATCACCACTATTTCTGAAACTTTCCCATTTCCCCTTTGTAACTCCCCCTCTTACTTCCCCTTACCCTGACTCTTGGATACACTCTAGTCTACTTTCTATGTATTTACCAATTTGAAGCACCTCATAGAAGTGGAATTGTACGATATTTGTTCTTTATCTGTCTTGTTTTACTTAGCACAGGCTTTAAGTTTCATTTACAGTGTAGCATTTATCATAATGTCATTCCTTTTTATGTCTGAATAATATTCCATTGTATGTATATGTCACTGATTTATCCATTTATCTGGGTGGATACTTGGGTTGTTTCTACCTTTTGGCTCATGTAAATCATGCTGAAATGAGCACTGGTGTGCATGTATCTATTGTAAGTAGAATCTGTTGTTGTTGTTGTTAATTATTTTTGTTGTAGCTGGACAGCATACCTTTATTGTATTTGTTTATTTTTATGTGGTGCTAAGGATTGAACCCAGTGCCTCACACATGCTAGACAAGTACTCTGCCACTGGGCTACAGCCCCAGCCTGTAAATAGAATTTTAAAAATTGCTTTCTGATAATTTGTTGTAAGAGTATAAATATGCAACTGATTTTTTGCATGTTACTTTGTATCCTGCAGATATGCTGAATTTATCTAATAAATTGTTTTATGGAATTGTTAGAGTTTTTCTAGATATAAAATCATGTTACTTGCATACACAGATAATTTTACTTCTTCTTCAATTTGGATATGTTTTATTTCTTTGTCTTGCCTATTTTTTTCCCAACATCCATAACCATGTTGAACAGGAGTGATAAGCTGGGCACTACTTGTTGCCTTGATCCTGAGCTTATAGGAAGAGCTTTCAGTCTTTGGCCATTGACTGTCATGTTAATTGTAGTTCCTTATTTTTGAAAGGCTGCTTGCCATTTTTTTATCTACTCATTCCATTGCTTGAAGATTTCCATGGGTTTTAGCAAACTCACATTGTCCTCATGACTGTTCCAGAGTGACTACAGGTATGTCAGCAGGTTTATCATCAATCTACCTCACTAAGCTGGGCATAGTGTTGCACACCTGTAATCCCAGCACCTCAAAGGCTGAGGCACTAGGATCACAGATTCAAGGCCAACCTAGGCAACTTAGTGAGACCATAAAAATTAAAAAGGGCTGAGGATGTAGTTCAGGGGTATTATGCCCCTGGATTCAGTCCCTGGTACCACTAAATAAATAAGAATCCATCTCACCAGCACTTTATTTCTTTTTGCAGTGTTGAAGCCAGAGCACACTGCAACTTAGATAAATAGATGGGGAAACATTTAGACGGAGACAACCTCTTCCAAGTAGAAGGAGCTCTGCACTAGGCATGTGGGCCCATGATGCAGTTGCAGTTCCAATGTGTTCAGTTTCATGGGTTAAAGTCTTAATTGAAGCAGAAAATACTAGTCACTTCAAGAATATAATAGTTGTCAAAAATTAACAGTCACAGGGATGGGGTTGTGGCTTAGCAGTGGAGCACTCACCTGGCACATGCGAGGCACTGGGTTCGATCCTCAGCACCATATAGAAATACATAAATAAGCTGGGGATATAGCTCAATCAGTAGAGTGCTTTCCTTGCACGCAGAAGGCCCGGGGTTCCATCCCCAGCACCAGAATAAATAAATAAATAAAGGTATTGTGTTCAACTACAACTAAAAAAATAAATATATATATTAAAAAATTTTTTGAGGGGCTGGGGATGTGGCTCAAGCGGTAGCGCACTTGCCTGGCATGCGTGCGGCCCGGGTTCGATCCTCAGCACCACATACCAACAAAGATGTTGTGTCCGCCGAGAACGAGAAAATAAATAAATAAATATTAAAAATTCTCTCTCTCTCTCTCTCCCCCTCCCTCCCTCCCTCCTTCCCCCCCCCCTCACTCTCTCTTTAAAAAAAAAAAAAAATTTTTGACAGTCACAAACCAGGCCCAGTAGGGTTCACCTATAATCTCAGTACCTTGGAAGGCTGAGACAGGAGGATCACAGGTTCAAGGCCAGCCTCAGCATTTTAGCAAGACCCTGTCTTAAAATAAAAAAGTGAAAAGGGCTGGGAATATATAGCTCAATGGTAGAGTGCTCCTGGATTCAATCTCCAGTACCAAAAAAAAAAAAAAAAAAATTTATAAGTCACTTGAAGATGTTTTCTGGAGTATCTTTGCCTTTTTTTTTTTTTTTTTTTTTTTGTATCATGAGCTATAGAAATCAACTGCTATCCCTGGCAAGGATGAATACCATCTGTCAAAGAAGCCTGTCCAAATACAAAATTCCAGGAATCTCTTGGGTAAACATCAATCATTGTAATACCCACAACACAGAATGCATCTTCAGTTTCTTTTCTAAAATCTTCAGGACATACCCTGCACAAATGTGTAAGTTTTGTGCACTATCATTGACTCTAAAGGAACACCTCATTGCAGATATACAATCCAGTTCTGAGAATTTTACTGTCAGATCATAGAATAGTAATGCTTCATTGTAATGCTATTTAATATACTCTTTACTGATAATTCTAGTCCTCCCTAGAGATTCAATATATACCAATGGGCTGTATATAAATATTGCATATCTCTGAGGAGTGTGCCCTTCTATAAGATCATTAAAAATTGTTCAAGATCTTCAGAAGCCTTTCCAAGTCTAATTGCAAATGCAAGGAAATGGGTCCAAAGAGATCATCACATGGTTGGAAGTCTGCTTTTATCAAACACTGTTCTCCAGCATCTGAGTTCTCATACTGTGACCCTCATGCTGGGTTCTTTGAGATGAGAACTGATTTAGCGTCTGTTCAGAATACTGTATGCTTTGTATCTTTATAGAGGAAGGCTTCCATTGAAGGCTTTTCCCTACAAGGACAGGGATGTCTGGGCTTGGCCTTAAAAATGTCGTCTGGGATGCTTTACCCCAGCAGCCCTCAACACTGCTAACTTGCCTCCAAAGCAGCCCCTACTTTTCTTTATTTCTGTCTGAGTCACTTTTGGTAGATTGACTGTTTTTAGAAATTTGTTCATTTCTTCTGATAAAATTAGTCTAAGTTTTTGATAGATTAGGTTATCTAATTTGTGGGTATCCAACTATTCACAGTATTCTTGTACAATCCTTTTCGATAACATTGGTAATAATATCTACAGTCTCATTTTCGGATTTTTTTTTCTTTTGTCAATCTAAAGATTCATCAATTTTAATCTTTCCAAAGAACCAATTTTTAGTTTCATAAAATTTCTCTCTGATTTTTCTCATCTCTATTTTATGTACTCTACCATTATTATGTCCTTCCTTGTGTTGGCTTTTTCTAGTTCCTTAGTATATAATTAGGTTATTGATTTAACATATTTCTTGTGTATGTGTATGTGTGGTACTAGGGATTGAACCCAGTGGTGCTCTACCTCTGGGCTACACATCCAACACTTTTTTTCTTTCTTTCTTTTGAGACAGGGTCTCACTTAATTGTCCAGGTTAGCCTCAAACTTGTGATCCTCCTGCCTCAGCCTCCCAAGTCAATAGGATTTACTCATGTGCCCCACTGTACCCAGCATTTTAGTGTTCTTGTTTAAAGAATCAGATTTTTGAGACCCACTTATGCCTACTAATATGAATAGATTCCTCATTTGGCTCTTTCTTTGACCTACTTGGTTTTAGTTGGTTTAAATCATGAGGACCTTGGTTACGGAATGCCCCAATCCCTTGATATTATCCTTCTCATAGTCTTAATAGTCCTGGTGTCCTAAATTTTCTCAAAAGTTTTAAATGCTTGTGTGCATCCCTATCCTGAATACCAGATAGTCTGTTTCCAGCTAGAATAACAGAAACCGAAAGAAACCCGTGATGACAAGGACATGCTGCGATCCTAAGACTTGTCACACTCTCACCTTTGTGACAGCCCAACCAAAGGGTGTTCAGGACCAACCTAGGCAGCAGAGCAAGAACCCATCTCAAAAAAATTAAAAAGAAAGCTGGGCATGGTTGTACACACCTACGATCCCAGTTCTTGGAGGCTGAGGCTAGAGCAATGCAAGTTTGAGGCCTGCCCTGGCAACTTGGCAGAGGACCCTGTCTGAAAATGAAGTAAAATGGGCTGGGGCGTAGCTTAGGGGTGGAGCACTTGGTTAGCACGCCTGAGGCTTGGATTCAGTCTCCAGCACCACAAAAAAAGATTTTTAAAAGAAAATTAGAGAGCAAGAGACAGAACCAAATGTCCACACAGGCTAGTTTTAGCTGACCTAAGTTGCTCAGGCTAGCCTCAAACATGTGATCCTCCTGCCTCAGTCTCCTGAAAGGAAAGGAACCTGAAGTAACCAGATGTTAACCAATCCCCACTGGGTCCTACATCTGTCAACACAGATTTATAATTATTAGTTTACACATTTTTCCTTTTAAGACATATGGAAAAAAGAAAGAGGTTACAAACCAAAAGTGCAATAATACTGGCTTTTATATTTACCAATGAAATTAGGTTCATTAGTATTCCTTAATTTTTTTTTCTTATATCTGACTTACTGGCTAGTGTTCTTTCATTTTAACCCAAAGAACTGCCCTTAGCATTTTTTATATTGTAGGTCTACCAGTAATGTTTTCATTTCTCCTTTGTTCTTGTTTTTTGTTGCTTTTGCTCTTGTTGGTTTGCTTTTGTTTTTATAGTGCTAGGATACAACCCAGGTAAGTGCTGTACCACTGAGTTATACTCCCAGCCCCTCCTTCATTTTTGAAGGGTAGTTTTGTCAGGTACAAAATTTGTGAGTGATAGATTCTTCCTTCAGCACTTTAAAAAAGTCATTTCACTAGCCAGTTGTGGTGGCACATGTCTATAATCCCAGCAACTTGGGAGACTGAGACAGGAGGATTGTAAGTTTGAGGCCAGCCTCAGCAACCTTGTGAGACCATATCTCAAAAAGGGCTGGGGTGTAGCTCAGTGGTAGAGTACCCCTGGGTTTAAATACCCAGACCACAGAGTAGTAGGAGGAGGAGGGAGAGGAAAAGGAGGAGTAATAATCATTTCACTGTCTTCTGGCCTTCATAGTTTATGATGTTAAATCAGTTTTACATTCCTGAAATATATCCCATTTGTTCATGATATGTTCTCCATTTTATCTATTTGCTAGTATTTTTTATCAGTTTGCTAGTATTATTTGAGAACTTTTTTTGTCTGCTGTTCTATTGGGGGTATATTGGTCTGTACTTTTCTTTGTATGATTTTTTTTTTTTTGGCGGGGGCGTAATACTGGGGATTGAACTTGGGACCACTCAACCACTGAACCACATCCCCAGCCCTATTTTGCATTTTATTTAGAGACAGGGTCTCATTGAATCATTTAGGACCTTCCTGTTTATGAGGCTGGCTTTGAACTTGCAATCCTCCTGTCTCAGCCTCCTGAGCCACTGGCATTACAGGCATGTGCCACCATGCCCCACTGTATGATGTATTGATATCAAGGTGACACTGGTATCAAAGAAAGTTAAGAGGGGCTGGAGATGTGGCTCAGCGGTAGCGCGCTCGCCTGGCATGCGTGCGGCCCGGGTTCGATCCTCAGCACCACATACCAACAAAGATGTTGTGTCCGCCGAGAACTAAAAAATAAATATTAAAAATTCTCTCTCTCTCTCTCTCTCTCTCTCTCTCTCTCTCTCTCTCTCCTCTCTCACTCTCTCTTTAAAAAAAATAAAAAATAAAAAAAAAAAAAATAAAAAAAAAAAAAGAAAGTTAAGAATTGTTCTCACTTTCCTAGTTTTTGGAAAAGTTTCTAAAGGATTTATATTACTCCTTTACACATTTGTTAAGAGTTCACCAGTGAAGCTATCTGGTTCTGGGAATATCTTTGTGGGAAGTTCTTGTGTGTTACATATTATACATCTATTCATATTTTCAGTTTTTGAATAAATATTAGTAGTTTGTGTCCTTCTATGTATTTGTTCATTTCATCTAAATTACATATAATTTGTTGGCATACATTGTTTCAAGTATTACCTTATAATTCTTTTTTTTTCTACACTGCTGGGGATCAAACCCAGGACCTCATGTGTGTTAGGCAATCTACTAAGCTACACCCTGAACTGTGCATTTTTTATTTTTTATCTTGAGACAGACAGGGTCTTACTAAGATGCCTTTGAACTTGCGATCCCCCTGCCTCAGCCTTCTGAGTAGCTGAGATTGCAGGCATGAGCCACCACTCCTGGCTCCTCTTCTCTTTCTTTCTTTTGAGAGGTTTCTTTGTTGTTATTTCTTTGATACTAGGGACGTTATCATAGAGTCACATCCCAAACCCTTTTTATTTTTTGAGACAGGGTCTCCCTAAGTTGCTGAGGGCCTCACTGAGTTGCTGCCCTTGGCCTCGATCATCTGATCCTCCTGTCTCTACCTCCCAGGTAGCTGAAGTTACAGGTATGTGCCACCACACTGGACTCCTCTTCTGTTTCCGATAATAATACTTTGTTATGCCTTCTTTTTCCTTGGTTATCCTGACCAGAAGTTCATCAATATTCTTGCTCTTGTCAGAGAACCAACTTTGTTCTTGTTGATCATTCCTCCTGTGGTTAATTTCATGACTTCCCCTGTGTGTTTTATAATTTCTAATCCTTTTTTAAGGGTTAAATTATTCTTCCTTCTCTGGTTTCCTGACATGGAAACTTAGACTATTGATTTTGTATCTTCATGTCTACTGTATATATTTAGATATATGAATTTCTACCTAAACACCACTTTCATGCATTCCACAAATTTTGATAATTTATATTTTCATTTAGTTCACAATATTTCCTTTCTCTTGACCCATGTTATTTAGAATATATTATTATTAGAATATATGGCTTAATGTGAAGATACTTTGGAATTTTCTGGTTTTCTGTTACTGACTTCTAGTTTAATTCAGGATATGACAATATACTTTCCATACCTTCTATTCTTTTAAAATATTTAAGGTGTGTATTATGGTCCAGAATGTGATCTTAATACATCTTAACTTTTTAATAATTACGTTTTAAAACTTCTTTGTGGTTTTACTAGCCAAATATATACCTCTAAACTATAATTTGTCTTGCCTCTTGTTTTGTTTCCCCCTTCCCCACGGTGGTGCATGTGAGGCAAGCACTTTACTAACTGAGCTATATTCCCAGCCCCCTTGGCATTTTTGCTATGCCTTTTTTGTTTTTCTTGAGATGGGTGTCGCAGGGTTGCCCAGGCCAGCCTCAAACTTTAAAGGGTTCACCTGAGTAGGCTAGGACCACCCACCATGATCTCCCTTTTAATTAACTTAAAGTCAACTGATTGGGAATATTAATAATACCTGAAAAATCTCTCCATATCTTTTGTAAGATAAAACTTATTCATGCAAGTGAAATCCCATCATGTTCACAAATTTTATCCATACTCAAGGGTAAGAGATTATAAAAAAGGCTCTGAACACAGAGAGCAGGAATCCTGGGGTAACTTACATGTCTGCCTACCATAAATGGATTGAAGTGAGTCTTGTTGTTTCTTTGTTTTCTTCCTATTTTTCCTGGTACCAGGAGTGGAACCCAAGACCCTGCACATGCAAGACAAGCACTCTACCACATAGCTACATCCCTGGTCCTTGTTTAGTGTTTTCTAAGTATATAAAACAATTGCATGTCTTGATCTTGGTTTCCTTTTTCCTTTTTCTTTTTTTTTTTTTTCTTTTTTGACACCCTAACCCAGGGGCACTTTACCACTAAGCTATATCCCCAGCCTCTCCCACCTTTTTTTTTTTTTTTTTTTTTTTTTTTTTTTTAAACAGGGTCTCACTAAGTTGCTGAAGGGCTCACTCAGTTGCTGAGGCTGGCCTTGAACTTGTGTTCCTCCTACCTCAGCCTCCCATATCACTGGGCCTGAGATGTCTTGTGTTGATGTGAGCAAGCACTTAGGCTAAGTTTGAAAACAAAAAGAGCAAAACATGATTGATACTTTCCTGCCCATGTTATTATAGACTGCATATGGTAAAAAAAAAAAAAAAAAAAGAAAAGAAAGAAAGAAAAAGAAATCAACAATAAATAGCAGCATGTACTAAATGCTAAATCAGAAGTATAAAATAAAAATGCTTTCAGGGCTTGGAAAGGAAAAGATCAGCAAGGGCAGGAATAGCAGAGAAGATTTTGTATGGTAACAACTGAGTTGGATCTCAAAACTGAATTAAAGAAATATTTATTGAACCCTGTAGGATACTGTGCGGGTAGAAAGATGAATCAGTCTCTGCCTTCCAGGAATGTATAGTCTGGTGGGAGAGAAAAACTTTGAACAAAATGAATGTGGGCAGATTAAAATGCTGGACAATTGGAGATAGAACACATAGGAAAGGGATTCCATCGATCTAAAAGGATAAGTAGGAGTCCTCCAGATGGTAGAGGTTTAAAATACCATTGCAGAGAAAGGAATAGCAGGAAATGGCCCTGCTGAAGGGCAGGGTGCAAGGGAAGGACGACTTCAGGGATATTTCAGCAAACACGGGCAGAGATAAGTCTTCCAGCTATTCCCTCCCACTACAAGATCGAACCCATGCACATTTTACCACGGAGCTACATCTCCAGCCCTTTTACTTTAAAAAATATATATATATTTTGGTTGTAACTGAACACAATATCTTTATTTTATTTATTTATTTATATGTGGTGCTGAGGATCGAACCTGGGGCCTCCCAAATGCTAGGCCAGCGCTCTACCGCTGAGCCACAACCCCAGCCCCCCTTTTTACTTTTTATTTTGAAACAGAATTTAAGTTTTTGAGTCTGGTCTCAAACTTGTGATCCTCCTGCCTTACCCTCCCAAGTAGTTTGGTCTCCAGGCAAGTGTGCCACCACACCCAGCTAAATCTTGCAACTTTGTATACCCTGCTGTACAATTTTGATTTGACCACAGAGCCACATGTTAAAAGGCATAGAGAGCCAAGAGTGATAGCCCGCGCCTGTAATCCCAGAGACTGAGGAGGCTGAAGCAGAAAAATTGCAAGTTTGAAAAGGCCAACCTCAGCAACTGAGATCTCATCTCAAAATAAAAAAATAAAAAGGGATGGGGATGTGAATCAGTGGTAGAGTGGTCCTGAACTCAATGCCCAGCATTAAAAAAAAAAAAAAAAACTGGTGTAGAGAAGGGCACCAAAGGACAATTTTTCTCTTGGACTTATTTTAGTGACCATTGGTCAGCTAATTGACATCTCTAAGCCTCTGTCCCCACATTTGTTAAACTGGGATGATAACACCATTTCTGAGGTGTTGATATAATGAAAAGGGTATACTCTCTGCAAAACTTTTAAGATGGGGCCAAGGAGCCATTGTTTGGCAGTGATGAATATTTAGCTAGTTTGATAAGAGACAAAGAATCTTAGGCCAAAATGTGTGAAGTATAACACTGCAACAGTGGTAAGAAATGAAATAATTTTGAAACATGTTTAAAGGTATTTGAAAAACTCTAATTGGAATGGGGATGTAGCTTGATGGTAGAACATTTGTCTGACGTGTGCAAGGCCCTGGTTCCCCAGCTTTGCAAACCAAACAACAAATTGAAAATGGTGGGGGTTGCCAGGCGTGGTGGTGCATACCTGTAATCCCGAGGCTTGGGAGGCTGAGTCAGGAGGATCTCAAGTTCAAAGCTTGCCTCAGCAAAAGCAAGGCTCTAAGAAACTCAGTGAGACCCTGTCTCTAAATAAAATACAAAACATGGCTGGGGATGTGGCTCAGTGGTTGAGTGACCCTGAGTTCAATCTCTGGTACCCCCCAAAACAAAAGAAAAAAAACAGTGGGATTTTTGTTGTTTTGTTCTATTTTGTTACTAGAGATTGAACCCAATAGCACTTTACCATTCGCAGCCCTTCTTTAGTGTTTATTTTGAGACAGAGTCTCTCACTAAATTGCCAAGCTGGCTTCAAACTTGTGATCCTCCTGCCTCAGCCTCTCAGTGGCTGGGGTTACAGGTTGCACCACTGTGCCCAACAGTAGTGATGTTTTTAGTCATAACTCTATTTTTATACAAAAATTATATATTTTCATTATTTAAAAAACTTAATCCACTCAGAAAAAGTCAAAGTGGATACCAATGATAGATAGCAGGCAGATATGAGTGGTGGAAACATGGAGATTAAGGGGTTATTTATATAGACTTAACCTATGTACTATTCCTCTACTTCTTTTTTTTTTTTAATTTTTAAAAAAAATTTTTGTAGTTGTAGATGGACAGAATGACTTTTTTATTTGTTTAGTTTTATGTGGTGCTAAAGATTGAACCCAGTGTCTCACACATGTGAGGCAAGAGCTCTACCCCTGAGATACAGCCCCAGCCCCTCAACATGTTTTTAAAGAAACAATTTACAAGGTCACCCTGGCCCTGCTGTGACTTAAAATAGCGGCCCTATAACAACATATTATTCACATGCCCAAGTTTTGTCATTTAACAAGAGGATGACAGATTACCCTGATACAGAGGCTGGAGAGCTCAATGGCCTCAAGGTCTGAGAAATCAAGTTCCATATAAAATCAATTGGCTCATGCTACAAAGACCAAAAGTTGTCTTTAGGTCCTTGGCATATTATTTAATCTTATTGTGATTGTAAATTTTCACTTAGATATTCATGAGTAAGACATGTGGCATTAGGGATTTAGAAATCTGATACAATACAGCTGTCAATCAGAGTAGGAGGTGGTGCTCCAGAAACTGCCCCTGAACCCCAAGAAAAACTGGGACCCAAAAAAGGGAGTCCTCACTCTCCTAAGACAACCCACTCTCTCTCTCTCAGGGGTGATTTCCCCTCCTTCTCTCCTTTGTCTTCTAATAAACTTTGCTATACTTGTACCATGTTTCATGTCTTACTTGAAGTCATCTCTTATAAAAACACGAGTCAAGAACACAATGAAACTACTGATTAATACTAGTAAATATCCCAAAGTTCTGCTTGAAAAAAAATCAATTTTGGGGGGGATGGGAGTACCAGGAATTGAACCCAAAAAGCACTTGTCCCCTGAGCCACATCCCCAGGCCTATTTTGTATTTTATTTAGAGAGAGGGTCTCACTGAGTTTTATTTAGAGACAGTGCCTCACTTTGCTGAAACTGGCTTTAAACTCGGGATCCTCCTGCTTCAACCTTCCAAACTGGGATTTCAGCCATGCATGCACCACCACGCCTGACTCAGTTTAAACTTTTGATGACTAGAATTCTAGACATCATTCTACAATGAGGAGAAGATAACTGAGATGTCAGGTAGAAATCATTCTGCCATACAAGATTAATCAATCTGGGGCTGGGGTTGTGGCTCAGCGATAGAGCACTCACCTAGTGTGTTCGAGGTCCTGGGTTCTATCCTCAGCACCACTTAAAAATAAGTAAATAAAACAAAGGTATTGTGTCCAACTACAATTAAAAAATAAATTAAAAAAAAAAAAAGATATCCAGAGCTGGGGATATAGCTCAGTTGGTAGAGTGCTTGCTTTGCATGCACAAAGCCCTGGGTTCAGTCCCCAGAATCCAAAAAAACAAAACAAAAAGATCAATCAAGGGCTGGGGATGGGGCTCAAGCGGTAGCGCGCTCGCCTGGCGTGCGTGCGGCCGGGGTTCAATCCTCAGCACCACATACAAACAAAGATGCTGTGTCCGCGGAAAACTAAAAAATAAAAAATATTAAAAAATTTCTCTCTCTCTCTTTAAAAAAAAAAAATCTATCTATCTACACACACATATACATACTTAGGGGTGCTTTGTCCCTGAATCATATTCCAAGCCCTTTTTTAAATTTTTGTGATGGTCTAAATTGCCCAGGCTGGCCTTGAACTTGTGATCTTCCTATCTCTGCCTCCCAAGCCACTGGTATAACATGGGATAACAGGTGTGTACACCACACTATAGACATTAATTATTTTTAAAAAATCTCTCTTCATCCAGGAATAGTGGTAACATGCCTGTAAACTCAGCTACATGGGAGGTTGAGATAACCTGGGCAATTTATCAAAGCCCCTCGCCCCCCCCCAAAAAAAAAAAAAAAAAAAAAAAAAAAACTTCTAGAACATAGAAGTGAAAATACAAGTGGTGTGGTGGTGTGCACCTGTATTTCTGGCTACTTGGAAGGCTGAAGCAGGAAGATCACGTGAGCCCAGGAGTTCAAAGCCAGCTTGAGCAACCTAGTCAGACCCCCATATTTGGAAAAAAAAAAAAAGTGAATATGCTTGTCAATTTTTTTTACAATGACCAAAGTATCCAACAAGAACAACTTAGAGAAGGAAAAGTTCATTTTGGAATCCTGGTCCAAATGAGGTTCAGTCTGTGCTTGGCTGACTCCTTAGCTCTGGATCTGATATGAGGCATAGGAAAGCTACTCAGTTCATGGCAGCCCTGAAGCCAAGAGAGAGAGAAGAAGCTCTGGGGATAAGATAAAATCCCCAAGAACAGGGGCTGGGGATGTAGCTCAAGCGGTAGCGCACTCGCCTGGCATGCGTGCGACCCGGGTTCGATCCTCAGCACCACATACCAACAAAGATGTTGTGTCTGCCGAGAACTAAATAATAAAAAATAAAAAAATTCTCTCTCTCTCTCTCACTCTCTCTTAAATAAAGAAGAAAGAAAGAAAAGAAATTAAAAAAAAAAAATCCCCAAGAACATTCCCTGAGTTACCTACTTCATCCAGCTATACCTCACCTGTCCAGTCACCCTCCCAGTATAGTAGACTTTCAAATTATTAATCCATTAAATGGATTAATCTACTCATTACATTATAAACTCTCACATTTAACCTCTGAACATTCCTGCATGAACACAAGAGCTTTTGAGGACACCTCAGCTGCATAACAAATGGAAAGAAGGAAAAGATGAAAAAAAAAAAAACAGTGATTAAGAACAATTGCTGTAAGACTCTGTCTGGTTAAGTTTCTGAATATCAAGGATTAAGGGTTCTTCAGACATCTAAGCAAAAGGTGCAAGCCCATATTGCCAAGGAAGTTTGATGGGAAAAGACTAGTTATAGTGGGGAAAGTGGATGTTCACATGAAATGGAATGATTCTGGATCCTTACCTAAACTATATGCAAAAGTTGGATTGAAAGGGATCACAAAGCCTGGCACAGTGGAACACACCTATAATCCCAGCAGCTTGGAAATTTGCAGCAGGAGGATGGAGTTGGAGACCAGCCCCAGTAAATTAGCAAAGCCCTAATTACTTAGCAAGACCCTGCCTCAAAAAATAAAAAGGGCTGGGGATGTAGCTCAGTAATTAAATGTCCCCTGGGTTCAATCCCCAATATCAAAAAAAAAAAAAAAAGAAAAAGAAAAAAAGAAAGAAAAAAGAAATGTATCAAAAATGTCTGTGTGAGAGCTAAAATTACAGAACTCTTAGAAGAAACCATAGTATATTAAGTTGAGCAATATTTTCCTAGATAATACACACCAAATGCAAAAATGATAAAATAAAAATTAATAAACTGGACTTTATCAAAATTTAAAACTTTAATGCTTCAAACAAGACTATCAAGAAAGTGAAGGGGTCTGGGGATGTAGCTCAGTGGCAGAGTGCTTGCCCAGCATGCACGAGGGCCTGGGTTCAATCCTCAGTGTCACACACAAAGAACAAAGAAAGTGAAAAGAATGGGAGAATATAATACAAATCTTTATTTACTAAGAAACTTGTATGTAGAATTTTTTTAACAGAACTGCATATTGAACCCACTCTCTCACTGAGCTATATCACTAGTCCTTTTATGTTTTGAGGTTCTCTCTAAATTGCCCAGAGTGGCCTTGAACTTGCTTCAGCCTCCAGAGTAAAGATTACAGGCATGTGCCACAGTACTTGTATCCAGAATATTTGAAGACTTCTTACAATTCAATAATAAGATTACCCAATTTCTTTAATGAACAAAGAATTTGAATAAACATTATTCAAAGCAGATATATGAATGGCCAGTAAGTGCATGAAAAGATGCTCTGATAATTAGTTATATGTAAATTGGCACCACAATAAGATACCAATTCACACCTTTTAGGATGACCTTAATATAAAATATGACAGTAAATGTTGACCACACTGAAGAAAGTGGAATCCTCATACTTGCAGATGGGAATGTAAAATGGTGCAGTCACTCTGGAGAACAGTCTGGTAATATGCTCCAGCAATTTGACTCCTAAATATATTTGGTTTAATGATGTAAATCGTTTGCATTGGTTGTTGTCATTATTTGTCTTTCCCTAAACAGTGAGGTGCTATAAACCTTCAAGGACACTATAAATCCATAGGACAGAAACTCTACTACCTCATATCCATACTGTTAGATGGGTAGATACACAAACAACATGAAAAAGCAAGGGAACAAATCTCCCCAAACAAACCAAGATACTCCAAGAACAGAATCCACAATGGAATAAATGTCAGAGAAGGAATTTAGAATGTACACAGTTAAACTGATCTGCGAAGTAAAAGATAGTATAGGAAATGAAATCAGAGAGAAAATACAGGAGGTGAAAGATCACTTCAATAAAAAAGCAGAGATTCTGGAAAAAAAAAAGCAGAAATCCTCAAAATGAAGGAAACAATAAACTAAATTAAAATTTAATAGAAAGCATCACCAACAGATTAGACCACTTGGAAAACAGAACCTCAGGCAATGAAGACAAAATACATACTCTTAAAAATAGAGTTGACCGCAGAGAGAAGATGTTAATAAACCATGAACAGAACTTCCAAGAATTATGGAATAACATGAAAAGACTAAATTCAATATTTATCAGGATGGATGAAGGCATGGAGATACAAACCAAAGGAATGCATAATCTTTTCAATGAAATAATATCAGAAAAATTTCCAAACCTAAAGAATGAAATGAAAAATCAATATAATAAGCTTATAGGACCCCAAATGTACAAAATTACAACAGGCCCACACCAAAGCATATTATAATGAAAATGCCTAACATACAGAATAAGGATAGAATTTTAAAGGCTGCAAGAGAAAAATATCAGATCACATAAAGGGGGAAACCACTTCAGATCTCAGCTGATTTCTCAACCCAGACCCTCAAAGCTAGGAGGTCCTGGAATAACATATCAAGCTCTGAAAGAAAATGTATGCCAACCAAGAATCCTATAGCCAGCAAAATTAAGCTTCAGATTTGAAGATTAAATAAAAACCTTCCATGATAAACAAAAATTAAAAGAATTTGCAACTAGAAAGCCTGCACTACAAAACATTCTCAACAAAATATTCCATGAAGATGAAATGGAAAAAAAAAAAGTGAAAGCCAGTCTAAAGGGAGGAACCATACTAAAGGAATAGTCAGTCAAAAGAGAAACTAATTCAAATTAAAAACTAGAATTAAGGGCTGAGGATGTGGCTCAAGCGGTAGCGCGCTCGCCTGGCATGCGTGCGGCCCGGGTTCGATCCTCAGCACCACATACCAACAAAGATGTTGTGTCCGATGAGAACTAAAAAATAAATATTAAAAAAAAAACTAGAATTAAACCCAAATGATGGGGAATACAAATCATATCTCAATAATATCCTTGAGCTGGGTATGGTGGCATGTGCCTGTAATCCCAGCAGCTCAGGAAGCTGAGATAGGAGGATCATGAGTTCAAAGCCAGCCTCAGCAACTTAGCGAGCCCCTAAGCAACTCAGTGAGACCCTGTGTCTAAATAAAATACAAAAATAGGGCTGGGGATGTGGCCCAGTGGCCAAGTGACCCTGAGTTCAATCCCCCGTACCAAAAAAATAAAAAATAACCTTGAACATTAATGGCCTAAACTCATCAACCAAAAGACAGCCTGGCAGATTGGATTAAAGAAACAAGACCCAACAATATGCTATCTCCAAGAAAGTCACCTCATAGGCAAAGACATCCATAAACTGAAGGCAAAAGGGTGGGGGAAAAACCTATCACTCACGTGGATCGTATAAACAAGCCAAGGTTTCTATCCTCATATCAAATAAAGTGAACTTTAAGCCAAAGTTAATCAGAAGGGACAAAGAAGGCCATTTCATTCTGCTTTAGGGAATTATACATCAACAAGACATAACAATCATAAATATTTATGCCCCAAACAATGAAGCATCCACATACATCAAACAAACCCTGCTCAATTTCAAGAAACAAATAGACCGCAACACAATAATATTGGGTAACTTTAACATGCCTCCCTCACCACTGGATAGATCCTCCAAACAAAAACTAAATAAAGAAGCTATAGAAGTAAAAATAGGGCTGCTATTTTGTTGTAACTCAGTGGTAGAGCACTTGCCTCCCAAATGTGATGCACCGAGTTCAATCCTGACATCACATAAAAACAAATAAAAGTATTGAGTCCATATTACAACTAAAAAAATGTTTTTTGGGTTGTAGATGAACATAATACCTTTATTTTATTTTTATATGCTAGGCAAGTGCTCTACCACTGAGCTACAGCCCCAGCCTCAAAAAAAAAAAAAAAGTTTTTAAGTAAAAAATACAATTGATAATTTAGACTTAACAGATACGTATAGATGGGCTGGGGATGTGGCTCAAGCGGTAGTGTGCTCGCCTGGCATGCATGCGGCCTGGGTTCGATCCTCAGCACCACATACCAACAAAGATGTTGTGTCTGCCAAGAACTAAAAAATAAATATTAAAAAAATTCTCTCGGGGCTGGGGATGTGGCTCAAGCGGTAGCTCGCTCGCCTGGCATGCATGCGGCCTGGGTTCGATCCTCAGCACCACATACCAACAAAGATGTTGTGTCCGCCGATAACTAAAAATAAATATTAAAAATTCTCTCTCTCTCTCCCTCACTCTTTAAAAAAAAAAAATTCTCTCTCTCTCTCTCTCCTCTCTCCCTCTCTCTTTAAAAAAAAAAAACAGATACATATAGAATATTTCATCAATCAATGACTGAATACACTTCTCAGCAGAGCATGGATCTTTCTCTAATATAGACCAGTAAGCTATCACATATGCTGGCTTACAATCATAATATTACCTTAATATATTTTTAACATCTGTAGGCTTATTTTGCTAATTCTCTTTCCACTGATATTAATTTTCATATTCTTGCTTTTTTTCTTTTTTCTTTTTTTAAATACCTTTATTTTATTTATTTGTTTTTATGTGGTACTAAGGATTGAACCCAGTGCCCTACACATGTGAGGCAAGCGCTCCACCACTGAGCGAAAACCCCAGCCCCTTCTTGCTTTTTTCTTGATTAGACTTGTTTTATTTTTATCAACTTTAGCTATATTATTTCTTACCTATTTCATATATTTCTGCTCATACTCTTATTTTTTTCTTCCTCCTACATGATTTGAAAGTAATTTGATTGTTATTCTTTCTGATACAAGTACTTTTAAGTTATAAATGTTCATCTGAGTACTGTTTTATCCCAGATATCCTGATATTTTAAGCTTTTATTATCACTTAGTTCAAAGTGCCTTTTATTTACTTTTCTTGTGGTTCTTTCCTTGACCTCTGAGATATTTATAAGTGTGCCATTTAATTTTGAAATAGTTGACATGTGGGGATAGGGTTCTATATATCATAAAGTGATTGATTTCTAATGTAATAAGTCATGCAGGAAACATAGTCTGCATGATTTCAAAATTTTTAAAAAGTAATGGAAATTTTTTTATATTGATTATTCTGGTTACATACATTTTGAAACTGATCAAATTGCATACTTCAAATATGTGCATTTTATTGTACTTCAATTTTACCTCAATAAAGCTATGGGAAAAAAATATAGCCAAAAAAATAAATAAATAGAAATACCCCAAAAAAAAATTCTAAGGGAAAGATTGACCTAAGAATTTCACACAGAGTCCAGATGTTCATTCAGACAAAAAGCAGCTGGCGGGTGGGCTGTTAAAAGGCTCCTCAAGAGCAAAATCTAGCCAGGCAAGAAAGATTCAAAATAAAGAACTCACCAGTAGAGAATTCAAGGTAAAAGGATGGGAGGTAAAATCTGAATCCATTCAAACATAAAACCAAGAATAGACCATGGAGGAAATATGGTTGGACCCAGAATACAAATATGAGCAAAGGAAAATAAAATGAAGATTCCCTCATTTTAGAGACAAGGAAGACCTTAAACTTTCTTCCTTTTGGCCTCCCCCAGCCTATCGTTTTTTGTTATTTTTATTTCCTTATGTTGTTAGGATAAACTAAAGGCTGTACTGTTCTGCAGGAACAAAAAAACTAAAAAACCTCAGTGGCTCAATCACACAAGCCTCCTCCTTACTCATGTATCTAACATAGGTTGTCCCAAGCTCTGCTTCAATGACCTTGAGACCCAGACTGACAGACAGAAACCATCCTGAAGCTACCAAACTGACTCTCATTGTCCACGCACAGGGGCACAAGTTGCTGGAGGGAGTTCACTCACTGAAACAATTTAGCCCAGAAATGAGACTTGTCACTTTGACTCATAGCTCACTGTTCCATCTTAACTCCAAGGGGGCAAAAAGCATAATCTTCTAATGTCCCTGGCAGAAGGGAAGGCCTGGATATAGGAGAGCTCTAGAAGTTTCCACCACAGCAAGTAGCTGAGATCAAACTAATCCAGTCTATCCTCCTGGATCTGCAGTATATTACAGTTCATTACAAGGTGCAAATAGTCAGGAATGGTCAAGAACTGCCTGCCTCTAATGGTGGTAAAAACCTTCCAGTCTCCTGGGGCACAAGAGCCAGCAGCACTTGTGATGGTGAGATGATCTTTAGGGTCTAGTCAATGGCAGCCTTGCTGTCCTTGAAGGACCTGTGGTGCTTTCCCCACAGCCTTGTAGCCAAATCACTTCAACAGCTCTCCAAAGAAATCCATGTCTTTCCATGAATGTTTTGTCTCCTTAAAGCAACCAGAGAGGATTTTTGTCATGTGTTATCAACAACCCTTACTGACAGCAGCAGTTAGGACAATCAAACAAACGGGAAGTCTGCCCACTCTCATTAGCTTCTTGTGTGGATTTGGATAAGACGTATGATAGAAAAACCAAATCTCTAGCTGGTCATAAAAGATTCTACTCCTAGGGGCTGGGGTTGGGGCTCAGCGGTAGAGTGCTCACCTCGCATGTGTGAGGCCCTGGGTTCAATCCTCAGCCCCACATAAAAGTAAACAAATAAAATGAAGGTATTGTGTCCAACTATTACTAAAAAAACAAATTTTTTTTTTTTAAAGAGAGATTCTACCCCTGTCCCCTAATGGGCCACTACCAGAATTAACAGTGTTAACATTGGCTCTTACACACCTTTATTTCCTTTAAGAATAAAAAGAAACAAAAACAATGTAGCTTATCAACCAGGCAAGAATGCACTTACATAAGTCCCATTTCCTTTTTCATCAGGAATTGAATGAGTAAAGTACCCACAACTCTACCTGCCCTTCAGGGTAAGAGATAGAAATAGCTTCTCAAATTCTAAACTGCAGCTAATTCCATTTTGCAGAAAAAAGTGATGTGCCAAACCATTTCCAGCTAAAAAAAGAACATATACAATGCACAGAATAGGTGAAAATATTTGCAAGTCATCTGACTTGTATCCAGAATATATAAAGAATACTTAAGGATGACATTAAAAGATCTGACATTTTTGTGGGGGAAAAAAAGAAAATTTATAAACATAATAAAAAGGTTTATTTAAAAGGTTTGAATAGAGGGCTGGAGATGTGGCTCAAGCGGTAGCGCTCGCCTGGCATGCGTGCGGCCAGGGTTCGATCCTCAGCACCACATACAAACAAAGATGTTGTGTCCGCCGAAAACTAAAAAAAAAAATAAATATTTAAAAATTCTCTCTCTCTCTCTCTCTCTCTCTCTCAAAAAGAATTTTTAAAAAAAGGTTTGAATAGACATTTCTCCAAGAAGATATACATATGGCACATTAAAATATCTTACGGAAAGGCAAATCAGATCCACAACAAGGTACCACTTCATGCTCAGTAAGATTGCTGTAATAAAAAAGATGGACAATAACAAGTGTTGTTGAGGATGTGGAACAATTGGAACCCTTAATGCTCTTGCTGGGGATGTAAAATGGTGAGACAACTCTGGAAAACAGTCTGGCAGGTCTTCAAAATGCTTTACTTAAAGTTACCATATGACCCAGCAATTCCATTCCTAGATATGTGGCCAAGAGAAATGAAATATCCCACACTTTTCATGTCCCTGAATATAGTTGCGCATAAATGTTTATAGCAGCATTATTCATAATGGCCCAAATGTAAAAATAATGCTGTCTGTCAATTGATGGATAGAGAAATTTAATGTAGTGTGTTCATACAATGGATCAGCCATGAAAAGGAATGAAGTACCCAGGCACCGTGGCACACGCCTGTAATACCAGCGGCTTGGGAGGCTGAGACAGGAGGATTTCGAGTTCAAAGCCAGCCTCAGCAAAAGCCAGGCTCTAAACAACCCTGTCTCTTAAATAAAATACAAAATAGGGCTGGGAATGTAGCTCAGTGATAGAGCACCCCTGAGTTCAATCCCCCAGTGCCAAAAAAAAAAAAATGGAATGAAGTATAAAAGATCACATATTGTATGATTCCATTTAGATGAACTATCCAGAAAAGACAAATCCATTCATATAGAAAGTTGCCAGGGCCTATGGGAAGGAAGGATAAGCGCCAAAGGACATGAAGTTCCTTTTGGGGGTGATAAAAAATATCTAAAACCAATTGGTAGATGCACAACTTAACATATGAAAACCACTGAATTGCACAATTTGAAAGAAAGAGAATTGGTGGTGAAGATCAGTGGGAGAGCTCTTGCCTAACCTGTGTAAGCCCCTGGTTTGATTCCCTAGTACTGCAAAAATAAATAAAAAATTTAAATAAAAGGGTGAATTTTATGCTATACAATTTATATTGACAAAACTAATTTTTTAAAAGTCACAAAACAAATAGTTATTTTTCTCAGATTTTATTTAATGGTTTACTCTATTTTTAGCTTTCAGAACTATTTGTGAAGGTAGAAAAGAGAACAGTCTCTTGCTAGTGAAAGGTCATAAAATTTTACTCTGGGAATAGCAGGGTACTTTGAGGCTAAATCATTTTTGACCCAGGGTGCTTTATCACTGAGTTACATCCCCAGCCCCTTTTCATTTTATTTTATTTTATTTTTATTTTGAGATTGGAGCTTGCTAAGTTGCCCAGGTTGGCCTCAAAATTGTGATCCTCTTGCCTTAGCCTCCAGGAGTACCTGGGATTACAGGTGTGTGCCACTGTACTGGGCCTAAATCCTATTAAATTTATGCTGTGCTTATCTTCCCATCCTCCTCATCCCCTATTTTTTTCAAAGAAGCAATTTCCAAAAACTGACAGTAGAGCTTAAGCATCTTGTCCTGGACATGGGTATAGGAATGACCTCAAAAGCTCTTTCCACCAATGCCCTAGGACCTGGGATTTTACAGATAATGGAGAAGAAAATGAAATCCTTCTAGATTTTTAAAAGGAACATCTGGATTTCCTTCCTAGTGTTACAATCGTGCCTGTGGGATCTAATTACAATGTGGGAAATCTCTAATCACAACATTCAAAATAGTTACCTCTCTCTCTCTCTCTCTCTCTCTCTCTCTCTCTCTCTCTCTCTCTCTCTTGTTTTGTTTCAGAGACATAAACAGACAAGGGAGGCTTATTTAGGAAAGCAGAGGCACATTCAAAAGAGAACGTGGGCCATCTCCAGAGGAGGAGACAGCCAGGATGGTTAGTATTTGGATAGAAGATGCTGCTTCTTTGGAAAGATAGCTTCCAACACATTAGAATAAGTGCTGGTCTGGTGTCCCAAGACCTGGATGGTGTTCCTGACCTGGCTGGTCATGCTTTTGTGGCATGGGCTGGTCATGATGATAAATTTGAACTGGATAAGTTTTAACTCTTGTGCTACATTTTCTTTATATAATAGATATAGGTATACATGATTATGACAAATAAAGCCAATATCCAAACTTGTGGCTTCCTTCTGTCCTTTTATAAATATTTCTATTTCTTTTATTATTTATTTGGTAAATTGGGAATTGAACCCAGGGTGCTCTACCATTGAGCTACATCTTCAGTCCTTTTTTTTTTTTTTAATTTTTTTTGTAGTTGTATAGGGACAGCATGCCTTTATTTGTTTATTTTTATGTGGTGCTAATAATCAAACCCCGTGTCGCACATGTGCTAGGCAAGCTCTCTGCCACTGAGCTACAGCCCCAGCAACCCTTCAGCCCTTTTTACCTTTTTTTGAGGCAGGGTCTTATTAAATTGCGATTCTCCTGGGGCTGGGGTTGTGGCTCAGTGGTAGAGCGCTCGCCTGGCATGTGCGAAGCCCTGGGTTCGATCCTCAGCACGACATAAAAATAAACAAATAAAATAAAGGTATATTTTTAAAAGTGTATAGTTTTAAAAAAATAAACTGCAATTCTCCTGCCTCAGCCTTCCAAGTCACTGTAATTATAGGCATTTGCCAGCACACCTGCCTCTGTTACCTTTAAGGAAAAAAAAAAAAAAAAGTAGTGCTAGGGACAGAATCCAAAGTCTCCTGTGATGCTCTACCAGTGAGCTACATCCCCATCCCTCATTTATTTAAACTTTTAACTGACACACAAAGAACATAAAAATCATATATTAAGGGGAATACCGTGCTATGGTGTTTTCATACACATATACATTGCACAATTCTGGGTTTTCTTTTTCTTTTTTGATGGTATGGGGCATTGAACCTGCCTACCACTGAGCTACATCGCCAGCCATTTTTTGGTTTCAAAAACAAATTTATTCATGACACATACATATATTTTTTTAAATTCCCGCCCCCTGGAAATGAGCTTAAAAAATAAACAAACTCCACCTCCCCGTTCCCATTTCCTCCCATTCCCTCCAAATAAAGTGGGGGAAAGGTAAAGGAAAACAAAAACAAAAACCACCCCCAAACAAGGCATGCATTTCCTTAGAGAGGGGATTCACCCTGGAGTTCCTGGAAGCAGAACAGAGATTTTCAGGCCTACAAAGAAAGACACTCAAAACAGAAAAAGAAACACAAAAGGAAACAAAATAGATCACAGGCAATCTGGAGCGGCAGGGAGCCAGAAAGAGGGTAGGGTGGGTGTTGGACCCAGCAGGACAGGAGCAGGCAGGAGGACTGCGAAGGAGAAGAAGATCAGGGAAGGTAACAAGCAAAACAGCTTGGTGTCCTAGAGCCCTGAGTCAAAGAAACCCCCCTACCACCCGTGGCCACCTACCCTTGAGCAGCCCCCAAGGGAATGAAGTGGGGAGCAGCTTGCACCGTTGAGAAGTGTCCATGGTGAATCCCAAAGTGGGCAGCTCCCTGCCCCACTTCCTGGGCCTTCCCCTACTCCCCAAAGTAGGTGCCTCCTCAGAATCATGGGATTCCCACCCTTTTCACAGTATTCATTTTATTTTATGTATTTATTTAATCATTTATTTATTTTTTAGTTGCAGGTGGGAACAATGCCTTTATTTTATTTTTAGGTGGTGCTGAGGATATAACCCAGTGCCTCATGTGTGCTAGGTGAGTACTCTGCTACTGAGCCCCAACCTCAGCCCCAATCATTATTATTATTATTATTATTAATATTATTATTATTATTATTATTATTATTTATTGGCCTGCTTCTCTACCTCGTGTTGCTCCTGTACCTGCTCCACTTCTTCCTCCATCTCCCTGAGTAGAGCTTTTTGACAGCCTCCAGCTCCCAGCCCCCACTGCTGCATCTCCAGGTAGGCCACCATGCGCCCCTGCACTTGTCCTCCCAGTGGCTCCATCTCTTGGTTGATATTCTCAGCACACAGGGCAGCCCCAAAGACAAAGAAGATCACAAGACAGTCCCAGTTGGAACTCCCTTGGAAAAGTTTGTCAGAAACCTGGGTGAGACTTGGCTGAGCTGAACCCGGGGTCCCATGCAGCTGAGCTCACAGATCCGAGAAGTCAAAAGGGTCTGGAACTCATCTCCAGCTGCTTGCATGGTGTGGTGCAATGGGTGAACTGCTGGACCCTCCCAGGGACCAGCTCCACAGACATAACCCTTCTGCCTCAGCATGTCTGGAGTTAAAACTGGGGTCACCATCAGGGTGGCCAGCCTGGGTGGCAGCTGTTAGGATCCAGTGCTGGGACATTTTGTCCTTTCATCCAGAGAGCAGGGTCAGGCTGCTGCTGGGATCCAGGCTTTTTTTTTTTCCCCTCTGATCCTGATTTGTTATTGTTATTGTTTGTTTGTTTGTTTGTTTGAGGCAGAGTGTCTCTAAATTGCTAAGGCTGGCCTCACATTTACCATCCTCCTGTCTCAGCCTCCTGAGTAGTTGAAACTACAAGTATGCACCACTGCCCGAAGTTCTTTTCTCGGTCTCCTCCTCCTCTTTCTCTTCCTCTACTTCCTTCTCCTCCTCTTTCTCCTTCTCCTCCTTCTTCTTCTTCTTCCTGGGGATTGAACCCAGGGGTGCTTAATCATTGAGCTACATCGCCAGACCTTTTTATTTTGAGACAAAGTTGTAGAGAGTGGTGACAGTGATTGGGAGACCAGTGTCTGAGACTGGGGTCCCTGATGACTTCATAGCTGTGACGTACTTGGTGACTGGGAAAGTTTCTGTACAAAGGCATAGGATGCCCAGTTGCTATGGAGATGTCCTCCATGCTAGAGTCTTATCAGCTTTGACCTTATTCTCAAGCACACAGCTCCTGGGAATGAAGGAACTTCCTTGCTGAGATAACCACAATGTTTCCCCAGTTCCCCTGCTCATGCATCTGACTGGGAATTAGTAACTTTAAACAACGGACTTTCTTGAGAGCTGCACAATGCTCCTAACATTGCACATTGCAACTGTAGAATGTAACTGAGGAAATAGCTGCATGCTGTTGCTAGCTCTGTAACTTTCATGAATACAAAGAATAATGCTTGCATAGTCTTTAATCTGATTTAGAGACATATATAATAAAGTTTGCTGGTGTAACTCTTTAGACCTGCTTCTCCATCAGAGAGCAGCGCTCCACCCAGTCTCAGCTGTTTTATCTTCAAGATTTGCGTATGTTGATCTTTATTTTTTCTAACTTCCCATCACCCGTCGCCAGAACCTGCTAGTTTGGCTGCACTGGTGGAGGCAAAAGTCTAGCTAAATTGCTTAGTGCCTCACCAGGTTGCTGAGGCTGACTAAATTAGCGATCCTTCTGCCTCGGTCTCCTGAGTTGCTGGGATTATAGACATGCACCACTGCACTGGGCTCTTCTATCTTTTCAAAATGAATTTTTGGTACGTTATTACTATATATAGTCACCCTACCAGAACTTCTTGCTCCTATTTTTAAAACTGTATCTTAGTATCTACAGAGCCACATTTCTCCATCCCTCCCTCTTCCTACTCTCCCCAGCCTCTGCTAACCACCATTCTACTCTCAACTTTTGTGAGATCAACTTTTTCAAATTCCACATTATGAATAAGATCAGGCAGTACTTGCCTTTCTGTACCTGACTTATTGCACTTAACGTAGTGATTGCAATTTCATCCATGCTTTTGCAAATGATAGTTTTTCATTGCTTTATTCATTCATCAGTTGATGGACACTTAGGTTGTCTTCATTTCTTGCCTATTGTGAACAGTGTTACAATAAATATAGGAATGCCAATGTCTCTTCGACATACTGATTTCATTTTCTTTGGATAGATAGCCAGTAGAGAGCTTGCTGGATCATATGGTAGTTCTAATTTTAATTTTTTGAGGAACTTCCAAATGCTTTTCCATAATAGCTCAACTAATTTACCTTCCCACTGATGGTGTGCAAGGAAGAAGGGTTTCCTTTTCTCCAAATCCTTGTCAACATTTAGTATCCTTAGGGGCTGGGGATGTGGCTCAAGTGGTAGTGCGCTCACCTGGCATGCGTGTGGCCCGGGTTCGATCCTCAGCACCACATACAAACAAAGATGTTGTGTCTGCCGATAACTAAAAAATAAATATTAAAATTCTCTCTCTCTCCCTCTCTTACTCTCTCTTAAAAAAAAAACACATTTAGTATCCTTAGTATTTTTGATAATAGTCATTCTTACTGAGGTGAGATGTTATCTCATTGTGTTTTGAGGGAGATTTAGATTTTGTTTCTTTGTATTTTCAGATTGTTGTTCAACCAGTGATTGAACTCGGGAGCACTCGACCATGGAGCCATATCCCAGCCCTATTTTGTATTTTAGTTAGAGACAGGATCTCACTGAGTTGCTTAGTGCCTTGCTAAGTTGCTGAGGCTGGCTTTGAACTTTCAATCCTCCTGTCTCAGCCTCCCTAGCCTCTGGGATTATAGGCATGCACCACCACTCCTGGCTTGTTTCTTTGTATTTTGTTTTGTTTGGTATGGTAATGCTGTGAACCAAACCCAGGTTCACAGCATTACTATACCAAACCCTGTGTGCATGTTAGGCAAGTATTCTACCATTTAGCTATACCCCTAGTCCTCACTGTGTGTGTGTGTGTGTGTGTGTGTGTTTAAATAGTATAGATGGACACAATATCTTTGTTTTACTGATTTATTTTTATGGGGTGCTGAGGATTGAACCCAGTGGCCTACATGGGCTAGGCATGCACTCCACCACTGAGCTACAACCCCAGCCCCTCACTATGGTTTTGATTTGCCTTTCCCTGATGTTCGTGATTTTGAACATTTTTTTTTTCAAGTACCTGTTGGCCATTTGTGTGTCTTCTTTTAAGAAACGTCTCTTTAGATCTATTGCCCAGTTTTTAATTGAGTTATTGGTACTTTGCTATTGAGTTTTTGGAGTTCTGTATATATTCTGGGTACCAATCCCTTGTCAGATATATAGTTTGTGAATATTTTCTCTTGTTCTCTAGATTTGTCTTTCACTCTTTTTTTTTTTTTGACAGAGAATTTTTAATATTTATTTTTTAGTTATCGACGGACACAACATCTTTGTTTGTATGTGGTGCTGAGGATTGAACCTGGGCCGCACGCATGCCAGGCAAGCGCGCTACCGCTTGAGCCACATCCCCAGCCCTACTCTTTCATTCTTTTGATTGCTTCCTTTTCTGTGCCAAAGACTTTAGTTTCACATGATCCTATTTATCTATTTGTGCTTTGGTTTCCTTTGTTTTTTTGGGGTCTTGTCCAAAAACTCCTTACAAATTCCAACACCCCTAAGTATTTCCCCTATGTTTGCTTTTAGTGGTTTTATAGTTTCAGGCATTATGTTTCAGTCTCTAGTCCATTTTGAATTGATTTTAATAACCAGCAAGAGATAGGAATATAGTTCCATTCTTCTGCATATGGATACCCAATTTTCCCAGCATCATGTATTAATAAGATTATCCTACCCAGGCACAGTGGTATACTCCCAGCAGCTTGGGAGGCTGAAGCAGCAGGATCGCAAGTTGAAAGACAGCCTCAACCATTTACCAAGGCCCTAAACAACTCAGCAAGATTCTTTCTCTAAATAAAAATACACAAAAGGGCTGGGGATGTGGCTTAGTGTTTAAATGCCCCTGGATTCAATCCCTGGTACCAAAAAACTATAAATAAAAAAAAATTTAAAAATAAAAAGACTGTCCTTTCTCCAGTGTGTGTTCATTTGTACATGTATCTGGTTTTAATGCCAGTACCATGCTGGTTTGATTACTATTGCTTTGGGGTTTTTTTTTTTTTTTTTTAAGAATTTTTTTTTAATATTTATTTTTTAGTTCTCGGTGGACACAACATCTTTGTTGGTATGTGGTGCTGAGGATCGAACCTGGGCCACATGCATGCCAGGCGAGCGCGCTACCGCTTGAGCCACATCCCCAGCCCTGATTACTATTGCTTTGTAGCATGTTTTGAAGTCAGGACCTGCTTTGCTCTTTTTAGTCAAGACTGCTTTGACTATTAGGGTTTTTTGTGGTAAGTTTTAGCATTGTCTTTTTTCTAGTTCTGGTGAAGTTTTTGTTTGTTTTGTTTTGGGGTTTTGTTGTTGTTGTTTATTTATTTGTTTTGCAGTACTGGGGATTGAACCCAGAAGTGTTTAACCACTGAGCTACATTCCTCAGCCTTTTTTATTTTATTTTGAGATGGGATCTCACAAGTTTACCCTAGTAGGCCTCAAACTTGCAATCTTCCTGCCTCAGCCTGCTGTGTAGCTGGGATTATAGGTGTGCATCACCACACCCAGCTCTGGAGTTTTTTCCCAAAATAATTTCAGAAGTATTTATTCTCAAGGGAGTGAGAAGGGAAATTGCATGGAAATGGAAGGCGATCCTCAGGGTTATACAAAATGTCATATAAGAGGTAAGGAGGGGTAAGTCAAGAGAATACAAATGGAAGACATGATTTACAGTAGAAGGGGTAGAGAGAGAAAAGGGGAGGGGAGGGGAGGGGAGGGGAGGGGGGATAGTAGACAATAGGACAGACAGCAGAATACATCAGACACTAGAAAGGCAATATGTCAATCAATGGAAGGGTAACTGATGTGATACAGCAATTTGTATACGGGGTAAAAGCGGGAGTTCATAATCCACTTGAATCAAACCGTGTAATATGATGTATTAAGAACTATGTAATGTTATGAACGACCAATAAAAAAAAAAAATTAAAAAAAAAAAAAAAGAAGTATTTATTCTCAAACTCCTTGGACAACAACATAAGACCACTTTTAGCACCATACTTTGCTGCTTTATACTTAGAAAGCTCAGCTTTCTTCAGGTCACTCACCTATCAAGAGGCCTTCCTACTTGCAAAGAACCTGTCTGCTAGGACTGAATGTGGCATGTGACTTGCATCCCACTTAAATAATACTTCCTCCACAACCTGTTTGTCTAGCTCACGACCTTTGAACACTTTTACTCATTCTTGGTCTTTGATCTATGTATTCTGAGTGTATTATTTGGGCCTTATACACACAATAAACTAGGGTCTTGCAGGTACAAAGTGACATGAGAGGTACTCAGAGTATCAAAGAGGTTGTTCCTCCTCCCCTCTAGTACTAAGTGTTAGAAATTGTTGTTGAAGTAACAACCTGCCATTATGTCTGTCTTCTAGCAGGGCATGAGTAAGTGGTGAGCAGACACATTAATGTACACTAAAAGTATGTTTCCACCAGAACTTGGTTATGCAGCTAGCTTCTAAATGAACAACAGTACAGCTAAGAGGCATCTCTTCATCGATATAATTTCCTGAAATGTCCAGGTTGGATGGAGGCAGAAGAGGCTGGGATCAGCTCCTGTTGGCAGGTCATACACAGGAACAGTTTCCATGAGACATAAAATTGCCATTAGCATAATTTTTTAAGGTCACTTAGGAAGAGTGTATTTGGCATACTGTTTTGGCACCGTTGTTACCAGCAATAAGCTTAATGGGAGAACATGGCTGCTGGAACTGCAAATGATTTCCTTGAAGGTAAATTGTGAGCAGCGTTTCTTGGAAAGTTAACTTTCTAGAGCAAAATTGGAAGTGTCAATCAACAAATGTTTAGAGGTTAACATCTGCAGAGAATTTGGTTTTTGTTTTTGTTGTACTAGGGTTTGAACCCAGGGGCCTTATGCCTATTAGACAAATACCCTACTACTGAGCTACACCCTTTTATTTTATTTTATTTTGAGACAGACTCTCACCAAATTGCCCAGGCCTCAAGATTCTCATCCTCCTGCTTTAGCCTCCCAAGTTGCTGGAATTACAGTTGTGCGTACAGCACCCAGAGAAGATCTGTCTTTAAACTGCCTGTTGACGATGTGTACCTGTCACAGGCAAGACTCATGAATGGGTCAAGTGCATGAGGCTTCCGACTACAAGAATATGGGGCCTCCACATCATCATCATCTAACTGACTGCTGAGGTCTGCTGGGTGAGGGTGGGTCAGGTGCCCAGAGAGGGTCTGTACGTGAGTCACTTCATGGTGACAACCACCTGTTGGGTGGTTATTCATCAGAGGACAAAGTTGAGGCTCAGGGAGGTGTGTTGTTCATAAATGGAGGATCCTAAAAGTAAACCCCAATCTGGGCTCTTTCTCCTCGGTCCATTCCACTCTTCACTGTATGCTGATTATTCTTTCCCTATCCAGTTTGCTCATTTGCATATTCATTCAGCCTTTTATCTAAGGACCAGAGGAGACCCCACAAATAACCTTATGCTAAAACCTGTCAAGTGCTTCACATATGTTATCTCCAAATCCTCACAGTTCAAACTTGTTTTTTTATTTGTAGATAAACACAGTACCTTTATTTTATTTATTTTTCAGTGGTGCTGAGGATTAAATCTAGTGTCTCACATGTACTAGGCAAGTGTTCTATCACTGAGCCACAACCCAGCCCCATAGTTTGAACTTTTAATTTGAATTTTTAATTTGATAGATCCTCAGCACCACATAAAAATAAAATAAAGATGTTGTTTCCACTGAGACTTAAAAAAATAAATATTAAAAAATTCTCTCTCTCTGAATTTTTAATTTGAATGTTTTATGACTAATATTGTTTTTTCCATTAATATTTTTGGTTATTTATTATTGTTATTATTATTACTGTATTGGGGATTGTCCCCAGGGGAGCTTTTAACACCAGCCCTTTTTTTTTTTAATTTTTATTTTATTTATTTATTTGGTCCTGGGGCTCTCAACCACTGAGCCATCTCCCCAGTCCTTTTTTGTATTTTATTAGAGACAGGGTCTCACTGAGTTGCTCAGTGCCTCACCATTGCTGAGGTTGGTTTTTAACTCACAATCCACCTGTCTCAGCCTCCTGAGCCACTGGGATTACAGTTGTGCGCTACCATGCCTGACTTTATCTTTCATTTTGAAATAGGGTCTAAGTTGCATATGGCCTAGACAATTGCAATCCTCCTCTGGGGCTGGGGCTGTAGCTCAGTGGCAGAGTGCTTGCCTAGCATGTGGGAAGCACTGGGTTTGATTCTTAGCACCACATAAAAATAAACAAATAAAATAAAGGCATGCTGACCATACACAACTACCAAAAAAAAAAAATTTTTTTTTAAATTGCAATCCTCCTGCCTCAGCCTCCCAAATCACTGGGATTACAGGCATGCACACTATGGTGTGGTGGTCACTTATTTTTGAAGTAGTAAGTACATACAGAAAAATGTACAAACCCTGAGTATAACACCTGTGGATTTTCACCAAGTGAACACTCCTATTTTCATTCATACCCAGATCTAGAAATAAAACATTATCAACATTGCAGAAGCTCCCCTTGTGCTCCCACCCAGCCAGGAATCCCAGTTGTCACCCCAAGGATGACCACATCTGAATATCTGAATCTTAACACCCATACATCTGATGTGCCTGGTTTTTAAAATTGATTATATATATATCAGGTGTGGTGGCTCCCATGCCTATATTTCCAATGACTTGGGAAGCTGAGGCAGGAGGATGGCAAGTTTGAGGCCAGCCTCAGCAACTTATCCAGGCCCCTAAGCAACTTAGTGAGAGCCTGTCTCAAAATAAAAATTTAAAAAGGGCTAGGAATGTGGTTCAGTGGTAAAGCCTCTAGGCTCAATCCCCAGTATCAAAATAATAATAATAATAATTATTATTATTTTTATTATAGTATACACACACACACATATATAAAATACACACACACAGAGGTGTCTTCCACTTATGTTCACTATTATGAGAGATTTGTTCGTAGTGTGCATGTTTATTCATTTATTTATTTCCTTAGTTTTGCAATGTTGCAGATGGACCCAGGGATGAGGCATGCCACACAAGCACTCTACCCTTCAGTTATACTCCTAGCCCGGGGCATGCTGGGGTTTTTTTTTTGTTGTTTGTTTGTTTGTTTGTTTTTAATTTCTGCTTCTTTAATATAAAGAGATTAAAATGTATTTTATTTTTCTGGGTTAATATAATTCAAGCACAGTGGTACTAAGGATAGCATATTGCTCCCCCAGAACTAGGGATGGAATCCAGGGCCTCACATATGCTAGGCAAGCCAAACTACATCATCTGCCCTTTTTATTTTATCTTGTCATGATTTCACTAAGTTTCCCAGGCTGGCCTCAAACTTGTGATCCTCCTGCTTCAGCCTTCTAAGTATGCATGCTGTTTTAGATTATTCATTTCCATTGCTTTTTACTGTGTTGTTATTTTGGCAGTACCTAGAAGTGAATCCAGGGGCACTCTACCTCTGAGTTACATCTCTGGTCCTTTTGATTTTTTTTTTTTTTTTTTTTTTTGAGACAGGATGTCACAAAGTTGCTGAGGTTGGTCTCAAACTTATGATCCTTCTGCCCCAGCCTCTCAAACAGTTAAGATGATAGGCATGTGCCACAGCACCTGTCTTCGTTTTCATTGCATTTTTTTTTAATCCACAGTATAAATAGGCCATAAAAGATCTATCCATTCTACTGTTCATGGGTATTTGAGGTAGGCATTTATCCTGAAACCTGACACCTACAAGTTTGAGTAGTTTGGCTAAGGACCCAAGGTTACTGGATTTACGTCATATCACAACAGCTGTCATTACTTCCCAGATAAATTAAGAAAGTTCATAGAACTAAAACTCTCTGTCCCTTCAGTACTAAGATAAGGTGGGAAGGACAGAGGGTTTTCTGTTATACTAACTCTAGATGTCATATGCTGACTCCATCCAACAGAAATTCACCTGTATGGGTATATATCCTTCTGATTCTTTGTGACAGATGACAGCCTTCCCATGTCACCATCTATTCTTATACCATCTGGCCAGCACAGTGGCACATGCCTGTCATCCCAGCAGCTTGGGAAGCTGACATAGGAGGATTGCGAGTTCAAAGCCAGCCTCAGCAAAAGCGAGGCATTAAACAACTCAGTGAGACCCTGTCTCTAAATAAAATACAAAATAGGGCTGGGGAGGTGGCTCAGTGCTTAAGTGTCCCTGAGTTCAATCCCTGGTACCAAAAAAATAATAATAATTAATATTCTTATCCCATCTGGTGTGCTGCCACTCAATTCTGACACTCTGTGGTTAGTGCCAAATTCCACAGGCTTTAGGATAAAGGCCTCAGCAAGGCTGCCCTATTCCAGAAGCCAGCTGCAAGAGGGTCCCTAGGACACCTCAACTATGACAGGCTGCAGATGTGGGCGATATCCTCCCATGCAACCTCTGCTCAGGTTCTATCATTCACTGTGACTCACAGAACTCAAGAAAGTACTATACATACTGATTACAGTTTTGTCACAAGGCTACAACAAGAAGAGTGGAATAAAGAGACACGTAGGGTGAGGCCAGGAATGACTCCGAGTACAGATATTCCAGGTCCTGATTCCTGAGGAATCAGGATGCATCACCCTCCAGGCACATCACTGAGATTCACCATCAGAGTTCCTATTAGGGTCTCATCAGACAGGCATGACTGGTTGAGTGTTGGTCATCTGATTAAACTGAATTTCCACCTCCTCTTCTCTGCGGAGGTCTGACTGGCTCAAAGCCCCCACTCTCCAAACCCTTGGCTGCCCTTCCTGTTGATCAGCCCCCACCCTGAGTCATCTCACGTCATTAACATAACTCAAGTGGGATCAAAGGGGCCTGTGTGTAACAAAGACAATCCTATTACTCAGGAAAATCCAATAGTTTTAAAAGTCCCTCCCAGAACCAGGGACAAAGGACTGACATATTTTTGATTATACAACACTACCTCTAATAGGGTTTGTCCTTTCATGGAACCATTCTGGTGCCATTTCTTCTAACAGAATTACTGGACCCTCATTTGTTGATTTGTGGCTATTCTTGTTGCTCTGGGCTGAATAGTGTCCCTACCCAAATTCACATGCTGAATCTCAGGACCTTGCAACATGTTTGTGCTGTAGATAGATAGATCTTTTTCTCCTCCTCCTCCTCTTCCTCCTTCCTCCTCCTCCCTCCTCTTCCTCCTCTTCCTCTCTCCTCCTCCTCTTCTTCTTCTCCTCCTCCTCCCTCCTCTTCCTCCTCTTCCTCTCTCCTCCTCCTCTTCTTCTTCTCCTCCTCCTCCTCTTCTTCTCCTCCCCCTTCCCCTCTCCCTCCCCTCCCTCTTCTCCTCCCTCTCCCTCTCCCTCTCCTCCTCCCTCTCCCTCCCCCACTCCCCCCCCACGCTGCATTGAAACTGCATATGGTTATTCAACTACTGAACCAAATCCCTGACTCTTTTTTTTTTTTCAGAGTAGAAATTAGAAGTTTATTAAAGGACAGCAGAAAAGACTTCTCCTGGAGGAAGAAGGGGACCCAAGAGGTGGAATCCCCCCTGACTCTTTATATTTATCTATTCATTTATTTTTATTTTTTTAAAGAGATTAAGTTACTTTTTTTTTTAAAGAGAGAGTGGGAGAGGAGAGAGAGAGAGAGAATTTTTAATATTTATTTTTTAGTTCTCGGCGGACACAACATCTTTGTTGGTATGTGGTGCTGAGGATCCAACCTGGGCCGCAAGCATGCCAGGCGAGCGCGCTACCACATGAGCCACATCCCCAGCCCCTATCTATTCATTTATTGATGCAGCATCTCACTAAGTTGCCCAGGCTAACCTCATATTTGCCATCCTCCTGGCTTACCTCCTGGATCAACTGTGATACAGAATGTGTAGGTGCCTCCATACACAACTGAGAGACAGAATTTTAAGAGATGATTAAAGGGGATTGGAGATGTGACTCAGTGGCAAAGTATGTTGTTAGCTGGCATGAGACTCTGGATTCAATCTCCACCATCAAAATGTTTTAAGGGTAAAATGAAGTCAGATAGTGAAGCTAAATCCAAAATAACTAGATCCCTTATAAGAAAAGGAGATGAAGACACATAACACACAGACCCAAAGGTGACTGTGGGAGGACACAGCAAGAAAGTGGTATGCCAAAAACAGAACCAAATCAGCTGGGACCTTGAACTTTACTTCTAAGTCTCTGTAATGATAAGAAAATTAATTTCTGTTGGTAAACCCCTTACACCCTGGTTTATCAAACATCAGTATTTTCCTGTGCAGATTGGCCAATATTTATTGGATACTGTGGGCCCAGCACTGTGTTACTATAAACATTGGCTTAGTCCTGTTTCCAGAGCTTTGCATTTTTACAGGGTCATAAGGTAAAACATGTTTCCTGCCGCAAACTGCCCGGCCCCGGGCCGGTTGAGTCCCGCTCCTGCTGCCGAGCACTGCCTGCGGCACCCCTGCTGAGCGATCCCCTGCTGAGCTGTCAGTGCACACGGGCTTGCAATCTTGCAACCCGGTTGGGCACAAAAACACAAGCCAGTCAAACTGAGACAAAGTTTTATTTAGAGAGAGGCCGTGTGCGTCCCCTAACAGGTGGGTCCGCCACGTGTGTGTTCTACCTGAGCCGGGGGGGGTTTCCCCTTCCCCCGGAACACCCTCCTACCATCCTTTCCCAACCAATGGGAACTCTCCCATTACAAGAGTGACATGAGTAACCTGAGTCCTGAAAATGGGCCCAGCTGGACAGCATGAGTCCAATTACCATATGAATGTGAATTGCTGGCTGGCAGTCAATAAAATCCAAAGGTGCCTGTATCAATATTTTTGCTGTGGCTCCTAACATCTGCCCCCTACTGTTTAAATAAACAACAGGCAAATGTGGCTAGGGACCGTGCCTGTTAGGTATGTCCAATTCACATATGGTTCTTACCCGTCATGGGAAAACTGACCTTATTGCGTCAGTCTCCTGGCTTAGGTTGATACCACTGTAACCGAATCATACCCGTCACTGACTACCGGTCCAGTATATAGCCATACCTGTGTAATAGGCCTATGCACCAGTGGGGGGGTGAGGTTCTTGCCTCACCTCTGTTGGCCCCCAAATTTAGACCATCACTAGCAGAAGGGAGAAAGACGCAGAATTGCCACGACACCAAGCCAATTGACGGCTCCTATGGAAACACTGGTGACACATCGGCTAAGATATTTAGCACTACCAGTTCGCTGTAACAACAAATAGAACACAATGTATATAGGTGATACATAGTCCAGACAAGTTGTGTAAGCAGTTCAAAGTGGAGGAGTCTATCAATATGTCCATTTCCTCCCAAGGTAAATTAAGTCCTTGATTGAGCAGTTCAAATTGGAGGAGTCTATCAATATGTCCATATCCTCCCAAAGTAAATTAAGTCCTTGATTGAGCAGTCTTATTGAGTTATTTTGATTGATGTATCAATTTATACAGTTTATAGTGATAGCTATCATAAAAGTTGTAGTTTGGTCTTAGTCTTCACCGGCACTGGGATGGAGATGGGAATTATGGCCATGTTGCTAAAGAGACATTATCCTGAACAGAATTATGAAATATAATGAAAAGGAAAGGTGAAAGTAAACAAACATATCTGTTAACCACCTTTAAAAACAAAATTTAATAACAGCTGTTTACCTAAAGTAAATTAAACCATATAAGTCACGTGACTAAATTTTTTTTTTTTTGAATACTTGTATCTATATATACATGAGCGCTCCTTATAAATGAAATATGGACATACACACATACAGACATACAACACAAAACAGCATACATAACATAGAACATATAAGACAATAGTAAATAAAGGCCTTGTAGCTATAGCTAGGTGAAATCTCCATTGCAATGTATAAAAACTTTACAGTTAAAAAAAATAAATAAATAAAACACAGTCAAAAAATAAAAATAAAAATAAAACTGATCAGAAAAACATTAACCTAGGTTTGTATGAGCTTAAAAAATAAGGTAAAATAAAATAAAATAAAATAGAACTTTATGATGTGGGAAAAATGCAAATAATAAAATAGATATTGAAAAAGGCACCGTGGTAAATCACTGTCACAGATGCAAGAATAGCCAGGCTGGAACTCTGGATATCAGCTGTTATGGATTTGAGTCAAATCATCTTCTTTTTCTGTAGAAATTGTTTTAGTTAATCTCTCTGGAATCCAAATTGGTTGCTGTTCCTCCTGTGGAAAAACACAGACGGAGCCCCGACTCCAGACTATTACTGGGTCCGGACCTTTCCATTGTCCTGTTAGAATATCTTTCCAAAGTACCTTAGGCTTATGTACATTTTTCGGATACATATGTCTTTCCGCAGCACTAAGTCCTGATGAATCCAAATTTAGAAAGTTTAGAGTAAAAAGGGTTATTTTAAGTTTATCTTTGGGGGATATATACCCCTTACTAATTCCCTCCCTTTGCTTTAATAAGTACATTTTTATAGTTTGATGAGCTCTTTCAACTATGCCTTGTCCCTGTGGGTTGTATGGGATTCCTGTTATATGAGTAATGCCAAATGATGAGCAAAATTGTTTAAAAGACTTGGAGATGTAACCAGGACCGTTATCGGTTTTTAACTGTTTAGGAACACCCACAGTGGCAAAATTTTGTAAGCAATGAGCTATAACATCTTTAGTTTTTTCTCCGGGATGAAGGGAGCCCATCAAAAATCCAGAAGAAGTATCAACTGTAACATGTAAATATTTTAATTTTCCAAATTCTGGCAAGTGTGTGACGTCCATCTGCCAAATATGGTTAGGTATCAGTCCTCTAGGATTGACTCCAAGATTAACTTGTGGCAAAAATGTCACACAATTTTGACATTGTTTTATTATATGCCTGGCTTGTTCTTTAGTTATTTTAAAACGTTTTTGTAAAGTATTAGCATTGACATGGAACCTTTTATGAAAATTTATAGCTTCTTCTATTGTGGAGAAAATATGTATGTCATGTGTAGATTTATCTGCTAGTTCATTACCCAAACTAAGGGCTCCAGGCAATCCTGTATGTGCTCTGATATGTCCTATAAAGAATGGATCCTTTCTATCCCAGATTAGACTTTGTATAGCAGAAAACAAAGAGAAAACAGTAGAGGAAGGAGAAATCCTACCAGCATCTTCAAGAGATACGATAGCATTAACTACATACTGACTATCAGAAAATAAATTAAATGTAGAATCTTTGAACATCATAAAAGCTTGCAATACTGCATTGAGCTCTACCTTTTGAGCTGATTGTTTGGGTACTAAAAATGTAAAAGTTTGATCAGGAGTAACTACTGCTGCTGTACCATTATTTGACCCATCAGTGAATATATTTGGAGCATTTATGATAGGGGTTTTTCTTGTCATTTTTGGAAAAACTACAGGATGCTTAGACCAAAAGGACAACAAAGGATTAGATGGCAAGTGATTATCAAATGCAACACTAGATTTACACATGATTATTGCCCAAGTATTTAACTCATTAGCTAACTCATCAATTTGATCCATAGTATATGGAGTAATAATTTTATTGGGAGAAATCCCAAACACTCCTTTTGCTGCTTTTATTCCTTTGAGTATTAATTGCCCTACAGCCTCAGGATATCTAGTAAGAATAGTATTAGGAGAATAAGATAAATGTATCCATAATAATGGACCTTCTTGCCAAAATACCCCTGTAGGAATATTTTTTGTCGGTAATACAATAAATAATAAAGGCAAACTTATATCAATTCTATCCAAATGCATATTTTCCATATATGTTTCAATGATTTTTAATGCCTTTCTAGCTTCAGGCGTTAACATGCGGGGTGAATTTGGATCTGATGGACCTTTTAAAATATCAAATAAAGGTCCTAATTCTCCTGTTGGTATGCCTAGATAAGGCCTTATCCAATTTATATCTCCCAATAACTTTTGAAAGTCATTAAGTGATTTGAGTTGATCTACTCGTATTTGAATTTTTGGTGGACGGACCATGGTTGAGGATAATAGAACTCCTAAATAATTAATTGGAAGATTTAATTGTACTTTATCTATTGCTATTTCTAGATTATAATTTTTTAATAAGTTTGTAAGCGTGGCATAACATTCTAGCAATGTGTTTTTATCTTTATGTGCCATTAACACATCATCCATATAGTGAAATATCTGTAGTTCAGGGTTTTGATTTCTAAGTGGCTGGATTGCTTTATCAACATAAATTTGGCACAAAGTTGGGCTGTTAGCCATCCCTTGAGGGAGTACTTTCCATTCATATCTCTGATCAGGACCTTCATGATTCAGTGCAGGGATAGTAAATGCAAAATGTGGACTATCCTCGGGGTGAATTGGAATTGAGAAGAAACAATCTTTAATATCTATAGCTAGAACATGCCACGTTTTTGGTAGAGCAGACAGTTGGGGAATCCCTGATTGAGCAGGTCCCATAATAACCATCTCATTATTAATGGCTCTTAAATCTTGTAATAATCTCCATTTACCAGATTTCTTTTTAATAACAAAAATGGGAGTATTATGGGGAGATACGGAAGGTTGTATATGTCCTTCCGCTAATTGCTGTTTGACCAGATCATGGGCTACTTGTATCTTTTCTTTAGTTAGGGGCCACTGAGGAACCCACACTGGTCTTTCTGATTTCCAAGTAATTTTGATTGTCTCAGTGGCCCTTTTTGAAAACCCAATCCATGTTTATCTATCTCTTGATCTACTTGAATTGGTGCTGTTATATCTTGTTCTTGATCTCTTAATCTCTTTTCTTTTTTAAAGCCTTGTTTTGCCCTAGTAGTGGGCGCGTTAGGATTGACGTTATTTGTTAATGTCAATCCTAATTGATCTAGGACGTCTCGTCCCCATAAATTTATGGGGAGATGGTCCAATACATAGGGCTGTATAGTTCCTTCACATCCTTCAGGATCCCTCCAATCTAATACCATTGCACTTCTATGGGGATTAGTTGCCACTCCTAGGCCTCTAAGCGTTTGGGTCGCTTGCTGTAATGGCCAATGTTTAGGCCATTCCTGGCGAGATATGATGCTGAGGTCAGCGCCTGTGTCCAGCAGTCCATTAAAATCATGCCCTTGAATATTTAATTTTAGCATAGGGCGAGAATCTAAATTTAAAGATAGCATAGCCCAATCTACACCTGTGGAGCCTAATCCCTTGGAACCTCTTTCTACATTACAACTGGAAAATTTATCATGTAGGCTTGGTATTATTAATAACTGTGCTATTCTATCTCCTGATGAAATTACTGATATACCTCTTGGAGAACTAGCTATGATTTTTATTTCACCCTCATAATCGGGATCAATTACCCCAGGACTTATCATAAGTCCTTTAAGTGTAGAAGAACTGCGTCCTAATAATAAGCCTACTGTTCCCTGGGGAAGAGGTCCTTTTACTCCTGTGGGAATGATTTGAACTCCCATCTCTGGAGTTAATACTGCTCTGGCAGAGGCACAGATGTCCAACCCTGCGCTCCCTCTAGTCTGTCTGATGAGGGATCTGATGGATAATGCGTCCTGGGCACCACCTTGATGGTGCTGCTGGGTTCCTCCATTGCCCCGTATATTTGTGGTTTTGGGCCCCGGGGCATTGGGCCCTCCAATTCGTTTTTTGACAACGGGGCCTGATGCCTTTCTCCACGATATCGTGGGTAGACACTTGGTCTTTGTCCATTTTTTGATAACGGAATACCCTCTATGGTGGTTTGAGAATGGCATTCATTAGCCCAATGTCTCCGTCTATGGCATCGTGGGCAAATACCCGGGATTCTACTCTTTTGATACCTAGCTTTGTTAAACCCTCCTCCTATGGGGCAATTTCTTTTAAAATGCCCTTCTTGATTGCAATTATAGCATGTTTTTGGCTTGGTACTTAAAGCCTGTTTTACTTCAGCTGCCATGACTTGTCCTTGTTCATTAATGTCTCTACATAATTTAATATATGTGTTTAAATCTTCCTGTTTCCACGGTCTAATGACCTCTTTGCAGCAACGATTTGCTTGATCGTAAGCCAGCTGTTTTATAAATGGCATTGCCTGTTCTGTATTTTCAAATGTCTCAGAGGCTGCTTCAATAAGTCTAGCTACAAAGTCAGCGTAGGGCTCATTAACTCCTTGTATTATCTTAGATAGTTGACCTTGAAAATCCCCTTGTCCCTTTAAAGTTTTCCATGCCTTAATTGCATTTATAGCGACTTGAGCGTATACGCCAGGATCATATCTGAGCTGTTGCATTTGTTCTTGAAACTCCTCTTTTCCCAGTAACATTTTCAGGCCTCGTTCAGGGTAACCTGCTTCTGCATTTTGCCTAGCTGTCTCCTTGCAAAATTCCTCATTGGCAATTTTCCATAATAAATACTGTCCTCTATTTAGCACAGAATTACACACGTTAGCCCAATCTGCTGGTGTTAAGTTCCAGCCGGTAATAGATTCGACCATACTGACTGTGAAGGGAGCGGCCGGGCCGTAGGCTGCTACAGCTTCCTTTAATTGCTTTATTATTTTGAAATCTAAGGCACAGTAAACTCGTTCTTTTTCTTCTCCCTGCTCAACTACAGGGCATGCTAGTTTTTGGGGTCCCGCCTCAGGATTCCGTTCATCATCTATGGAGGCAGGTAAAGCTGTTGGTTGAACTATGCCCTCTGGTGGTGGAACGGAGTTAGTAGCAGCCTCCCTATCTGACGACCGTTTTTTCCCTGAGCTTGCCTTGTTCAAATTTTCTTCTATCTGACTAGCTTGAGAGACCTTTTGTTTTGCTTGACCTAATATGTTTTCTGCCATGGCTTGGACCTCTAACAATTTACTTAACAGTTTTTCGGTTTGTTTTTTACTAGATTCTAATCTACTATAAAGGTAACGTAACCCAATAAGATAGGATAGAAGAAAGCCAAAACAGAATGAAACAGAAACGGAGAGGAGGAAAATGATTATGTCAATTTTCTCTCTCTCAGGGCCGAATAACTTCAAACCTTGAGCTAGCCATTTATCCCAACTCGTCTGAAAAAATTGTAAGGCTAGAGAGCCTGAAATAAGAGCAGAATAAATCAAAACAGAAATACCCATTCTGTCGCCTTTCCTTAGGGGCGAGTGATATTACTCACCTTTAAGTTTTGGGCGTTCCCAGTACAGGGCCACCAAAATGCCGCAAACTGCCCGGCCCCGGGCCGGTTGAGTCCCGCTCCTGCTGCCGAGCACTGCCTGCGGCACCCCTGCTGAGCGATCCCCTGCTGAGCTGTCAGTGCACACGGGCTTGCAATCTTGCAACCCGGTTGGGCACAAAAACACAAGCCAGTCAAACTGAGACAAAGTTTTATTTAGAGAGAGGCCGTGTGCGTCCCCTAACAGGTGGGTCCGCCACGTGTGTGTTCTACCTGAGCCGGGGGGGGTTTCCCTTCCCCCGGAACACCCTCCTACCATCCTTTCCCAACCAATGGGAACTCTCCCATTACAAGAGTGACATGAGTAACCTGAGTCCTGAAAATGGGCCCAGCTAGACAGCATGAGTCCAATTACCATATGAATGTGAATTGCTGGCTGGCAGTCAATAAAATCCAAAGGTGCCTGTATCAATATTTTTGCTGTGGCTCCTAACAGTTTCCCACATTCCTCCATTTTATCTCTTGTGTTAGATTTCTGTTACTATAACAAAATACCTGAGTGTTTCAGTCAGCCTTTTCACTACTGTGACCAAAAGGCCTGACTAGAACAATGTGAGAGGAGGAAAAGTTTATTGGGGGTTCATAGTTTCAGAAGTCTTAGTCCATTGCTGGCTAACTCCATTTTTCTATGCCTGAGGTGAGGCAGAATATCAGGGTGGAAGGGCGTGGGAAAGAAAAGCAGCTCAGGACAAGACAGGAAGCAGAGAAAGAGAGACAGTGAGATCCACTCAACAAGGACAAATATAAACTCCAAAGGCACACCCCTAGTGACCCACCTCCTCCAGTCACACCCTTCCTGCCTACAGTTACCACCTAGTTAATTCCTATCAGCAGATTAACGCACTGATTAGATTAAGGCTCCCATAACACCACACATGAGCTTCTGGGGGGCACCTCATATCTAAACCATAACACCTGAGGCAATCAACTTATAAAGAGAAAAGGTTTATTTTGGCTCCCAGTTTCAGAGGTTTCAGTCCAGACGGGCCTGAGACAGCACATCATGGGTAGAGCAAAACTGCTCACTTCATGACTAGGAAGCAAAAAAAAGAGAAGAGATCATAGTCCCTCAGTCCCCTTTAAGCACACACCTTAATGACCCCACTAGCACCCCACCTTTTAAAGTATCCACCACCTCCCAATAGGGCCAAGCTGGGAAGCAAACCTTTAACACTTGGATCTTTGGGGACATGCCTGATCCAAACTATAGTGGATAAAGATCCATTTAAACTGGACATTTTTCTTTTCTTTCTTCACTGTCTTTGTACAGCTTCCCCCACAAACTAGTTTGACTCTTTCACCCTTTGTTTTTCAGTAAAAGAAAACAGCCTACCCAAGCACAGTGGCCACACCAGTAATTGCAGCTACCCCAGAAGCTGAGCAGGGGCATCACAAGTTCAAGACCCTGTCTCAAAATAAGAAAATAAAAAGGGCTGGGGTTGTGGCTCAGTGGTAAAGCACTTGCCTAGCCTGTGTGAGGCACTGGGTTTGATTCTCAGCACCACATATAAATTAATGAAATAAAGGTCCATCAGCAACTAAAAAATTAAAAATAAATAAAATATGACACTGGAGGAATTAAACAGGATCAAGAATTAAAAGTCTGGAATGAGCATCTCCTCTCCACAGTTCACAAAAGACTGATCATTTTTCTTTATCTCCTAAATTCTTAGCAGATTGCACTACTATAACAGAATACCGGACTGGCTGGCTTAAACATCAAATATTTCTTTATCACATTTCCGGAGGCTGGGAGTTCAAGAGCAAGGAGTTGGCTTCTAGAGGGGAACCTTCTTAAAACATCATGACGAGACAGAGGACATCACATGGAGAGACACAATGAGTATCCTACTTCCCATTTCTTCCTCTTTTTATAACTAGATCAGCTGGGCATGGTGGCTGAGCACAGGTAATCCCAGCTACTCAGAAGGCTGAGGCAGGAGGATCACAGGTTCAAGGTCAGCCTCAGCAATTTAGCAAGGTTCTAAGTAACTTAGTGAGACTCTGTCTCAAAATAAAAAATAAAAAAGGGTTGGGAATGTGGCTCAGTGGTAAAGCACCCCTGGGTTAAATTCTTAGTAGCAAAAAATAAAATAATATGAAAATAAAGCCACTATGCCATCATGAAGGTATCACCCTCAGGATCCCATCTAACCCTAAATACCTCCCAAAGGAGCCACCTCCAAATGCCATTAACATGTGAATTGGGAGATTAAATTTCAAAACATGAACTTTGTGAAACTCATTTAAACCATGGCACCACCTACATTGGCAAAATCAGTGTCTAAAGCCATCAAGCTGAAGCAGCATAGTTTTTAGCAGATTGTATCCTTCACCTTCCTGCTACCTGCTCACCCTCTCTCTGACTAACACATTTATCTCTATGCAGCTTGTGTGAGGAATTTTACATCTAATTCAGAGAAGGCTGAAAATAGTTGAGGCACTGGTATTGTTTTAAATAAATACGTTTTTTTTTTTCTTTTCTGGTGCCAGGGATTAAACCCAGGGGCATTTACCACTGAGCCACATCCCTAGCCCTTTTTTATATTTTATTTTATCTTATTTATTTAGTGGTGCTGGGGATTGAACCCAGGACCTTTTGCATGCAAGGCAAGCACTCTATCAACTGAGCTATATCCCCAAATATATATATATATATTATTTGTAGTTGGACACAATACCTTTATTTAATTTAATTAATTAATTAATTATTTTTATGTGGTGCTCAGGATCAAACCAGGTGCCTTGTACATGCTAGGCGAGCACTCTACCGCTGAGCCACAACCAAAGCCCAACCCCTTTATATTTTATTTTCAGACAGGATGTCACTAGGTTGCTTAGGCTTGCCAAGTTGCTGAGGCTAACTTTGAACTTGCCATTCTTCTGCTTTAGCCTCCTTAGCCACTGGGATTACAGGTGTGCACCACTGTATCTAAAAAAATCAATGTTTATATTTGACCAACTCAAAATGAGGTTAAGAAGCCAGACCCCTCCTGTAATTTAAGACTGATTTTGAATGCTAACACACAAGGAGGGAAGGGGAAGAATAGAAATTCAATGGATTAGACAAAGTGGAATGAAGGAAAGGGAGGGGGGAAGGGAATAGGAGCAGTAGAATGAATCAAACATAACTTTCCAATGTTCATATGTGAACACATCACAAGGAATCTCCACACCACATACAACCACAAGAATGTGATCCTAATTAGAATAAGTTATCTCCATGTATGTGTAATATGTCAAACTATACTCTATTGTTATGAATATGTAAAAAGAAGAAATAAAAAAAAATTAAAGACTAATTTCAAAGTGAAGGGCCCAGATCAATTATTTCAAATCAGAATTCTTGGAAAATGTCTCTCAGGTTTTACAGGAATATCATAGAATGTCCTCATTTTGCAAGGTACTTTAATAATACTTATTTTGAATAAGCATCTCTTTGGTTATTGTTCTTTCTTGTTTCTATTTTTCTTTTCTTTTTGGTACAAGGGATTGAACTCAGGATCACTCGACCACTGAGCCACATCCCCAGCCCTATTTGTATTTTATTTAGAGGCAGGGTCCCACCGAGTTGCTTAGCGCCTCTCCATTGCTGAGACTGGCTTTGAAGTTGTGATCCTCCTGTCTCAGCCTCCGGAGCCGCTAGGATTACAGGCATGTGCCACCTCACCTGGCCTTCTTTCCGTATTTTTATTGGTGAATTATAATTACATGCACATGATATAGCAATATAATTTGCTCAGTATCTTTCTCCAGTATTCCTCCTTTCCCTCCTTTTCCCTCCCTTTGATTAAACATTTGTTCTCCAGGTATTAAATACATAACATGCTTCAGGTATGCTCAGCGGGCATGGCTGCCCAGGCTCCTTCTCCACGAATGTCTCTGGAGCCAGGGGAAGTCCTGCTTCTGTGGTTCTACCACCAATTCTCAGATTCTCTTGGACACCAACTGGGTGGTCTGCAATTCAATTCAATTGTGATGCAAAGCACCTTGAGTTAGCCCATTCCCCCTGGTTTAAGGCCTCACTCCTACAGGACTTCCTCCAGGCATCAGTAGCAAGTCCCCGTACTTTTTTTTTGTGGGGGAAGTCGGTGGGGGTGGTGGTAAGGGGGGGGACCAGGGATTGAACTCAGGGGCACTCAAACACTGAGCCACATCCCCAGGCCTATTTTGTATATTTTGTATTTTATTTAGAGACAGGGTATCACTGAGTTGCTTAGTGCCTCGCCTTTGCTGAGGCTGGCTTTGAACTCGCAATCCTCCTGCCTCAGCCTCCTGAGCCCCTGGGATTACAGTCATGTACCAGTGCCACTGTGTCCGCAAGTTCCCACTAGAAATCAGGGGTTCCCACAAAACCCTTTCTTGGGCTCAATGATTCTCTGGAATGCAGACCTGGCTGCACTTGCAGAACTGAGGAAAGTTGCTAATTTCCATTGCTGGTTTACTTCAAAGGGTACAATTCAAGAAGAGCCAAAAGGAACAAATGTATAGGGCAAGATGTGGGGAAAGGGATGTGGAGCTTCTGTCCCCTTCCCAAGAATCCTCCTCCCAGACCTCAGTGTGGTCACCAGACTGGAAACTCTCAGAACCCCGTTGTTCAGGGGTTTAATGGAGGTTCCATGACACAGGCATGATTGGTTAAATCATTGGCTGGAAGTCCCAGTGAGGAAAGTTCCAACTCTTTAATCTCATGGTTGGTTCCTCTGGCAACTAGGCCCATCCTGAAGCTACCTGGGAACCCACCAGAAGTCACCTCTGTAGCATAAACTCAGGTATAACTGAAAGGGGCATTTTATGATAACAAAAGATCATCATTTCAGGAATTCCAAAGGGTTTTAGGAGTTTTGTGCCAGGGGGCAATGACCAAGTATATTTTACATAACAGTGGTAATAAAGTTTGCTTTTAATTTTGACTTTTCACAAAGGTTTATTTTGGTTGTTTTTTTATTTATTTTTTAATTTTTTTTTTTAGTTTTAGGTGGACACAATGTCTTTATTTTATTTCTATGTGGTGCTGAGGATGGAACCCAGTGCCTCATGCCTGCTAGGCAAGCTCTCTACCACTGAACCACAACCCCAGCCCTGGTTGTTTGTTTTTTGAGACGGGGTCTCACTCCGTTGCCCAGGCTGGCCTGAACTCATGAACTCAAGTGATCCTCCTGTCTCAGCCTCCCGAGTGGGGGGACCACAGGCACCTGGCACTGTGCTCGGCTCTAGGCTCTAAAGGTATTACATTTTAATTGTGATATCCCCTCCCACATCTTCAACCCAGAAGGTGCATCAATAGTGCTCATCTTTCTCTTTGGTCGGGTACTACAGAAGAGCTCTTTGAGGGACTGTACAGCTCTACAATAAGTATGGTTCTTTGTTTGGTGGGGGGAGGATGCTGGGGATCATGTGTTCTTCATGCTAAGTATGTGTTCTATAATGAGCTACATTATAGCCTGGCAACACTGCATGTTTGTTAGGAAGTAACAAGCATTTAAAGACAGACCTGGCTGCTTTCATGAATTATTATCATATCATATAAATACAATGGAATATAACTCAGCCTTATAATAAATAAACTAACAATAAAAACCACTTCCTTTACAATTACTGGAAGACATGTTTAATTATGATATCTTGAGGCACCCCCCCAATCACCAAGATTCCTAAAATATCTTTTTTTTTTTTATAGTTGTAGATGGAGCACGTCTTTATTTTATTTGCAACTTTTTATGCAATTGGTTGACCCATGATTGGTTGACCTTGAGGATATGGAACCTGTGGATACTTAGGACTGAGTATAGAGCGAATTCAGAGGTGGCAGGGAGGAAAAGCTTTTCCTTGCCTCTCTTGGGCTCAGTGTGTGGGGACCTGTGGATTAAAATAACAAAAGACACATAAACAGGAGAAAAGGCACAGTTCTTATTCATAATATACATATGGGGAGTTGACAGAGGAATAAAACTCAAAGAAGTAGTTATACTTGGAGGCTTTATTCCCTCTCTTGGTTTGGATCTAAAATGTCCCCCAAAGTCCCTGTGTCAAGGCTTGGTCTGCAGCCTGTGGTGCTAGAGTGGTGTGTCCTCGAAGCATGCATCTTGGCCTGTCCCCCTTCCCCGGCTACCCACCACCATGAGGTGAGCAGCTCTGCTCTACCAACGCTCTTATGCCATGATGTTCTGTCTAACCACAAGCCCACAATGATGTGACCAAGTAACCATGGATCAAAAACTCTGAAATTATGGGCCAAAATAAACCTTTCCTCCTTTTAAGTTATGTCAGGTATTTTGTCATAGCAATGAAAAGCTGACGAATGTATAACTATTTATTTATTTATTTATTGGTAACTGGAGTGAACTTAGGGATGCTCGGTCACTGAGATACATTCTTTTCAAATTTTATTTTGAGACAGGATTTTTAAGACAATTTTTCATCAGTGTGACCAAAAGACCTGACAAGAACAATTTAGAGGAGGAAAAGTTTATTTTGCCTTATAGTTTCAGAGGTTCAGTCCATGGTCAACCCAGGGCTTTGGGAATGAGATAAGGCAGAACATCATGTAGGAAGGGTGTGGTGAGGAAAGTTGCAAGAAAAGTTTTCTGCCCTCCCTTTGTCTGCCTAAAATCAGGGAGTAATTAAAAATTTTTTTTTCTTACTTATAGTTCATGGCAGCCAGGAATCAGAGAGAGAACTCCACTTGTTAGGGACAAAATATAAATACCAAAGATATGTCCCCAGTGACCAAATTCCTCCAGCCACACGGTATCTTCCTACTGTTATCACCCATTAATCCATTTAATGTATTAAACCACCATTAGGTGACAACTCTCATAATCTAATCATTTATCTATGAACATTCTTGCATTGTCTCACACGTAAGTTTTGGGATACCTTATATCCAAATCATAACACACAGTCTCTAAATTGTGGAGGCTGGCCTCAAACTTTTGATCTTTCTGCTTTAGCCTCCCAGGATTACAGGCATGTCCTACCATGCCCAGTTCATATATCCTCCTTTCCTTTCTTTCTTCCTTCTTTTTATTTATTTTTTGGTACTAAGGATTGAACCCAAAGGTTTTTTACTGCCCCAGCCTTTTTTATTTTGAGACAGAGTCTCACTAATTTGCTTAGGGTCTCCGTAAATTGCTGAAGCTGGCCTCAAACTTGTGATCCTCCTGTCTCAGCCTCCTGAGTGGCTGGGATTGTAGGCTTGCTCCACTCCACCTGCTGTGAGAGGTTTCTTAACTGGAAACCACATCCATTCTCCCCTCTCTGGCTTCTAGGGTAGGGAGAAAACAATATACTTTGCCTCTTATTCACAGTTCATTAGAGGAAAAGGAATGTGATTCTGGATCCTCAGATAAAACGAGAAAGCCATTCTTTAATGAGACTGATACAATAAGGGGTCAGAAAAATGGGTGACTGTTCCTGTTAAAAAATCTTCTCTGGGGATGGGGTTGTGGCTCAGTGGCAGAGCGCTCACCTCGCACGTGTGAGGCCCTGGGTTCAAGTCTCAGCACCACATAAAAAAAAAATAAGTAAATAAAATAAAGGTATTGTGTCCAACTACAACTAAAAAATAAATATTAAAAAAAAATCTTGTGATGTCTTGGCTGGTGATGTAGCTCAGAGTGTTTGCCTAGCAGTGTCAAGCCCTTGGTTCCATCCCTAGCACCAAATACACACACACAAAAGCCAAAACAAAAAACACCAAACACTTCTGACTCTTTTAGGGATCTCCCATTTTTATGAGATTGGAAGTTGAAGTTAAGGAACACACAGTAAATTTTCTCTAACGTACTCCCTCAACTTTAGACTTGGAGAGTTCTAGTTCTGCAACTCCTTCAACGGTAGCAGAGGTGACATTCAAATTATTTGAGGATACGATAGTTTGTTTGCTTAATAAAAGATATAATTTTCCCGAGTGCAGCAGCACACACCTGTAAATCCCAGAAACTGAGGAGGCTGAAGCAGGAGGATCACAAGCTTGAGGTCAGCCTCAGCAACTTAGTGAGAGCCTTAGCTCAGCAAGACCCTGTCTCAAAAAAATAAATAATAAAAAGGGCTTGGGATGTGGCTCAATAATAGAGTACTTACCTAGCATGTGACAGGCCCTGAATTCAATCCCCAGTACTGCCAAAAACCAAAAATAAATAAAAATTTTAAAAAGACATGATTCTTTTTTGTTTGTTTGTTGTTTGGGGGTACAGGGGATTGAATTCAGGGGCACTCAAGAACTGAGCCTCATCCCCAGCCCCAGGGTCTCACTGAGTTGCTTAGTGCCTTGCTAAGTTGCTAAGGCTGGCTTTGAACTTGGGATCCTCTTGCCTTAGCCTCCTGAGCCACTTAGATTATGGGTGTGTGCCACCATGCCCAGCATGATCTGTTTTTTTTTTGTTGTTGTTGTTGATGTTTTGTTTTGTTTGAGATGGTAATCTCACTATAATGCCCAGGCTGGTCTCAAACTCCTGGGGCTCACGAGATCCTCCTACCTCACTTTCCCAGGTATCCAGGGCTGCAGATGCATACCTCCATGCCTGACCCTAAATGATAGAATCTATTGATCCATGTAAGTCATGAGTCTGGGAATTCTACCTGCAGGCATAGACTGTTTCAGAGGCTCCAACAAACATAATCAACCTCGTTTCTCCCCAGCTCCTCCTGGGTCATGTGCCATGTGGTGGCAAGTCACCGGCCAGCAGTGCCAGGGGAAAAGCCAGACATGACTTGCTCAGCAGCTTTCTTTGGCCTGAATTTGGGTCATAGGGTCATGCCAGAGCCGGTCACCGGGACTAGGAGGATGAGATGTCAGGCCTGAGGCTCAGGACTAGCCTTGCAGTGGAGAGTGGGGTGGGCCGACCTCAAGCACAAGGAGGGAGAGGGGCAGGGGTGTGTTCCTCTGTATCCTCTCAAGGTGGCACCAGCACCTGCCTATGTCAGCTGACAGACTCTGCTTTGGAAGGACGGCTCTTTCCACTGTTTAAACTAATTATGAGATTTTGGGGGTGTGGGTAGGGGTGCTGAGAATCACACCCAGAGTGGCACACATACCAGGCAAGTGCTGTGCAATGGAGCTGCACCCTCCGCTACAGAATAGGTTTTCTAGGTCCAAAAAACAAACAAACAAACAAAACCTTGATGTGCATGGCAGCACACATCTGTAATCCCAGCAGGCTGAGCAAGAGAATCACTTGAACCTAGGGGTTCACAGTCAGCTTGGGCAACATAGCAAGACCCCATCTCAAAATGTAAAATAAGAATTCGTGCCCTGAGAAACGAGGGAATATTCATGACATGTTTTGTCAGTTTGTTTGAGATGGGCCTTACTATGTTGCCCAGGCTGGCCTTAAACTCCTGGGCTCAAATGAACCTCCCTCCTCAGCTTCCCAAGTAGGTGGAACCACAGGACCTACCTCAGTGTGAGATCTTATATTCATGACATGTTTAGCACTTGGGACTCACTCATTTACTCTCCCAAACACCTGCGAGCCCCGTGCTGTAGGTCTGAGGACTTTCATACTCTGACCTTCAGGAAGCCAGCTGCATTTCATTGACAGGAACATCATCGTAAATCCTGGCAAGCGTGGGGGAAATTTAGGGGGTTATTGAACAAAGAGTCCTGATACTGTCAGACAAATAGTCCCTTTTCCTTTGTCTTGATGTCACTCTCAGTATTCCATAGTTTCTATTGCTCTGTGTCTGTTCAGTGATATCTATTAAAATTGTTATTTTGTCATCCCTGAGCAGCCCCCCAAACAGACCGAAATCTGCCTCTGTACGCATCAGTGCTTGTCGTTGTAGCGGTGCTGAGCATGGAACCCAGTGCCTCAAACATGCTACGCAAGCGCTCTCCCTCTGAGCCACACCCTACCAGTCCCTGCCTTTCCTTTCGAGGTTAGATGTCAGTTGTCTTGTTCAGTCTCATGGTTACCCTATCATGTCTGCACATCAATGTCTCCTATTAGAACAGGGAGGAAAAAAAAGCACTCTTTTGCCTGTAATCCCAAAAGCTCAGGAGGCTGAGATAGGAGGATCAAAAGTTCAAATCCAGCCTCCGCAAAAGTAAGGTGCTAAGCAACTCAGTGAGACCCTGTCTGTAAATAAAATACAAAATAGGGCTGGGGATGTGGCTCAGTCGTTGAGTGTCCCTGAGTTCAATCCCTGGTACCAAAAAACAAAAAACAAAACAAAACAAAACAACAACAACAACAACACACCCCACTCTTTTGTTATCTTTTTTCTATCTCTGAGAAACTCACTATCCTAACCAAGTCCTCGCAACAGCTCTCAGGCATCAGCTATTGGAATGTGGTCCGATAAACTCAGAGAGGGCTAAGAACAGAAAGCATAAGTGTGGCACAGTGGTACATGCCTGTAGTCCCAGCGACTGTGGACTTGGGAGGCTGAAGCAGGAGGATTGCAACTTTGAGGCCAGCCTCCATAACTTAGGCCCTATCACAGAATTTAAAAAAAAAAATGGGGTAGGTTGGGGATTTAACTCAGCAGTATAGCACCCCTGGGTTCAATTCCCAGTACTGAGAGAGAAGGCAGGGGGAGAAAAAGCATAACACAACTCTGCTCTCGACACTGGTATGTCACCATCGCTGCAGCTTTAAAAGCCAGAAATCCAGGAGCTCAGCAAGCCCCAAGCTGCCAGATAGTCCAGGGACAGTGACAGCTTTCAGTATTATTGGGAAAAGGCCCAGAACTTCTAAGGTTTCAACCAAGTCCAGGAGCTGCTCCTGGCACATTCCCAGAAGGACCAGAGGCAGTCTCACCTCGGGTAACCTTGAAGTGATGGCTATGCCCTGTTTACCTGTTCTTGTTCAGGCCAATCCCATCCTTCTCAGTTTGGTGCTGGGTTGTTCAGCCTGTGAATATGAGCTGTATCTTATCTCTCAAATGCCCCAACCCCTGAGTTTCTCTTTGGTTTGGCCAATGGGAGGTGCTGGAGGAAGATCAGAAGATGGGAGGAGACAAGCACTTCACCTCTCACTAGTCTCCAATCACCCACTCCACAAGGTCACAGCATCAGCCCTGTAGTAGTTCTTCCTAGGCTTGGTCATTTTGGGATTACCCCTACTTCATTATTTTAGCTTTTTTTTTTTTTTCAGTACTATGGATTGAACCCAGGGACACTTTACCTCCCAACCCTTTTTATTTTCTATTTTGAGACAGATCGCCAGGCCAGCCTCAAACTTGCAATCCTTCTGCCTTAGCCTCCCAAGTGGCTACATTTGATATTTTATTTTTTAAAAATATTTTTAGTTGTTGATAGACCTTTATTTTATTTACTCATTTATATGTGGTGCTGAGAATCAAACCCAGAGCTTCACACGTATGAGGTAAGGGCTCTACTGCTGAGCTACAACTCCAGCCCTATTACATTATTATTCTTTTTTTTTTTAAAGAGAGAGAGAGAGAGAGAGAGAGAGAGAGAGAGAGAGAGAGAGAGAAAGAGAGAGAGAGGAGAGAATTTTATTTTTAATATTTATTTTTTAGTTCTCGGCGGACACAACATCTTTGTTGGTATGTGGTGCAGAAGATCGAACCTGGGCCGCATGCACTCCAGGTGAGCGCGCTACCAGTTGAGCCACATCCCCAGCCCCCCATTACATTATTTTTTAAAAATTTTGGTGCATTATAATTATACATAATAGTGGGATTCATCATGCCATATTCATGAATGTACATAATCTGATCAATCTCCTTCCCTAGTACCTTCACTTTTCCTCTCCTCTCTCCCACTTCATTTGCTCTACTCTAATGATCTCTCTTCTGTTATTATTATTATTATAATTAAAATTAGTGCACTATCATTATGTGTATGAAGGATCCACTGTGGTATATTTGTACATGGATATAGCATAATTTGGTAGACTTCATTCTCTAGTTCTTCCCCAAGTTACATGTGATTTTCTAATGTATATAAGGTTCATTGGGTTTATTGGGCAAGAAGTACCAGTGTAATAGATCAGAGTGATGTTCTCTAGAAGGCCAGGAGGATTAAATTCTCTGCAGAGAGATGAATAGGTGCCACAGCGCCGGGGCTAGACAAGTAAAGGTACATTGCTACCTCGGAAATGCCTTTTTTCCTGACTGGACCCTCATGGATAAAACAGCCATCATTAACCACAGTAATATCAGGATGAACTAAATAAAATTTATTTTATATAATCTATAGATATAATTTATATTTATATAATATATATATACTGGTTCCCTTCAGTCCCCAGCATTTCCCCTTTTCCTTCCTCTCTCTCTCTGCCATTCCCTTCCCTCTACTCTACAGAGCTTTCTACTATTTACCTTTAGTTATTTATTTTAATTAGCATCTTGTGGATATACACGATGGTGGGATTGACTGTGGTATGTTCATTTATGTAATAGAAAAGTTAGGTCAGATCTACACTTAATGTGTATGAAGGAAGCATATCTGTCCTACTTTCTGTCCCAGTCCCCTCACTGAGCTTGCAAAATACCAGGAGAGAATAAGGTTATTGCCAGGTGCTGTGGTGGCACACGTCTGTAATCCCAGCAACTGGGGTGGGGGCGGAGGTAGGAGGGGAAGGCAGGACCATCACCAGTTCAAAGCCAGTCTGGGCACATTAGTGAGACTCTGTCTCAAAAAATAAAAAAGACTGGGGATATAGTTCAGTGGTAGAGTGTCTCTGGGTCCAAATCTTTTTTTTTTTTCTTTATTTTCATATGGTGCTGAGGATGGAACCCAGGGCCTCATGTGCGTGTGAGGCAAGCGCTCTACCACTGAGCTACAATCCCGGCCCCAGTTCCAATTCTTAATACTGGGGGGAAAAAAAAGATTGTATTTTTAGCGGGGGATTGGTAACTGGGAGAGGAGATAAGGGAATACATTAAGAGCTGGAAATACATTAAATCAGATGCTGGTTACATGTAAATGTAAAAATTTGTCAAGCTGTACACTTAAATTTGTGAATTCTACCTGAGTTTTTATATTTAAAAAGAAGAAAAAACAAAGCAATACAAAATGCTTGGTACAGAGTAGCCATTAAGAGGATATTTATAGAACACATGAATATGGGACTTCAGTTCTCCAATTTTGTTTCATTTATTTCTTTGGTAATACTAATAGAAGTTTAGAAACTTTCTGATGTTAAACCATGTATCCAAGTGACAAAGTTTAAAAGCACATCTACTTAGACTAATGTAATTTATTTAGCTCTATTAGAAACGAAACACTGTATACCATGTTAGTGTATTTAAACTATTTCATATTTCTGAAACATTCATTCCATGTATACATCTATGTATTTATAAATCTATATATTCAAATATTTACTTTAGTCAGATAAATACTGATCACCCCTTTCAAGTGCCCAAGTGGACATGGTAGAGGACACACAAGAGACAGGTGCTACCTTCAGAGGAAATTAGTCTCTTGGTCTGCTGTTTGTGGCAGCCAGAACACAAATGGAAGCCAAGGCCAGACTAGTCAATTTGGAAAGTGGGACAAATAAAATCTACATCACTCATCAATATTCCCTGTGAAATTTGATTTCATTATTACTGGTTGGCAATTCTTTAGTCCATCAATTCATTGCTCATACAAGGTGCAAATCTAAAGGAATGTGTAAGGTTCTTGTACAGGCTCACTTCATGCTAATCTGAACACCCTAATACAAAAATTTACAGCTACTGAGCATTTTTTACATCAGGAAGGCAGATCATTTGTTTTGGGTTATTTTGATGACAAGTATTATAGCTGTTTCACAGTGGATTGGGGTGACATTTCAGGATCATGCAGAGGGCTTGAGCCACTTAGCTTTTCTGAAATTCCCCCTTCCCAACTAAATATTACCTACATGCTATGTGTGGACTTCCTTCTTCATTTATTCATTCAAGCCTCAAATAATTGTACTCCTACTATGTATTAGGTTTTTATATTATGTACAAGAAATGAGAAAAAAATTCACAGCCTCTTCCATATTTATGGCATGTACTGCCCCTAGTTTCTTCCCCCGTTCATAATTTCATCTTTTTTTTTTATCAGTTCAGACTATTGCTTGCTGACATAAGATGACCTCGGGTAACCTTTTTCTAAGTCCTAATGCTTTGCCTTTCAGCATAAGTTAAAAAAAGCAGCATCTGGATCCTAGTCTCAATAAAATGCCTTCCAACAGCTCAAAGCAAGGTTTGTTTTCATTTTAATTTGGGAGGGTTTCAAGTCCAACTTAGTTCTTTTATTTACCTCCTGGCAGCTTCATAACCAGGGAGCAATAACTCCCTTATCTGTAGGCTGTTTAATAACTATATAGTACCACTCTGGGAGCAATAGAGTAAGGCCTCTTTCCAGATGCCATGTTTTAAGACTTTCAGCTGGAAAGACCTTCACTATGTGAAATTTATTTTGATTATTTTAAATCAGGTTTTGGCCTTCTTATTCAAAGAACAAAATATTGGCCTCTGGCTTTCTGCCTCCTGTGCTTCTGGCTCTGGGCCATATGATCATCTAATTTGTACTTTTTCAGGCAGACAGAAGGTGAAAAACTGACCAATGTAGCTTCAATAGCAATAAGCACATCAAGTATGTAACTGGAATTATGAATACTGCTATAGAAATCAATTTATTAGAAGTTACCTCCCATAGGTGGGGAGGGAGGGAGAAGGTGCTGGGAATTATATTGTTATATTGTGTATTGTGGGCATGTATGAACATGTAACAACAAATTCCATCAGTATGTATAACTATCATGCAATAATTTAAAAATGTGGGGAGAAAAAAAAGTCACCTCCCATTTCATAAAGCATAGGTGTCTCTTGCTTCCTGTCTGTCATTCTTAGTCAGGTTCTCTTTGAAAGTTCTGTGTCTAAGAGGCACCAGACACAAAGTTGCCTTGGGTTTTGTTGCCTACAGGTAATTATGCTAAAAGGTTATAGTAGTAGATATTATTATCCTTACATACATTATGCATTCTAGAGCAGAAGGGTTTTGCTGGAAAGCTTCACTGTTAGTTATGATTTACATTTTTTACTAGATACTTTTCTTTGGTCTTTGAAGACAAACATGTTAAGATGCCTTTATACATCAACAGTAAAGCAAAAAAAAAAAAACAAAACAAACAAAAAAAAAACCCCAAAAACCCACAAACAGTCTGTGTGCTTCAGTACTTTTTAACAAGGCAGACATTGCTTTAAAACAGGGTTTGTCTTTGCTACAGGACCCAATCTATTTGGAACTGTTAGGGTGAGAAAACAGGGCAGAAGTGAAACTTTTTGTGCTATCCCATCTGTAATTTAAAATATAAAATGCTGTGGCTGGGAATGTAGCTCAGCAATAAACACATGCTTAGCATGCACCAGGCCCTGGGTTCAACCCTCGGCACACATACACAAATGAATAAACAAAAAACATCTGGAATTAAAATTATTTACTGCAAATTCAATTGTTTTCTTTTGCATGCTGTTCTTTTTGAGGGCCTTGCACTGCTAGTGCTGAAGAATGTGCTTAGTTGGCCTACTGAATAATCCAGTACAGTGGGTATCCCACTGAGGTCATCTCTAGCTGGGGTTTCAGGGGATGGAAGAGATGGACTCGTGACGGGAGTGGGCACTGCAGGGGAAAGCCTGCCCTAATCCAGCGCATCAGGAGGCTAGGTAGGCCAGGTGCGAGTGGCTGGCATCCTGTGGGCCTGCCCTGGTGTCATGGGCTTGATTTGAGACTGGTCTGAGCTGCTTCTTCCGGGCTGCTTTAGAAGGTTGCGGTCAGGTCAGATGAGGTGACGTGAGCGTGGGCGTTTGAGGACAAAAGTCGTTGGCAGCTCAGTTTTTCGTCACTAAAGAGAGTGACAAAAAACTGGGAGAGGGCCGGGCAGCCAGGCTGCAGCACCTGGGTCAGCCGCGCGAGCCCAGCACCTGGGCCGGCAGCGCCTCGGACAACGTCGCTCGCCCGGCCGGGACTACGGTTCCCGGCGTGCTCCGCTCCCTCTGGCCTGGCCGGGCAGCCCGGCGTGCACTGCGCGGGCAAGCCAGACAGCCGGGCACCCAGCTCCGCCAGCTTCGCGCCCCGCCGGGGACGTCGGCCTTCTCTTGTCTTCCCGGGTGTTCCTCTTCATCCCAACTACCTAGGACTCAGCTCCACAAATGGAATGCAGCTTCCCCAAATTGAACACTGTGGTCCACGCCAGCCAATACCCTGAGCGGATTACGGTCACGTGACAGGAGTGAGGCGGAGCTCTGGTCTCTCTGGTTCTCCAGGGTTCGCTAGAGGGCGGGCGGTCCACAGGAGGACTCCCTACATTCTTCCTCCATTACCTCACTGCCTCCGGTGGCTGCTGGGATACTGGAGGACTTGGGTCCCGGCTCGACTCAGTCCTCCAGCCGCCCGGGAAATACCTCCAATTCTTCCCGGCCGCCGCCGCCGCCCCGCCGTTTCTTCCTCCGCCCGCTCGCCGACCTCCTTCGCCCCGCCCGGTCTGCGCCTCGCGTCCGGCCAGCCCGCCGGCCCGCTTCTCTCGGGAGCCCTCACCCAGGCGCATGGCTCCATGAAGCAGGAGGAGGAGGAGGCAGAGCGCGAGAGGTCCCGTCCGCCCCGGCCGCGTCTGGGCCAGGAGAAAAGGTGGGAAAGTCGGACTGCGCCGCGCCCTCCTCCTCCCTCGCTGCCGGTCCAGGCCTTCCCTGGGCCGTCGTCGCCGGATTCCCCGGGCCTGCTTCTGTTGGGGCGGGCGGAGGGACCGCGAGTGGGTCCCCGGGGTCCTGGAGCGAGGATCCCGGGGCAGCGTGGGGGAGGGGCTCCCAGGCGCGGAGCTGGGAGGCAGGCGGAGCCTCGGGCCGCGAGTCCCCGCCGAGGGCAGGGGGTCGGGAGTCAGTGTCAGGGAGCGGGTGGGCGGTCGCCCCTGCCCGGGCCGCGAGGCAAAGCTCCAGCCGCAGCTGTTTCTGCACTCCCTCCAGGAAACATTGTCGGGTCTGTGTAAAGTTTGGTGGTCTCCGGCGCCGCCTGGCGGCCCCCACCCACGGGCCCGCCGCCCCCTCCCCCGCCCGGCGTCTGGATTCCACCCCCGCGGCTCGGCCCAAGCTGCTCTACCGGTCACTCTTTGGTCTCCCCAACTCCCCCAGCGCCCGGTAGTCCTCTGCCCCACATCCTTTTGCCTTACCTTTTCACCTTTCCCCCCTGCCTGCTTTGCCCCTCCCCGCTCCGGCCTCTCCTTTCCCCACACTGTCTTCGTTCTTTTCTTGCTTAACTCTCTTCACGCGCGCTTTTCTCTTCCTCTTCTCCTTTTTTTTCCAACCCCACCCGAAGTCCCTCCTTCCACATTCATCCCGTCATCCCCTTTTCCACTATCCCTCTACCTTACACACTTTGGGTTTTCTGTCTCTCCTTCTCGGGCTGTGGATTTTGCCCTTCATTCCTTGCCCTCCTCCATTCCCTGTCCTGATCTGAACTCCTTCCTCTCTTTGCCATGTTCCTTCACCCTTATCCCTCTGGGCCTATCCTTTTTCACTGCCCTCTCTTAGGATAGAGTGGGTGGGGCCTGAATCCTTCTGTTTACATCTTTGGGAATAGCTAAATTCTCTGTTGCTGGAGAATGGGAGAGTTGGTGAAGAGGTTATGAACAGATCTATTCAAGACTAAGAGTAAGGATGAATGACTCTTACCAACACTTACCATATTGTTCTAGTGTAACAAGATGGTCTGCCCTTAGGTCCCTGGCCCTGACACGTCGTTGTTCAGTAATTATTCGGTACATTTTGCAGAGGATTTGAGAGTATATTTATATTCAGAAACCATTGCAGAACCTCTAAATGGTATTTCCTGACCTGAGAGCAAGTTTTGACCTAAATTGGTGGTGGGGGAAGTTTTAATGTGTGTCTCATGTTGGAGTGCAATGCAACCTTTGATCCTCAGTGTCCTCCCGTGGTGATGACGCTCAGGATGAGGTGATTGAAGATATAGGACTGTTGTTGCTGCATAGTATTTAGTGTTTGAAATGTTTAAAAGTAAAGAGAGCCTGTTCTCCTGCTGTTTTCTTTTTCCAGAAATTGTTCTGTTGTGTTGTAATTTCTCAAAAAACTGACTCTATACTACCTGGGTTTTGTGTATTCATTCCACTTGTATTTCCATCTTAGGTACAGGAAGAAGGAATGGAATTGGAAGGAAGAAAATTCATTCCAGAGACAGAGTAGCTCCCCTCCTTTGTTGTAGCTGTTCCTCTAACAATACAGACTTTCTGTTTTCAGTGAGTATTACCTTGGACATATTTAAAGTGGAGTTTTGTTGCTGGTTTTGGTTTTAAGCCTGTGTTTGAATTTTGGTGTAGGTGTATTTTATTTTCTTGTATTTCTCTATTCCATGAAGTTCTTCTATTTAATCTTTTTAAAAGTAACTTAAATGTGCAAAGACAAGTTTATTTTTCATAAACCCGCTAGAGTGACCTAGATGGTAGTGGAGCATTATATTTTCATTTCTAGTTTAATCCCTTCCCAAATTTACTTAATACTTATTTATTAATACATGGGATTGAACCCAGGGGTACTTCACCACTAAGCCACATCCCCAGCCCTTTTTATTTGAGACAGGCTCTTGTTAAGATGCTTAGGGCCTCATTAAATTGCTGAGACTGGCCTTGAACTTTCCATCCTCCTGCCTCAGCTTCCTGAGTCACTGGGATTACAGATGTGCACCGCCATGCCCAGTTCCCTTAATTATTCACTTTTAAAGACAAAAGAGGTTGTGTTAATTCTTGGATTAATTGACTCAGAGGTTGATGAAGTTCCTGATCAATTTTTGGTTCTTGTTCATAACACTTTTAATCTTTATAAATTTTTGGAACATTTGCTCTAAATTTGCTATGGTGATACTTTTTTCTTGAAAGTCCCATCACAGATTGGAAAATAATTTTAATTCTTTATGAACTTTAAATAAAGTTCTGGGGAAAAATATATTACTGCTGGCAGTATTGTGGGGACTGGAGATGTAGCTGTGAGAACTTTGCCTAGCACTTGTGAGAGTTTGGGTTGTATAATAAGCACAATGAGAATCATTTTTTTCTACTAATGACAGTACACTAACACTTGGAAGAGAGTTTTTCAGAGTGCTTTGCATTTCATCAGAGCCTGCCAGCCCCTCTGGGAGGAAGGCGGGGACAAATGTTTTCATTTTACAAATGAAAGAACTGAGGCCCAGAAAGATCTGGCACTTTATTATAGCTCACATAGAAAGGAGAAAGTGGGCTAAAAACAAAAGTTTTAACTACTGTATTTCAGGTTTTTTTCTTTAAGCGAGGTTGATGTGAAATGTGTAGTTTTGTGCTTTTTTTTTTTTTTTTTTTGTGGTGCTGGGGATTGAACCCAGGGCCTTGTGCATGCAAGGCAAGCACTCAACCAACTGAACTATATCCCTAGTGTATTTTTAATATATATATAAATTTTTAAAAGTAATTATTTAGGTAGATCTGTCTTTTGTGGTGGAAAATATTCATGCACCAGTGTATGTATGTGTATGACAAAATTTTACAGAAATGATTAGTTGGAATGGTTACCAGAATGTATGTGGGTTTTTCATCTGACTATTTTCTGGAATAGTTCCATAAGTAGGCCAGAATTATAGCTTAGGTGCTATATCAGTGCCTATCATATAATTATTAAATTGAATTTCAACTTGACTCTCTGTCACAAAGGAAACTACAGCCTGTTCTGTCTGAGAAAGGCTTGATTTTAGCAGATGTTTTGATTCTAAATAATAAAATGCAAAGACCCTTTTTTTCTTTGCCTTTTCCTCACTCTCAAATCTTTATGAGGTCATGTTTTGAGGGTTGCCTTTAAAAGGTGAATGTAGCCGGGTGTGGTGGCGCATCCCTGTAATTCTCAGCAGTTTGAGAGGCTGAAGCAGGAGGATGGCAAGTTTGAGACCAGCCTCAGCAATTTAGTGAGACCTAAAGCAGGGCTGGGGATGTGGCTCAGTTGGTGGAGTGCTTGCCTTGTGTGCACAAGGCCTGGGTTCAATTCCAGCACCACCAAAAAAAAAAAAAAAAAAAAGACCCTAAACAACTTAGCAAGATGCTGTCTCAAAAGTGGGGCTGGGGGGCTGGGGATGTGGCTGAGTGGTAAAGCACCCCATGGGTTCAATCATTAGTACCCCCCACCCGAAACAAAACGATAAATGTAGATTTGGGTGAAGGTAGATTTTTTTTTCCTCTTCTAGACTTCTCTAGATATTTTAATTGGATTATTGAAATGTAATTACTTTGACAGAGTATTTTCTTAGTATTCAGTGGGCATCAAGAGGTCCACAGTAATAGTATATTTATCAAGTATAATTTCTTTTTAGTGTATAGCCTTAAATAAAAATTTTAGAATTTTTTTTTTTTTTTTTTTTTTTAAGATAGTGTCTCCCTAAATTCCCAGGTCCCACCTTGAGTTTGTGATCCTCTTGCCTTAACCTCTTGAATTACTGGGATCACAGGCAGGCGTGTACCACCATGCCCAGCTAGAATAGAATTGTTACAAGTTTCAAAAAGTGGATGATACATAATAAGTCATTGCCTTTCAAAGAGTAGAAACATCAAGGACATTTAAATAATAATCCCATGTTAATGATGTACTGTTTCTTGCCAGCTTGGTGTCTGAGTTCAATCCCCAGTACCAAAAATAATAATAATAATATACTCTTTTAGACTAAAAGGTAGTTAATAAAATCATATTATGAGAGTGTTTATTTTTCTAGAAATGGTAAGAACTCGGACCTCTCAGACCTCTGTTATTTTTATAATTCTACTTTTTTTAGGTACCAAGGATTGAACTCAAGAGGCACTCAGCCACTGAGCCACATCCCCAGCCTTATTTTTGTTTTATTTAGAGACAGGGTCTCGCTGAGTTGCCTGGCGCCTCACTTTTTCTGAGGCTGGCTTTGAACTCATGATCCTCCTGCCTCAGCCTCCCGAGCCACTGGGATTACAGGTGTGAGCCACCGTGCCCAACTAATTCTACTTTTATTTGTAGGGATAGTAGTAGTATTAGAACTAGCAGATACTTAACAAATTGTAGTTATGTGCCAAAAGATTGCCAGGTTCTTTCCATGTCTTACTCTCTGAAAGCTCACAAATAGCCCTTTGCCATGGCAGGTTCACAGAGATTTGACAGCTTGCCTGAGTTTGCACTCAGATTTTACACATCAGAATTTGGCAGAGTTGGCAATTATATTGTCACCATAAAGCTTTGGCTCTGTTCTCTGAAGATGTGAGCTGCTCTGGAAGGACAATAGTTTGTCTTTTTCAGTGGGCTTAATAGCCTTATAAGGGATCCACATGGAGGGAAAGAGGCCTCTCTGCCCAGCCAACCCTGTCAGTCAGGGCATCCCTACATGATGTCTCAGTACTGGTCTCGATGCCTTGTTTGTTAACATTAACAATTTATGAGAAGTGATCACTGTTAATCCCTGAATTCATAAATTGCTACCCAGGCAAATAAACACTCCATTGGGTCACTTTTGAAGTGCCTCTTTATTCTAAAAGGAAAAAGAATTCTTCTCAAATGCAGTTTACATTTTACAATCTGTCAAACCTGACATAAGTGACACCTGAGGCCAGGTACAGAACTCACCAGTTACTGGTGCGTTTTTAGCAAAGATGACAGTTACTGATATAAATTGAACCAAGAAGTGCATTTAGGTGGTGGCTGACCTAATTTTTAGAATGAATTATCCACATTGTCTATCCATTTTGCTGTGAATAATTAATTATTAAACTGTCCCTTGGTTTGGACTGAATAGAGCTGACATTGTTGATAAGAATAGCTACTTACATAAAATGAAACCCATTATTATATTTAATACACTAATAAAAACATGGAAAAAAAGAGAATTGATGCTTTTAAAAGTTCTCCTTGAATCTGAGGGTGTGATTCAATCACATACACAGAGTCACTCCATAGTTAGTTCACAGTGGAATCAAAACAAATGTAGGTTGTTTTGTTTTGTTTTTGTACCAGGACTGTACTCAGGGCCACTTGACCACTGAGCCACATCCCCAGTCCTATTCTGTATTTTATTTAGACAGGGTTTCACTGAGTTGCTTAGTGCTTCACTGTTGCTGAGGCTGACTTTGAACTCATTATATTCCTGCCTCAGCCTCCTAGCTGCTGGGATTACAGGCATGCACCACTGAGTACAGCAGTTTGTTGTTTTTTTCTAATGCAAACTTAAATGATTATTAAATTACTAGAAGATTGTTAGTGATAATCAGCAATTTGATTGTCTGTACTATATATAGGCAACAGTGTTAGGTGTTGTGAAAGAGAAAACACAGATGCCACTGGCCTCTCATGCTCAGGGAGACGAAGTCACTGCTGGTTGGAATTTCTAAGTAGCATTGTAAGCTGACCAGCAGAGAACTGCTCAGTTATTCACAGAACCAAAGAAGGAATCACGAAGTGGCATTTGCAAGGTTAAGAGGTAAAACAGTGGATTATATTATTTACCCCTGCTTTTTGTTGAAATAAGGGTATTGCTTCCATGTGGTAGAAAATCAGTTTTAACTCATGTGGTCTCACTGATAATTCTAAAGTGAATGTACAGCAGAAAAAGGAGATGACTGCTCTGGCTTTTGAAGTAAGTGACCCTGGAACTTAGCATTGCAAGTGACCCAGCCCAAAGGCCTTGGATGAGTTGCCATAGTGTGTGCTTTAATTAAAGAATTTGATGTATGTTTTAACCAAACAAAAATTATTATGCCTGAGACCACTTATTGCAGAAGAATCAACTCTACAGTAACTCATACTATGATCAAAGTACCATCATTGGTAGTTTTTATGAAATTTGGAGAAGGGTAAGAGTAGTTTCACATGTCAGTTTTGGAAGAGATAGGTTATGCCATTCAGTAGAGTTTGTTTTTAGCTGGTCAGACAGATGGTTAGCCTGTGCTATTAAAATGGTATTGCTCTGCAGTGTCAGAAGCTGTATTCTCAGAAACTCACAGCTAAGCTGCTATAATTCACAGCACCTCGTGATCAGAGTATCTGTTGATCCTTATTAGTACCTGGAGCTGAGTCTAGAACTTTGTTGGAGTAAGATGTCTACTTTGTTGGATTAGAAGAGTTTCAAACTTGGGGCTGGGGATGTGGCTCAAGCGGTATCGCGCTCGCCTGGCATGCGTGCGGCCCGGGTTCGATCCTCAGCACCACATACAAACAAAGATGTTGTGTCTGCCGAAAACTAAAACATACATACATACATACATACATACATACATAAATAAATAAATAAAAGAGTTTCAAACCTAAAGAGAACATTTTGATAAAATTGGTAGTTAACAGATGGTGTTATTTATCATCAGCACCTAGTTCAATGTATATTCTTTATCTGTACTTTAGTTGATATTTGCTTATAATGGTTGATAAGTAAAATATCAGTTGTTGATATCAGGCACTGGAGAATACGTGTAATCCCAGCGGCTTGGGAGGCTGAGGCAGAAGGATCACAAGTTCAAAGCCAGCCTCAGCAATTTAGCAAGGCCCTGTCTGTAAATAAAATATTTTTATTTATTTTTTATTTATTTATTTATTTTTTTTTAAAGAGAGAGGAGAGAGAGAGAGAGAATTTTCAATATTTATTTTCTAGTTCTCGGCAGACACAACATTCTTGTTGGTATGTGGTGCTGAGGATCGAACCCGGGCCGCACGCATGCCAGGCGAGCACGCTACCGCTTGAGCCACATCCCCAGCCCAATAAAATATTTTTAAAAGGTGACAGGGTGCTGGGGATGTGGCTCAGTGATTAAGCACCCCTGGATTTAATTCTCAATTCCAAAAAAAAAAAAAAGAGGCTGCCTTCAGTATTAGCTAGTAGTAGGCGCAAAGGTGAAGAGAGTGGATAATATATATTGAGCATAAATGAAATAGAGGGATTGGTCATATTTTCTTTAGGTTTAAATATATAAAATACATTTTTTAAGAAATGCCGCCGGGCTGGGGATGTGGCTCAAGCGGTAGCGCTCTCTCCTGGCATGCGTGCGGCCGGGGTTCGATCCTCAGCACCACATACAAAGTTGTTGTGTCCACCAAAAACTAAAAAATAAATATTAAAAATTCTCTCTCTCTCTCTCTCTCTCTCTCTCTCTCTCTAAAAATAAAATTTAAAGAAAAAAAGAAATGCCGCCGCCGCCCCCACCCCCAATGCTGGGGTGTAAATCCAGGGCTTTTTTTTTTTTTTTTTTTTTAAACTAGTTACTAGTATGGCATTATGTAAAAATGTGAATGTGTAACCGATGTAATTCTGCAATCTGTATTTGGGGTAAAAATGGGAGTTCATAACTCACTTGAAACTAATGTTTGAAATATGATATGTCAAGAGCTCTGTAAGGTTTTGAACAACCAATAAAAAAAGAGAAGAGAAAAAAAAGAGAGAGAGAATTTTTTAATATTTATTTTTCAGTTTTTGGCGTACACAACATCTTTGTTTGTGTGTGGTGCTGAGGATCGAACCTGGCCCGCACGCATGCCAGGCGAGCACGCTACGCTGGAGCCATATCCCCAGCCCCCAGGGCTTTTCATATTCTGGGCAAGTGCTGTATTGCTGAGCTACACTCCTAGACCAAGAAATTCTCTCTCTCTCTTTCTTTCTTTATTCGCGCTAGGGATTAAACTCAGGGTTGCTTTACTACTGAGCCACATTGCCAGCCCTTTTTATTTTTTATTTTGAGACAAGGTCTCACTAAGTTTTTGAGGCTCACTTTGAATTTGATCCTCCCATTTAAGCTTTACCATCTACTGGAATTACAGGGGTGTGTCGCCACACTGGCTTTCTAATGTTTTTGTTGTTGGTTTTTGGCAGGGGGGCAGGTACCAGGGATTGAACTGCGCCCCGTCCCCAGCCCTATTTTGTATTTTGTTTAGAGACAGGGTCTGACTGAGTTGCTTAATGCCTTGCTTTTGCTGAGGCTGGCTTTGGATTCAAGATCCTCCTGCCTCAGCCTCCCAAGCTGTTGGGATTATAAGTATGCACCACTGTGCCTGACCTCTAATATTTTATTTTTGTAGTTGTAGCTTGACACAATACCTTTATTTTTTATTTATTTATCTTTATGTGGTGCTGAGGATCAAACCCAGGGCCTCATATGAGATTGTCAATTTGTTTGCTCAGCCACCTACCAGAGAAATGCCTTGGCCTAAAGAGCCACAAGATTTTGGTTGGTTCTGTCCATGTCAAATTATATTTGGGGGGATTGGGGTTGTGGCTCAGTGGTAGAACGCTTGCCTTGCACTATGAGGCACTGAGTTCAATCGTCAGCACCACAAAAAAATAAATAAAGGTATTGTGCCCATCTACAATAAAAAAAAAAATTTAATTATATTTTGAAAGGGTGTGGGGAAATTGGTAAATGTAAACACTGGGTATCAGTTGTAATCATGCTTGCTGCATATTATTGATTGCATGTGAGTTGTAGGCAGATGTTAACTCATCTGCACCAGAATGCTGTAAAAGTCTCCTGTATTGTTCAGTGGGGGAGCTGTTATCACCAGTTAAGGAATACCTGAATTATTGCCATCATCTAGTGACATTTGACTTTTCCCTCCTTGCTGAGAGCCATAGCCAAGTAGGAATGACACATGGCAATTTCCTTGTCAGCCTACCCAATGTTGCTTAGAGGGAGGACTCTCCATTGTGGAAATGGGCTTGCCTTGGACCCAGGTCATTTGCAGTGACATTGCATGAAAGGTGACCTCACTCAGGGATTAGGGCGGATCCGGGTTTAGGGTGGATCCTGCTGGGAATAGGGCGCATCCTGCTGCCTCAGGTGCCCACTCCTTGAGTTCCCATTAAAATCTCGCTGGGTTCTGAGAGTATTTGGAATGCAGAGCCTGGTGGAGGTGTGGATTTTCCCCAGAACCTGCGTGTAGAGTGCCAGTTAGAGTTCGGGAATAAAGAATTGCTGTTTGAATCTACAAGGCTGTGAGTGGCTCGTGATTTTGTGCCCAGCCAGACTGCGGCATCTCCTGTGATTTGGTGTAATGAGACTGTTTTCATCTCTTCTCCTTGATTCTTAGCATTCTGGGGCTCTAGAGGCAGAGCGTTGGGGCCCTGTTTACCTTAATGAATGCTAGCTTTCTGTGGGTAGTCCTTCATCTAACATGTTTCCTAAACCCTCAGCCCACAATTACATATAAGGTAGTGAGAATTCAGACCATTGACATCCATTATGGACTCAAATGACAGGGCTCCTGTGTGGGTACTTAAGAGTATTCTGGGTTGTGTCCGAGGTGTTGTCTTTGGGCTTGAGGTTTTAATGTTTTTTTTTTTTTTTTCCCTGATCCCTTTTTGTTGACAAGTTGCTGTAAACCATTAGATTAGTTTTTAGTGTACCCTAGAATCTACTTTTTTTTAATCGAATGAATATTAATTGGTGGTTTCATTCTTCCGTGTGTCTTGGTGAGAAGACCTTGAAGTCCAAGTCCTAACTCTGCCTCTTAGTGGCAGTGTGACTGGGTTTTCTTGCTTACTGATCCTGAAATTCTGCCTCTATAAAATGAGGCAGAATTGTCTACCTTCCTGAAAGGTTAGAGGAGTCTGATATCCTAGCTGAATCCTGTGTTTCTTGCAAACACTGCTGTAAGCTTTGAGTGCATAGCCAAGTCCTTGCTGTCTTAGGAGTTGCTCTCCTAGGAAATAATGGAATGATTACATTTTTAACATGAGCCAGGTACTACTTCATGACATACAAACACACACACACACACATCCACATCCACACATCACATTTAATTCTGTCAACTCCAGGCAGCAATTATTATTGTTATTCCTATTTTGAGAAAACTGATTCTGAGAAAAATTAGTTGTGGAGGAAGTAGGATTTGAATTCAGGCTATCTGGCTCTGGAGGAGCAGCTTTTTTTTTTTTTTTTTTTTTTTTTGGCTTTTTTTCCCTTGAGGTACTAGGGATTGAATCCAGGGCCTTACTCATGCTAGCAAGCAGTCTTCCACTGATGTAGCCTGAGCTACATCACTGACCCTTATTATTTTGAGATAAAATCTTAGTGAGTTGCCTAGTCTGGCCTTGACCTGTGCTCCTCCTGCCTCAGGCTCTTGAGTCACTGGGCAGCCCAGTGCAGAGTGGTATGCACCTGTGATCCCAGCAATTTGGCAGGAGGATTAAAAGTTCATGGCTAGCCCCAGCAACTCAGCAAGGCCTTCAATGACTTAATAAGACCCTGTCTCAAATTTAAAAGGCTGTGGATGTAGCTTAATGGTAAAGCACACCTGGGTTGAATTCCTAGTACAAAAAAAATGGAGAGGTGTGCCACCTCACTTAGTTTGGAGGCAGCATTTTAAACCAAGACATTCTGCTCCCTTTCGGCTATATTAGACAATGACATTCATGCTCAGAATATCAAGTACAGGCTGGGGATGTGGCTCAAGCGGTAGCGCGCTCGCCTGGCATGCGTGCGGCCCGGGTTCGATCCTCAGCACCACATACCAACAAAGATGTTGTGTCCGCCCAGAACTAAAAAATAAACATTAAAAATTCTCTCTCTCTCTCTCTCTCTCTCTCTCTCTCCTCTTTAAAAAAAAAAAAAAAAAAGGAATATCAAGTACATAGGAATTTCTCAAACCTGAGCCAGTTGCACTGGTGCATACCTATAATCCCAGTGATTTGGGAGGTTGAGGCAAGAGAATTGAAAGATCGAGGCCAGCCGCAGCAATTTAGCAAGACCCTGTCTCAAAATAAAACAGAGTGGAATCTAGTTTGTGGCAAAAGCACCTCTAGGTTCAATCCCAGTATCAAAAAAAAAAAAAAAAAGGAAGAAGCAGCACCTGTTTCAAGCCAGACATTTAAGTATACAAGTCGTTATTCCTTAGCTACAGACAGCTTTCATCTCAGAGTTGCCCTAGCTGTGTATTTTGTCATGAATAATTATAAAATTTTTATATTCCCTTAGCCTAAAGTGACAAATTGCTTGTGTAGAAACAATGTCATTGCAAAAGGATATGTAGCTATCTAATTTAAAAGGTTGAAGAATTTATAACGAAAATTGTATGTTGTAGAGCAGTGCCTAAAAAGACAGTTGTGGGCAGGGTGTGGTGACTCATGCCTGTAATCCCAGTAATTTGGGAGGCTGAGGCAAGAGGATCACAAGTTTGAGGCCAGCCTTGGCATCTTAGTGAGATCCTATCTCAAAATAAAAACTAAAAATGACAGGTTGTAGCTTAGTGGTGAAGTGCTGGATTCAACTCCCAGTATTTAAAAAAAAAAAAAAAAGATAAGCTATTGCGACTGGAGGTGTAACTCATTGGTAGAGTCTTGCCTAGTATGTGTAAAGCCTTAGGTTCCACTCCCAGACCACAAAATAATAAATAAATAAATAAATAAATAAATAAATAAATAAATAAATAAATAAAAATGAAAGAAGAGACAGTTACGGCCAGGGAGTTCCAATTACTCTGGAGATTGAGGCAGGAGGATTGTTCAAGCCCAGGAGTTCAAGGTTAGCCTGAGCAACAAGAGATCACTGTCTCAAAAACATGGGCTGGGGTTGTACTCAGTGGTTCAGTACAACACTTGCTTAACACATGTGAGGCACTGGGTTCGATCCTTAGCACCACATAAAAATAAATAAAGGTTTTGTGTCTGTAATCTACAACTTAAAATAAAAAAAGTTATGTGATTCATGTCCAAATTTCAGAGAAAATACAAATGTATATGGCTAAAGCAATAACAAATAAAATGACTTGAGAAGAAACTATAATTTTCTGAAGTCCTCAGAATTTTACAAACTCCGTTGTTATCAACATTGAAATACCTAGGATTTATTTTTCTGATTCTGCTGAAGGTTGTTACTTTTCAGACAACAGAAAAAGGACCTTTCACTTTTTAAGGGAAAAAAATTTTAGTAGAAATACATTCCTTCCTCCCCTCACATCATCACATGCCCTGGTCCCCCAGTCTATGTGATGCTGCATTTTGTTAAACTGGGTGGCTTCGTATCTCTTTGCCTGGCTATGACAGGGCAGAAATGGCTACCTCACAAAAGGACTGTGAAGCTTGGGTCATTTGTGTAAATAAAGGTTTCCAGTAGGTTGCAAGGGGGGTTTTTTGTTTGTTTTTTGATTTTTGAGTTTTTTTTTAATATGGTCTTGAAAGGATAGAGATGTATAGAAATTGGAGAGAGTTCAGAGGGGAACCAAAGAAAATGAGGAAGGGGTTAATAAGGGAAAGCTGTGTAGACAAACAGGTGGGAGCCTTGTGTTAAAGGGTGTGCATTTTTCAGAATGACAGCTAATAGCTTTTCATCTTCACTCTTGTCTGAGACTGAAATTACACAGATTTAAGTTAGTGATGAGAAAAATGCTAAAGGGATGTGGTTAACAAGGAAAAGCCTGAAAGTTCCTCTGAAGTTCTTTAAAATTAGGATGGTTCAATTTGGAGCCTCTGAAAAAGGTAGAGAAAGCAACCTAAGCCTGACGGTTAGGGGCGGTCTTGCAGTTGTTCTTGAAATGTTCTCATCCTCAGCATGTGCATGCTGGCTCTGCTCTTCTGCCCTGGGGTGTCCTAAGAAAGAGGGAGCAGCTTATTTCCTGCCGCTGTCCATGGTGGCCATAAACTTAATAGAACTACTTTAGGAAAAATTTAGAGGTCTGTGATCTAGAACTCAAGGTCTCTTCTAGCCCTCTTGGTCTATAAACCTTATTGACCATACGTCCTGGAGGTTCAGGTGGAAAAGATAATTTGATAACTCTTACCTGGCCCATGTGAACTCTTTTTTGTTCTCTTCTTTTAACCATTCAAATTTGTACTTAACTGTTTTCTTTTGGGTTAGGATTCTGCAGTATTCCAGACCACGAGCACCAAATCAGGATGGGAAAAAGACGCTGTGTTCCTCCACTTGAGCCCAAGTTGGCAGCTGGCTGTTGTGGGGTCAAGAAGCCCAAATTATCTGGAAGTGGAACTCATAGTCACGGGAACCAGTCCACAACTGTCCCCGGCTCTAGTTCAGGACCTCTCCAAAACCACCAGCATGTGGACAGCAGCAGTGGACGGGAGAATGTGTCGGACTTAACTCTGGGACCTGGAAACTCTCCCATCACACGAATGAATCCCGCATCGGGAGCGCTGAGCCCTCTTCCCCGGCCCAATGGAACTGCCAACACCACTAAGAATCTGGTGGTGACTGCAGAGATGTGCTGCTATTGCTTTGACGTACTCTACTGTCACCTCTATGGCTTCCCACAGCCACGACTTCCTAGATTCACCAATGACCCCTAGTGAGTAAATTAGGTGCAGGGTACACTAAGGATGGCATGATGGGATCTTCTGAGGTCATTTTCTTTATAGAGTGTCTGCTGCTTAAAAAAACTGTAACACCATTTGAGTAAAGGGGAGTGATGAGAAATATCCAGATAATATTTAGAACAATTAGTGGATTCAGTAATGGAAGGAGGCTATGTTGTATTTGAAGTAGGTTTAAGTTTATTGTTACAGTAATGTTCTAGAAACCAGGGGCGTTTCATTCTTGGCTTTTCTGTTCATGTGGCAATGGGTAGTCATTTAACCTTTTGCATAGAAAAGTGATATCATCATACCATCGTGTTAAAGTCCAAGTGAATAGGGACTGTCTGTGGGCCAGGCAGGAGACTAGGAGCTCTCATTCATTGAAAGCTAATGTTCTTAATAAGGGACACTTCCACTGTGTCATCTACAATATCACAGTATCCTATAGGGCCATTGACATCCCATCAGGGAAACTCAGAATCAGCTTTACTGGATTTTATTTCAGGGCTGTTGTTTGTTCTAAGACCTCTAAAGGTGTCCATGATATCGATGAGCTGTGAGTGTGTTGTGTGCATTTACTTACTTACTTACTTACTTTATTATTTGAGGGGCAGGTACCAGGTATTGAACCCAGGGATGCTTAACCACTGAGCCATATCCCCAATCTTTATTTTTTGAGACAGGATCTTACTAAGTTGCTTAGAGCCTCAGTAAGTTTCTGAGCCTGGTTTCTTTTTTTTTTTTTAGAATTTTCAATATTTATTTCTTAGTTCTCGGCGGACACAACATCTTTGTTGGTATGTGGTGCTGAGGATCGAACCCGGGCCGCACGCATGCCAGGCGAGCGCGCTACCGCTGAGCCACATCTCCAGCCCCTGAGCCTGGTTTCAAATTTGGAATCCTCCTACCTTGGCCTCCTGAGTTGCTGGGATTACAGGCTTGCACCACTATGCCTGGTTAATGAGCAGTATTTCTAAAGTACAAATAAACAGGAATAAACTCATGCTGCTGTTTTTTCTCTCAAAACTGGAAGCAGCTGGGCTGAGGCGCAGTGATAGAGTATGTGCCTAGCATGCATGAGGTCCTGGGTTTGATTCCCAAAACCACAAAGAAAAAAAAAAGAATGAATGAATGAACAAGCAAGCAGTTCTGAGCTAACTTTGAAAAGCACCAGAGCTTTTGGATTTTTGTTTTTAGGGAGTGCTTTTGGAGCATTCATTAATATAAGGTCATGTCTCAACTTTTAATGCCATGCTGAGGCTGTACAGAGCTCTGGGCAGCAAGTTGGGGGGGTATAAAGAAAAGTTTCTTGCCCTCAGGAGGCTGGTCATTGAGTTGGTGAGTCACACAGAGAGAAATAGTAGTTACTCCTGTATATGAATCAGAGTAAGGAAATGTGGAGAAAAAAATGTGCTGACTTTTTAGGGATGTCTTGCCATAAGGTACTATGATCAGGAAACTCCCAGCCAGGGTGCAGTGGTGTATTCATTCCTGTAATTCTAGTGGCTTGGGAGACTGAGGCAAGAGGATTGCAAGTTCAAAGCCAGTCTCAGCAACAGTGAGGCGCTAAGCAACTCAGCGAGACCCTATCTCTAAATAAAATACCAAATAGGGCTGGGATGTGGCTCAGTGGTTGAGTGCCCCTGAGCTCAGTCCCCAGTACCAAAAAAAGAAAACCAATCTGAGCAGGTGCAAATCCTAATCCTGGTTAAGATATAGGTGTCCTGTATAGGAAAGGAATTTGGGATTGGAATAAGATGGTAGCCTCAAGTGTAGGATTTGGTTCAGAGCTTTGAGTTCTGTATTTTTACCCTGTGGGTAGTAGAGGTATTGAGAAGGTTTTGAGTAGATTTGAGAATAGTAGCTTTGTCTGATACTGTGCAGGTGCTTTATTGGAAGGAAATGGTGAAAATCTGCTGGGATCCTTTGTAACAATGATTAAAGAAGTAGATAACTAAACATTCAGGTTGCCTTTGAGAAGCAATTAACTCAATAGTCTAAAGAGGTATTAGCCTTCAGAATGTGAAGGGATCACACACACAAAAAATCTTCACAATCAATCTGATAAAAGCTTTGGCCTAGGAACAAAAAGGCAACTTCTGTTAATAAAAAGCTTTCTTGAGAAGGCAATTTCTTTTCTGAAAATTTATGAACAGGAAAAATTTGTAGTTGCCAGGGGCAGTTATAATTATGGGAACAACACGGGCTTGCAGAGAATTCTTGCAAATAAAGGAGGCCAGGAGGATGCAGAGAAAGGTGTATCTAATATTATGAAAGATGGGGCTGGGTGATGTGGCTACTCATAAAAAGAGTACATGAGGAGAGAATATGGAGAATTAGAAGGAAAAGTTGAATTCTGGGCAAAGAAGAGGAAAATAGCCCATAAATTTGTCAGAGTGAGTGGAAACTCTTAGTTTGGAGTATAGGAAAGGTTGTTCAGAGAGCCTTTCTTCAGGAAAGTTTTCTGTTTCTAGCCAGAACTGAACAGTTTAAAGAAAGCCAGAGTTCTGCAGGTAACTGGCAGTTCAGAAAATTCTTTTGGGCAGTAACAGAAAGAAACATTATCCATGATTAATTTGGGGCTGGACAATGTTTTTTGTTTTTCTTTTTTTAGTCCCCTCTTTGTGACGTGGAAGACAGGGCGGGACAAGCGTCTTCGTGGCTGCATCGGGACTTTCTCAGCCATGAATCTTCATTCAGGACTCAGGGAATATACGTTAACCAGGTAATGACACTGGGCATTAAGAACTGTATACAAATTGTCTAGAATTGGAAACAAATTGCCTGACTTCCATTCTTCTAAGTGATACATTTTAAGCATTCCTTTTTTGGTAAACAGGAAATGTAAGGAACTTTATCTGGTGAGTCACTATCAGTTCCTATATAGATAGCTAATATTAACATATTAATATTGATGGATGGTAGATGCTGTCTGTAGGTGTCAGGGTTCATGACTATGTGAGCTCTGTGGCATGTAATATCTCTCAACTCCAGAGCAACCTCACTTATGTTTTCTGTCCCCCTCCAGTGCACTTAAGGACAGCCGATTCCCCCCCCTGACCCGAGAGGAGCTGCCTAAACTTTTCTGCTCTGTCTCCCTCCTTACTAACTTTGAGGATGCCAGTGATTACCTGGACTGGGAGGTGAGAACAGCCGCATTTGGAACTCTGCATCTCTCGTTGCATTTGGGTTCGGGTTAGTACATGGTAATGTATCTCCTTTATTGAGAGGGTTTAAGAATGTGAAAGCTGAGTGTGGAATTTGGGCAACATAGGTGACAGAAAAAGTGCTGCTCAATTAGGAGTAAGAGGAAATGTAAATGTACAGGCTTCCTTCTGCTGGACATAGTGGCACATACCTGTAGTCCCAGTGACTTGGGAGGCTGAGGCAGAGGATCTAAAGTTTGAGTCCAATCTGGGCAATTTAGCAAGACCCTATCTCAAAAAATAAAAATTGGCTAGAGGTGAAGCTCAGTGGTAGAAGGCTCCTGAATTGTCCCCAGTACAACTGAGGTATGAATAAGTAAATAAGGAAAGATAGACTGACTTTTCCCACTCTTGTTCTACCTCCTTTTTTCACATCTAATAAGAAATAATAGCCAGGCACAGTGATGCATACCTGTAATCCCAGCCACTTGGGAGCCCAAGGCAAGAGAATCACAAGTTCAATGGCAAAATGAAAAACAGTGGCAAAAAAAAGCCCTCAGTTCAATCTTTAAAAAAAGAAAGAATGAATGAATGGGATAACCCAATAGAAAATATTCCAGATTCCTCTTGGCAGCTCTTGAAATATAGCTTTTATTTTGATGTGGCCTGTATATCTGAAAGAGTTAGTCATGGAAAGCAAGAAGTTCTCTGGGAAGAAGAGTCAAGCAGATCAGGAATGTGTTGATTTATATGTGGGTGACTAAAGTTCCATTAGAATAAGTAAATGCCATTTACTTGATTGTGTTTTTCTATAGGTAGGGGTCCATGGGATTCGAATTGAATTCATCAATGAAAAAGGTGTCAAACGCACAGCCACATATTTACCTGAGGTTGCTAAGGAACAAGGTGAGTTGGACTAATGGGCATTTAGCAGTTAGCACCATTCACAGCTGTGCCAGCTCAAAGGCAGGAAAGTGAAGTGGGTCGTCTTTTCAGCCCAACTGCCACTAAGAATGAATGCCTTTCTTCTTCTTGATGCCTGTCAGATTCCTTTAGGATAGGGGCATACTCCCCAAAAAAAGGTGCAGGAGCTGGGAAAAAGAAAAGGGGAGATGCTTCCCTCATTTACCTGCTTGTTTAAACACTTCCTTTGAAGTCAACCTGACCACATTATAGAGTTCGTTATAAAGGGAAGTTGCCTGTATCAGTGGGTATTGAACTTTTGATCATGAGTCATTATTTATTCGTTAACTTGGCAAAGGGCAAAACATACATATTCCTTATTGTTTTTAAAGAACTCAGTAGTTAATGAGTTCTTAAAATGGGAACATCAAAGGTAGGAAGTAGGTTGGGCAGGTTTTCTCTTTAAAAGAATTATCTAGAAGAATGCCTTTAATTGTTGCTTGTGCTTTCTGTGATATGTAACCCAGTTTTCTTTCTTTCTTGGAATTAGTCTGTTTTTGAAAATAAAATGTGAAACACGGTATTGGTTGGGTGTGAACCTGGAATAGAGAAAAATATCCAGTTAAGTATATTAATGAACTAATTATACGGAAGCGATTGCCTTGTTGGTTACCATTGTGGTTGTGTTTAAATTTTTTTTGAAAGCAATGGGGATGTGGCATTAAAAAGGAACCTTTTAACTACTTATGTGAGGACATAAGTCTAATACCCTCTGTATAAGGAGGCACACCAGAAGTGTTTTTTAGTAAGATTAGAATGATTAGGTAAATAATTAAAAGTTGATTGAGAAAATAAAAAATTGGGGATATCTTATATAGTAATATAGGAGGGTTTTGTTTTTCAATTTGATGTATTTGGTTTTTGTCTGTTAAAAATTTTGCAAAAATAATTCAACAATGTATGTGTGAACAACTTTTCCATCCTTCCTAAGAGAACATTTTCCTTCCTGCTGCCAGTTCTCTTTCTTAGAAAATAGGACTCATAGAAATCATCAAACTGGCCAGGCACAGGAGCCCACGCCTGTAATCCCAGTGGCTTGGGAGGCTTAAACAAGAGGATTGCAGGTTCAAAGCCAGCCTCACTGAGAGTGAGGCGCTAAGTAACTCAGTGAGACTCTCTCTCTAAACAAAATACAAAATAGGGCTGGAGATGTGGCTCAGTGGTTGATTGTCCCTAAGTTAAATCCCTTGTATGCCCCCCCCCCACCAAGAAAAAAAAAGAAATAGTTAAACTGAAGAAAGGCTACTCTGATAGGAATATAAGCTGCAAAATTTAAATCCCCCTTTCCTAATGGGCATAGTGATGTCCACCTGTAGTCCCAACTGCTTAGGAAGTTGAGGCAGGTAGATCACTTGAACCCGGGAGTTCAAGGCCAGCTTGGGCAACATAGTGAGACCCTGTCTCAAAACAAAAAGTCCTCCTCTTTCAATAAAGAGACCCTGGTTACAAGCATGAGGCCAACAGCATGAGACTGAGTTTATTCCTTGATAGTTATGCTGGGGTAACCTGACAGGAAGGACTCAGAAGCAGGGTGTGTGGGAACAACCATTTTGGCCATCCTGTATCAGAGTCTCCACTGGACAATTAGTGAAGCATAGGGGGCTCTAAGTATATGGGCTAGTGCCCAGGGCTTCCTCTGCTCCAGCAGATTTGCTGCTTCTTGAACATGTTTGTCTTCTGCACTGGCCATATTTGAGTATGTCACACTCTTGTTTGGTTGTATACTGACCTCAGTGTGGCCTCTCTTTTCCTCAGACTGGGATCAGATTCAGACAATAGACTCCTTGCTCAGGAAAGGTGGCTTTAAGGCTCCAATTACCAGTGAATTCAGAAAAACGATCAAACTCACCAGGTAAGCCAATATCTTATTTTCCTTGCCATTTTCATGGAGTGGGGGTTGGGTAGAAGATACTTTTGGTGGAAAGGGGAAGAAAAAAGTGTTTTCTGCTAATCTCCCTAACCAAAGATGAATGAGTGAGGTTGATGCTCTCAGGAAGCCGTACCAATAAAGACAGAGACTCCTCCAGCATTCTGTGTGTCTCTATAGCTAAGCTGATTGTGGGGTTGGGGCATAGTTTAGGCTCAAGCAAGTTGAGGGTGTCCGTTTGGTTCCACATGGTTGGGAGGCTGAGGGGGAAGGCTGAAGTTAGGAGAGAAGGCTCCCGGTGTATAGTAGTCCAAGGCCAGTTGAGGGGTTACTTCTTATCCACTCATGCAGTCAGATGGCTGGGGATGCAAAAGAGTCAGAAACACTTTTCACAAAGAGTTACAAGGATGCCCCCTTTGGGAACAATATTTCTATGTACTTCTGCGGGGAGGCTGCCTAGTTTAGAATGCACGTCTTGGGGTCTGAATCCCAGCTCAACCACTTACTAGCTATGTGACCTGGGCCAGTTATTCCACCTCTCTCAGCCTGTTTCCTGTCTGTAAGATGTGAATGATAATTCTGTAGGATTGTTTTAGGATGTGGTAAGGTAATGTATGGAGAATTTCTAGCCCAGGGTCAGGCAACATTGTAGGTGATCAATAGATGTCAGTTCTCTTCCCGTCCTTATGGTAATTGGAAGCTTTGACAGGTTTAGCTTCTAAGGGCCTCTGTTGGGCCCCTAATTTATATAATGCTGAATAATCATGCTAGCCTCACAGGTTTGGAAGATAACCCAAGAGTTTTTAAATGCCTTGGATTCCAAAAATTAAGGGGCTGGGGGCATAGCTCAGTGGTAGAGCACATGCTTAGCATGTGCAAGGCCCTGGGTTCAATCCCCAGCACCAAAAAATAAAAATAAATAAATTTAAAAAAAAACACTCTTCAAATACAAAGCATTATTACTATTATTATTACAATTTATTTGAACAGCCATTTCCCTGTCAAAATTCAGGAATAATCACCTTGCAGTGGAGGAGTGATTACAGTGGGAAAGAGATGGCTCTGGGTAAGGATTGTCACACCCAGCTCCTGTGGTCTGTAGTAGGCTCCATAGGTTTGTAACACCCCATGCTTCGCATCTTGACTCATGGCTCTTTCCAGAGCAAAGCCAAAGTGCTATGAATTCTGTTCTGATAACCCTGTGATATGGCATATTCATCTGGGGATTGAGACCTGTCCCATATAGCCCAAGGATCCTTTAATCTGCTTCACCAGAATTTGACCCAGAATTAGGTAATTGTGCCCCTTTTAGTTATAACTTGTTTGTTGCTCTTCTGCAAATTGAGGTTGCACTTCTGTCCAATTGATCTTATTTTAACATGAAAGTAGATATGCAGTTTACACTGGATTTTGGTGCAGCCGTCTTCCAATCTACCACCCATGTAATTTGATCTTGAAATTCTTCATCCAGACCCCAGCAGCAGATTGCTTACAAGCAGCCTGATGATAAGCTTATGTAGCGTTTAAAGGTGGGATGTGCCGAAGTACATTCTCAGGGGTGAATTGTGATTGTGCTTTTTCATCTTGTTCATTTGTAATAACAACATTGTTTTCTTGTGCCGTCTTTCATTTTCTGTAAGTAAGATTGCTCTTGGTCTTCCATTTTATTCTTTCGAAATGTGGAATAAGCTTTTGGTTTTCTCTGCTGAGTGATTTTACAAAAGGAGTTGTTTGGAGTTCCTAATACCCTTGCCTGTTTCCTTATACAGGTACCGAAGTGAGAAGGTGACAATCAGTTACGCAGAGTATATTGCTTCTCGACAGCACTGTTTCCAGAATGGCACTCTTCATGCCCCGCCCCTCTACAATCATTACTCCTGACACAAGGCTGCATGACCAGTCCCACCCCCCTGTGGCCACCAATGGCTATGACATCATTGGAGCAGATGCCTCCTCTTCCTGGTCCAGTTACTTCTATTACTGCACCATTTTATGATGCTAGCTTCCGTTGCCAAGTCTGCCCCCTGCTGACTGAGGGGGTGTGGGGTTAATTGAATGAAACAGAACTTGAGGGGCCCAAGCCTTATCTCAGCCTTTCCTCAATATGGGGTTCCGTTGGATTGGGGCTCCTCCATGACTAGTGAAAATTACTGTGTGGGTTCAGAAGACCCTGGTCTGGTGATTTGCCGCATGTGTTATTGGTCACACCCTGGAAGTCGGAATTGATGATCCATGGAGGCTTACCCCCCACACACCCCCACAGCCTCCCCAGATCAATTGGTGTATTCCCCTGGCAGTCTGGGCAACGGAGACCAACAAGAAACATTTTTAGGTTGTTTTAAATTCCTTTTTTTAAAATTCCAGTTTATTGCATACCAAGAGTTGATCACAACCTCCATGCTTCGTAAGTGGACGCCATATTAGGGTTGAGCATGGGCACCATGAGTCCTTTGAGGCTCCTGGACAGAGACCCATATCAAGATCGGAAGCCCTTTGGATGGCGTTGCAGATTCCATTGCTCAATAAGTCGTGAAGGTTTTAATTCTTATCCCACTCTCAGTTGGATTTTCTGGCACTCTCCCTGCATCAAGTCTGCTGGTATTGAACAGAGCTCTGTGATGTAGCCTGCTGAGGAATGGAGTAGAGATGTCCCTGGAGGTCCTGGTGTCATCACTGCGTGCAGGCATGAAAGGAGAGACCTCTTCCTCACCACCTGGCTACCTCACTCCTCTATTGGTAGCAGTGCCTACACAGCTGGATGTAGGTTCTTGGAAGCATAGATGTTTAAACAGGCAATGGGTTTGGGGCTGTCAGAGGGCACATTGTCATAGGAGAGAATCCAGGGTCTCTGAGTGGTTTTCTTTTCAGGCAGACATCCCAAGGGACTTTTAAGCAGTGGAGTTCCTTTTTCTAGTTTGCCTGAAGTGGGAAGACTGTTGGTGTTTCAGTCCTTTATAGGACTCTAATTAAGCTGTGTAATTAAACAAGGTGAATCTTTAATCTTGCTTACTATGGGAATCTTCAACCCAGGAGGGCAAATTTCCAAACCACTCATTTTTTTCTGGGTCATTTAAACTTCTATGTGACATTTCCCTTTCCTATTGCTGATTTCCAAATAGCCATCAGCAAGTTTTCCTCCCCCTTGCCTCTTCACTTATTTGGTGGCAAAATTCATAGAACTTGGGAGATTCTTTGAATGTGTTGTCGCAAAGGCACTGCTAAAGTGATTTACAGGAAGAGGTGGCCAGCTGGAAAAAAGGATCCTGAGGACTATACACTGGTATTCAACAACATGCTTAGAGAACTCTTAAATAGATTGGGTGTCAACCCAGTGAACACATGTTTTGATTTAATTTATTTTTTTTTTTTTAAGAGTTTATGTGGTGATGGTGTGGCTTTCCAAAAAAGGTGACTATTCAAGTCCTTCTGCCAGGAATAGGGGAGGGGGAGCAGGGGCACAATCTAAGAAGGGATGTTGTTCAAGGCATCACCCTCAAGTTCCTGGGCAGGAATGGGTAAGGGAGCAGGTTTGTGCTGCTGGCAAGGACCTGGAATATGTGGGGAAGACATGGGGGACATCAGGGTGCCCAAGCTGCTTTCCCCTCACTGCTGTGCTAGGTTCCCGTGGCTTATCACATTCCCCCTGCAATGTAAATGAAGGGTAAGGGTTCGGTTTATGATTTCCTACTGCTGAGGATAATAAATGCCTTGTTACAAACAGATGTGATGACAGTTACTCTTAGGTGCCATGGATTGATGTCAGGGTGGTCAGCTCTGGCCTAAGCCACCCACCTCCAATTTGTACAACAGTATTGATAACATAGGGCTACACTCATTACTGTTCAAGTGTTCTATGTTAAAAGTTGTGTTTAATTTCTAAAGATTTAAAAAAGCAAAAAAAATTGGTGCTAAACTTTCACCCCTGAGACTGGTCATGCAAGCATTTACAGTGCCATGCTCCTCAAGCCTATTTTTCTTGTAGAAATGTTGCCCTATTTGTCTTCCCCAATGTATAATATGTATTTTATTTTATTGAGGGTAGGATAGGATACCTGCCATTTAAGAAAATGAACAGAAAATTTAAAAACCCAAGAAATGGGGGAAAAAATCAGTGCACAAGAATCGGGCTGGTGAAGCCCAGCATCACACTGAAGTGAGCTCAGTGGTTTCTGGAGTGAAGAAGCCTTACTCCCTGAACATTCCCTCATGCACCCAAAGAAGTCCAGCAATGGGAAAGCTAGGTTCCTCTTGCCTTGTCAAGGGAACTTGAGAGTTGGCCAAGGGAAACTGTAGTGTCCTGTAAGGAATGGACACTGCTGGTGTCCATCTGGATGGGGAGCTAGTCAGAAAGCGGTCTGGAAGTGTATGGGTCAGGATGGCCTCATGGAAATCTGTGGCAAATGGCTTTCAGGAAAATAGACTTGGTCTGGGTCATCCACATGGCAGCTTTGCATAGGGAGGTGGACAGCTCCAAATGAACTGGACTGCCTTCCACACGCTTGACCAAAGCAGAGAAGAGGGTGGCCAGTACCTGCGAGTACGTGGGTGGTAGAGAAGAGGGAGTGTTTCCTGCCCAGTGTTTCCTTTGTCCTTGGGCTGCTGGAGCTGAATAGCATGGTAACCACTGTTAACGGAACCAGCTGGACTTCACCAGCTGGTTCAGAGTTTGTTTCATCCCTAGCTGTGAGTGCCTTTTGGTCTGGAAAGTTGGCTTGTCTCATAATACCCACAGCTAGGACATTCTCTGTAATTATGAATTGTCCTTATTTTACATTGAAAGAGGACGTCTGATCATTAGAGTTTGTCAGTGTTGGATTGTTTCCACTGTGAGGTTCTTAAACTTTTTCGCTTATAATATTAAAACAACTCATGTTAGAGACCCTTTCCACATGAAAGGTTTGTAGTTGAAATGTTATATATATTTTACTGTTTATAATAAAAATCATCTATACAAATGAAGTCTTGGGTGTTAATTTTTGCACAAGATATGTTTTCCATGATATGTTAACATCTACAATTTCACTAACTGTTAATGTTATTTTCTATTGAGATTTCTGGAGCCTAGGGAGCTATCTGTTCTTTTTGTTTATTTTCGTTCTTATTTCCCTAAAGCAAGAGACTGTATGGCCTTCAGTGCAAAGACTTCAGACCAATTCTTTGTATTACACTTGGTTGCCTCTTGGCTATATAACTTCTGAGTGCAAATCATTGAACTCTTTAATGAAGTATTGTAGAGAATAAATCATAATGGGTAAAAATTGTTCTTTGCCTCTGTTTTTGTAACCAGGTGTGTTATTCAGCTGTAACAAAATGCCTGATATAATCAATCAATTAAGTCAAGCCTGCAAATATTAACAACAAAATTGACACAGATTGCATTAGAATAGGTTGGAAATTAGAATTGAGAGCTTATATATTCTTTATTATTAGCAAATACAAACCATCCTGTAAATAGGGTACTGGGATAATACAGTACCTATTAACTGAAATACAGTGACTGGAATTCCTTGAAATAAAATGACAGCCTAGTTCTAGAAAACATTTTCATGAGTGCATTTCTTGTATTAAATATCAGTTATGTACATAATATTCAGTTGAACATTTAGAAGTAACATGCAGCAAAGTTTGTGCCATTTTATACTCTCGAACACTAATAATTAACATTTTTCCAGGAATGATAGTAAATGCCTGTAATCCCAGTAGCTTGAGAGCCTGAGGCAGGAGGATCAACAGTTGAAAGCCAGCCGTAGCAACTTAGCTAGGCTGTAAGCAACCTAGTGAGACCCTGTCTCAAAAAATGGCTGGAGACTTGGCTCAGTGGTTAAGTGCCCCTGGGTTCAGTCCCTGGTACCTGCCCCCCTCCACCCACCCCCGCCAATTACCTATTTTCCCCAAACAATAGTGCTAAAAGAAATAGTTTTAGCATTACCATAAGGATTGTATTCTTTGCTCATTTTTTTTTAAAGACAGAGTGAGAGGGAGAGAGAGAAAGAATTTTAATATTTATTTTTTAGTTTTCGGCCGGCACAACATCTTTCTTTGTATGTGGTGCTGAGGATAGAACCTGGGCCGCATGCATGCCAGGCGAGCATGTTACCACCTGAGCCACATCCCCAGCCCTTCTTTGCTCATTTTAAGATTTTGTTTTGTTTTGACGGGATTGAACCCAGGGTCGCTTCCTAAGATTCTGAGGTTGGCTTCAGTTCTGTAATCCTGCTTCAGCCACCTGAGTTGCTGGGAATATAGGCATGCTCCACTTGCCCAGCTTCATTTTAAATGTTTATAGGTGTTCCACATCTGGGCAGATGGAACAAAATGAATTAAAGGAGTTAAGATTAATTTGGCTCATGGTTTTGAGAGGTTTCAAACCATGGTCAATTGGCTTCATTGCTTTGAGGTCTGTGGGGAGGCAGAAACATCATGGCAAAGGGGTGCAGCTCAAGAAAGCCGCTTTTACTCCATGGCAGCTAGGAAGCAGATGAATAAGATACATAGTAAAACAGGCAGACAGTTAAGGAAATGAACCCCATGAAGTTTTCTCTAAATGTAAAGAACACTCCATGAAATTAACCTGCAGAGGATTCCAAACATTCCAGCCAACTCTTTTGTCCTAGAGCAACAAAAATTGGGAGGCAGGACAGACCTGAGGAAAGGCTACCAAATCAAGAGCTAACCAAAATCCTTAACATTTTTCCAATATCTGTTTAGCATAAAGTTTGACGAATAAATAGCCTTGGCACTTTTCCAATACCTGATTAGCATAGATATTGAACAATAATCTTGGCACTTTTTCAATACCTGGTTAGCATAGATTTTGACCAATATCCTTAGCACTTTTCTGGGACTTAATTAGCATAGATATTGATCAGTGCTCCTACCCAGTAGCCATATAAACCCCAAGACTTCTACACTTAAGTGGCAACCGCTTTTGGGTCCCTTCTTGCTCTTCGGGAGCTCTGTCTCTTCTCACTTGAATAAATCCTCACTTGAATAATTTTGCCTTGTGTGGTAGTGCACACCTGTGATCACAGTGGCTCAGGAGGCTAAGGCAGGAGGATCCAGAGTTCAAAGTCAGCCTCAGCAACTCGGCAAGATTTGTCTTAAATAAAATATAAAAAGGGCAGAGGATATGGCTCAGTTGTAAAGTGACACTGGGTTCAATCCTTGTACCAAAATCAATCATCCAACCAATCAATCAATCAATACTACTCTTACTCTTTCTTGTCCATAGATTTTATTCTTTGAATTCGCAAGACAAGAACTGGGAAAGATGACACTGGCAGACAAGTGAGGTTTGCAGCAATACTCTAGCAGCAGAGGCTGAAAATCCAGTTTCACAGAGACAAGATATAGTCCCCAAGGGCACCCTCCTCCCACTCCCTTCAACTAGGTCCTACCTACAGTTTCTACCACTTCCCAATAGGCCATTCAGCTATGAATCCATTAAAGAAATTAAGGCTTTGCTGACCCTCTCACTTCTCAAAAGGTCCACCTCCTAACATTGTTACACTGGGGAACAAGCACTTTAAACACATAAGGCTTTGGGGTACATTGCAGATCTAATCATAATAATACCAGATGACTTGAATTATCTCAATAGTGTAGAGTTATCTTATTTTTGGACAGCCAGATAATAGCCTGTGTATTTTTTTTATAACTTTAATTATTTTTATGTAGTTCTGAGGATTGAACCCAGGATTGAACCTGCTAGGCAAGCACATTACTACTGAGCCACAACTCCAGGCCCTGTGCCACCTGGTGTCCCCATTGCAGATGACCCCTAATTACCTTGCACTTTATTATTTTTGTGGTTGGTAATAATGCCACTGATTTTGTAGTTTCCTGAGCCATCATTCATGAACCTTTTAAATTTGGGTTTTTCAGTCAGGTGCAGAGGTGTACACCTGTAATCCCAGTGACTTGGGAGGCTGAGACAGGAGGATCTTGAGTTAAAACCAGCCTGAGAAACTTAGTGAGACCCTGTCTCAAAATAAAAAATAAAAAAGAGCTGGCATGTATCTCAGTAATTAAGTGTCCCTGGGTTCAATCCCTGGTACCAAAAATAAATAAATTTGGTTTTTCCATAAAGAAGATTTTTTGCTTTCATTAAATTTTTCAATTGTTCACCGACTCCAATTCTGAATCAAATTAAAGCAAACTTATACTTTTGTACACAAGAGCTGTCCAGGACTGTCTCTCCCAAACCCAGGCTAGAGATTGTCTTTTGAAATGTTAAATAAACCTTGGAGAAGAGGTCAGACCTTGACAGAAAAGCTAAAAACTCCTCAAAAAACAAACAAACAACAACAAAAAAGCCCATTCATTAAAACATTTGATGATATTAATTAATTCAAGTGAAGACCCTTGGGAGGTATTAGTGTGATCTAACATTATTGAAAAGTTTACTGTTCTTGGACAATCTAGAACAGATGTTTTGAGAAAATAGCAGAGTCATTTAATCAGACACAAGCACTCACATTTGGGAATTGTCAGTCTTCAACTTAAATTGTTTCTTACAAAGAGGTGAATTGTTTTTTTTCATTTTCTTTCTTTTTTTGAGACCTAGTTCTGAGGCCCTTACTCTTGGCAAAACTCAAACACATGGCCACAGATGAACACGCTGCCTAGGGCTGGGGATGTGGCTCAAGCCGTAGCGAGCTCGCCTAGCATGCATGCAGCCCGGGTTCCATCCTCAGCACCACATACAAAGATGTTGTGTCCGCTGAAAACTAAAAAAAATAAATATTTAAAAATTATCTCTCTTAAAAAAAAAAAAAAAAACATGCTGCCTAAAGGATATGGAAGATAACATCCCTACAGATAGTCCCCCCCCCCCACCTCAGGAAGAAAGGAGGACAGTGTGACCAGGGAAGAGGGAAGCAGGAGAGAAGGCAAAATTAATCCTATCCAATACAGCGGGTCTCAAAGGGAGAAGGCAAATACTGAGTCCTGGGCCTTTGACTTTCACCCCATTGTCTAAGAGTCCTAGAATGAGAAAAGCAAATAGGGAAGCTCTGGGTAACAGTAGATCCTGGAGGAAGAAGATAAGCAATGAGCACCCTGTTCTGGGTTTTCATCCCTTCGCAGTAACAGTGAGTTTTGTAATTTTACAACCTTTTTTCTGACTTCCCAAACTGGCACATTCTATTTAAGTCTCCAATAATGAATTGTAATCTATAAAACACCAGCCCCTTCTACCCTGAAAATGAATCCCTCCAATGCCTGACTGATTGACTCCGCGACTTAATAAATGGCATGGCTGAATCTGTTGAGGTCTGCTCCTGTCTTGGTTATTTGTGCTTATACTGCCAGGGTTAGATGATAATTTTGGAAACAGACAACAAGAAGCTGGTTAAACTGTTAAACCACGATGCAAAGAAAAGACCACTGACTCCAATTTTGAATCAAATTAAAGCAAACTTATACTTGTGTACACAAGAGCTGTTCAGGACTGTCTCTCCTGAGACAGTCCAGGCTAGAGATTGTATTTTGAAATGTTAAATAAACCTTGAAGAAGAGGTCAGTGGCTGAGATTCTTATAGGAGTGAGGGAAGGCGAGGTGTTTTAAAGCTGCTTCCAAATCAATTTAGGGCCTGCTAGGAGCCACAGCAAAAGTATTATGATACATGGCACCTTTGGTTAAGGTGACTGCCAGCTAGCCATTGAGATGATATGATTATGTTAAGATTTACATTCATATGGAAATTGGACTCCTGCTGTTCACCTCTGCCTGCTATGGGACTCATGTTACGGGACTCCCGGAGAGTTCCCATTGGTTGGGGAAGGATAGTAGGCGGGAATTTCGGGGGGGGGGGGTTCCGGGCCCCCGGTTCCGGTAGACGCACACAGGTGTGTGGACCAGCTTGCTAGCCGGGCGCACACGGGGCACTGGCGGCCTTTTTAAAAATAAAGCTTTGTTCCTGCTTGAGTGGCTTGTGATTCTGTGCCCAGCCGGGTTGCGGCAAGGGCCTATGACCTTACTGGCTTTGAAATACTATTTACTGAACTGGTTGAAAGATTTGACTCTAGCTGGGCACGTGGCACATGCCTGTAATCCCAGGCCTTGGGAGGCTGAGGCAGGATGATTGCAAGTTCAAAGTCAGCCTCAGCATTCGCAAGGCACTAAGCAACTCAGTGAGACCCTGTCTCTAAATAAAATACAAAATTGGGCTAGGGAATTGGCTCAGTGGTTGAGTGCCCCTAAGTTCAATTCCTGGTAACACCCCCCCAGCCCACCAAAAAAAAGATTTGACTCTGAACCAACACTGAACAAATAAAACTGTCCTGAAGAACATAATACAACTCCCTTCACTAACATACTGCTTCTGTAATGCCAGATTCGTGGAACCCCAATAGATCTCCAGGAGCCAAATCCTTTGCAATCACACAAGAGTCTTTATGGCAAGCTCGAGCCTGGACTCACAACTGTTCCCAATGTAGCAGTCCCAAGGAGTGAGTCCCGGTCCTTTGTTCAGTGAGATTTTATAGGTTTTTGGGGATACTCTATGTGTCACAACATCACATAGCAAATCATTTAATACCATGGGAAAATCAAACAACTCTTAACATTGATTAGCACATTCACTGGCAGGAACAAGTTGGGTAAAGGTGATTGGTTAGTACAAGAGGGGGATTCCTTTGAGCTGATTGGTTTAAGCCACAAGGGGTGTACCTGCTAATCTACATGGTTTCTCAACATGCTATCAACCACCATAAACTACTGGGGGGTCATCTGGCATCCCAGGTATTTTCCCTGTCTCATGCTGATTGATGGTTGCTAGGGGGTTGCTATGGGTCCTTACCTAGCCTTACAGAGTCAGGGACACCTGTCTCTCCTGTTATTTGCAGACAAACAACTCAGCAGGGTGGGTATGTGCCTAGGAGTGCTCGGTGGGTTTTTCCAAGCGCAAGGGTCACGCCCACTTCCTTGGGCAGGCTTTGAGGTAGAAGCTGTTTTAAAAAATGGAGTCACATCAGTTTCTCACTTCTACAGTGACCCTTGATTTCAAATTTAACTACTGGGGGTTCTGGGAGTCTAGCTCAGTGGTAGAGCTCTTGCCTAGCACGTGAGAAGCCCTGGTTTAATTCCTAATATTCTCCACCAAAAATAAATAAATAAATAAACAAACAAACACAGAATTTATGTGTGGAGGGAGGAGGGAGGTCTCAAATGTTCAATCATTCAAGTCCTTACTGCCAATGACACTCTGCCTTGCACCCACAGTATCGTTGACTATTCATTGATCCTCCTTGGCTCCCAAAGAAATAATTCAGGGCACTGACAACTTGAATCTGATAGCAGTCTGATAGAACTAAACTCAAATCTTTTTTTTTTTTTTTTTAAATAACCTGGGGTGCTCAACCACTAAATCACATCCCCAGCCATTTTACATATATTATTTAGATATAGGATCTCACTTGAGTTGCTTAGGGCCTAAGATGCTGAGGCTGATTCTCCTACCTCAGCCTCCTGAGCTGCTGGTATTATAGGCATACGCTACTGGGCCTGGCCTAAACTCGAATCTTGGTCCTTCCACATAAGACACAGACAAGTATTGCTACTCTAATTTCCCACTTTTTAAAAAATTTTTTAATATTTATTTTTCAGTTTTTGGCGGACACAATATCTTTTATTTTATGTGGTGCTGAGGATTGAACCCAGCGCCCCGTGCATGCCAGGCGATCATCGCGTTACCGCTTGAGCCACATCCCCAGCCCCCTAATTTCCCACTTTTAACTGCTGTGAATCTTGACAGTAGCCTTCTGGAAAAGTCCAGGCCCCAGCACACATTGCAATGGGTGGATGACCGTGGTCATATGAATATCATCCAGTGCTGTGTGTAGATGGGACCAATGGGTAAGTGTCAAACCTTCCAGAATCTTCTTCAGGCATGTGAAGCCCATCAAGTCAGTACAGCCTTCAAGGAAGAGATGAGTGCTGCTAGGAGGGTGCAGTGACTCATGCCTGTAATCTCAGCTACTGGGAGGTCAAGTGGGGAGGATCACAAGTTCAACTCCATTCTAGGCAACTCAAGAAGACCCTGACTCAAAATAAAAATTAAAGGGGACATAGCTCAGTGGTACTGCCCTTGCTTATCATGTGCACGACGCTGGGTTCAGTACAGTCCCTAGTACTGCAAACAAACAAAATGAGGTGAGTACTGAAGTAAATGGGGTATGCCCTTGAGGAGGGAGGGCTTCTCTGAGGTAGACAGGGTGGACAAGACAAGCCTTTTCAGGTCACATTGCCATAGACCATATAGGCCTTATGAGTCCAGAACTCAGGGAGGGAAGAGGGCAGGGAAAAGGAGTGGAACATGAATTGAAATTAAATTCCATGCATGTGTAATTTTATCAGGATGAACCCAATACTGTGTATAACTCTAATGTGCTTAAAAAAAAAAAAGTTCAGAATTCAGCTGGGCATGCTGGTAAAACTGTATTTCCAGCCTCCGCTGCAGTAGTGTGCAGCACACCACAGCTGTCTGCCAGTGTCTTCTTTCTGGGTTCTTGTTTTGCGAATTCAGACAACAAAATCCACTGAGAAGAAAAGTGAGCTTAAGAGAGTAGGACATATCTGAAACCTTTCTGTTATGACTGCAAGAATCAGGCTGAAGAGGCAGGTTTCCACACCGCCTCAATTTTGGCACGGGCCTCATTATTTCACTAAGAATAAAATAATGAAAATGACATTCAGGGGCTGGGGATGTGCCTCAAGCGACAGTGCGCTCGCTTGGCATGCGTGCGGCCCGGGTTCGATCCTCAGCACCACATACAAACAAAGATGTTGTGTCTGCCAAAAACTAAAAATAAATATTAAAATTCTCAAAAAAAAGAAAATGACATTCAAAGACACTGGAACATTTTACCTTAATGATTGATTACAACTGTTATGTACATGATGCTTTCTGTTTGATGTTACAGAGCATCTCCAGCATGGTTCCTCTCCAGATCATCCTGGCCTTCACCCACCTACACTAACTAGAAGCAACCCTTTATTAGTCTTTTTTTTTTTTTTAATTTTTAAAATACTTTTTAGATGTAGTTGGACCCGATATCTTTATTTTATTTATTTATTTTTATGTGGTGCTGAGAATTGAACCCAGCACCTCCCAAGTGCTAGGAGAGCACTCCACCGCTGAGCCACAGCCCCAACCCCTAGTCTGTTTTTCATTACTAAAATGAAATACCTGAGAATGTTACAGAGCTAGGCCTTCTGAGAAACTGAGGCACATTGAAGACCCCCCCTTCAAGCCCTGATTCTTTTCTTCCGCCCTTTTTTTTTTTTTTTTTTTTGGTACCTGGGATTGAACCTGGGGGCACTTGACCACTAAGCCACATCCCCAGCCTTATTTTGTATTTTATTTAGAGACAGGGTCTCACTGAGTTGCTTAGTGCCTCGCTCTTGCTGAGGTTGGCTTTGAACTCAAGATACTCCTGTCTCAGCCTCCCGAGCCACTGGAATTACAAGCATGTGCCACTGTGCCTGGTGAAATCTTGATTTTTGTAATCAAGTCAGAAAGATTTCAGACATGTTGCTGAGAATAATAGGAGTGAGTTTATTGAAAAGATAGGGAAAAGGAAAAGGGAATACTCTCAAAGGAGAGAGTTGGTCCTCTCAGAGAGGAGAGGGACAATTTGCCTCTCCTGCACGCCACTTTTACTGGGGATCCCAGAGAAGTTTAGAGTCCCACTGAGGTCCACCTATGACTTTTGACTGACAGCAGGGTGACATCAGACTTTCAAGTCCCCAAAGTCATGGCAACTCTAGGTCACCTTGGCCCATGGTGATGGGTTCTAATTGGATTCTTTTTTTCTTTTGGTACCAGGGACTGAACCCAGGGGCACTCAACCACTGAGCCACATCCCCAGCCCTATTTTGTATTTTATTTAGACACAGGGTCTCACTGAGTTACTTAGCACCTAGCTTTTGCTGAGGCTGGCTTTTAACTGCAGATCTTCCTGCCTCAGCCTCCCCCACTGCTGGGATTACAGGAATGGGCTACCACACCTGGCTAAATGGATTCTTTTTTTTTTTTTTTCAATTTTTATTTTTTTAATTTATTTATTTATTTATTTATTTTTAAAAGAGAGAGTGAGAGAGGAGAGAGAGAGAGAGAGAGAGAATTTTTTAATATTTATTTTTTAGTTCTCGGCGGACACAACATCTTTGTTGGTATGTGGTGCTGAGGATCGAACCCGGGCCGCACGCATGCCAGGCGAGCGCGCTACCGCTTGAGCCACATCCCCAGCCCTATTTTTTTAATTTATATACGACAGCAGAATGCATTACAATTCTTATTACATATATTGAACACAATTTTTCATATCTCTGGTTGTATACATAGTATATTCACACCAATTCGTGTCTTCATACCTGTACTTTGGATAATAATGATCATCACATTCCACCATTATGGATAATTGGATTCTTTTTTTTTTTTTTTTTTAGTAGTTGTAGTTGAACACAATAACTTTATTTTATTTATATGTGGTGCTAAGGATCAAACCCAGGACCTTGCACATTCGAGGCGAGCGCTCTACCGCTGAGCCATAACCCCAGCCCCCTAATTGGATTCTTAATCATACATTCTTACAGATTTTAAGGTTAGGATGAACTCCTTATCTCCCAGAGTTTCAGGATCTGGTCACAAAATTCTCCACCTTCAACATTTCTGGCTAGGGTGGGGTGGCTCAGGTGTCTGAAGCAGGAGGATCACGGGTTTATGGTCAGCCTCAGCAACAGTGGGGCAGTAGGCAACTCAGTGAGAACTTGTTTCCAAATAAAACACAAAAAAAGGGCAGGGGATGTGGCTCAGTCGTTGAGTTCCCCTGAGTTCAATCCCCAGTACCCCAAAAAACAAAACATCTCTCCAAAAAAAAACTCATTATTTTGGGCTTGCAATGAACAGGTAGTTGTTTGCTGAGGAATGTGATACATCCTGTCCATTTAGGCCAGGCAAGGATGCAGGTAAATTGCTTATTGGAAAAGAAAGTATGTAGGGGTTGGCACAGTGGGTCAATTTTATAAAATTATTCTCTTAACCTTGTGTTCATCTATCTTTTCCCTAACAGGGCTAGGAATTTTATAAGAAAAAAAGAGGTTTATTTAGCTCATAGTTCTGGAGTTCAAGGGCACAGCATTAGCATATGTCATCATGGCAAGAGCATGTATAAGAGAGAAACATCACATGGCAAGACAGAAAGCCACAGAGAGACAGGGTCTCAGGAAACTAGTTAATCCCTTCTGAGGACAACCTTCTCCATGACCTAAGGACATCCTACTAGTCCCCACAGCCTCTTACACTACTGGACTGGGGACCAAGCTTCCAACACATGAGCCTTTGGACAACACACTTAAAGTATATTCAAACCACATCAGCCTTTCTCTTGATCTTTCCATGGCACTTTCTTTGACTTTCATATCATTTACCAGAACTTGAATCAACTAATTTCAATGAGTTCCTTGAGGGACAGATCTTTGCCAGGTCTTTTCAACACCAGGGCCTTGTACAAAGTCATTCATAACAAATTCCTGAATAAAAATGTTGGGGACAGGTACAGAGAGAAGATGGGAGGAGAGGGGAGGGGAGGGGAGGGGAGGGGGGATAGTAGAGGATAGGAAGGGCAGCAGAATACAACATACACTAGTATGGCAGTATGTAAAAAAGTGGATGTGTAACCGATGTGAATCTGCAATATGTATATGGGGTAAAAATGGGAGTTCATAATCTGCTTGAGTCAAAGTATGAAATATGATATGTCAAGAGCTTTGTAATGTTTTGAACAACTAATAATAATAAAAAAATGAATATTAAAAAAAATGTTGGGGACAATCCAACCTGTGACATATCACTGTATTTGTAACTCTCCTTTCTTCTTTCTGCACCTATTGATTTTTCTCTCCTGCTCTGTGAGTGTGTAAAGAAATTAAGAGTTGGACCCAGGTATCCCTTGGGCCAGCACAGTGCAAGGTCCAACAATTAGTAGGTGCTTTGTAAAGGTCTGTGGGAGTGACAAAGGGAAAGTAAGTCTGCCAAGGAGTTCCAGCTTCACTTCTGTCAATCAGCTGCAGCGTAACTAAGGACTACTTCCCAGGACATCTGTACCGCAGCTCTGATAAACTGTGCAGAAAAGCACTTTGAAATAACAAATCCTGTCAATACTATATAACCTGCTATAGTATCTTATTCTATACATACTTCTGGAAATAAAGATACACAGTAATTAATTCTGTAAGAATGATTATATTTACAAGTTAAAAGAATACCCATTCTTGTCTGATAAAACCTTAAATTTTTATTAAATCAGCAGAGTTTCCATTATGACTATCCAAATACTCTTCGTTAAAGAGCTAAGTAGTAGGCTATGATTTTTCCCCTTATTGTACAATCTTCTATTTTCTCTGGAGTTGAAAACAGCATCGTTTTTCATTTGTTTAATTTTCCACTTACCATCCAAATGTTCCAAAAGATGTGATAAAGGCGTTTCAATATTACTGTCCATGGGTTCAGAAATATCAGATTATAAGAAATCAATCAAATCTTTACAATGCTTCAGTCACGGAGCAATTCCATTGCACGCTTTCGGGGTAACCTATCCAGCATTCCACCAAAGGCAGTTCTTTAGGTCAGTCCCTTAGCGCAGTCTTGCACCTCACCTAATCCTTCCCTGATCCTAGGAAGCCTAGGGATCCATCCCAAGATGGGCAGCAAGGGAGTACTGGAGAAGAAAAAGGGCGGTCTTGTCCAAACGCCGGCCGGCGCAGGACGACCCGCCACTAACCTAGAACCTCCAGTAACCAACCCTTACTTCCCTCTTCGCGCCGCCTCCTTCCGCTGCCCTTTCGGTCCCGCCCATTCCAGGCCTCGCCTCCGTCCCACCCCTTCCGGGGCGGCAGCCGGCTGCTCCACGCTTCCGCTTCCGGCGGTGTTTGTGGCAGTAAGCGGTGCGGCGATGGCGGCCGGCGGCAGTGATCCGAGGGCTGGTGATGTGGAAGAGGACGCCTCACAGCTTATCTTTCCCAAAGGTGAGGTACGGGGCTGCTTGATTCTTCCTGCCACTTCACGTGGTCGCCACAGGCCTGGGGTTCTCAGCCTCGCCCAAGACGCCTCTGCGTATTGTGGGGGCTGGTCTCCCGGGCGACGTTGAGAGATGAACGGGGACTCCGACCCTTGAGTGCCTCCCAGAGCACGGATGATTCTGGTCTGCCTTTTGCATTGTGCCTTCTGGAGAGGGCCGCTCCCCGATCCTTGGAGTCCTTGGCGACCTCTTGTTACTTTTTTTTCTTTTTTTTGACACTAGGTATTGAACCCAGGAGCGCTCAGCCACCGAACCACATCCCCGGCCCCCTTTTTTATGCTTTATTTTGATTTTGGGGCCTCGCTGAGTGGCTGAGTGAGGCCTCGAACTTGCGGTCCTCTGTCACAGCCTTCCGAGTTGTGGAACTACAGACGCGAAAGTTTTATCTGTGAACGTCCCTCCAAAGTGCTGGTAGACACAGCCGCACACCAAAGTGGTCAGGGCGGATTTTTTTCTTTTACTTATTTATTTTGTGATGCTGGGAATTGAACCCAGGATTTCTCGCATACTGGCCAAGTGCGTTCATCGTTAGCCCTGGACAGGTTTTAATCCATAATATTGCAGTAGAGAAACCTGTGAAGATTGCACAGGACTTCTGGGCCTTTTAAAGGGAGAGTGAAGGTATAGGAAGGGGATGAGCAGAGTCAGGGAAGTGAAACATCACAAAACGGGAAGGAGAAGGTTGTTCCTTGTGAAACCCTCCTGGGCTTGTTAACTGGCATAGGCTCCTACCCCTCCTAGAGACTCAGACATAATCTTCAGATGTCCGCTGAAACAAACTAAAATTTTTTTGTCATTTCTGATTTTTCTCTGACAGGAACTTAAACGGGGTCTGGGAGAGTCATCCTAGGGATGCAGTCTTGAGCTGTAAAGAACCACTTTAGAATTTTGTTCGTTTTGGGGGCTGGGGATGTGGCTCTAGCAGTAGCGCGCTAGCTTGGTATGCGTGCGTCCCAGGTTCGATCCTCAGCAATATTAAAAAAAACTCTCTCTCTCTCTCTCTTTCTCTCTTAAAAAAAAAAAGAATTTTGTTTGCTTTTATGGGCCAAGATTGAGGCTTAGAAACTGGTTGAGGTGGTGCATGCTTATAATCCCAGCGACTCAGGAGGCTGAGGCAGGTGGATCAAAAGTAAGAGGCCAGTCTGGGCCACTTACCAAGATCCTGCCTCAGAATAATAAGGGCTGGGGATACAGTAGATAGGTAGAGGCCCAGGAGATATGTGGGTGAATAAGGCTCAGGAACCTAGCTTGGTCTAGAAGAGAAATATTATCAGATGCTAGCAAGTAAATCACATGGCTATTAGGTTACTTCCTCTGTGCAGTAGGATATATTTTATTTGTAATTTAGAAACCTAAATCTGCTGTATCTTTCAGGTTCTGAAAAACACAAAGTAAATAGGGGAGAAACTTTAGTAGTATTTTCTTTGTCTTAGAAGTTATTGTATCCAGGGCTGGGGATGTGGCTCCTAGGTGCACACCTGCCTAGCATGTGCATGGCCCTGGGCTCAATCCCCAGTACCTTTAAAAAAAAAAAATTATATGCACAATAAAAAGTGAAATTCCATATGCTTTTGACCCAGAGGAAGCTACTGTAAATACTTAAGTGCTTATCCTTCCATATTATGAAACCTATGCTTACAGAAACATTCACATGGGGGTTAGAAGTGTAACTCAAGTACTAGAGCACTTGTCTAACATGTGAGACACTAAATTTTATCTTTGACACTGCACAAGAAAAGAAAGAAACATACCACTTGCCCACACACAAATGGGATGGGGTTGTAGCTAAGTTGTAGAGTGCTTGCTTACTGTGTGGTTGTGGGTTCAATCCAAAGCATTGCAAACCCCCCCCCCCCCGCAAAAAAAATTGCTGTAGAAATTCTACAAAATTTAACTACATACTGTAGAGAAATTTTATTTTTTTAATTTATTTATTTTTGTGGTACCTGGGATTGAATCCAGGGATGCTTTACCACTATGTTACATTCCCTTCCTTTATCATTTTTTATTTTGAGACAGGGTCAAAGACCTCAAACATGTAAGTCCTCCTGCCTCAGCCTTCTGAGTAGCTGGGATTACACGTGTGTACTATAACACCCAGATCTATCTACTTATTTTAAAGGGCAAACAGTTCTATCTGGTAGTACCAGGATACTATCTCTCAATAGTTAGGCGTGCAGATTGCTTCCAGTTTTCTATTTTATAGAATGGCGGTTCAGTTCTTCCATGAGACAAAATCATAGACATTTTTGGTGAGATGGAAATAGGTGCTTAGTTTTTAAGGTATAATAACTAAAAAGAAGATGGTTTTCCTAATTTCATGGTAAAGTTTTTTTTTTAATATAATACAATATGTATATAGTACATATATATTTTAATATAATATATATATATATATACTTAGTTTTTAAATTTGGTTTCTTTTTACATTCTGAAGATTTTTTTAACTTTTTTTTTCTTATTTTATTTATTTATTAATTTTTTTAGTTTTCGGCAGACACAACATCTTTATTTGTATGTGGTGCCGAGGATCGAACCCGGGCCACATGCATGCCAGGCGAGCGCGCTACCTCTTGAGCCATATCCCCAGCCCTTGAAGATATTTGTTTTTGATTAACTTAAATAACATCTGATACACGTGATTTATTGAGTTGGATATAATTAGATCTTAATTCCATCAGTTAACAGTTTCAGAGTTCTCACTGTTAATCTTCTCAGCTGATATAGGCATATAATATGTTTATTATGTATTTTAGAATATACATAGAGAAATAGGAATAACAGTAAGTACTAAAGAAAATAAGGAAACCTTTACTGTAGAATGTAAATAAGTCTGTGATATTTTATTATGAGATTGTAAGAGTAGATAAGATCACAAAGATGAATACTGTCAGTAGTAGCTTTCAAATATATTTGCCCCCAAATAAAATCTTCCTTTATCTGTACATAATTAGCAATAACTGTGTTGAAATTAGGAAATGAGCCTTTTTTTTTTCCAAAAAAAAAAAAGAATTATATGACCCTAGTCTCTAACTCCCCCACCTAAAGAAATCCTCTAAACCATTTTGTACCAGGGTGAAAAATATGCAGTATAAGAAGACCATTTATGGCTGGGTGCAGTGACGTATGCCTGTAATTACAGTGGCTCAGAAGGCTTAGGCAGGAGGATCACAAGTTCAAAGCCAGCCTCAGCAATTTAGTGAGGCCCTAAGCGACTCAGTGAGACCCTGTCTCTAAATAAAATATAAATAAAATGGGTTCAATCCCTGGAGAGAGAGAGAGAGAGAGAGAGACAGACAGACAGACAGACAGACAGACAGACATGCACGCACACACACAAGACCATCCTTGGGCTAGGAGTGTGTACAGGAGAATCAGAAGTTTGGGGAAGCTACGGCAATCTAGTGAGACCCTATCTCAAAATAAAAATAAAATTTGCTGGGGCTGGGATGTAGCTCAGTAGTAGATCACTTGCCTTGCATGTGTGAGGCTCTGGATTTGAATCTCAGTACCACATAAAACTAAATAAAGATATTGTGTCCATCTTCAACTAGAAATAAAAAATAAAATAAATAAAATATGCTTCCTTGTCTTGTTTTTGGGGAGCAGGTTGTGGCAGTGTTATGTCAGTTGTCCCTCTCACTTCAGTTTTGAGGTCTTAAGAGTCCTGATTTGATATCTTCTCCCCTAATTGCCTGAAGCATTAGTTTCTTCACCTGAACTTATACCTCAGACGGTTGAAGCTGAGAAGTAAATTTTCATAATAGGTTGTGTGGGGATATCTCCTGTAATAGGCTAAGGGACTGGAAAAGATTATGATGTACTGAAGTTTTTTTTGTTTTTGTTTTTTGTTTTTTTTTTTTCCAAACTTTGCTGCCATCAGGTGGGAAATATCTTTTTACTTATTATATTTGGCAGCACTAAGTGCCTTTTTAATAAAAATACTGTTTCCTCCTTTTCATCTGACTCAAAAAGTGGGAAGGCTTAACTCTGATGGAGATATTAGTGATTTCTCTATTAGTAAGCACACTCATATCACCTTTAAATTCCATAGATTTTTCTTGCTGTTGTATCCTCTTAGTGTAGGATTATAAACACGAATTCATGTTTGCAAATGGTTCCTACATTGGAAGAAATCACTAGAAAGGGAAAGAAAGGCAGACAAAACCCAGCTCTAATACTTTTGAGATAAGTATGAGGAACATTGTCACAGAAATGTTTTTCCCAAGGGGATAGTAGCATTTTTAATAGTGTTATTCTGAAAATATAGCTTGCTGTGTGTGTTTGGTACTGGGAATTGAACCCAGAGGTGCTTTACCACTGAGTACCTCCACAGTATGTATGGATGAATGGATGGTGCTGGTGATTAAACCCAGGGCCTTGTGCATGCAAGGCACAGTCTTTATTTATTTATTTATTTTGGAACTGGGGATTGTATTCAGTGACACTCAACCCCTGAGCCACATCCCCATCCCTATTTTGTATTTTATTTAGTCACAGGATCTCCCTGAGTTGCTTAGTGCCTCACCATTGCTGAGGCTGGCTTTTAACTCTAGATCCTCCTGTTTCAGCCTCCCCAGCTGCTGGGATTACAGGCAAGGGCAACCGTGCCCAGCCACAATTTTTATTTTTGAGACAGGGTCTTGCTAAGTTGCTAAGGTCTATCTTAAGTTGCCAAGAATAGCCTTGAACTAGCCTACTGCCTTAGCCTCCTGAGTTGCTGGTATTACAGACATGTGCCACCGTGACCCTCATGGTTGCTATGTATTATAGAAAGTAGTCATAGGTTTCTTTTTCAGCCCTATTTTTTTGGGGGGTGGGGGTGGGGGCAGGTATCAGGGATTGAATTCAGGGGTATTTGACCACTGAGCCAAATCCCCAGCCCTATTTTATATTTCATTTAGAGACAGGGTCTCACTGAGTTGCCTAGTGTCTAGCTTTTTGCTGAGGCTGGCTTTGAACTCATGATCCTTCTGCTTCTGCCTCTCAAGCCACTGAGATTACAGGTGTGTGCCACTGCGCCCAGCCCACCTTGTCATTTTTTTTTTTAATTTATTTTATTTCTTAGTTTTAGGTGGACGCAATATCTTTATTTTACATTTATGTGGTTCTGAGGATCGAACCCAGTGCCTCATGCATGCTAGGCAAGCACTCTACCACTGAGCCACAACCCCAGCCCACCTTGTCATTTCTTAACATGTAACATTTCTTAAAATTGAGAGTACAGTGTTAGCATTATAGAACTATAAAGACTAGAGACTTTTTATAGGCTAGAGAGAAATAATTTTTTAAAATGTTTTATTTTGAGACAGGGTTTTGCTAAGTTGCTCAGGTTCTCACTAAATTGCTGAGGCTGGTCTTGAATTTGTGATCCTCCTGTCTCAGCCTCCTGAGTGCTGGGAATACAGGCATGAGACACCATGCCCAGCAAGAAATAATTCTTAATGGTCCCTGATTTTAAATCAGTAACTTGCCCAGTTAGAGTAAGGATGCATTGCTGTTTAATAGCATGTCCAGGTCAGATTCTTTAGTGTCAGAAAATGTCTAGCCCCAAATGAGCTAAATTTTGATATCACATGAATTCTACTGTTCCTGTGGTACATAAGTGTGAATGAAAATAAAGATGTGGAGTAGAAAAGACCCTGGGTTTCTGCAGGACAGGGGAATGTTCAAATGCAAAATGAACATTTATAAGCTGGCTTTAAAGGAATATTTTCAGCTGACATTTATGCTTTTCACAAATAGAGTTTGAAACAGCAGAGACTCTTCTAAATTCAGAAGTTCATATGCTTCTGGAGCATCGAAAGCAACAAAATGAGAGTGCAGAGGATGAGCAGGAACTCTCAGGAGTCTTCATGAAAACTTTAAACTACACTTCCCGTTTCAGTCATTTCAAAAATAGAGAGACCATTGCAAGTGTCCGTAGGTGAGTGTTAAAAGAAAGTTTGTTAATTCAGACTACTGGACATCTGCAGGTAGAATGCCATCCCCACCTCTTTTTATTGGTACTGGGGATTGAACCCATGAATGCTTCACCACTGAGCTCTACCTCCTCTATCTGCATCCCTTTTTATTTTTATTTTTTTAAAACAGGGATCTTGTTAAGTTGCTTAGGGACTTGCTAAATTGCTGAGGTTGGCCTCCAACTTGATCCTCCTGTCTAAGCCTCCTGGCTTGCTGAGATTACAGCTGTGTACCACCTCATGGCCTCTTCCTCCCTTTCCCAGAGACTTGTGAGTTTAATGTAAATAAAATAATGTCTGACAAAAATGTATAAATTAAGCTGGGAATCTAGCTCAGAGACAGAGCACTTGACTAGCATGTTGGAGCCCTAGGTTTGATCCACAGCACTCCCCGCAGTTTTTCTTTTTTCTTTCTTTTTATTTGATTCTAGGGATTGAACTCAGGGATGCTCGGCCACTGAGCCACATCCCCAGCCCTATTTTGTATTTTTAAGAAACAGGATCTCACCGAGTTGCTTAGTGCCTCACTTTTTCTGAGGCTGGCTTTGAACTCATGATCCTCCTGCCTTTGCCTCCTGATCTGCTGGTGTGAGCCACTGCATCCAGCCCCTTTTTGTTTTTCATTTTGAAATAAGGTCTCACTAAGTTGCAGAGGTTACCCTCGAACTTGGTGGTCCTCCTGCTTCAGGTTCCCAAGCCACTGCATCCAGACAAAAAAAAAAATTTAAGTTGTTTATAAGACCAAAATTCCCTGTGGCCACTTTTTATTTATTTATTTATTTACTTGTTTTTGTTCCAGGGATTGGACCCAGGGGCATTTAACCATGGAACCACCTCCCTAGCCTTTTTTATTTTGTGTTTTGAGATAGGGTGTCGCTAAGTTGCTTAGGGCCTTCCAAGGTTGCTGATGCTGGCCATGAACTTGGGATACTCCTTCCTCGGCCTCCTGTCATTGGGATTACAGGCATGTGCCACCATGCCTGGTCCCTTTGGCCACTTTTGTTTTGCTTTGTTTTGGATGCTGGGGGTTGAACCCAGGGCCTCTAGCATGTTAAACACATGGTATAACATTGAGGTCTACCACTGAACAACACTGTCCACCCTTAGAACTATGTTTTTGAATTTTATTTAGGTTTTTTTTTTTTTTTTTTTTTAATGTGGTGCTGAGGATTGAACCACCTAGTGCTACACACGTGCTAGGCAAGTGCCCTACCATGGAGCCAGAACCCCAGACCCCTTAGAACTATCTTTAATGACCAAAGATAACAACCTAAAGATTCAGCAGTAATTAAATATACCGTGGTAATTCCATTTGGAAGAGGCTTATAATTAAAAATGTAGTTAAAAATGAAACTAGCAGACATTCACACGTTCAGTATACAGAAAATGGTGAAAAAACTTAAGACATAATTTGAGGGCTGGGGTGTGGCCTAGGGGTAGAGTGCTTGCCTAACATAGGTGAGGCTCTGGGTTCAATTCCCAGTACTACAAAAAAACCACTAAGGAGTGGTAGTATATTTTATTGGGCATGTGACATACCCCTATAATCCCAGCTGTTTGGGAGACTAAGGCAGGAGGATTGAAAATTCCAGTCAAACCTCAGCTAGAGATGTACTTCAGTGATTAAGTGCTGTTGGGTTGGATCTCCAGTACCAATAATAAATAAATAGAACAAAGAACAAAAGGATACCTACACAGAAATCAATCAGATGCACAAAGAAGTATGCATTTGAAGATGTTTCTGAGAAAGAAAAAAACAAATCCTTTTTTCCTATTGACATAGTCACTTGGCACAACACATCTGACACCTGATATATGAGGAGTTTTCCCCCCTCATACCAAGCAGTTCAATACCAGCTGTTATTCAGTTCTATTCTGACATTCTTCTTGGAGAATGTCGGACCTCACAGGTTAAGAACTTGGTGCCTCAAGACTGCCCCCTATTTGAGATGTAAATTACAAATCTCAGATTGTGACTTGAACTTCTTACCTTTTCCTTGGTGGTTCTAGTGACCCCTTCCTTAAATTAGATTTATTTGTTAAAAACAGCCCGTTAAACTCAGGCAGACAGCTTCAACAATCAGGTGAAGAAAAACATAGGACAAGTTTCTGAAAGGTCCTGAGCACAGGATCTTCTATCTCCTTGGAGTTGAGATGTGATATCCTCCTGGCACATGGCTATGTTTTTATTCACCAACGTGGAAACTCTGAACCCTGTTCTTTCTGGTTTTTATGGAGGCTTCATTATGTAGGCATTTTTGGTCACAACATTATGCATTGGTGATCAGTTCAACTTTCAGCCCCTCTCCCTTAGACAGTGAGGAGGGTAGGAGGGCCTGAAAATTCTAACCCTTTAATCACATGGTTGACTCCTTGGGTCCCATGGAGCCCACCAATATTTGCCTTACTAGAATACCGTTTATATTCAAAAACAGAAAAAATGGGTTTGGAGATAAAGGGCAGTAGTTGAGCTTTGCACACATAAAGCCATATATGATCTTCCTTTTTTCTGTTGATCATTCTTTTTTTTTTTTTTTTAATTTCCTTTCCTGTGATTAGCTTGCTGCTCCAGAAAAAGCTACATAAGTTTGAGTTGGCTTGTTTGGCCAACCTTTGCCCAGAGACTGCTGAGGAGTCCAAGGCTCTGATTCCAAGGTTAGTACCAGTTGAGATAAAATATGTGTGTCTTGGATAAATTCCCACAAATAGAATTACTGTGTCTAAAAGGTGTATGATTGGGGCTGGGATTGTGGCTCAGAGGTAGAGCACTCGCCTAGCATGCGTGAGGCACTGGGTTCGATTCTTAGCACCACATAAATATAAAATAAAGACATTGTGTCCACCTATAACTAAAAATTAATTTAAAAGAAATAAAAGGTGTATGATTGAACTCAGGGGCACTCAACCATATCCTTAGTCCTATTTTGTATTTTTATTTAGGAACAGAGTTCACTAAGTTGCTTAGCACCTCACAGTTGCTGAGGCTGGCTTTGAACTCACAACCATCCTGTCCTGCTTCAGCCTCTTGAGCTGCTGGGATTATAGTCATGTGCCATTGCACAGGAGTGCCTTTTAACAGTATATGAGAGAATGATGGTTCTATAGGTTGCTAGTAAGAATATGGAATAGCTGAAACTCTTATATATTAATACTAGTGTTGCAAATTAGTAAAATTACTGTGGAAAGCAATTTGATTGCATCTAGTAAAGTTAAAGATGATTGTATCTTCTGACACAAAAGGCCATTCCTGAGCACATGTCCTAAAGACATACCACACACGTGTAGGAGACATGTATTCCAGTGTTTATTGCTGATGATAGCACAGATTGGACAACAACAGATCAATCAACAAGAGTGTGGGTAAATGAATCATTTTATGGTCATATAATGTTTATTATACAGCAGTGAAAAAAATGAACTAGAACATCATGAAGTAACATCAACACATGCCAGAATGAATTTGGAAGAAGAAATTACAAAATAATATGTATAGTATAATGCCATTACTTTGTGTGTGGTGCTGGGTATTAGACCCAGGGCCTTGTGCATGTGAGGCAAGCACTGTACCAACTGAGATATATCCCCAGCCCCATTATTAACTTTATTTTTTAAGTTATAGTTGGACACAATACCTTTTTATTTATTTTTCTTATGTGGTGCTGAGGATTGAGCCCAGGGCCTTGCTCCTGCTGGGAGAGTTTTCTACCACTTAGCCACAACCCCAGCCCCCTTTATTAACTTTTAATATCAGAAAAACAAAGCTCTTAAAGTTCTGTTTACAGCATATATACCAGTGCTTTGGCCATTTAAGTTTAAGGCCCTTTGTCATAAAATGTGGTTTTAAACGTTATTAAAATTGCATTTATAATCCTATGACTTCCCTAAAAATACATAACAAGAATGTAGTAAAATTAGCAAATACTAAACTATATTGATAATTCATTATACTTAGTTTGTGGTTTTTAGAAACAGTACACACACCTAATATATGTTGATATCCTGGCTTATTAGTTGCAGTGCACAATGCAACAAAACACAAAATATATCCCATTTTTTTATGCTTTTAGACAGGTTCTTGCTGCGTTCCTTAGGGTCTCTCTAAGTTGCTGAATTTGCAATCCTCCTACCTCAACCTCCCAACTTGCTTAGATTACAGCATGTACCACCATGCTGGCCCAGGGCCATTCCTTACAAAGTTTAAAAACAAGACTGTAGCTCACTGGCAGAGTAGGAGCTCAATTCCCAGGACCAGAAAAAGTAATAATTTTAAGTAATAAAATAAAGTTTAAAAACATAAACTTTGAAAATCTAAGCTGTATATCACTTAGGGATACATATAGTATATGTATAGTAAAAAATATGTGTGGAAATGATAAATGCCAAATTTAGGACAGTGATTTTTTTTTTCTGGGGAAGGAAGGGGAGAAGTATTGGGATGGGCCCTCAATTTTTCTATTATAGTTATGAAAGGTAAATCAAGTATGTCTAATTGTTAAGGCTTTTAAAAATATCTTTTTATGGATTTGAAATTTTGTACTGTTCATACAAGAAAAAGCAAAAAAGAAATACAATAGAAAGGTAAAGGTACAGGAGATATGGGTAAGCAATTTTGGGAGATGAACATGCCCAAATAACAGTGGGAAGGCTGGGGTTGTGGCTCAGTGGTAGAGCGCTTGCCTAGCATGTGTGAGGCCCTGGGTTTATTCTTAAGTATCGCATAAAGATAAATAAATAAAGGTATTGTGTCCATCTACAACTAAAAATATTTTAAACAATAAGAGTGGGGAAATTGTCAATTGCTGAGGCACTCATGTCTTTTCCTTCTCTTGCAGCCTGGAGGGGCGATTTGAAGATGAGGAACTGCAGCAGATTCTTGATGATATCCAGACAAAGCGCAGTTTCCAGTATTAATCTCCAAACTTCACTCAGCTTCTTGGGGGACTCATGTCCCCAGAACACCACCACCCTCTCAGGGGCTGGGGCTGGGCCTGCCTTGCAGAAGCTATTGCAAAAGACATTTGGAATTCTTGAAGAAGACAGTCCATCTTGGTGTGGGTTTAGGTTGCTGTTTCCAATGTGACTGTTAGACCATAATGACCATATAATTTTAGAGCAGCCTTGCAGTGACTGCCTAAACATGCTGCTGGGAAGGGTGAGGTGGGGTATTATATAAGCCATGCTGTTGACTATCTCATACTGTGGATTTTGGACCCCACATTTATTTTTTATTCATAACATTTCATATTTTAATTTCATAGTGTTTGTAGTTTTTGACTAAAGTAGAACATAGAAAACTTTTATAGGGAAAGAATAGTCTTACCTAGGTACAAAAGAAAGGATTAAGCCAGACCAATGTCAACGTTTCAAATTATTAAAGAAAGGGTGAGAGAAGCTGGGTGTGGTGGTGCACACCAGAAGGATTGCGAGTTCAAAGCCAGCCTCAGCAATGGTGAGGCGCTAAGGAACTCAGTGAGACCGTGTCTCTAAATAAAATACAAAACAGGGCTGGGGTTGTGTTTTAGTGGTTGAGGGCTCCTGAGCTCAATCCCTGGTACAACCCCCCCCCCCCCCCGCAAAAATAAATTAAAAAGAGGGAGTGCTAATAACTGTGAGAGCCTTGGCATCCTTGTACATAACCCAGGAAACAGGAAGGAAGCATGTCATGGGGTGCAATTACACTTGCTTGAGTATCACTGTGCCCTTTAGCATGGAGGTAGACAGGCATTTTGCCTATTTTTCTTTGGGTGGTGTTGCACAACATGGATTTGTAGCAGCCCCACAGAACTCATTTTGTCACCCAATTAAGATTTTTTCTTCAGTTGGGCACTGTGACACACACTTGTATTTCCAGTCACTTGGCAATGTACCAAGACCTTGTCTCAAGAGAAACTGGGGGATAAGGATGTAGCTCAGTGGTAGAGCGCTCACCTACATGTGAAAGTCCCTGGATTCCATCCCAGCACAGCAAAAGTAATCTTTCATATATATGACTTGAAGGTCTGAACTCTCTGAAGTCTTTTTCTCTTAGGGAGCATCCATTCCATACCTCTCCCTTGCTGCTTAACAGACTAGGGTCGATTCGAATGGAAGGATTACGAGCCTTCCTGAACCACTGCAGTGAAATCTCTCAACTTGAGGCCAGTAGTGAACATGGATAGCTAAACATTTTAGCTATGATTTTTCTGAAGGGAAATATTTGTGTTTCCTTCAAAGTTTGAATTTTTTCTTTCTGACACTTTGTGTATGAACTCATGGTCCTGAGAAGAAGTTGGAGAAAGTCAAGATAATTTTGCCTGGCAAGGTGGTGCATGCCTGTAATCTCAATGACTCAGGAGGCTTAGTCAGGAGGATTGCAAAATTAAGGCCAGCCTCAGCAACTTGGTGAGTCCCTGTCTCAATATTTTAAAAAAAGTCGGGGGTAGTTAGCTCAGTATTAGAGTACATAGCCTATGGGAGGTTCTGAGCATAATCCCCAATTCTGCAAAAACAACATCACCAACAAAAAACCCTACCAAGATACTACACTTGATCTTAGCCAACAGGCCGAGAAGCAATAACCTACCAAGTCCATGGGAAATGTGAATGGTGTAAGATTTTTTTCAGCTTTTTGTTATGAGCATTAAATCTAAAAAACAAGTGTTCGATATCTGCCCAAATAATGACAGATGTACGATTTAGTAGAGACATAGGTGGAAAGCCTAGCAATTACTCTGCACGAGTTGAGACTTTTCATGAGGACAGAGTGGGTAAGCAAAGTCTAAAAGTACTAGAAATCTATCAAGTGGAGAAGTGGGGGAAGGACATTCTAGTTCTGTGGTGCTGGGGATGGAACTCTGGTAACCGTTTTACCATTAGGCCATATACTTTGTCCCCTAAATTTATTTTTAAAGCTCTTCATAAGGGGTTGGGAATATAGCTCAGTTGGTAGAGGGCTTGCCTCACAAGGCCCTAGATTCAATCCCCAGCACAAAGCACACACACACACACACAAAAAAAAAAAAGCTCTCCATAAAATAAACAATTTAAATCTTGCCACTTTGTTGATCAGTCTTTAAAAACTTCATGATTTTTAAGGTTTTAAATTTTTACATGATAAGTCTTCATCTTCTATTTCACCTATCACCGCTGTTCTAAAAAGTATTGTTTTTCAGCTGGCTTTGGTGGTGGATTCCTGTGATCCCAGAGGCCTGGGAGGCTGAGGCAGGGGGATCATGAGTTCAAAGCCAGCCTCAGCAACTTGGCAAGACCCTGTCCCTATGTCTAAATAATATCTAAAAAGGGTTGGGGATGTGCCTCTGTTGTTAAGTGCCCTGGGTTCTATCCCTGGTAGCAAAAAAACCAAAAACACATTAAAAAAAAAACATTGTTTTTCAAATATCATTACTTACTGTTACCTCTGAATAAGAAATATTAGAAGCTTGCATTAATAAGGACAATGCACTTAATGACATAGGTGGCCACAGACTGATGTTTACATGGCTGAGGAGATAGGCCGGTCTTGAATTTACAAGAACATCGGTCAATAAATTTCAAAGTATTTCTCTGGCCCACATTTATTAGAATAACAAATATTATAAAATTGGGAGCTTTAGGGTATAGGGTTGTAGCTCAGTGGTAGAGTGCTTGCCTCTCATGAGTGAAGCACTGAGTTTGATTCTCAGCACCACATATAAATCAATAAAATAAAGGTCTGTCAACAACTTAAAAAATATTTTTTTTAAATGGGAGTTTTTTTGTTTTTTTTTTAAAGAGAGAGAGAGGAGAGAGAGAGAGAATTTTTAATATTTATTTTTAGTTCTCGACGGACACAACATCTTTGTTGGTATGTGGTGCTGAGGATCGAACCCGGGCCGCACGCTTGCCAGGCGAGCGAGCTACCGCTTGAGCCACATCCCCAGCCCCAAATGGGAGTTTTTTTAAAGAGAGGGAGGGAGAGAGAATTTTAATATTTATTTTTTAGTTTTCTTTTTTTTTTTTTAAGAAGAGGTTTTTTGTTGTTTTTTTAGAGAGAGAGAGAGAATTTTTTTTTTTAATATTTATTTTTTAGTTCTTGGCAGACACAACATCTTTGTTGGTATGTGGTGCTGAGGATCGAACCTGGGCCGCACGCATGCCAGGCGAGCGCGCTACCGCTTGAGCCACATCCCCAGCCCTATTTTTTAGTTTTCAGCGGACACAACATCTTTGTTGGTATGTGGTGCTGAGGATCGAACCTGGGCCGCACGCATGCCAGGGGAGTGCGCTACCACTTGAGCCACATCCCCAGCCCTGTAAGATGGGAGTTTTAAAAGCATTGGGCTGGGATTTGGCTCAGTAGTAGAGCGCTTGCCTAGCTGGGTTTGATTCTCAGCACCGCATATAAATAAATTCTATTGACAACCAAAAAATAATTTAAGAAAAGGTAAATAATATTTTTAAAATTCAATAAGAAATTATTAGTGTACTGAAAAGGAGAAAAGTTAGGAAAAAAATTCTTTCCAAATGATTCTTTAAAATACTTTTCATAATTTTGTCTTAAGTGAATTGATAAGAGAAACAGAAAAAGAAAAAGGTCTCCATCCAGAGCTGATTCTCACTATTTCCAACAACAGAGATGATGGCATAGTAGGTTATGGACTCTTACTCACCTATGAAACAGGTAAGCTTTTTCCAAGAGATAAATGGTTCACAACCACAATATTTTGATTTGACTTCAACTGAAAATCAGATTCTTAAGTAAACACACAGAAGAGAAAAATTTGTCTATCTTAAGGGAACCTTTAAGAACTGACCTTGCCTTCCTGCTCAGGCCAGTTTACTGTAGCTTGAATGTGAAAGTGCCAAATGCCTATCTCCATTTTCATTTATGGACATACCAACCCTGATATACCTGTGGACCTCTGCTAGGCCTGGGCTGACCTGGATAAACAGGAGCAGCAGGCCTCAGCTGCACCCAGGTCTCCTAAGGAATCTCTTGCTTATTGGACACCTCCCCATATAGTGCCAAGCCACTGTTGTCCTTCCTAGCCACACACTTCCCATTTGCTGCAAATCCGGAGCTGGAGAAGGCACAGTTGTATAACTGATGTGGATCTTCCTCGCCTCTACTTGAATTTCAGGATCAAAGAAGCTGGCAGTTGTATATGCCACTGAAGTAAAAATAACAAAACTGTTACCAAGGTGTCCTATTGGTGGATTAAATAATGATAATACCATACTACCCTACATAATATTGCACAGAGCAACTCCTGGCAAAACTGGGATTCTTCAGTGTCTAGTCCAAACCGACTTTTTAAAAAACTTGCTTCCGTCAGTAAAAACTTCAATATACAGGTGGTTTCAAAACTATTTAATAACTTAGGAGCCACTGGCCTTAGTGCTTGCTTTCAATGCCTTAGAGCCCAGGCATTAACTATAATTGCTGGCTTATGGTGAGGTCCTAGGGAAATGAGGTGTTCAGAGATAACTTATGGGAGTTATTTCAGACTTTTTTTTTTTTTTTACAATTTTTAAAAATATTATTTTTAGTTGTTGATGGACCTTCATTTTATTCATTTATTTTTATTTATATGCGTTGCTGAAAATTGAACCCAATTCCTCAGCACATGCTAGGCAAGTGCTTTACCACTGAGCCACAAGCCAGCCACTATTTTATTCTAAATTACCAACATAGGCCTTGGATTCTCTTTGAATCATTTCCTTTACTCTACCTGGTCTTGTCTCTGACTGTTTGCATTCTAAATATAGGAGGAATAGGGCAGATTGCCCTAGAGCCTAGGCATTTGTGGTTAGGCAATGTCAAGTGTTATATTTACTGAAATTTCACTGCATCTCTCAGGCATTCATAAACACTCTTAAGACCCACCTTTATACTTTTATTGTGCCTGTGGTGCTGGGGATTGAACCCAGGGCCTTGTGTGTGCCGAGTTTACTCTACCGCTGAGACACCCACCCTGCTCTTATGCTCCTTAATACCTCATTATGTGCTATTTAACTAATTTAAATTTATTGAGTATCCACCATATAGTTGGGGATAAAAAAGGAGAAGCCTGCTACTGTGGCACACATCTATTATAGTGACTGAGGCAGGAGGATTGCAAGTTTGAAGCCAGCTTCAGCAACAGTGAGACCCTGTCTCAAAGTGGTAGTTCACCCCTGGGTTTAATCCCCAGCACTGTAAAAACTGAGTAAAGCAGACCTGGTCATGGTACCAGGGGTTTGGATTTTATACCCCGAACACCAGGAAGCTATTGGGAAACTTTAAGGAGAGTAATAAGATCTGATTTTTACTTTAACCAAGTTGTTCTGACTGCAACGTAGAAAATGAACCGGGATTGAGTGGGAGGGGAAGCATAGAGAGGGAAAGCAGGAAGGATAGTTGGAAAGCAATTGCATCAGCAATTAATCAAAACTGGTTTGGACTGGTCAAGTGCAGTGTTGTGTCTGTGTTCCCAGTGACTCAGGAAGCTGATGCAGGAGCATCCCAAGTTCAAGGCCAGCCTCAGCAATTTAGCAAGATCCTGTCTACAATAAAACAAAAAGGACTGGGGATGTGGCTTAGTGGGAGAGTGCCTCTGCTTCAATAACCAATACTAGCAAAACAAACATGTACGTGTGTGTCTTTTTCTAAGCAAACTTTAAAAATGTAAAAGTCATGTTTAACTAGACTGCAAATATGGTCTGTCATAATCTGGACCAGAATATCAGAAATGGAAATGGGAAGTGGTCAGATTTGCAATTTAAGACTGAGCAATGCTGTTTTACCAAGGAAGAAGCTGAAACCCCAAAATCAATATTATTCAGCCAGCAAATTATAGAAGTGGAAATTCCAGAAAAGTTTTGAATCCAGCATCATATGACTAATGGGATACCTGAAGATAGAAAAGCATTTAGGACAAATGGATGAGGCTTTAAGTGGATTTCAGCTGGGCATGGTGGTACATGCCTATGATCCTAGTGACTCTGGAGGCTGAGGCAGAGGGATCACAATTTCAAGGCCACCCTTAGCAATTTAGCGAGGCCCTAAGCAATTTAGAACATGTCTCGAAAATAAAACTCAGTTGGCTGAGTGCTTGCCTAGCATGGACAAGGCCCTGAGTTCAATCCCAGCACCACACCTAAGTAAATAAATATATAAATAATAAAAAGGAATCCGATGTAACAGTAGGAAAACACCCTGGGTTCAATCCCTAGGATGATCAAAAGGGGGAAAAAAAAGTTCCAGTATTCCCAAAGCAGAACCTGAGCTGGAGACTTAATCTGCCAAATGTTACTAAAATTTCCTTAACAGGTACTATAATGAAGGCACTATAGATCAATATAGGTTCACCTATAGCAGAATTTATACTCTCAGGCCAATTGACTTAGGATCTAGTGAGTGTTCTTTTTCTCCCTCCACAAACCCAGATTTGTAGTAGTGAATGCAGTATAGTGACGTACTTTTGTTGTTTTCTTAAAGATTCGGAATATATATGCGTCTGTGTGTGCGAGTGTGTGTGTGTGTGTTTATTTTCCAGTGCTAGAAATTGAACCTGGAGTTCTGCATATGCTAAACCCACACTGAGTTACACCCACCCAGCCACCTTTGGGTCTTTAATTCAGGCACTTTGTTTTAATCTGCTGGGGATTGAATCCTGAGACCTTGCAGGTGCTAGGCAAGCCCTGTAAAACTAACCTAAATTCATTGCCCAGCAGACCTACTTTCAAAGGAAGGAGAAAGCTATATTATCTAGAGCTGACTGGAACAGGATCATTAGAAATAGTCTGTTTGCCCAGTAAAAGGTGCCCAGTAAAAGAACTGTATTTGCTGGGCTGGAGATATAGTTCAATGGTAGAGCACTTGTCTAGCATGTTCAAGGCCCTGAGTTCCATACTCAATATCCCTGTGTGCCCCCTCCCCAAGACACACACACACACACACACACACACACACACGAATGCTATCACCAGAAGTGGCCCTTTGAACCATGGGTCAAAATAAGCCTTTTTTAAAATAAAATAATTTAAAAAGATGGTAGCCTCCAGAGAGGTCATGGGTGAGAGATGATCATCTTTTCACTGTATTTCCTTTTATAACTTGAATTTTGTGCCAGCTGTCAGTATTATCTATTTATCCCAAACCAAGGAGACTTTTTATTAAAGAAATTTTCAAATATACACAAAAGTAGAATAGGGTAAGTTCTTGGTTACCTATCTTGTATGTATCTTCCCCCATCTCCCCTTCCTCTACCTTTAACCCTTAGGGAGGTTTCAGCACTTCTCTCCCTTCCATTCTAGGGGTGTTTTGCCACTGACTATATCCCAAGCCCTTTTTACTTTTTAGTAAGTCAGGGTCTTAATACATTGCAGAGGCTGGCCTTGGACTTTTGATCTTCTTGCCAAGTCTTTGAAAGAATTTAAGAGTTCTGAGAAACTGCAAAAGTTGATTCTGACAAATTTTGCCATTGTTTTTGTTATTTTCATGGATTAGAAGAATTTAGCTGTATTTTCTCAACCTTTCTTGCTGATGTTGGTTGGAATCATTTAAAGCAGATGCCAGAGATCTTACATTACTTATGTATGCTAAACCCACATTATCACTGAGTTAAACACCCGCCAGCTACTTTTGGGTCTTTAATTCAGGCACTTTAGTTGCTTTATTCTGCTGGGGATTAAACCCCAAGACCTTGTAGGTTCTAGGTAAGCCCTTCATAACATATGTAAAGTCTTATCTGAGGGCTGGGATGTAGCTCAGTGAAGCATTCGCAAAGCCCTGGGTTCGATCCCCAGTTCCAAAAAAGACAAAAAAAAAAAAAAAAAAGAACCCCATCAAAAAAATAAAATAAAATTATAAAGTCTTATCTGAGCTACATTCCCTAACTTCCCTAACCCAGTGTATATATGTCTTGTTCATGCAAATTGAAAACACTGCTTTAAATAAAATAAAACTTTATTTGAGCCAAATATGCAAACCAAGGCTGAGGAATATGAACTCAAGTTAACCTGAGTGACATACATTCTCTGAAGCAGAAAAGGCTGCATAAGTGATTGTTTATAGACAAAGAGCAAGAAACCTGTGATCCCAGCTACTTGGGAGGCTGAGGTAAGATGGTTAAATTCAAGATCAGTCTGGGCAATTTGGGGGAATATGTCTCAAGTCAATCATTTGTGTTCTATAACTGGAATTGTTATCAATAAGATATGTAAAGTTCTATGTTACTTTTTACACTAAGATACAATCTAAATGTATTTTTAAGTTAATGAGAGCCTAATCTGTATAAATGTTTTATTGCAAAACACAAAAGTACTTTGCTACTTTTCTACAAAAGGTTAAAATCTTTCAGTCTTGGGCTGGGGATGTGGCTCAAGCGGTAGCGCGCTCGCCTGGCATGCGTGCGGCCCAGGTTCGATCCTCAGCACCACATACCAACAAAGATGTTGTGTCCGCCGAGAACTGAAAAATGAATATTAAAAAATTCTCTCTCTCTCTCTCTCTCCCTCTCTCTCTCTCTCTCTCTCTCCTCTCTCACTCTCTCTAAAAAAAATAAAATAAAAAAAATAAAAAGAATTAAAAAAAAAGAAAAAATAAAAAAAATTTTTCAGTCTTTCTTTAATTCATGTTTTAGATGTGATATTATATTGTGTTAGTAAATATTTTTGTAAACTTGAGCAACAATTTATGTAGGTTTTATAAAATAATGTCTAAAAAGCAAAGATCAGCTTCAGAACTATAGTACTTAAGGTTTATGAAGAGCCCCGCCTTACCTGAGAAAAGGTTCTGTGTCCCATCTCACTACATGTGAAAATGACTATGAAAGAAGTAGGCTAGATTTCAGTACATTTAAAGTTGTGTCCAAAAGTTGGTTTTTGTCAAGATTACTTGGATCTCAAACAGGGGATATAATGTATAACTCTGCAAAAATTCAAGGTAGCTATTACATGAACTAAATATGTTTTTACTCTTGATAATTTTATTTTGTAGTTTTCTTATAAATGGTCTAAAGATTGCCTGTTAATGTTTTGCAGAGATTTAAGAACACACAACCTGGGTTGATTTAAGATAATGAGTTATCACCTACAGGATAGAGAGAGACATTAAAGCCCAGTACTCTTAATATAAGGCTGTTGAAATTTATTTGCTGGATGTTTAAGATTAAGTTTTAAAATTAAAGTTAAATTAAAAGAGCCAAGAAAACCAATATTTGGCTCTTGCCCTCTGAGTTAGTCTGAATCCAGGGAGCAGGGGACTTCTCCAAAGAGCTTTGCAACTCTGGGCCACATAACCTCCTGATCAGGGAGATTAATGAGCCCACTGGAGAACAGAAAGCCAATCAGTGCATTTGCTATGAAGAGGAGGGTCATCAGAGAAGGGAGACGTCCCTAATGCTTCAGAGGGAAGCCACATGGTCAAGCAAGACCTGGACCCATCTAGCGCAAATGGCACTAGCAGAACTGAGAAGCCGCTCTCAAATTTCCCCAGGAATGACTCCCATTAAAAACTCAGCTGACTGTTAACAATAGATAGAAACAAAAGTCAGTTTGACTGCTTCATCTTAAACACTTAGCAAAGACAGTTAAAACCAAAACACAGCCATTCCTGGACATTTTTTTTTTTTTTTTTTTTAAAGAGAGAGGAGAGAGAGAGAGAGAGAGAGAGAGAGAGAGAGAAAGAGAATTTTCAATATTTATTTTCTAGTTCTCGGCGGACACAACATTCTTGTTGGTGTGTGTTGCTGAGGATTGAACCTGGGCCGCAGGCATGCCAGGCGAGCGCATGGACATTTTAAATAATAATAATAATAATATTTTAAGGTATACACTTTATGTTAGCCTCCCAAAATAAGTAAGACTGGAGGCTACAAAAAAGGATTCTCAGACAGAAATGCCTGATAACTATCAAAAGGAACTGCCAGAGTATTTTTTATTTTAAGGCCTACAGGTATTTCTAACCTACACAGGTAGGCTTGGTGTTTGCTAGTATGATTATCCAGCCCTAAGTAACAAGATTAAAGGTTTCTCTATTAGACACAGAGGTCATACTAGAAAAAAGATTTTGCAAGATCAGATGACATTAAATTATTAAACTGTATCTTAAGAAAAAGGACATCTATAACCCTAAAAGTTAAATGTTGTATTTACATTCCTGGCAATTCTGGCAATGTGACAAATATCCTTAAAAATTTATATGCTCAGATAGAAGCCATGTCCTCACCAACTTTGTCTTGGGAACAATATCTTAGCTCCTGGTTCTCTGTTACTTCCTGGTGGAAAACACTGTTAGTCTCTGTCTTTTGCATCATACTCATTGACATATTCCTGTGCTGTGGCATTTATTGCTGCATCAATCTGGTTCCAGTACTAATGAATTCTTGTTTCTCTTATAGATCACTCATCACTCAAATGGCCCTCCAGCCTATTACTTCTCAATCTGACTTCTATCATGGACCACTTGATAGATCCTATTTTTAAAGGGGACTCCAAACTGCTTGCCCAACATCATCCCCTTTCAGCCTGAAGAAGCCAGAACGATCTTCACCCCCTTTCCTTACAGCAGTAAGGAGTTCCCAAAATTAGAGGGGGGAATGAAGCCAGATTTAAAATTAGGCAGTCAGTATAGTTAGGTAAATCGAGTCTAATATTGAGTGAAATCTAAAATGGAATCTAATATGGAGGCCATGTTGAGAATGAATTTCCGGAAAAGTTGAGCAACTCTTGAAATGTTAATAAAGTCCCAAGAAAAGCCCTAGGCCCAAAGTCCATCCCAAAGAAATGTTAATGAACAGCCCCAGCAGATTTGAAGATAGCCCATCCCAAAGAAGTGTTAATGAAGTCCTTCCTGCCCAGATTACGTCTTTGGCCCACCTGTGTCCCACCCCTTGGCCTTCCAACCTACATTCCATCATTGAAAGAACTATAAAAAGGGGAAACAACTGCACTTCCACAGATTCCACCTCTTGGGTCCCCTTCTTCCTAGGGTGAAGTCTTTTCTGGTGTCCTTTAATAAAGTTATAATTTCTACTCTGACCTTGCCTTGGTGTGCTTCTCTGGTGTTATTCAACATTGGAGAAGCAAGGACTCGTCACCTGACAATAGCAGTAACAATGGGATTACAAGCATGTGCCACTATGCCCGTCTGTATTCTTTAGTATAAAAATGAAATTATAAGGGCTGGGGATATAGCTCAGTTAGAGTGCTTGCCTCGCATGCACAAGGCCTGGGTTCAATTCCCAGCACCACCACCAAAAACAAACAAACAAAGAAATCATAAACCAGGCAGAGGCTCCGGAGGCTGAGGCAGTAGGATCCAGAGTTCAAAGCCAGCCTCAGGGGCTGGGGATGTGGCTAAGTGGTAGCATGCTCGCCTAGAATGTGTGTGGCCCTCAGTACCACACATACAAAGATGTTGTGTCTGACGAAAACTAAAAAAATAAATATTAAAATTCTCTCTCTTCTCTCAAAAAAAAAAAAAAAAAAAAAAAAGCCAGCCTCAGCAAACACAATGTGCTGAGCAACTCAGTGAGACCCTGTCTCTAAATTAAAAATACAAAAAAGGGCTCAGCGGTTGAGTGCCTCTGAGTTCAATCCCTGGTACCAATAAGAAGAAAAAAAAAAAAGAAAAAAATTACACAGGATGCCTGAGTTAACAGTATGTCATGTTCATCAGCAATTCTTTCCTACTGACATCCAGAAATGTGCTGTAGGACTATACCACAATTCACCTATTCAACTATGCAAGGCAATTTGGGTTACCAGTTTTTTTTTTTTTTTTCTTTTTTAATATTTATTTTTTAGTTCTCGGCGGACACAACATCTTTGTTGGTATGTGGTGCTGAGGATCGAACCCGGGCCGCACGCATGCCAGGCGAGCGCGCTACCGCTTGAGCCACATCCCAGCCCCCCAGTTTTTGTTCATTAGGAATTAAGGTGTTATAAACGTTCTTGAAAATTCTTTGGTGGGTATATGGAATTTCTAGGTCGCAGGGTGAGCGTTCTAGCTTTAATTAGAACGATGAAATAAGTTCTCCAAAGTGGTTGTACCATAAGGCTGTTTTTCTCACGTGGCCTCCCGAGGAAATAAAGTAATCTGTAGCACAATTGGTATCAGGTAATGCATGAACACTAATTGTGTGCCTGATTCTGCTACATGTTTTCACGGTGAAACACAAGGACACAAAATTAGCAATTTTAAGCGCCTTGCCCATAATTTGACTCTTGGTAGGGCTGGCCAAATAGCTAAGGTATCCATCTCCGAACAAATATCGTGCTCAATTTTTGGAAAACGGAGTGTTTTTGAAAGCATCCGGGCTGGCTTACGACCTGAAACGTATTAGTACTGTGAAGGGCCGCCCCCATCATTCGTCCTCCGGCAACCAGCTCGAACCTCTCAGCCAAACAAAGAAAGCTCACACTAAGCCGCGTGGGTACTCAGCCAGGCTCTGCCCCTCACCTATGCACATGCGCAACTCCAGCAGTACAGAGTCCGCGGCTCAGGCGCACGTGACGTAGTGCCGTACGCTCGTGCGTGTTGACGTGCGCTCGGTGGCTCATTGGGGAAGATGGCGGCTGCACTTTTGGAGGAGAGGGATTGAGAGGGGAGGAGGAAGGAGACTGGAGAGTAGAGACGTTCCCAACTGTGAAGACGAACGCTTAGCTCGCCGTTAGGAGCTCTGCTCAACGCCAGACGGTGAGTGCAGTGGTGGCGCGGGACCGCTCGCCTGCAGTAGGCGGCGTACTCTCCGCCATTTTCAGGCTTGGCCGTTGCGTGCTTTGGGGGACTGGAGGGGCTCCCGGGGACAGGTTGGAGGAGCTAGGAGGACCAATATCGGGAGGGCTGATTGGGGCAAGTTTGAACCTTTGGGGCGGGGACTGGAGGCTTAAGGCCGGCGAGGAAAGGAGGGCATGGTGAAACTAAGGCCCTGCCTGGGGACCGGTGGCGATGGAGAAGACGTAGGTAAGGCGGGCATGAATAATACGTGATGTTTGGAGGAGGGAAGCGCGTTTAAACTGATATTTTGAACGGGACTGGAAGGAGATGGGCCGGGAGTTGAATGGAGTGTGGTTTGAGTCGTTGGTTGATGAAGATTCAGGAGAAGTTAATGTGCGGACAATAAAACAGCGGAAGGATTCGGTGTTTGTTACAGGGATAAGGGCCCCAGCTTGACAGGCAAAGCCCTGCTTCTTCAGAACGTTTATATTCCTATTTTGTTTGCTTTAGAAAATGCATCCTACGTATGTCCTTTTGGTAACTCCCTGTCTCTAATTTTAAGTTGCTTTTTGGCAACTTATTTACCCTAATTTAAGACCTTAGAAAGCATTCCTGTTTTTGCATTGTTTTGCATTTGAGACAGGGTTTTTCCCTGTGAAGCCCAGGCTGGTCCCCAAACTCGCGATTCTTAGCATCCCGAGTAGCTGGATTATAAGGCGCCTCTGTACCGGCTAGCCTGTTTTAAACAAACAAGCAAACAAACCAAAAGAAAACTAAAATAAATGTTGATATTTGGTTGTAACCCTTGTGGTTAGTGGCTCTTCTGGAGTACGGAGAAGGTATGTTCCTAGGGCATTCAGTGGTTATATCTGTTTAAATCAAATCAGAGGAGTAGAAAGCTTATCACGCATGTTTTAAAGTAGTTTCTACACAGATGTCATTAAGCTAACTGTTCAGGAACTTTGGAAGACTGCATAGAAACAAAAAGCTATGCTGAAAGTCACGCTTCTTGGAAGCATAGGTTTTACGTACACTCTGGAGTTCTATCATTTTATGTTTGTGAACGTGGTGTTGTGGTAGATCTATTTAATTCAAGCAAAACTGCTATTGACCGTTAGTTGAAAGAAAACGTTCCCCTGGTGGCATTTTTCTTTTTCAAATCTTAATTGCATTTGACACCCATCTTTCCCTTTTCTTTTGGCACTGGGGATTGAACGCAGGGACATTTAACCACTGGGCTGCTTCCCCAGCCCTTTTTACATTTAATTTTGTGACAGGGTATAGCTAAGTTGCTTTAAGGCCTCCCTAAGTTGCTGAGGATGTCTTTGAATTTGGGATCCTCCTGCCTCAGTTTCTGGAATGGCTGGGATTACCGGTGGGTGCAGCCATCTTGCCTGGCTGGACACCCATCTTTTAAAAGATACTTTTGCACTTTTAACTGGTCTCCTTACTCAGTAGAAGATTTGAGTTTGTGCTAAGATTTAAGGTTCCTTATTTAGCCTGTTTTCTAGTAATTTAGGGGAAATTTTAATTTTGTATACTCCTGGGAAGAATTTTGGTGGAAAGTTGGCTTAAAACACAGTTGTTTTTTTTTTTTAAAGAGAGAGAGAATTTTTTTAATGTTTATTTTTTAGTTTTGGGCGGATGCAACATCTTTGTTTTGTATGTGGTGCTGAGGATCGAACCTGGGCCGCACGCATGCCAGGCGAGCGCGCTACCGCTTGAGCCACATCCCCAGCCCCTTATTGTTAAGGAAGAATAAATCGTTATGTGTGAAACTAAAGTTCTAAATTATTTTCTTAAATATTTATTTTTATTTTTAGTTGTAGTTGGACATAATACCTTTGTTTTTAAAATTTACTTATTTTTATGTGGTGCTGAGGATCTAGGCAAGCGCTGTATCTCTGAGCCACAATCCCAGCCCAATTCTCTTCTTTAGTTCGTGAAAAATACCAAGTTATCAATTTTGCCATTACAGATTTATCTTGAGCTAAACCTTCAACCATATATATATACACATTTAAAAAATAATTTTTGTAGTTGTAGATACGACATCATGCCTTTATTTTTTATTTTTTAACACTGTGCTAAGGATCAAACTCAGTGCCTCAGATACATGCTAGGCAAGCACTTGCCTTTGAGCTGCAGCCCCAGCCCCTAACCATATTTTTATTAATGACTTAAGGTGCTTATTCAGAGCTTTCTTTGATTAGTAATAAGAAGTCCATGTTCTTTTTCTGTTACTTTTGGAGGAAAATGTTACTTGATTATTGCCAAGCTCAAACTATTTTATATTTCAGAATAAGAAAGTAAAGTTGTAAATAAAGCTTTATAACTACAACAGATATTTAAAAATTTTTTTCACTTATGAATGCATTTATGTAGTCTTTTTGAGGTTACTTAGAAAAATATTTGGAATGTTACAAATATTTTTAGGAAAGATAGTATTACTTAGTTGGGAGTCCCCATGTGAGCAATCTTCATTATAAAAATATTTAACTATCATAAATGTTATTTAAACAAGCATGGGTTCCAAACTTAGTTTTCTACAAAACTTTAAGAATTTCGTATGTGTTGAAACTTGCTGATAAGAAATGTTTTGTTGAAACAGTTACAAGTTTCTTTGTTGCTGAAATATGTTGTGTGACAAGTTGCCTGATGATAGTTTTAATACTTAGAAGTCTTGTCTTTGGCCAGGTGTGCAGGTGCTTGTCTTAATCCCAGAAGCTGGGGAGGCTGAGGCAGGAGGATTGCAAGTTCAAAGCCAGGCTCAGCAAGGCCCTCCCCTACTTAAGTGAGACCCTGTCTCAAAAACAAAAAGGGCTGGGGATGTGGCTCAGTGTTTGAGTGTCCCTGTACCAAAACCGAAAAGTATTGTCTTTTGTTATTATCAGTGGTTTAGATTTAAAAGTTTGCTTTTGAACATGTGTTTTCTTTGGTGACTTTTCTCTCCCCTTTATAAACTATTTATACTAATTCTAGACATAGAAGCTCTTTAGCACTTGACCCATAGAACATGATTCTTGTAGCTCATAAGCATTTTAATAACTTTCTAGTAGAGTTAACTGATTTCATAAAGTTTTTGTTATGCCTTATTTTCATAATTTGATTGCTTGTAAATCCCCAGTGCTGGGTAGCATTGAAAAAAAAGCATAATGGGGGAGGGGTTCTGGCTCAGCGCCAGAGTGCTTGCCTCCCATGCTTAAGGCACTGGGTTCCAGCCTCAGCACCACATAAAAATAAATAAACAAAATAAAACTTTAAAAGAAATAAAGAAAAATCTTTTTTTAAAAAAAGCAAAAAAGCATCATGGATTTCAGTAGCAGCCAACTACCTACTTTTTTCTGTTATTCCTATGGATTGAACCCAGGGCCTCACCCATGCTAAGTGTGAGATTTACTTGTTGAAATCATTTTCAATTTTTGAACATTAACACAAATATCTTTGAAAACTTATTGACAATTTCTTTAGGTAACATATTCCTTTCTCTGTGTTATGAAAGCCTTTTGAATGTATTTCTAATTAATGTGCTTAATGTGCTTTGACTCTGTTCTTTGTGAACTTTTTGTTTTTTGGTAGCCAGGGATTTAACCCAGGGGTGCTTTCCACTGAGCTATGTCCCCAACCTTTTTCTTATTTTTTAATTTTTGACCAGGTTTTTGCTAAGATGGTTAGGGCCTTGCTAAATTGCTGAGGCTGGCCTTGAACTTGGAATTCTCCTGCCTCACCCTCTGGAGTTACTGGGATTACAGACATTCGCCTCTGTGCCTGGCCTTCATGAACATTTTGAAGTCAGGTATCATAGTGACTTTTATTCTTGTATTTTGTATTTTTTATTTTTAAGGAAGATTGCAGGCTCAGCAACTTAGCAAGGCCCTCAGCTACTTAAGTGAGACCCTGCCATTACAAAAATTGAAGGATGAATGAGTTTTCTATAAAAATTCTCCTTGTGATTCTACAGGGATCCACATTTCAAACTGACCTGGTTTATTTCTGATTTATTGCTGTACTTTGACTTTTGCTTAGGCTAATCCTTGTTAATTGTCTCTCTTCTTTCAGACAATTTATTTATATCCTTTTTATTCTTCAAAATCCAGCTAAATCTCATTGCATTTACTTTTCCTTTATTTTTAACTTGTCTCTTTAGTCTAAGGTCTGTGTAAATGCCTTCCGTAGATTTGTGTTCTTACCAGAGTACTTACCATTTTTAGCTGGTCCTTGAATGGGTTAAATGCAAAACTGTACCTCAGACTGAATTTGTTATTAAAGGCACTTAATCTCTTTTCTGTTTGCTGTCCCACTTAGTAGGATATTTTATTTTTTAAGACAGGGTCTCACTAAATTGCCCAGTTGTCCTTGAACTTGTGATCCTTTTGTGAGCCTCCAGAGTAGCTGGAGTTTCTCCAGAGTAGCATACACCACAATGCCCAGTCATAGTAAGATACTTTCTTTGGGGGGGGGGGGGAAGCTGGGGATTGAACCCGGGCATTCAACCACTGAGCCACATCCCTAGCCCTATTTCCTATTTTATTTAGAGACATGATCTCACGGAGTTGCTTAGTGCTTCCCCATTGTTGAGACTGGCTTTGAACTCTTGATCCTCCTGCTTTAGCCTCCCCAGCTGCTGGGATTACAGGCGAGCACCACTGCACCTAGCCTAGTAAGATACTTAAAAAAAAACATTTATTTTAGTTGTAGTTGAACGTAATACCTTCATTTTATTTATTTATTTTTATGTGGTTCTGAGGATTGAACCCAGTGCCTCACACATGCTAGGTGAGCGCTCCATCACTGAGCCACAACCCCAGCCCTAGTAAGATACTTTTAAGGAGCAATTTTTTTCCTTTTTTTTTTTTAAACAAGCATCTGCTTTTTATTTATTTATTTATTTATTTATTGAGAGAGAATTTTTTTTTTTTTTTTTTTAGAAAGAGTGAGAGAGGAGAGAGAGAGAGAATTTTTAATATTTATTTTTTAGTTCTCGGCGGACACAACATCTTTGTTGGTATGTGGTGCTGAGGATCGAACCCGGGCCTCACGTATACCAGGCAAGCGTGCTACCACTTGAGCCACATCCCCAGCCCGAGAGAGAATTTTTTAATATTTATTTTTTAGTTCTCCGTGGACACAACATCTTTGTATGTGGTGCTGAGGATCGAACCCTGGCCGCACGCATGCCAGGCGAGCGCGCTACCGCTTGAGCCACATCCCTAGCCCCATTTTTTCTTTTTTTGTATGTGAAATATTATGGTAACTTTCCAATTTTATGTTATGAAAAATTTCAAACATGTATAAAAATGGATGAATAGTACAATGAACACCCATTACCTTATATTTATATTTAACTGTTAACTAACATTTAGCTCTTTTGCTTTAATTGTATATACCACTCCACCCCCACCATTTGAAATTAAATTCAGATATGCTGATTCTTTTTTTTTTTTTTAATTTATTTTTTTAGTTCTCGGCGGATACAACATCTTTGTTTGTATGTGGTGCTGAGGATCGAATCCGGGCCGCACGCATGCCAGGCAAGCGCGCTACCGCTTGAGCCACATCCCCAGCCCGCTGATTCTTAATTTAAAATCTTTTTTTTTTTTTTTTTTTAGAGAGAATTTTAACATTTTATTTCTTAGTTTTCGGCAGACACAACATCTTTGTTGGTATGTGGTGCTGAGGATCGAACCCGGGCCGCGTGCATGCTAGACGGGCGCGCTACCGCTTGAGCCACATCCCCAGCCCCTTAATTTAAAATCTTAGGAAACATTTCTTTGAGCTAATACTATTTCCTATACATTCATATATTTTTATTTCAAACCACACTCAAACTAAGAACATACATAATCATAATGTCTTTATCAGGTCTGTGGCAATTAGCACTAAATCTGCAGCATCCCTTTTCAGGCTAGGGCTGCTGGGGATTGAACCCAGGGTCTCCAGTATGCTAATCAGGTGATGTATCATTGAGCTACATCTCCAGCTCATATAGCAACATCTTTTTTTGTGTGTGTTTTTAGTTATGGATGGACACAACTTTGTTTATATTTTTATGTGGTGCTGAGATTGAACCCAGTGTCTCACATGCTAACCCCAATCCCCATCTTTTAAAAATATGTTCCAACTGGGTATGGTGAATGACACATGCCTTTAATCCCTGGGAATTGGGAGGCTGAGGCAGGAGGATTGCAAGTTTGAAACAACTTAGTGAGATCTAGTCTCAAAATAAAAAACTAAAAGTACTGGGGATGTGGCCCAGTGGTTAAGCACCCCTTGGTTCAATTCCCAGTACCAAATAAAAATTTAAAAATGTTCCACATCAGTAAGGCAAGGTGAAGTGCACTTGTAGTCTCACCTACTCAAAAACTAAGGCAGAAGATGACTGAACCTAGGAATTTGTGGGCAGCATGGTGTGATGCTGTTTCTTTCTTTCTTTCTTTTTTTTTTTAAAGAGAGAGTGAGAGAGGGAGAGAGAGAATTTTTAATATTTATTTTTTAGTTATCGGCGGACACAACATCGTTGTTTGTATGTGGTGCTGAGGATCGAACCCCCGGGTCGCACGCACGCCAGACAAGCGTGCTACCGCTTGAGCCACATCCCCAGCCCGTGATGCTGTTTCTTTAAAAAAAAAAAAAAAAAAAAGAGCGAGGCGGGGTTCTCTTGAATTTTCCTAGGCAGGCTTGGAACTTGTGTACCTCCTGCCTCAGCCTTATGAGTAGCTGAGATGATGATATAGAAAGGTTTGTTAAATTTAGCTCAGATGTTTTTAGCATTAAAAACTTACAGAGGATGAAGCTCAGATTTAAAGTGTTTGACTAGCAGGTATAAGGCCCTGGGTTCAATGCCTAGTACCACAAAAACAAACAAACTTTCCACAAACAATGAAAACCTTGTAGGTAGCTAGATGTGGTGGCTCACGCCCGCAATCTCAGCTACTGGGGCATTTGGCTCAATGGTAGCATGTCCCTTTGTTGGATCCCCAGTGTCACCACAAAGAAAAAAAAACCTTCACAGGTGATGATATGCAATTTACATTGCATTACATCAGGAAAGATAGAATGTCAGGTTCAACGTCTAGTGATCCCTTAAAAGGTGGCTAGGACTGCCAGTATTTATAGGGCTAAATTTACTTGGTTAATGTGGTGGCCACCAGTTTTCTTCATTGAACAAGTAGATTTTCCCCTTTGCAATTATACTTGATGTGTAGAGTGATAACACCGGCATCATACGAATACCCTGTTCCTCACATTTTTCACCTAATGTCTGATGATTGTTGGCTGAGCCATTTATGTCATTGGGGGTTTTCTAATTCTGTTATTTGCATACACTTATTAGCAGTTTTTTTTTTTTTTTTTTTTTTGCAAAGTAGCTTTTGGGCCTGGGGGCATAACTCAGTTGTAGGCTGAAGTCTTAATGCAGAAAACAAAAACAAAACAAAAAACAACAAAAACACATGAAAGCAGGGAAAGTTTTCTTTTTCTTTGGCAGTGCCCTGGATTCAACTCAGTTCTGCATATACTAGGCAAGTGGTTTATTACTGAGCCACGTCCCCAGATCTCACTCTACATGTGTGTGTTTTTTGTTTTTATTTTATTTTTTGGTACTGGAGATTGAATCTAGGGGCGCTTTACAACTGAGCTACATCTGCAGTCCTGTTTTATTTTTATTTTTTTGGTACTGGGGATTGAACTCAGGGGTACTCCACCACAGAGCCACATCCCTGGCCCTACTTTGTATTTTATTTTGAGACAGGGTCTCACTGAATTGCTTAGGGCCTCACTGAATTGCTTAGGGCCTCAGAGTTCCTGAGGCTGGCTTTGAACTCCTGATCCTCCTACCTTAGCCTCCCAAGCCGCTCTGTTTTATTTTTTGAGACAGGGTAATGCTAAATTGCCTAGGCTGGCCTTGAAGTTATAATCCTCCTGTCACAGACTTCAAGTCTCTGGAACTACAGGTGTGCACTGCCATGCATATATTCTTGATATGAAGCCCTTACCACATATATGATTTATGTATATGTTTTCCCATTTTGTAGGTTGCCTTTCACTATGTTGTGTCATTTGATGGACAAGCTTTTCTTTCTTTTTTGAGATTGGCTCTTACTATGTTTCCCAGGCTGGCCTGGAACTTCTGGACTCGAGTGATCCTTCTGACTTAAAACCTTTTCAATAGCTGGGACTATAGCATGCACCACTACACCTTGGTGATGCACAGGTTTTTAAGTTTGACATGCTCACGTGTGTATGACCCTTGTTTTTTTTAGCTTCATAATGTGTCAAGAAATCATTCCATGTCAGTTTTGAACGACTCCTCCTTTTTTAAAAAATTACAACAGCTTTACCTTTGAGGAACTGCATTTTATCATGTAACATAGTCTGTCGCCTGAGCTCCTATAATGATTCAAATAGAATGTATTTGAAGGTGAAAAGGAGATTTATTGTGCCAACAGGCATAAATGGGCATAAACTCTGAGTTCTAGAGGCTGATCATATAATCTCAGTGGTGGAGCAGGTACTTAGTATGCATGAGACCCAGGGTTCAGTTACTAGCATTTTAAAAAAAAGTGTTCTTGAGCAAATTTATTTATTTATTATTTTTTTAATATTTATTTTTTAGTTATAGGTGGACACAATATCTGTATTTTATATTTATTTGGTGCTGAGGATTGAACCCAGTGCCTCATGAATGCTAGGCGAGCACTGTATCTCTGTGCCACAACCCCAGCTCTTGAGCAGATTTAGACATAGTCACTCAACTATTAATGGAACTCCTCCTGTCTCCCCTGGAGATTTACCACTCGGCTATACTCCAGTCCTTCTTATTTTTGTCTTTTAAGACAGGGTCTTACTAAGTTGCTGAGGTTGGCCTTAATCTTTGGTTCAAGAACTTTTTAAAGATTTTTAGGGCTAGGGTGTTTTCAGAGAAGGGGGGACTTCACTTAGGACAAGCAGGGTTCTTGGCATTCATGATGGGAAAGAATTTCAATATATATCAGTAGAGTCACAGATTTATTTTAAAAATCAAGTAATATGCATTCAGGGGAGAATGCAGACTACCTGGTGGGTGAGAGACATATTTGGGGTTCCTGGCTTTTCTTTTAAAGTATACTTTATGAGGGCTGGACATGAGAAGGTATGTAGGGATGATATCAGTGTAGTGATCTCAGCATGACTTAACAGTTTTCAGAATCCATTATCTGGTTAGTAGATAACATTGGAAAGTTCTCAAAATTATAGGTGTATCAAAATATCATATCTCTTCTTTGCTTTATCTACTTATTGGTGGACTGATTAACAGTGCAAAAGGTAATTAACAATGCTGAGAGCCACAGCCAAGTCGGAATGGCCCCTGGCATTTTGCCAGAAGTAATGGTTGAGAGGTGAGCCGTTAAGATGATGATAATTAAGTTAAGCTGTGTATAATTGCTGTGACTGGATGATGCTGGATTGAAACAGGCTGTGTATTCAATTGTATATAGACTCCTGCTATCCGCCTAGCCTACTACTTTGGAGTTCTCCAGGGGATTCCTGGGGAGTTCCTGTTGGTTGGTTGGTGTAGTTCCAGTGGAGGGAGTTCCGGTTGGTGTGTGGTGTCCCTGAAAGGGCCGCGTGGGTGGCTTTCGGGGATTTCAGAAATAAAGTTTGTTCCTCCTTGAGTGGCTCGTGATTTGTGCCCAGCCAGACTTCGGCATTTCTGCGGCATAACATAAGTCAGTGAATATATGGTAACATACATAATATATGGTGAATATATGGTAATATGTGAGTAACAAGCCTCGGAGAGAGACTGGCTTAGGAAATGATAGCCTTGGAAAAGTATGCTGAACTTTAAATTAAAATTGTATTTCCTGGGACTGGGGTTGTGACTCAGTGGAAGAACACTTGCCTAGTATGTGCGAGGCACTGGGTTCAATTCTCAGTACCAAATATAAATAAATGAATAAAATAAAGGTTCATCAACATCTAAAAAATATTGTAAAAAATTGTATTTCCTTGTGTTGTCTTATGACTCCTTTCTACCTGGTTTTTATTTCTTCTATTCTACCCGAAGAGCATGTGCTTATGTAGGAGACCCTGGGTCAATCCCAGCACCGAAAAAAACGTTATGGTAAAACACACATGCACGACAACTTCTGATCATTGTTCTTTTCAACATATAAAATACACCCCCGCCCCCGTTTTTGGGTACTGGGGATTGAATTTAAGGGCATTGAGCCACATCCCCAGCCCTATTTTGTATTTCATTTAGAGAGAGGGTCTCACTGAGTTGCTTAGCACCTTGATTTTGCTGAGGTTGGCTTTTAACTCCTGATCCACCTGTCTTAGCCTCCAGAGACTGGGATTACAGGTATGTGATACCGTGCCCAATTTAGCTCCTGGTTGTAAGAATGCAGATGTGAAGCAAGGCAGTGGAACACTCCTGTAATCCCAGTTGTTTGGGAGGCTGAGGCAGGAGGATCCCAAAGTTCAAAGCCAGTCTCAGCAATTTAGCAAGGCCGCATGCAACTTAGTAAGATCCTTACTCAAAATAAATAAAAAGGGCTGACAGTGTAGCTCAATGGTTTTAAGTGCCCCTGGGGTTTAATCTTTAGTACCAAAAAGGGAGTGCAGATATGATTTGTTGTTTTCTTTTCATGACTTACTTTTTTTTTATAGACTTCTTTTTCCAGGTGGGTTTCAAACCCTATTTTGATAACTGCAGCTGTTTTTGTTTTATAATAAACTTCCTCTAAACCAGCACAGTGACTCATGCCTATAATCTCCGTGGTTTGGGAGGCTGAGGCAGGAGGCTCACTCTCGAGTTCAAAGCCAGCCTCTGCAACTTAGTGAGGCATTAAGCAACTCAGTGAGACCCTGTTTCTAAATAAAATAAAACATAGGGCTGGAGATGTGGCACAGTGGTTGAGTGCCCCGGGGCTTAATCCCTGGGGACCTCCCAAAAATTAGTAAAAAGAAACTTCTCATTTAAAAAATTTTACATAGTAGTATTTCATCGGTACAGATGTTAGTTGGGGGCTGGGGTTGTGGCTCAGTGGCAGAGCGTTTACCTTGCATGTGTGAGGTACTGGGTTGGATTCTCAGCACCACATAAAAATAAATAAAGGTATTGTGTCGGGTTCTGGGGGATATAGCTCAGTTGATAGAGTGCTTGCCTCACATGCACAAAGCCCCGGTTCAATTCCCAGCACCACACAAAACAAAACAAAAAAGAAAAGGTATTGCGTCTATCTACAGCTAAAAAATATTAAAAAAGAAAAAAGTTAGATATTGTCTAGGTGCCATGACACATGCCTGCGATCCCAACTACTTGGAAAGATGAGACAGGAGGATAGTAAAGTTGAGGCCAGCCTGGGCAACTTAGACCCTGCCTCAGAATAAGTAAGCCTGGCAATGTTGCTCAGTGGTAGAGCACCCCTGGGTTCAATCCTCATTATCCTGACCCAAGGGGGAAAAAAACCCAAAGGAAAACCGAATTAGATATTGAAGGTTCTGATGGTTTTACTAAAGACCTTTAACCAGTTACTTGTGGAAATTCTCTGTACACAATCATAGTTGTTTTTCAGTAGAAGGAGGAAGTTTCTATTAAGTAGGATGCCTAAAAAGAGCTTTAACAAAATTTCAGTTTCATATACAACAGGAGACTCAAACTAATTTTGCATCAGGTCAAATACAGTTTTAAAAAAATAAGCTTTATGAGTTCTTGAACTGAGTTCAAGTAGTTGCACTGAGACATTTGAATTTTTTCCCTTGTTTACATTACTGGGGATTGAACCCAGGGGTGCTCTAGCACTGAGTTTTATCCCCAGCCTTTTTGTTTTCATTTTTTGGTTTTTACCAATTAATGAATGCTGCTTTGAACATGAGTGTACAAGCTTTTATGTGGATATGATGCTTTTTATTCTCCTGAGAATATTTCTAGGAGTAAAATTGTTGGATCACATGGCAATTCTTTAACATTTGAAGAAATTTCAGGCTGTTTTCCCAAGAGGCTGCACCATTTTGCATTCCTACCAGTCCTGTATGAGGGCTCCAATTTGTTTATAAAATCCTAGGTTGAAGGGATGCTCCTGCTTCATCCCCTTGAGTACCTGGGACTACAGATAAGTGTTCCAGTGCACCTGACTTTCATTATGGTTTGTTTATTTATGTATATAGTTTAGAGATTGAACTTGAGGCTTCCTGCATGCTAGCACTTATATATGTCTATATGATGTTAAGCTGTACCTCAACATTCATGGTTTTGATTTGTGTTTTCCTAACAACTAATGGTGATGAACATCTTTTTCATATGTTTATTGGCATTTGTTTATCTTTTTAGACAAGTAACTTCAGACCATTTGCCCATTTAAAAAATTGGATTGTCCTTTAATTATTGAGTTGTAAGAGTTTATTTCATATTTTCAAGTCTCTTATCAAATATATGATTGCAGATATATTCTGTCATTTGTGGATTCTTTTTGCTTGTTTGCTTCTTTTTCCTCTCTTTTTTTCCGGTGTTGTGTAGTATAATGAACCCAGGCCCTTGAGCATGCTAGAGTTTAAGCTCTAACACTGAGCTATACTTTTTTCACCTTTTTATTGGTCATTGAAGTATAAAATTATAATTTTTGTAATGTTTGTATTATCTATTTAAGAATTGTTGATTGTACCTTTGGTGTCATGGAAGGCAGGTTTGCTATATTTAATACAGTTTACAATTGATTACACAGTTGATTTTTGCAGTCAGGAATGTGGATTGTTGGTTATGGATAAAAATACGAGTCCCCCCCCCCTTTTTTTTTCTGGCATTGAGAATCTAACCTAGGGCCTAATAATATAGGCCCATGCTAGGCAAGCACTCTACCATGGACATATATCCTCAGCCCCTAAATATAAATGTGAATTTGACTTTTTGACTAGAAGGCTATAGTGAGTTTGATTTTGTGGTTAGAAAGCTGTAGGCTTTCGTTTTTGGCTCTAATGAAAGGAATTTTCAATAACCATACTAAACCCTAACTAAGGTCAAGAAAAACGTAATGACATGATTTAATGGTGAGGTTTTGATTTACGTTATTTTAAAAATATTTGGTTGACATTGCATAAGCGTTTTTTAAAAATATTTTTTCAGTTGTTAATGTACTTTATTTTGTTTATTTGTATGTGGTGCAGAGAAGCGAACCCAGTGCTTCACATGTGCTAGGCAAGCACTCTACCACTGAGCCACAATCCCAGCCTGCATTGTTCTTTTGATAGCAAGGCAGATTTTTTTTTTTTTTGGTCACTAACTGGGACTGAACCCAGGGATGCAGTACCACTGAGCTACGTGTCTAGTCCTTTTTTTTTTTTTTTAAATTATTTTATTTATTTATTTTTAAATAACTATCCTTTAGAGCATTAAATTTTTTTTTCTACAGTTGTAATCATCTTTTTTAAAGAGAGAGAGGGAGGGAGGGAGAGAGAATTTTTTAACATTTCTTTTTTTCTTTTTCTTTTTTTTTTTAAAGAGAGAGTGTGTGAGAGAGAGAAAGAGAGAGAGAATTTTAATATTTATTTTTTAGTTTTTGGCCGACACAACATCTTTGTTTGTATGTGGTGCTGAGGATTGAACCCGGGCCGCCCGAATGCCAGGCGAGCACGCTACCGCTTGAGCCACATCCCCAGCCCTAGTCCTTTTTATTTTTGAGACAGGGTCTCAATAAGTTGCTGAGGCTGGCCTCAAATTTGAGATATGTCTAGCTTTAGCCTCCTGAGTACTTGGGATTATAGATGTGCCACTGTTCCCTTTTAAGACTTTTTAGAAGGGAATTATCCAATTGTTATGAACAGTATGTGTCATGAGGTAGTTAAAAGGCACCATGGGGTTGGGGTGTAGCTATGTGTACAGCCAAACTTAAGACCTTGAGTTTGATCCTGTACACTGCCCAAAACAAAAAGACGAAACAACAACAACAACAAAAAAAAAACTCAACAAGTATTCTGAAAAATTAGATTTTTAGGTCAATGTGGATAATAGAACTAGAAACTGAGAAATACTGTGTATCGATTGATCTCTTGTGGTACTGTGGATGGAACCTAGGCCTTTATTCATTTATTAAAGCCACTACTGAAGTGCCTTCTGGTTTCCATACTTGCTTTATTTTAAAAGATTGTGGTAAGTATATATAACATAAAATTTTAAATTTTAACAATTTTTCACTATAGATCAGTAGTGTTAATCACATTCACTTTGTTATGCAGTCTGTAGAACTCTTTTGCAACACCGAAACTCTTATTGTTAAACAGGAGCTCCTAGCCTTTGACAGTTACCATTCTATTTTTTTGTCTTATGAATTTGACTGTTCTAGGAATCTCAAGAGGAATGATAACCTTTTGTGACTGGCTTATTTTATTTAAGTTTAATATCTTATTTTATTGGCTTATTAGTTTAATATCCTTTTGTGACTGGCTTATTTTACTTAGTTTAATATGTTTAAGGTTCATCATGAATGTTGTAGCATGTGTCATAATTTCCTTTTTGGTACCAGGGATTGAACCTAGGGTTGCTTAACCACTGAGCCATGTCTCCAGCACGCGTCCCCCCCCCCCCTTTAATATTTATTTATTTTTTCTTTCTTTTTATTTTAATATTTATTTTTTAGTTATTTATTTTTTAGGCGGACACAACATCTTTGTTGGTATGTGGTGCTGAGGATCAAACCCGGGCCGCACGCATGCCAGACGAGCGCACTACCGCTTGAGCCACATCCCCAGCCCTAATATTTATTTTCTAGTTGTAGGTGGACACACAATATCTTTATTTCATCTTTATGTGGTGCTGAGGATTGAACCCAGTGCCTCATAGGTGCTAAGTGAACACTTTACCACTGAGCCACAACTCTAGCCTCCCAGTCCCCTTTTTGTATTTTATTTAGAGACAGGGTCTTGCTGAGTTGCTTAGGGCCTTGCTAAGTTGCTGAAGCTGGCTTTGAACTCAAAGCCACCTGTCCCAGCTTCCTAAATTGCTAGGATTACAGGCGTGTGCCACTGTGCCTGGCAGTCATAATTTCCTTTTTAAGGCTGAATAATATACCATTGTATGTATATGTCATTTTTTTTTTTTATATTGGGAATTAAACCCAGAGGTGCTTTACACATTGAGCTACATTCCCACCCCATTTTACTTTTTATTTTGAATTAGCATCTGACCAAGTTGCTTAGGGCCTTGCTAAGTTACTGGGGCTGATCTTGAACTTGCCATCCTTCTGCCTCAGCCTCTGGAGTCTCTGGGGCATGGACTACCATGCCTGGCATTATGACTTTTTGTTTACCCATTCACCTCTAAGTGTATATTTACATTTAGTTATTTTGTTATTTTAGTTATTTTGAATAATGCTGTGAAAATGCATGTGCAAATACCTTGTGGTGTATCCCCGTTTTCAGTTCTTCTAATATATGTTGAGAATTCTGTGGCATTTTGTACATACTTTGTCTCTTGCCATAGCATGTTATAAATATTTGCGTGTCTGAAGATTTTTTTTTTTTTTAAAGAGAGAGTGAGAGAGGAGAGAGAGAGAGAAAGAGAGAGGATTTTTAATATTTATTTTTTAGTTCTCGGCGGACACAACATCTTTGTTGGTATGTGGTGCTGAGGATCGAACCCGGGCCGCACGCATGCCAGGCGAGTGCGCTACCGCCTGAGCCACATCCCCAGCCCCGTGTCTGAAGATTTTAAGCAAAGGTATAGTGGTGGGAAACTTCAGGGGTAAAGAAATTTAATCAATTCCCCTGAGGGTTACTGTTTCCTCTAAAATTACCCTAGTGTCAACGTTAGTAGGACCCCTTGTGAACAAGCTAGTGGCTTCCATCAAGGACAGAGTTCAGATGATGGTTCTGTGTACGCACTATCAAACTGAGAAGGAGAATCCTACCAAGATGGGGCCTGGGGCTGGGGATGTGGCTTAAGCGGTAGCTCGCTTGCCTGGCATGCGTGCTGCCCGGGTTCGATCCTCAGCACCACGTACAAACAAAGATGTTGTGTCCGCGGATAACTAAAGAATAAATATTAAAATATTCTCTCTCTCTCTCTCTCTCTGTCTCTCTTTAAAAAAAAAAAAAAGATGGGGCCTGCCCATATAGACCCCCAACTGACAGAACCATTATTGGTCCCCAAGTTTCTAGACAAAGAGGGGAATGAGAAACTGATGTGACTCCATTTTTGAAAATAAATAAATAACAGTAACTTCTACCTCATTGCCTGTCCTAAGGAAGGGGAGGTAAGACCCTTGTCCTTGGAAAAACCCACAGAGCCTTTCCAGGCAGGTAAGCCACCCTGCTGAGTTGTTTGTCTGGAAAAAAAAAAAATATAATCAAGCTGTGTGTTGGTGGTATTTGTCTGTAATCCCAGAAATTTGCAAGACAGGCAGGAGGATTGGAGTTCCAGCCAACCTGGGCAATTTAGTGAGACCCCGTCTAAAAAAAAAAAAAAAAATCCAAACCACTCCTGGAACTAAAAGTGATTATAATGGTTTCAGAATACAAGGTAAATATATGGGGCTGGGGATGTGGCTCAAGCTGTAGTGCGCTCGCCTGGCATGTGTGCGGCCCGGGTTTGATCTTCAGCACCACATACAAACAAAGATGTTGTGTCTGCCCATAACTAAAGTAAATAAATAAATATTAAAAAATTCTCTCTCTCTCTCCCTCTCTCACTCTCTCTTTAAAAAAAAAGGTAAATAAGTCAATTTCTTATATATCAGCAGCAGACAATTGTGGTTTAAAACACTGCCATCTACATTGACATTAAAAAATACTTAAGATGTAAATTTAACAATGTGTACAAGAAAACTTCACAAAGAAGATCTAAATAAATGGAGTAATTTTGAATATACATGGATAGGAACATTCAGTGTCAAAATGGTAGTGCTTCCCAACTTATCTGTAGATTTTCATCCCAAACAGCATCCCTGTAAATTGTTTTGTAGATGTTGATAAACAAAGTTCCTTTACTTAGATAAGCATGGTCAATGCCTACTAAATAAATAGTTACTCACAGGATTCTTAGATATTATACAAATATATGAACAGTTTTTAGACATAAAGTTGAATGAATAGTACAGTTAACATTATGTACTTTCCTCCTAGATTCATCTTTAGTTACAATTTTGCTGCATTTGCTTTTTCTCTGTATTAGTTAGAGCTGCTATAATGAAATAACACAAACTGAGTAGTTTAAATAAGGGACATTTATAAGGAACATCTAGTACAATTTGTCTGATAGTGCTAGAGGCTAGGTGTTTGAGAATTGCAGGGATATGTTTTCTCTGAAGGGAGAAAAGAAGGATTAGTTAAAGGATTAGTTTTTGGTAGTTCTTTGACTTGTGTTAACTTAATTCTATTCTTTATATGTGTCCAAGTTTCCCTTTGTACACTGATGACTAGGAGCCACCTTAACCTTGTGTAACCCCATCTTTTTTCATTGTATTTCAAGGACTCTATTTACAGTTGAGATTCTAGGAGTTAGTGCGGCAGTCTGGCTGGGCACAAAATAACCAAGACACCATGAGGCACTTGTAGGTTCAAACAGGAACTCCTTTAATGCCCGAACTCCACTGGCACCCACGCGCACTCCCCGGGAACTCCCTCACCCTTCACCAGGCTCTGTGGAACTCAGGGAGAACTCCAAAGTAGCGGGAGCCGCCCTATTGCCAGAGCCCAGCCGCACCGCAGGGGTCTATGTACAATTGAATACACAGCCCGTTTCAATCCAGCATCATCCAGTCACAGCAATTATACACAGCTTAACTTAATTATCATCATCTTAATGGCTCACCGGCATCACCTCTCAACCATTACTTCTGGCAAAATGCCAGGGGCCATTCCAACTTGTTGAGAGCTGTGGCTCTCAACAAGTTAGGACTTCAGCATGTGAATTTTGATATGATATAATTCAACCATAACAATCATTATAAAACTGTCTCTATGTACTCCCACAACCCAAACACACAATAGTCTTTAACCATTTGAAATTAAATGCAGGGGCTGGCATTGTGGCTCAGTGGTAGAGCTCTCTACTAGCAAGCATGAGGCCCTGGGTTCAATCCTCAGCACCACATACAAACAAATAAAGGTATTGTGTCCATATAACTAAAAAATAAATATTTTTAAAAAATTAAATGCAAATATAGTGACACACAACCTGAATACTTCAGAATGTAGTGTCTTATCTAAAAATCTTAACAGTAATTCCTAAGTATTATATATAATATTATATAATATCTGGTTCACATTCAAAGGGTATTTGATAGTTGATTTATTCAAACCAGGATCTAATCAGAGTTCATGTGTTCATTTAGTTTTGTATTTTTGGTCTTCAATAACTTAGAACAATGTTTTGTTGTTTTGTTTATATATATACACATACATACACACACACTTTTTGAAGAGTTTTGTAAGGGTCTGGCGAAGCGTCGGAGAAAGAGACCACCAAGAGACCACTCATGCAATTGGCAGAAGGGGATTTATTGAACCAGCATGCTGGGGCTCCGTGCCCACTCAAGAAAGGAGAGCAGCCCAGAGTCCCGGGCAGGGGTTGAGCAGTGCTTAAGTACACTTTTTGGGGAGGGAGGAAGCTTTGCACACATCAGGACAAATCATCATGAGGCAGGAAAATCAAACAACAACTCTTAGACATGATTAGTACATTCATTGGCGGGAACAGGCTAGGCAGGGGTGATTGGTCATTTCTAAGCGGGGTACACATTCAAACTGATTGGTTTTGGGGCCTGGATGCTTACGTGCCGGGCTACACAGAGTCCTAAGTTATTAAACAATCAGATGGCCAGTAGGGCATTGTCTTAACTGCCCCAGGAATTTAACCCAGGCTTTGCAGTTTAGAAGCAGGTTTACAATGCCTGGTCCTTTACATTTTAACTCAGGCTTTGCAGCTTAGAAACTTTAGCCTTTCAGTTTCAACAATTTGTCTTGCAGATTATTCTTACATATTCTAGATATCCTTGATTGTTTTTAAGTTGTTAATTTTTTTTTAGTTGTCCATGGACCTTTTATTTATTTATTTATATGCAATGCTGGGAATCAAACCCAGTGCTTCACACATGCTAAGCAAGCGTTCTACCAGTGAACCACAACCGCAGCCCTAAATTGTTCTTTTTTTTCTTTTTTTTTTTTTAGAGAGAATTTTTAATATTTATTTTTAGTTCTCGGCGGACACAACATCTTTGTTGGTATGTGGTGCTGAGGATCGAACCCGGGTCGCACGCATACCAGGCGAGCGCGCTACCGCTTGAGCCACATCCCCAGCCCCTAAATTGTTCTTTTTAAGAAAAAAATTAAAAAAATTTTTTTTTTTATGGTAGTGCTGAGGATCAAACCCAGTGCCTCACGCGTGCTAGGCAAGTGCTCTACCACCGAGCCACAACCCCAACCCTCTGTTTTCTTGTCTTCTGTTTTCCCTATAAATTGAAGTTGGGAGACATTTATAGGAAAAAGAAAAGATAAAAGAACAATTTAGGGGCTGGTTGGGACTAGACGTGTTTGAATCAGATAAAAAATTTTTGACAAGAATATGTCATACTGGTGGTGTAGCTTAGCATGTGGGAGTCCCTTGGTTTAGTTCCTGACAGCAAAAAATAATTAAATAAATAAGGAATATATAATAAATGATGTGAAGTTATTTTGTAGTGTTTCATATCAGGAGGTATACAATGTCAAGTTTTTCCACTATTGATGACTCTTAAATTAGGTATGGTGGTAACAGCTTTCACCACTGTTTCCTTTTCAAATTAGCAAATTGAGGAGTAACTCTTTGAATCATTTGATAATCCTGCCTTGAGCTATCAATTATTTGGTAGGTATTGATGATACGTTAGGTTTTATTTATTTTGTTTTTGCCTTTCTCGGGTGTCGGAAGTGGTGGAGTACTGGAGATTGAACAGAGGGTAATTAGCTATATCCACAGACTATTATTTATTTTTTTTTTTTTTAAGTTTTTGAGACAGGGTCTTGCCAGGTTGCTGAAACTGATCTTGATTTGGTAATCATCAACCTCCCAATCCCTGGTATTACAAGTGTGTGTCACTGTGCCTGGCTCCCCAGTCCCTTTTTATTTTGAGAGAAGGTCTTGTGATATTGCCCAGTCTGGCATTAGCCTTCCTAATAGCTGGGATTACCTTGTATACCATTGGGACCAGCTCAATTCAAAGGCTTTTTAATTCTGTAGTTAGTTTTCCACTAGTTCTAGGACTGTGACTCAAGTGATGCTACTGAACATATACTCCACGGATATTAGTATCACCTTTGGAATATCTTAGGAATGTATCTTTTCAGGTCTTCCTTAAGGTCTGCTAAATAAAGTCTTTAGAGATGAGGCCCAGGAATCATAGTTTAACTACCTCTCAGGTGATTCTTAAGTGTATCAGTTTGAGGTACACTAGTTTGAGAAGAACTGCAGACTCCTGCTCCGCCCCACTTTATTTAGTCCATTCTAAACTGGAAGTTTGCTATAAATAATTCACCAATTCCACTTTTGTTTTTAAGAGACCCTTTATTTTTATATAAGTTAGATAATAGATCTTGTCTTTACATCTCTTCTGAGAACAGATTCTTAAAAGAACTTTGAAGATTTTGTTTTTCTTTTTATGTTTTTTGAGCTAGAGATTGAACCCAGCACTTTATGTCTGTATGTACATGCTCTACCATTGAGCTACACTGCCCTAGCTTCCTCCCCTTTCTTTAAATAAAAGATCTCTTGTACTTCTTAGTTTCATACTTATAATTTTCATTTTGCTGATGTATCTGGATTCAGAAGCAGAAGCAGACCATTCTGTTTTCTGTTTAGTTTATCATTTAAGCCTATCCATCCAAATTCTGGGTATTGGATAATATTTAAATAAATGAATTACTATTGCTTTTCTTGTCTTGCATTTTTTAGACTTGCCCATTGGAGAAGTATTGCAAATAAGTCTTAGTGCTTCTTAGACCTGACTTGGGACTAGTTGAAACTGTCGTTTGCTATTTTTATCCAACAGTGGTAATACATAAGTCTTTTTTTTTTTTTTTTAATTTTTGGATACTGGAGCTTGAAGTCGGGGATACTTCGACCACTGAGCCACATCCCCAGCCCTGGTTTGTATTTTATTTAGAGACAGGGTCTCTCTGAGTTGCTTAGTGGCTCCCTTTTGCTGAGGCTGGCTTTGAACTCGCTATCCTCCTCCCTCAGCCTCCCTAGTCTCCAGGATTACAGGCGTGTGCCACTGTGCATGGCAAGTCATGTATTTTTTTGTTTTGTTTCTTGAGATGGCATCGTCTGTGTTTTGCCTAGGCTGGTCTTGTACTTGTGGTTCAACTGTTCTTTCTGTTTCAGTCTCCCTGAGTAGTTGGGTCTGTAGGTGTGCTCAGGCCTCTCTCCCTCCCTTCCTCTCTCCCTCCCCCTCCCCTCCCCTCCCCTCCCCTCCCCTCCCCTCCCCCTCCCCTCCCCCTCCCCCTCCCCCTCCCCCTCCCCCTCCCCTCCCCTCCCCCTCCCCTCCCCCTCCCCCTCCCCTCCCCTCCCCTCCCCTCCCCCTCCCCTCCCCTCCCCCTCCCCTCCCCTCCCCCTCCCCCTCTCCCTCTCCCTCTCCCTCTCCCTCTTGATACTGGGGATTGAATTCAGGGGCACGCAACAACTGAGTCACACCTCCAGCCCTATTTTCTGTCTTATTTAGAGAGAGAGTCTGACTGAGTTGTTTAGCACTTCTCTTTTGCTGATGCTGGCTTTGAACTCTGTCTCAGCCTCCTGGAGCCATTGGGATTACAGCTCCTCTCTTGCTCTTGTTCTTACTTTTTTTTTTTTTTGAGGTGGTGGGGGTCAAACCCAGGAGTGTGTGGTCCCACTGAACTACACACTCAACCCCATGCCACATCTCCTTTTTTAAAATATTTTTTTAGTTGTAGATGGGCACAATACCTTTATTTATTTGTTCTTATTTACCTACCCAGTGCCTCATGCATGCTGAGCATGACTCAGGCCCCTGCATGTCACACCTCTTGATGGACTGATAAGTTTGTTTCACTAATTGTCTCTGTTATGTTTGTTCAAGAGTATGAACAACATACTCTGTATTTTAATTAGATTATCCTGAAATACTCTTATTGATTTGGTTAAAAACCTTAGCTTATTCCTTGTCATGTAGAAGCACAAACATTGCTATTCTGTCAGCAAATATTTTGTCTGTTGGACTCTCCACCATATAATTACTGTTCTTTTCTTTGTAATTAAATTAATAAGTATTGTGGGGGAGGTACTTGGGAACTGTGTTCTCAAACTTTTGCCCACTTATTTTTTTGGTATGGGGGATTGAACCTAGGGACCCTTAGCCACTGAGCCACATCCCCAGCCCTTTTTTTGTATTTTGTTTAGAGACAGTGTCTTACTGAGTTGCTTTGGGCCTCACTAAGTTGCTGAGGCTGCTTTTAAACTTGGGATCTTCCTGCCTCAGCCTATAGATGTACAGGCATGCACCACTGTGCCCAGCTGCCCTAAAATCTTAACATTAATTGGATGAGCCTGCTTGCAGCAATTTTTGAGTATTCCAAGAATGATTTCTGTTAGCATATATTTTAAAACACGTTTGTAAAAATTTTAATGTATGCTAGGATCTGTGCGAGGCGTGGGGAAATATAGATTCAAAACATTCAGTTTCTGCTGATAGGGATTTTATAGTTTCCACAAAAGTCATAGTTTTTACCAGTGTGATACTGCTTTGCTAGGATTTTACATGCTATAATTAAGGCTTATTTATAAGCAGTTTTACAAAGATATGTTTTGTAAAACTGCTTATAAATAAGCCTTAATTTACAAAAATAATTCGGAATTTTGTTATAAGACTGTACCAACAAAGGGTAGTAGGGATATGTGACAAGGTTAGTTTTAGAAATTTTTTGGGTTTTGTTTTGCAATACTAGGTATCCAACCCAGGGCCTCATGCATGTCAGTCAAGTGCTTTACAATTGAGTTACTATATCCCTACTCCTGAAAAAGTTCTATTTATTTATTTGGCATTGGGGGTTGAACCCAGGGGTGCTAAATCACTGAGCCACATCCCCAGGCCTTTTTCTTTGTTTTGATACTGGGTCTTGCTAGTTGCTTAGGGCCTCACCAAGTTGCTGAGGCTGGCCTTCGAATTTGTGATCCTCCTGCCTTAGCTTCCTGAGCCACTGGGATTATAGATTATTATTACCATGCCCAGCTGGAAAAGCATTTTTAAAAACAGATAAACAGTGGGATGCAGTGGTGTACAGCTATAATACCACCTTTTTGGGAGGCAGAGGCTGGAGCATTGAAAATTGAGACCAGCCCGTGCAATTTAGCGAGGCACTGTATCAAGATAAAATTAAATGAAAAAGGGCTGGGGAATGTAGCTGAGTGGTAGGACACTTGCCTAGGATGCCTGAGTCCCTAGGATCAATCCCTGGTATCACACAAGAAAAAAATACAAAATGAAACAACCCAGAAAAATACCATATCCTAATTCACTATAAAAACAATCCATATTTATTGCGACAACTTGGGGAAAAAAGAGAGCAGAAAGATTTTGCCATAATTCTCCACTCTTAATTTTTCACTATATTCCTTTTAATTTTTTGACTTATGCAGACAAGTACACATTTCTTTTTATTTATTTTCTTTTTTTTTTAATATTTATTTAGCTGTAGATGAACACAGAGTATTTTTATTTATTTTTATGTGGTGCTGAGGATTGAACCCAGTGCCTCACACATGCAAGGCAAGCACTTTACCACTGAGCTACAGCCTCAGTCCCTTTTTATTTATTTTCGATGATAAGATATGCCCACCAGGGGGCTGGGGATGTGGCTCAAGCGGTATCCCGCTCGCCTGGCATGCGTGCGGCCCGGGTTCGATCCTCAGCACCACATACCAACAAAGATGTTGTGTCCGCCGAAAACTAAAAAATAAATATTAAAAATTCTCTTAAAAAAAAGATATGCCCACCATGCTGGGTATGGTGGCATATGTCTGTAATCCATATGTCTGTTATCTTGGGAGACTGAGTATCGCAAATTCAAAGCCAGCCTCAACAATTTAGTGAGACCCTAAGCAACTCAGCAAGACCCAGTATCTAACCAAATATAAAAAAAGGGTGGAGAATGTGCCTCAGCAGTAATGCATCCCTGGGTTCAATCTCTAATACCAAAAAAGCAAAAGAAAAAAAAGAAAAAGAAAACAATAACTTACTTGGTATACTATATGAAAATGGAATTCTTCATTAGTGTACAAATGATAAATATTCATGAGAATGTAGAATAAGATGCATGCTTGCATATTCTATTTCTAAGTTCCTTAGATTAAAAAATGAAGAAAAATTCATATATCCTTTAATACCAGATACTCAGGAGGCTGAGACAGAAGAATCACAGTTCCAGGCTGTGCCCTGTTTTAAAGAGGACCAGGAATGTAGCTCAGTAGTAGAGCACTTGCCTAGCATACATGAGGCCCAGGTTCTAGGTCTGGTACTGTCCTTCCCAGTTTCAGAGGTTTTAGTCCATAGATGGCCAACTCCTTCCTCAGGGCCTGAATAAGGTAGGACATCATGGCTGAAGAATGTGGTGAAGGAAAGTAGCGCTGGTCATGATACCAGGATACAGAGAGAAAAGAGTTTCTAATTTTTGTTTGTTTTTTAAAAAATATTTTTAGCTGTAGATGGTTACAATATCTTTATTTTTTTATGTGGTGCTGAGAATTGAACCCAGTCCCTCACACATGCTAGGCAAGTGCTATGCCAGTGAGCCACAACCCCAGCACTAATTTGTAAATAGTTATTTTACAATCTGACTTTTTTCACTTACCATTGTTTAAAAATTTATAAGCATTTTTAATGATTATGTAAAAATCAAAATACATAGTGGTTTATGATCTAGAAATACTGAAGTAGTTTATTTAGTCAGTCTCCAGTGGTTGCTTATGCTCATGAACAGAACTCAAAGACCTTTTTGCAAAACAGAAGTTTTTAGATTATCTCTGGATCTCTGCTCAGTCTTTGGATGGTTTTTGGTAAGTTTATACATAGGTTAAGGTACTTCTGGAAATCACAGCCAGTTGTACCATGGTATATAAATTTTTGCCATTTAGCAAAAATTTCTTGAATGTCAAAAGATTTTAAGTCATTACCATTCTGTACTTGTGCTCTACAAATCTTTATTTATTTATTTATTTATTCATTTATTTATTTATTGAGAGAGAGAGAATTTTTTAATATTTATTTTTTTTAGTTTTCGGCGGACACAACATCTTTGTATGTGGTGCTGAATATAGAACCCGGGCCACACGCATGTCAGGCGAGCGCGCTACCGCTTGAGCCACATCCCCAGTCCTACAAATTTTAAATATTAAGCTATATTAAAGGTCCCGATCCTGTTCCCTCATTTTAGAGATTGAGGAAACAAAGAACCAGAGTTGTCAAAAATTTTCTTCAGTGTGGCAGAGAACCAGGGCTTTGAGCTTTAAGTAAAGCCTTAGATTCCCTCCTTTGCATTTCTTTGTATTCCAGTGATGTTAGGCTGTGTCCCCTTCTTTTGTTGCTTGGGGTTCTGTGGAGGAGTCAGGTGTAGTAAGTAGTAAAGAGTGGTCCAGCCATGTTCTCTATCTTGAACTTAATTCTAGAATAAGACTTGATGAAGGGGTTCTTCTGCTGAAGGGATTTTTTTAAATATTTATTTTTTAGCTGTAGTTGGATACAGTACCTTTATGAAGGAGGTTTTTTTTTTTTTTTGAATTTTTTAATATTTATTTTCTAGTTTTTGGCAGACACAACATCTTTGTTTGTATGTGGTGCTAAGGATCGAACCCGGGCCGCACGCATGCCAGGCGAGCGCGCTACCGCTTGAGCCACATCCCCAGCCCCTATTAAGGAGTTTTAAAAGAGAAAATTCTTGAAGATCTATCCAATTCTATTATTATTACTTGTGGATAGGAAGTACTGTCAAATCCAGTTAATTCTTGTTATTCCTAGCACTAAATTCTATAATGTCACTGTGAACATTTTTTGTAGAAAGGGTTTCATCATGCTGCCTACTGTGACCTTGGAATACTGCCCTGCCTCCCCAGTAGCTGGGACCACACAGTGCCACCATGCTTTCTTTTTCTTTCCCTCCCTCTCCCCCCTCACTCTCCCTTCCTTTCCTTCTTTCTTTTTTTTCTTTCTTAGCCTTGAGCTAAAGGGCACTCAACCACTGAGCCATATCCCAACCCTATTTTATATTTTATTTAGAGACAGGGTCTTTCTGAGTTGCTTAGCTCCTCAAAGTTGCTGAGGCGGAGACAAGATCCTCCTGTCTCAGCCTCCTGAGCTACTGGGATTACAGGTGCCCAGCATCCCCATGCTTTCTTAATGTGAACAGTGAATTAGCAAATGTTTCCCTCTTAGGGAAAATAGAGGGTTAGATTGCTGCAAGCTTCTAGTAACAAGAATATATAACCTTGTTGGGCTGGGACTGTGGCTTAGTGGCAGAGTGCTTGCCTTGCATATGTGAGGCACTAGGTTTGATTCTCAGCACCAACTATCAATAAATAAAATAAAGGTCCATTGACAACTAAAAAATATTAAAAAAATAAGACATTGTTTGTGTGTGCTTGTGTTTAAAGATACCTTATTTACTGTATATTATTGATCCATTAATATTGAACTCATGCTTAACAGCACTTTAACTCATGCCTGAACCAAGCTTATCTAACACACATATTTTATCCATAAAGCACATCACAGCCTTGTTGCTCTTGGTAATATTAGTATTTTAGCAGTAGCTGGGAGGGGCTTTTTAAAAAGCAAAATCACCAAGAAAAAAAAGATACACATTAGACTGCAAAAAGGATATTGTTTACAGAAAAAAGACCTGAAACAAGAAGGTGAAATGTTGTCTTGGTTGACCACTGACTTAGGCTCTGAGCAGCTCAAAGTTTTCACTGCTTTAGTAGATACTTGTGAACATGTGCTTTGTGTGGCAGAATGACTGCTCAAAAACACTGTGAGTGTTGATCTTAGAGTGACAGTTCAATTTTACTAGCAAGGAAAAAAATCTGTAAATTTAGAATCTGTGAATACTTAGGATCCACTGCCACTTGATCATAGAGAAACAATAAAGTAATTTTACTGTTAAACTTTTTTTTTTTTTTTAAGAGAGAGTGAGAGAGGAGAGAGAAAGAGAGAGAGTTTTTAATATTTATTTTTAGTTCTCGGCGGACACAACATCTTTGTTGGTATGTGGTGCTGAGGATCGAACCCGGGCCGCATGCATGACAGGCAAGCGCGCTACCGCCTGAGCCACATCCCCAGCCCACTGTTAAACTTTTAAAAAATATTTATTTGTTTATTTTTTAGTTGTAGTTGGACACAATACCTTTATTTATTTATTTTTATTTGGTGCTGAGGATCGAACCCCAGGCCTCGAACTTGCTAGGTGAGTGCTGTACTGCTGAGCCACAATCCCAGCTCTAAACTTTTTTTTTTTAAACATGAGAATTAAACAGATGCTTCATAAAATATACAGATGGACCAATAAACATGGAAAGGTGCTCAACCTCCTTTGGAATCAAAGATGTACAACTTATATCTTTAATTATTCTCTACAACAGCGTAACTAAAATTCAAGACTCGTAATAGCAATAAAATAAAGAATTTTTAGCAGTATTATTTTCATCATTGTGAATGAGAATTATTCCAAAGTCCTTCAGACATAATAAAATATAAATAATGTTATACTCATTGAGGGAATATTATATATTATATAGAGTGGTTAAAAAAACCTGTATCTGCATGCAATAACACTGGTAGGTCTAACCATTTTTGCTTGTGAATTCCAGAAGTATAAGAAGTCTGTTTTTAAAATTCAAAATCCAAACCTACTTTGAGCCTAATCAGATAAGAGACAAATGACAAAGACCTTATTTCAGATTGGTTCACCAAACCAGTGTACAAAAGAGGGCAGGGCTATACTAAGTGGTAAAACATGGAGCTCATGCTTAGCATGTGTAAGGCTCTGGGTGCACTTTCTATGTGGGTGCGATCACTATCCCTCTCTCCCTCCTTTGCCCCCCCCCCCCCCAAGTCCTCTCCCTGACCACACTCTCACACAGGAACATGAGAAGACAGTGCATGTAGTGATAGGAGTAAAATGATTTAAAAAAAATGGAAAATAATAAACATTCAGTCTTCTTGGTAAATCAAGAAAACTAAAAAGCAAAAGAAGAGATAATATATGTATATGTTTTAACCTGATAGCAATAGAGCAGATTCTTTGACTTTAACAGTTCTTCTTATTTATGATGGAAACATGGTTTTTCAGAAAAAGCTTTATGTACATAGTTCTATTTGATATTTTAGTAGGATATGGTTGAAAACAATTCAAATGTTTAACAAGGGAACATTAAATATGTTAAATCTAATTTGTGGAATATTTAGGAAGCTGTTTAAAACATTGCAAAGATTTGTACAATATGGAAATTTCCTTAAGCTGTACAAATATACATATAATTCACCATTGCAGATACAGTTAGCTAGTGGTGGCACAATATATTTTTTCTTTTCTTTATTTTCCCTGGTAACTTTGTCTTTTAAGTCAATAAACTCATGTTTACTTGCTGGCACTAAAACCTTACACAAAATACACTCAAGTGGCAAGCAGTTATAGTGCAAGGGCTTGTAGGGCAATCCAGATTTACTGAAATACCTGATGCTGAGTTATCCAAAATTGCACAATTAAAACATTTAGTTTACATTTGGCCACCTCAAAGGTGTTGTAACATTGATTCATTAGTTTAAGTACTGTGGCTCCCTGTTGAGTAGATCCAGTCTTTATACCCAAACTTTTAAGCATTTAAGCAACAATGCATTATTAAATAAAACAGCAGTGGTTATTGCGAGTTAGGTATTTTGATCAATTACATGATTAAAATTACCTTTTTTTTTGTACCCAGGAATTGAACAGGGGCACTTAACCACTGAGCCACACATAGCCTCATCCCCTTTTATATTTTATTTAGAGATAGGTTCTCACTAAGTTGCTTAAGGCTTTGCTAAATTGCTGAGGCTGGTTTGAACTCCCAATCCTCCTGTGCTGTATTACAGAAAACCTTTTAGAATGGAAATCTGTTATCTGCTTTAATACTTATTGGTGTTATTTTAATAAGAAAGAAAAGAAAACCTGAATAGTCTTTTCTCTCCTTGAGATGATGTCTTTCTGTGTTGCCCAGGTGGCCTCTAAATCCTGTGCTCAAGTGATCCTAACAGAGAATTACAGAAAGGTGACTTTTATTTGATTTGGCAACCACCCAGTAATGCATAAGTGGTTTATACTGGAACTGCTGGCCACACCAGCAGCCTCATAAGTAGCTGGGATAATAGGCATGTGCCACCATACCTGGCCTGTGATAAAAATTCATAGGAACTAGCAATAAAAGAGATTTTTGTTTTTTTGGCCTGAAAAGAGCACTTAAAAAAATTTGATAGCTATTACCATATAAGAACAAAACAAAACAAGAAAGAAATAAAATTGTCCCTGTTTACATATAATTGTCTTTGTAGAAAAATTGCAAGAAATCTGTAAGAAAGCTTCTAGAATTAATATGTGAGTTTAGCAAGGTTGTAGTGAATATGGACAATATGTAAGAATTAATTGCAGGGCTGGGGATGTGGCTCAAGCGGTAGCTCGCTCGCCTAGCATGCGTGCTGCCCGGGTTCGATCCTCAGCACCACATACAAACGAAGATGTGTCCGCCGAGAACTAAGAAAAAATAAATAAATGTTAAAATTCTCTCTCTCTCTCTCTGTCCCCCTCTCTCTCTCACTCTCTCTTTAAAAAAAAAAAAAAAAGAATTAATTGCAGCTGGGCGTGGTGTTGCATACCTGTAATCCCAGTGATTAGGGAAGCTGAGGCAGGAAGATCACAAGTTTGAGGCCAGCCTCAGCAATTTATTGAGGCCCTAAGCAACTTAGGCCCTGTCTTAAAAAATAAAAAGGATTGGGGGGGTGTGATGTAGTTACTAAGCACCCCTGGATTCAGTCCCCACTACAAAAACAAAAACCAGAAAAAGAATCTTGAAGTAATATTCTCTCGAAATAAAACATTTCTGGCTAACGAGTGGCATTTGTGGCCGATTCTTTAGGTATTAACATCATCTCATATGCAACCTGGTATTATTAAAAAAAAAAAGAATTAATTCCATCTCTGTGTACTGGCAATGAACAGTAGATCTAGAAGTAAGAAAAAAAAAAAAAACAGAACTGCAGATATAGCTCAGTGGTACAGTGCTTGCCTATATGTACGATGTCCTAGATTTGATTCCTAGTGCTACAAAGCGGAAAACTTTAGGTATACAGCTGACAAAATGTACAAAGGATTTAAAACATTGATGAAAGAAATAAGAGAAATCCTAAATAATTGTATAAGTTGTTTGTAAAAATGATGTAATATGTCAGAAAAATGAAGATCGCTGAGACACTGTTTTTTTTCTTTTTTCTTTTTTTTTTTTTGTGGTACCAGGGTTGAATCAAGGGGTGCTTAACCACTGAAACACTTACCAACCTTTTTATTTCTTATTTCTTTAAATTTTTGATAAATTTTTGATACAGGGTCTCACTAAGTTGCTTAGGTAAGCCTTGCTAAATTGCTGAGGCTGGCTTTGAACTTGGAAAATATCTTTTTAGCTTTGACTTCAATAAAGGTTTGTTTGTTTTTTAAAATGCTACCTGGGATTGAACCCAGGGATGCTAAACCACTGAGCCTCAACCCCAGCCCTTTTTATGTTTTATTTAGAGATGGGGTCTCTGAGTTGCTTAGGACCTTGCTAAGTTGCTGAGTCTGTCTTTGAACACAAAATCCTCCTGCCGGGCTGGGGATGTGGCTCAAGTGGTAGCACGCTCGCCTGGAATGCCTGCAGCCCGGGTTCGATCCTCAGCACCACATACCAACAAAGATGTGTCCGCCGAGAACTAAAAAAATAAATATTAAAAATTCTCTCTCTCCCTCTCCTCTCTCACTCTCTCTTTAAAAAAAAAAAAAAAAAAAAATCCTCCTGCCTCAGCATCCTGAGCCCCTGGGATTACATTACAGCATGTTCCACTGGCTGAAGATTTTTTTTTTTTAAAGAGATAATTAAAAGCACAAAATAACAAATTGATACATTGGAGTTCATCAAGATTAAAAATATCTGCTCTTCAGGATTGGCATGGAATGCTTGCTTAGCATACATAAAGCCCTGGCTTCTATCCCCAGCATGCACACAAAGCAAAACAACACAACAACAACAACAACAACAAACCAAACCAAATAAAAAAACTCTGCGCTTTAAAAGATACCAAGAAGAAACTGGGCATGGTAGTATAGGCCTGTAAACCCAGCCACTTGAGAGACTTGAGGCAGGAGGATGGCAAGTTCCAGTAAACACTTAGAAGATACACAATGTTACCTGAGTCTATGGAAAGATACCCAATATTGTATGTTATTAGGGAATTGCAAAATGAAACAACAGGCATGTTGTTTAGTGATACCCTGTTTCAAAATGAAAAATAAAAAAAGAAATTGGGGATGTGGCTCAGTGGTTAAACACCCCTGTGTTCAATCCCTCGTACATAAGTGGGGGAAGAAAAGATACCAAGAAGAGAATGAAAGAAGTGACAGACTGAGAGAAAATATTTGGAAATCACATACCTGACAAAGGGCAGATTACAGATAGAAATTAAAAACTCAACGATAAGAAAATAACAGGCCAGGCTCAGTGGCTCATGCCTGTAATCTCAGAGGCTCAGGGGGCATCGAGGATCTCAAGTTCAAACTCAGCCTCAGCAAATTATTGAGGCCCTAAGCAACATAGCAAGACCCTGTCTCTAAAGTACAAAAAAGGACTGAGGGTATGGCTCAGTGGTTGACTGCCCATGGGGGTTCCATTCCTGGTACAAAGAAAGCAACTCAGTAAAAAATTTGCAGAAGATTTTTGCCAAAAAACATATCCAGAAAGCAAATCAACACAAGAAAAGTTGCAAAAGAATGTGTGACTTTCTTTCTTTTTTTTTCTTGAGGTTCATTTTTTTTTTTTTTAGAGAGAGACAGAATTTTTTAAGAAAAATATTTATTTTTCAGTTTTTCAGCATCTTTGTTTGTATGTGGTGCTGAGGATTGAACCCGGACCGCACGCATGCCAGGCAAGTGCGCTACTGCTTGAGCCATATCCCCAGCCCGAATGTGTGACTTTCTTAAGTCATCAGGGAAATACAAAATGAAACCATGATGAGATCATTACTTGCCTATTAGAAAGGCCAAGAAACAAACAATGCTCTCCTCCCCAGAATGGACAATACCAGTTATTAGGTAACTGGAATTTTCAATTCCAGCTTGGCAGATTTCCATAAGATTAAACATGGAATTTATATGACCTAACAGTTTGAATCCTAGATTTTTCCCTGAGAGATTTATCCCAAACATTACTAAGAGATGTACCCAATACATTTACACCAAAATTAATCTCTTTGCATGTATGTATTTTGTTTTAAAAATATTTATTTTTCAATTGTAGTTGGACACAATACCTTTATTATTCAACAGTTTAATGAATCAATTATCTAGTTAATTTTTAAAAAATTTGTATTTTAGTTGTAGATGAACACATGCCTTTATTTAATTTATTTTATATGGTGCTGAGAATTGAATCCAGTGCCTCACACATACTAAGCAAGCTACAGCCCCAGCCCAATTAATTTATTTTTGACTGGAGATTGAACTCAGGGGTGCTTTCCCACTGAGCTGCACCCCAGTTTGTTCTTTTTTAAAATATTTTTTTAGTTGTAGATGGACACAATACCTGTATTTAATGTATTTATTTTATGTGGTACTGGGGATCGAACTCAGGGCTTCACACATGCGAGGCAAGTGCTCTACCACTGAGTCACAACCCCAGCCCCACCCCAGTTTTTTAAAAAAAATTTGAGACAGTACCTCACTAAGTTGCTGAGGCTAGCCTTGTACTTGGCAGTCCTGCCTCAAACTCCCGGGTTGCTGGGATTATAGGTGTGCATCACCATGGGCAGCACACACCAAAATCTATACACTAATGTTTATAGTAATTTTGTTGAAATTGCAAGACAGTGCAAATATTCTAAATGTCCCTGGTAAATAAATAATAAACTGTGGTAGCTCCACTGCATTCAGCAATAAAAGAAGGGATTTTGGGGGCAGGGCTACTGGAGATTGAACCCAGATATGTTTTACCACTGATCTATAGCCCCAGCTTTTTTTTTTTTTTTAATTTTAAAACAGGATCTCACTAAGTTGTGCTAACTTGCTGAAGCTGACATAGTACTTGCTATTCTCTTCCTCAGCCTCCTGAGCTGCTGGGGTTACAGGTATGTGCCAACCATCTGGCAAGAAAGGAATTATTATTAACAACATTGTGCTAAATGAAAAATGCTAATCTCAAAAGGCTACAGTATGCCGGGCTTGGTGGTGCATGCCTGTAATCCCAGTGGCTCGGGAGGCTGAGGCAGGAAAATCCAGAGTTTAGTGCCAGCCTTAGCAAAAGTGAGATGCTAAATAAAATACAAAATAGGGCTGGGGGTGTGGCTCAATGGTTGAATATCTCTGAGTTCAATCCCCAGTGCCCAACAAAACAAAACAAAACAAAAGGATGCAGTATGTGTGGTTTTATTTGTATGATATTTGATAAAAACAAACTTGATGGTAGGGAACAGGTTAGTGGTTGCTAGAGTTTAGGAATAGTCGTAGGAGATACTTTTCTGTTGAGTTATACCCCAGCCCTATTTATTTATTTATTTATTTTAGCTACACACGACATTATAATGATCTTGGCAATTCATACATTTGAATCATTGGGGTATAATTTCTCATTTTTTCTGATTGTAAGGATTGCAGAATCACACTGTTATACATACAGCTCAATATACATACACCTATATACATACAGCAATCATAATGTCTATTCTATTCTGCTGCCCTTCCTGTCCTTTTTATTTTTTTGAGACAGTGTCTTGCCACATTGCTGAGGCTGGTATCAAACTTTGTGATGCTCCTGCCTGGCTTCCTAAGAGTTAAGATTACAGGTGTGTGTCACCACCCTTGGCTTCTGTTCTGTATCTTTATTGTGGTTGTTCCATGATACTGTACAATTATCAAAATATACATGCACCTAGACATGAACTTAAAAGTGAATTTTATTACATATAAATTTAAATATTACTCAAGATTATGAACAGGCAAGCTATTATATGCAAGGAATGCTTAAAAATAGTCAGGTGCAGGGCTGGGGATATAGCTCAGTTGATAGAATGCTTGCTTCACATGCACAGGGCCCTGGGTTCAATCCCCAGCACCACACACAAAAAAAGTCAGGTGCAGCTGGGCGTGGTGGCACATGAGTGTAATCCCAGAGGCTCAGGAGGCTGAGTCAGGAGGATCCTGAGTTCAAAGCCAGGCTCAGCAATGGTGAGGCACTTAGCAACTCAGTGAGACCCTGTCTCTAAATAAAATACAAAATAGGGCTGGGAATGTGGCTTGGTAGTTGAGTGCCCTGAGTTCAATTTCTGGCGCACTCCCTCCACCCCCACCCCCCAAAAATCAGGTACTATGACACATAACTGTAAATCCAGCTAGCTACTCAGAAATGCTGAGGTAGGAGTTCACAAGTTCAAGGACAGTTTGACAGTTTACTGAGACAGACTCAAAATAAAAAGGGGTGGGGATGTAGATCAGTGGTAGAGTGTCCCTTGGTTTAAAATACAGGAAAGAAGCAAAGGAAAAAACTCTTTTGAACAATAAGAAAACAAATAACAAATAATACATGTCTGTATTTCCAGCAACTCAGGAGGCTGAGGCAGGAGAACCACAAGTTCAAAGCTAGCCTCAGTTACTTAGCCAGGCCCTAAGCAACTTATCAGGACTCTGTCTCAAAAACAAACAAGCAGGGCTGGGGATGTGCCTCAAGTGGTAGCGCGCTCCCCTGGCATGCATGTGGCCTGGGTTCAATCCTCAGCACCACATGTTAAAAAAAAAAAAAAAAGATGTTGTGTCCGCTGAAAAACCAAAAAGTAAATATTAAAATCCCCTCCCCCCTCTCTCCCTCCCTCCCCCCTCCCCCCTTAAAACAAGCAAAGAAAAACCAAAAACCAAAAAAAGGGTGAGGGGCGTTAGGTATGGCTCAATGGCTAAACATATCTTGGTCCAGTTCTCAGTCGAAAAGAAAGAAAAAGAAAGCAAATAAGTTGGTTGTAAAATGGATAAAGATTGAGTAAACACTTTTTTTAAGACAATTATTTTGCTTTGTTTATTTTTTTAAAGAGAGAGAGAGAGAGAGAGAGAGAGAGAATTTTTCAGTATTTATTTTCTAGTTTTCTGCGGACACAACATCTTCATTTGTATGTGGTGCTGAGGATTGAACCTGGGTCGCATGCATGCCAGGCAAGTACGCTACCACTTGAGCCACATCTCCAGCCCGAGTAAACACTTAGAAGATACACAATGTTACCTGAGTCTATGGAAAGATACCCAATATTGTATGTTATTAGGGAATTGCAAAATGAAACAACAGGCATGTAAAAGCCTGTAAGGTTAAATAAAATCTGAAGTACTGGCCACACCAAATCCTGTCAGTTATAAAGAGCAACACAAACCTTTACTTATTGCTTGTGAAAATGTAAAATGGTACAGCCATTTTGGAACACAATTTGGCAGTTTTTTTTTTTTTGTGGGGGGAGGGGGGAACATAACTGAGCATACTCACCATATGGTAGTAACTGTGTTTTTGGTATTTACCTAAAGGAGTTAAAAATAGCCTTCATACAGAAACCAGCACATGAATGTTTATAGCAGCTTGATTCATAACTGCCAGAACTTAGAAATAACCAAAAGGCCTTTCAGAGCTGTGTGTGGTGCTGCACACCTGTAATACCAAGGTGGAAGGATGGCAAGTTTGATGCCAGCATTGGCAGCTTATTGGCTCAAAGCAAATGGGCTGGGGTTGCTGCTCAGTGGTCGAGTGCTTGCCTAGCATGTATAAATTCTTTTGTTCAATCTGTAGTATTGCTGAAAAGCGAAAAAAGTCCTTTAGTAATTTAATGGATGAACAAATTCTGTCATATCCATAACATTGTAAAAGCCTAGAATCCTGGAGGAACCTTAAGAGCATAAGGCTAAGTGAAAGAAGCCAATCTGAAAAGGCTGCATACTGAATAGTTTTAATCCTATGGCTTTTTGGAAAGGGCAAAACTATGGAAACTGAAAAGTAGCCAGAGGTTTGGTGGAGGGAAGGAGGATAAACAGGTAGGGTGCGCAGGATTTAGTCTCCTCTCCTCTTACATACAGAAGAATTCTCCGTGGTAGTTGCCTTCATTTTCTTCTTCTTCATCATCATCATCATCATCATCATCATCATCATCTTCGTCTCCTCTTCTTCCTTTTTTTTTTTCCTCCTCCTCTTCTCCTTCTCTTCCTATTCCTCTTGTGCTGGGGATGGAATCTAGGGCCTCACACACATTAGGCAGGAGGTCTGTCTCTGATCTATACCCCCAGCTCTTTTACACAGGATTTTTAGAGCAGTGAATCTATGCTGTGTGATATCTTGTATGATATAGTAGATATATAGCATTATATACTTGTTAAAACTCAAGGAATGCACACCATGAGTGAACTGTAATGCACATTATGGATGCTGGGTGATAAACAATATATCAGTGTTGGTTCATGGATGATAACATGCACTACTCATGCAGGGATGTCTATTTTTTTGGGGAGAGTATATGGGAACTCTACTTTCTGCTCAGTTTTGCTATGAACCTAAAACTGCTCTAAAACATAGTCTTATGTTAAAAAAAAAAAAAGAAAGAAAAGAATGATAAATTATGTCATTTAGACCTGTTTGCATGACAAACATTTTTCTTGAAAATAAATGAAAGGATTCCATTGCTTCAAGGGAAACAACTGTCAGTATCTGCAGTTATTAAAAAAAAAAGTGAATTTTCAAGATTAGAGTTTTAGAAAGCTTGTTTCTGTCATTGTAAAGTTGATGTTCATAATAATTAATACATTTTATGATGAGTCTAGTGGTGGCTTTAGTCAAGATGATTGTATTTTATAAGAAATGTGCATAGTGGCACATGACACGCCTCTAATCGCAGTGGCTGGGGAGGCTGAGGCAGAAGGATCACGAGTTCAAAGCCAGCTTCAGCTAAAGCGAGAGGCTAAACAACTCAGTAGATCCTGTTTCTAAATGAAATACAAAATAGAGCTGGGGATGTGGCTCAATCCCAAGCTCAATCCCCAGTACCATAAATGAATGAATGAATGAATGAATAAGATGTGACCACAATTGAATGATAAGCGTAATTCTCAGAAATTAGTAAATAATAAATGCATTATGTGGGCTGGGGATGTGGCTCAAGCGGTAGTGCGCTTGCCTGGCATGCGTGTGGCCCGGGTTCGATTCTTAGCACCACATACAAACAAAGATGTTGTGTCCACCCATAACTAAAAAATAAATATTAAAAAAAAATAAAAAATAAATGCATTATGTTACAAAATCATGAGTGGGTAAAAAAGTTCTATTCAAATTATAAGATAAAGTAGTGTATTTTAATGTAACTATAAAAAGTTTATTAATAGGCTGGCGATGTGGCTCAAGCAGTAGCGCGCTTGCCTGGCATGCCTGTGGCCCGGGTTCGATCCTCAGCACCACGTACAAACTAAGATTTTATGTCTGCCGAAAACTAAAAATAAATAAATAAATAAATAAATAAATAAATATTAAAATTCTCTCTCTTTCTCAAAAAAAGCTTGTTAATAGAATTTCAGATGATATGATGTAGTTAATGTTTAATAATTATCACTTGTCAAGTTTTTTTTTTGAATAGCAAAGAGTTTCTACAATAACTTTACCACTGAGCCACATCCCTAGCCTTTTTTGTATTTTATGTCAGGACAGGGTCTCACTGAGTTACTTAGGGCCTCGATAAGTTGATGAGGCTTGTTTGAACTAGCAGTCTGAGCCACTGGGATTACAGGTGTGTACCACCATACCTGGCTTCGTATAGTTTTATGTGTCACAAATAATATTGCCAGTGGTGAAGCCAGTTGCGAGAAGGTAGCTGTTTTTAATTGAAGTAGATCTTAAAACATTTCACAAAAATGTGAAAAATAATGCTGATTTAATTGTTTTTAGGGAAGGGAAGATAGTCACTATAAGATTAAAATGGACTTACTATAAAAATTATAAAATGAATCAGTAACAATTTTATTTATTAACCATCGTTTTTTGAACTCAGTGTCACTTTATCACTGAGCTACATCCCCAGGGTTTTTTTTTTTTTTTTTTTTTTGGTACCAGGATTGAACTCAGGGGTACCCAACCACTGAGCCATATCCCTGGCCCTATTTTATATTTTATTTAGAGACAGGATCATGAGTTGGTTAGCACCTTGCTTTTGCTGAGGCTGGCTTTGAACTCAAAATCCTCCTGCCTCAGCTTCCCCAGCTGCTGGGAGGCCTGAATTACTGAGGCTGACCTTGAATTTGAGTCTCTTGCCTGAACTTCCTGAGTCTCTGGTGGTTCCAGGTGCATGCTACCATGCCCTGCTTATTACAATTTTAATTACTAATATGGCAAATATCTATAAATACCACAGTAAGCAAAAATTCGGCAGGGATTTTCAATTTTTAAGGGTGAAGGGAGCCTGGCTAGGATTATATCTCAGTAGTAGAGCACTTGCCTACCTTACTGGGGGCCCTGACTTCCAGGCCCCATCTTCACCCCCACTGGTGGGGGGGGGAAGAAGGGGGACCTAAGATGATACAAGTTTAATGACTTACTCTCATAGGGAAACTCTTTCAGAAGTAACCTAAAGTACTTAATCCAGAGGTTCCCAATTTTTTTTGCACTTTAAAATCACTTTGGAAGTCTTTAAAAAGTATCTGCTGCCCAGTTCATACCCCTTGTCATTAAATCAGAATGAAAATGGCTTGCTTTATTTACTTATTTATTAGATTGTGGTTTGATTGCAACTTGTAGCAAAATTTGGAGACTGCTGGCTTTGACTCAGACTTTTATGTTTGCATTTTTATTCCTGATTTTGGAGGTGACTTTATGGTTTAATTACCTTATTTAGAAAATATTACATAGTTTTTATCTGGTTTTTGCTGAGGCAAATTCAGAAATCCCTTGAGAATTAATTTGTCACTTTTTTTTTTAAACCTCTCAGCTACCTGTCCAGCCTCCCAGCCTCCTTTGCCCAGTTTTTATTGGCTAAAACAGGTGTTAAAATACAATCCAGTTAAGAAAAATAGTGTAAGATGGAAAACCTTGCTTTGCATGCTAATGAAAGGGAATAAAACCATACCCAGTAATCCACTGAAAACTGTTGGTGGTACAGATTTCTCTATTACAGAATTGCACTTGAAATACTGAGTTGTTACTTATATTTAAGAAGTCTGATTTATTATAAGTTGAGCTTTTGAAATGGCACATTAAAGTCATTGTTAAAGCCCAAGTTCAAAGTAACATGCAGAATATTGACATTCATTTGATGTACATATTATACAGACTTCCTTCAGTTTTACTTGTACTCGCTTGTATGTGTGCATACAGTTCTGTAGTTTTATCATATGGATTATATGTTCTGATTTGTTTTATTGTATATTTGTGTATCTGTTACCATAGTCTAGTTTAACAGTTCATTACTACAAGAGATCTTTTGTAACCACACCTGTGTACCATTTCTGACTCCTGGTGACCACTAGTCCTTCCCCCATTTCTGCCATTTCTTCATTTCATAAATGTCATATAAATGAAAGCATATGACTTTTGCATAGATTCATGTATCTACTATCACGATCAAGATATAGAATTGTAAAAACTTTTAAAGACTTAAACAGCTTCCTTGTTGTCATTTAAAAGACTAAATATTCTACTAATTTTTTCAGCCTCTATATTATTAAATGTTTGTACTTTGAAGAGAAAAAAATATTGATCATTTTGTTACTGGCCTAGTCCTAGTCATGTAGATCCCTCAATGTTCAGTGATATATTAGGCATCAGATTTCTTTTAGGAAAAAAATTTTAAAAAATCTCTTTTAGGTTAGATTCTCAGGCCAGAACCTAATGTACTGGAGATAATCTAAAACAGAGGTTCCTAGGCTGAGGTTCTAAAACTGGGGGCCAGGAATTTAATGTTAGTGTGAATGTCAAAACTTTCATCATTATTTTTTAAAAATATTATTTAGTTGTCAATGGATCTTTATTTTGTTTATTTATATGTGGTGCTGAAAATTTATATGTGGTGCTGAAAATCGAACCCAGTGCCTCACATAGGCAAGTTCGGTATCACTGAGCCACAACCACAGTCCAACTTTCATTGTTTTTAAGAGCACTACAGTGATTGTATTTGTTATCCTAGCAAGTTAATAAACTACTAATCTGGGCTGGGGTTGTGGCTCAGTGGCAGAGAGCTTGCCTCTCACATGTGAGGCACTGGGTTTGATCCTCAGCACCACACAAAAATTATATATATATATAAATAAAGATGTTGTCCATGTATAACTAAAAAATACTAAAAAAAATAAACTACGAATCTGCTTTCAGTTAAAACTCTGTTATCTTAGTTTTAGAAAACAAGCTTACTTGTGTTGACCAGATGCTTTGATTAGTAGAAATTTTGGATTTGATAACTGGTGTCATAGTTACTATGGGCTAGGCACTGTGCCCATACTAGATAGAGGTTATATGTGGTTTTCTTTGGCTTATTAATGTACAGTGGTAGCAGAAATTAAGAACAGTTCTTTTCTTTCAAATGTGCACTATTCATATATTCTATTTTTTTTAATCTTCAAGGTTGCTTGTCAACCCTTTTGATTTTAAGAACCACCAATAGGATATAATTTTTGGTTTAAAGAAAAATTGCTACTTTATACTTCAGGCCTGTTTATGATCCTTCAGGGTGTGGGGTTTTTGGCTTTGTTTTGTTTTTGAAGCCAGAGCCTCATCTCTAACCTCAATTTACTTGAAAGCTCATTGTACTAAATTGTATGAAGCAGTTAATAAGTTGATTTTGGATCACATTTGTGGAATTAGTTGATTTTTAGCTAGGTCATTTTACTATAAGAAATATACCGTATTCCTGTTTTTAGTTGGAGTGTATTCTAGCTCTAGTATATTTTGAAGTCAGATATTGTGATGCCTACAGCATTGCTTTGGCTTCTCTGGGTCTTTTATTCAAATAAATTTTAGGACTTTTTTTGTTATAGTTCTGTAATAATGTCATTGGTATTTTGATGGGAATTACATTGAATCTCTATATTGCTTTTGGCAGTATGGCCATTTTAACAGCATTAATTCTGCCTGTCCGTCAACATGGAAGATCTTTTCATTTTCTTGTGTCTTTTTCTAGTTTGAATTATCTTTGTTAAGAATACTTTCCTATTCAATCTAAGTTATCCCCAAAGTTGAGGTTTTGTTAGTCCTTGTATGTAGGTTTTGTTACCTTAACTAGATGTTTAGGTTCTATAAATGAGTGAATTGTTTAGCATTTTCTAAAATGTGAAAGTTGTCATGACTTTTTTTGAGGTGGCAGTGGTGCTTGTTTTTGATACTGGGAATTTAACCCAGGGGCACTTTTCCACTGAGCCATATCCCCAGCTCCCCGCCCCCCCTTTTGAGATAGGGTCTTGCTAAGTTTCTAAGGCTGGTCTTGAACGTGTGATCCTTCTATCTTAGCTTCTTGAGTTGTTGGGATTACATGCGTGTGCCGCTGTGCCCAGCTGTCCTAACTTTTCTTTTAAGAAAAGCATTTACATTTTTGCCCATCCAGTTTTATATTCAACTGTAAATCATAGTATATGACTGTGACTGTAAAAAGAAAAAAAAAGGTACTTTGTGAGTAGTTGGGACTAGAAGCAAAATTATAATGCAGACGTGGACTTGAGCACACGATCATGGATAATTAAGTGTGTTTTCCAATTTGTTCAGTAGATTAGTCACTAGATTGCCTAAAGGAATAAGTATTTCATACAAAACAGTATCTTTGAGTGAAAAGAGTCCTTGAGGTTATCTATAGTAGCCTCAGTTTTACAAATTTGCCCCATAACTTAATGGTTTGCACGGTGTGGAGCTGAAGCATATAAAGCATATATGAAGCCTGATCACTGTATGGTGAGGTGGTTTGTTTTTGTTTAATTTAGGGGTGACTCTTCATTTGAAATGCAATTGTATTTTTTTCTTTTCTTCATGCCGAATCTATTTCTGGAATACAAGTAGTACTTGGGTATTTAGGGAAAAGTTTTTCTGTATATGTTTATGTATTTATTTTTATGTGGTGCCCAGAATCTAACCTAGTGTCTCACACGAGCTAGGCAAGTGCTCTACCACTGAGCTACGATCCCAGCCCTCAAGAAAAAGTTAAAGGCCTTTTTTTTAGTACAGTTTTTCTGGTGGTGGTGGTGGGGGTCAGTACTGGGGATTGAATCCAGGAGCACTGAGCCACATCCCCAGCCCTATATATAGAGACAGGGTCTCACTGAGTTCTTAGTGCCTTGCTATCGCCGAAGCTGGCTTTGAACTCATAATCCTCCTGTCTCAGCTTCCTTAGTCACTGGGATTACAGGTGGGCACCACCTTGCCTGGCTCAATGCAAGTTTTACTCAACAAATTGTTTTGCATTTGACCTCAGTCATTTTCCTCATATTTGTACAGAAGAGGTTTTAATTGTATCTCTGTTTTATACCTAGTAACTGTTTTCAAATGTATAAGTGGTCTCTGCCACTCATTTCATATTTATTTTAAGTAGATTGATTGAAAAGTAAAGAAGATATATGTTATAAAAGGGGGAAAATCATTAAAAAATGTGCATTTAAAAATGTTTTCATGGGCTGAGGATGTTGCTCAGTGGTAGTGCTTGCCTAGCAAGTGCAAGGCCCTGGGTTTGATCCTTAGTACTTGCTGGAAGGAGATTGCTGATATTGAATGAAAGTACTTTTTTCCTGTCCTAGTGTACTAGAAGGAAAACATCACCATGGCCACAGAAATTGGTTCTCCTCCTCGTTTTTTCCACATGCCACGGTTCCAACACCAGGCACCTCGACAACTGTTTTATAAGCGACCTGACTTTGCACAGCAGCAAGCAATGCAGCAGCTTACCTTTGATGGAAAACGAATGAGAAAAGCTGTAAACCGAAAAACCATAGACTACAATCCATCCGTAATTAAGTATTTGGAGGTAAGATAACCAAATTTTGGTTTCTTGAAAGTTGCCTGAATGTAGAGAAGTAAGTATACTTGTATTGCTTGAATTAGTTGGGTGAACTGGAATTTCAGACGAAGCCACATAAAAAGGGCCTCACTTTACCTCAATTCACTTTTTTTTTTTTTTTTGAGAGAGAGAGAGAGAGAGAGAGAGAGAGAGAGAGAGAATTTTTAATATTTATTTTTTAGTTCTCGGCAGACACAACATCTTTGTTGGTATGTGGTGCTGAGGATCGAACCCGGGCCGAACGCATGCCAGGCGAGCGCACTACTGCTTGAGCCACATCCCCAGCCCTCAATTCACTTTTTAAAAAATTGGTGCATGAGTAATCTTTTGCAAAATTATTTAAGGTAGAACTTCACTTTAGAAATTGACTTTGTTCTCAGACTGGGGTTGTGGCCAAGTGGTAGAGTGTTCGCCTAGTATGCATGAGTCACTGGGTTGCATCCTCAGCACCACTTAAATATAAAGATATGATAAATATTGAGTTTGTTCTCAAAGTTCATAACAGATCAAAATAAGGTACTTTAATATTCAGGCCAACCTTAAAGCATTTGTTAAACCTCCAGTGTATATGAAATAATAAGAGACTTCTAGTTGTAAAAAGGACTCTAATTAAGGTTGAGATCCTATTATAGGGTGGAAGCAACTCTGAGATGGTAAATAAAAGCAAGGTAGGGGTCAGCCTAAACTTCTATCAGCCCTACTTTTTTTCTTATTCTTTATTTTCCTTAACTTTCTAACATTACTGTTAATATTGATTAGTTTTTGGTCTGCTCTGGATTCTGTTTTAGAAAATAACTTTTTTGGGGGCTGGGGATGTGGCTCAAGTGGTAGCGCGCTCGCCTGGCATGCGTGTGGCCCGGGTTCGATCCTCAGCACCACATACCAACAAAGATGTTGTGTCTGCCGAGAACTTAAAAAAAAAATATTAAAAATTCTCTCTCTCTCTCCCTCCCCCCCCCCCCAAAAAAAAAGAAAATAACTTTTTTTTTTTTTTTTTGGTGGTTCTGGGATTGAACCCATGGCCTCATACATGCTAGGCAAGCACTCTGCCACTGAGCTACACCCCCAGCCCTTAGAAAATAACATTTTTTGTTTTCTCCTCATTTAATATACCTTACATTTTGTTAATAATTAATTTCACATTGATAATGAGACCTATACTTATTAACTGATCTGTTTGTTTATTTTAACAGAATAGAATATGGCAAAGAGACCAGAGAGATATGAGGGCAATTCAGCCTGATGCAGGTTATTATAATGATGTAAGTATAAGACAGGTCATATAAGCTGAATAAAAATTTCTTTGCTTTGACATTTAAGCCTAAAAATAGGTGAATTCAAGTTCACAATGTTCTTTTCTTTCTGCATTTTTATAATTATACTAAAAGGTTTCTGAAAGGGTAATGTAACACATTTGTATGAATCATGGATTATATTTTGTCTCTATTTAAATATTTCTTTTATTAAAAGACATGATGGATGAACTGTTGATTTGGGATGTAAAGCACTGTTCAACAAAATATTGAACCAAAAGTCTTGTAATAGGAAAGTTAATTTAAGACTTGAAACTTAAAATTTCGAAATTTTAAACTTTAAACCAGTGTGAACATGTTTAATGGGGTTGACTTTAAGGAGTAATCAAGAACATCTGATAATCTGTGATGGGTTTTGTTTAATAATAACTGGTGTTTACCCTCCCATATCTCACTTTTCTTCTTTTAATTAACACAAACTAGTTATATTACAATAGTGGGGTTTTTCTGAGTACCAGGGATTGAGCTCAGGGGGTGCTCAACCACTGTGTAGCCACATCCCCAGTCCTTTTTTGAACTTTATTTAGAGACAAGGTCTCACTGAGTTGGTTAGTGCCTCCCATTTGCTGAGGCTGGCTTCGAACTCACAATCTTCCTTTTATTACAATAGTTTTTAAAAAGTCTTGTAGTCCTGAATTCATCCTTTACCCTCCCCTCCCACCTCTTCTTTCCCAAAAGTGTTTTACCACTGAGTTGCACCTCCAACTCATTTTATTTTTTAAATTTTGAGACAGGGTCCCCCTAAGTTGCCCAGGCTGCCCTAAGATTTGTGATCCTTTTGCCTCTCGGGCATTTGGAATTAAATGTGTGAGCCACCAAGCCTGCTCTGAATTTTAGATGCTGAAATTACCTTGCCATGGCATGGTTTCTGCCCTGAGTGTAATCAGGACTTCTGAAAACACAGTTTTCTTGTTTTGCAGCTGGTTCCACCTATAGGAATGTTAAATAATCCTATGAATGCAGTAACAACAAAATTTGTTCGGACATCAACAAATAAAGTAAAGTGTCCAGTATTTGTTGTCAGGGTAAGTATTCTGTTGGATATTTATTTATGTTTTGAAAAATTAATCCTGTGTTAGTCTGCGAATGTATTTGACAAAACAAAAATCAAACATTAACTTAAATGTGGGTCTGGGATAATAATTAGTTTATTTTACATAAATTTTATCTTGAAATAATTATTTATCCAAAGTGTCCACATTTAGTAAACTGACTTTTCAGTTTCAATTGTTTTTCTTCATATTGCAGTTTCCTTAGATATAAAGTTACAGACTTATCCTTCAATAAGAATGCTTTTGTTACTTTAGAAAAGCAGCACCCCGAGTAAATGAAAAATCCCTAGGTGTTAATAGTTACAAGGAAGGAAAATGCATGAATGTAACTGAAGAATTGTGTGGTTCATACTTGTCAGCTCCATGAAGGAATATAGTAGATGCTCAATACACTTTCACTGGAAAAAAATTAAAAAAAAAATTATTTTGTAGTTGTAGATGGACAGCATACCTTTATTTTATTTGTTTATTTTATGTGGTGCTGAGGATTGAACCCAGTGCCTCACACATACAAGGCAAGTGCTCTGCCACTGAGCTACAGCCCCAACAACGAAATTTTAAAATATAGTTTTACAGTCAGTCATTAATTCACATGGCTTAAAAATTTAAAATTTTGAGGGATTTGTAGTAAAACATTTTCTCATCTCCATTTTCCAGGCATTCAGTTAATATTCCTGTAGATGATAGCATAATAATATTCTTTGTATTTTGATTATTCCATTTCCTAAAAATGTACTTGTTGATTAGCTGTATTCAGAGTTGTACAATGATTAATAGTCAACATTGAGCAAACAACAATTGAAAAATAAAGTACGGGCGGGGGGAGAAGAAAAAAGAGTCATGACAGACATTAATGGCAAATTAAAAGAATAAGCAGATTTGATATAAGAGGTGTGCAGATAGAAAGGAGACCTGGGAGGGATTGAAAGATGCTATTTTGAGCTACATAGAAATTGTTGCAGTTGGTCTTAAGCCTCCTATTTGCTTTAGATACCATTATTATATCATTAAAGATCATTTTTGTGTAAGTAGAACCAACTAGTATATAGTATTTTTTTTTATCAAGAGATTTGGTCAGTGGGTTGTACTGTACAGCTAATTTTAATATCCTTCTTTTAAAAAGAAAATACAGAAAACCATCTTGAAATAAAATTCAAGCAGCCTAAAGATATTAAGAAATGAACACTGCAGTTTCTGTATCTAAAGTTTAGTTGTAAGCATTGTTGACTGATAGTAATGGGAAAGTAGGCAGATTTCATTCATAATAATCATAAATCTTGATTTATGATTTATATAGATAAGCAATAAAACCTCAAATTGTCACATATTTGTGTAATCTACCAAATAGTGTTCATTTTATGTATTTTGTCTTGCTATTTCTATAGGTTTACTTCTATTTTTCAAGTCCTTGACATACTTTTTGTTTTAAAAAATAGGATTGTTATTTTGAGATTTTATTTATTTACATCCTGTAAGGAAAATTAGTTTGTAATCCATTGTATAGACTGGGAAAAACAAAACAAAAAGAACATTGTGAATGTTTTGAGTTATGTAGCTCATCACAGATTTGGTTCAGTATGCATATTGTAAATTAAAACATTTGTAATATTAGTTGTGGTTTTAATGGTTTGGGAGTAGATCAGCATAAGATTTGGCACTGTGAATGGCAGAGAGCTTAACCCAATATTTTGAGTATGTTTATTTGTAGAAGACATTTGGTACCCTTAACTTGGTACTTACTATTATCTTGTTATTTAAAAAAAAAAATTTTTTTTAAAAATAAAATCTTGATAACTTTCTGCCTGCATTAGTTGTGTAGCAGTTCTAAGACATCAACTCTTTCATTAGTTGTTGAATTTTTTTGGTGACCAACAACCTTATTTATGTTAATCTACTATGTAGCCTAGGAATATGGTGCATTTTATTTTGAAATGCTTTTTAGAGTACATAGGTGCTTGTAATTTAGTGTGTATTTGTTTCTTCATAATGTACTTTCCCCGCATGGTGTCAATACAGATTCTTTTCTGACAAAATACTTGCTTATAAATGGAGCTCCACTAAGTGAAAGTATTGTCAACTTAATATTGATTACTTGATGTGTTAAAAAAAAAAAAAAAAACCTTTGTAAATTAAAAAAAAAAAAAATGAGTGAAGTTGCCCATGTGTAACCTGTCATTTTTTTCCTCCTCCACAGTGGACTCCAGAAGGAAGACGGTTGGTCACTGGAGCTTCTAGTGGAGAGTTCACATTGTGGAATGGACTCACTTTCAATTTTGAAACAATATTACAGGTAATACTAATCAGTTGGTAGCTCATGCTGTGGTACTGTAAGGAATCTGAGATTGGCACTTACTCGCATTGTGAAAGTTTACAGTTGGATGATTTATTGCTGAGTTAATACATGCTCCTATAAGCCTTTGGTCATATGTTATTTGAGATAGTAACTTACAGATATTTTCTTTTTTCCCAGGCTCATGATAGCCCAGTGAGGGCCATGACTTGGTCACATAATGACATGTGGATGTTGACAGCAGACCATGGAGGATATGTGAAATATTGGCAGTCGAACATGAACAACGTCAAGATGTTCCAGGCACATAAGGAGGCGATTAGAGAGGCCAGGTTTATACACAATATACCATTTTCTGTAGTCCCTATTGTCATGGTTAAATTATTCTCTAAGTGTATTCTGGGTGCAGAGATGCATGGGCTCTGTCAGATTCTGGGAAACTTTCTGCACCCTATAAACACAATATTTTTCCTTGTTTTCACACATTCACCATTTTGCTGGCACCTTTCTGAAGTAGTGTTGTCCTGGTATCAGCCTTTGCAATATGTTAGAGATGTATTGTCTGCCGCATTTTGCACTGGTTTTCTCTTTTCATTTATGGTTAATAATGTGTATACGTTATTCCTTTTTATTATCTACTGTGTAAGACAAGAATATTTCATTCCAAATAAAGAATTCAGTCTTTAATCATACAACTGAATAAAATCTAAAGCCTTCAGAAAACACCTTCAGAATTCACACAAATTACAAGAAAAAAAGGCTTAAGTGAAGACCTGGTTGGCTTGGCTATGCCATGACTTCAAAAGCGAAGTATAGGACTATAAACCCTCACAGATAACTCTCTGGATGTGGCAAACATTAATGGGTTAATGAATGGGTTCTTCAAGCTTTGCAGCTCTAAGCAGACCTTTGTCAAGAAGACTCTAGGACCTTTTCTTCTGATTCTCTGTTAACATCAGCTGTGCAAATGTATAATAAGTGGAGTTTAATATTTTCAGTGAGTTGTATGTTTTACATATCAATGAGATATGTATAGTAAAACTGGGGGAAAAAGTTACAAAAAGAAGCCTGAAGAATTGCTGCAGCCTCAGAATAAAGTTAAGCAGCATTCTTTAAGGTTGTGCCACCTATGTGTGAGAGGAGGTTGACTCTATGGAAACACCATCCACTGCAGTCACTTGTTTCTATTTTCAGAATCACAAAAATTGTTGGATATATGTGCTTCTGCTTTATAGATTTGACCTTAGTGTCATGCCCATAATTCGAGTTTTCCCAGTTGGTCCTTTCTTTAAGATTCAGAAGTTCAAGGGAATTCTTAGAGTTGAGATCAACTCGATGGTCTTTCACTACTGGGAAGTAAAACTGGCTTCCTTTTTTGCAACAGATTCTTTGGCTTTAAACACAAATTTGAATGTCCCTATTTTAAAGTTTTCCTCCAAGGGTACAACATTCATTTGCTAGCTTGGCAGGAAGATGTGAACATTTTTCCACAGCTCTTTTAAATAAACGAGAAACATTGTATGTAGGAATGTTTACAATTTGATCTTTAGTAGCTTGCTCTTAAGTTTATCATTCCACAAAGTGTCTGAGACAGAAACTGATATGATTTTTTTGAACAGTATTCCTGTGTGATTTAAATGACTATATGCAGGAATATTGTACAAATATTGAGTTTCAACACTTAAAACAGCTCCCTTTGTTTTGCTGGTATGGTTGGAAATACGCTAAGAGGAGCATGGGTAGCATTAGGACAATACACTGCTAAAATTATGTGAATATTGATGATTGAAAACTGAAACAACTACTCAGTTGAAGTCTTCTTTTGATGAGATGCGTGTGTTGTCAACATTCTCTTTAAGGGCTTCTTCACTGGATACTTCCTTTCCTTTTTATAATGCAGCACAGTGTTTTTATTTTTCCCTGTCTGAGAAGCACAGATAATCTGTTAAATGCTGACTTCTTTCCCCTGCTGTGTGTCTTCACGTAACAGTTTCTCACCCACGGATAATAAATTTGCTACATGCTCTGATGACGGCACTGTTAGAATCTGGGACTTTCTTCGTTGCCATGAGGAAAGAATTCTCCGAGGTATGTGTACTAACAGTACTGATTAGAATATTTAAATAGGGAAGGCATTTGTGGTTAAATCATCACAATACCACAATAACAGCTTACATCTCCATTCAAGTTTTTCACATGTACACCATCTTAGTCAGGCTCTTTAAAGAAACCCAAACTCACTTTCTCTAGTTCACAAACATTTTATAGATTTTTACTACTAATATCTTTGAATTCTTTCAGCTTTAAATTAAATACAAGAGTCCCCTCTCTATCATTTCTACCATTACTTGCTTGGTTGTGTGTGTGTTTTTTTCCTCCCAGTACTGGAAAGTGAATCCAAGACCTTATACATGCTATTCAAGTATTTTACCATTGATATACAGCCCCAGCCCACCTTGCTTGACTTTATGCCTCTTTTAGGGCTGTATTCCTTTTCTTGTCTTGTACTGAAGATAACTTTCTCAACATACTCACACTGTAGTCTTGTTCTTTCTTTTTCCTTTTCCCTCAGTACTAAGAAGTTAACCCCCAGGGGCACTCAGAACTGAACTGCATCCCTTAACCCTTTTTATTTTTTATGTAGCTGGAATTAAAGGCATGCACCACTGTACTTTCATCTCCTGGAAGTCTTATTGCAAAAATAAATTAGCCCCCAAAAGAGAGGTCTCAACAACTACACTTCTCAGTGTTGATTTATTTAGCGGAACATATATTTGTATGACATTGCCCATATGTAGATTGGGAAGGATTGCTTATTTACATTTATTGATTCCATAATTACAATAAACATATATGAATTGCTTTTACCCTATAAAAATATATATTTTCACCTGGGCCATTTTTCATTACTTTGTTAGTTTACTGGACTTTATAAAGTGGGACTTTTGTTAACAGTTTGCCAATGCCAAAATATTAGCATTTCATCAACATCATTTATATGAGTTCAGTAGTATTAGAGTTAGGGAATTATCTGTTACATATATGCAGTACAAACATCACAACAACAGTATTATCCTTCCAATTAAATCCTGTTAGTTTATTCTTTCCTAAAAAGGTAGTATTTTCAATTGCTTAGTTTAAATCCATACTGACCATATCCATGATTTCGGTGTGCCACAAAAGTAACATCTTCCTCTGATACATAATTGCCGAGTAGGAGAATAGGTGTTACAGATACTGGGTGTTAGGAAATTCCTATTCAAGAGATTCCCCTTTATGTTAAAGAGGCAGCAGAGTTAGTTGTCTTGATGGATTCATAAGTTTTTTTTTTTTAAACAACTTTTCGAGCTTTATTTGCAACATATGATAATGATTTCTAGATAAGAAAAGGACCTTAGTGATATTTTAACCCATATTCTGAGCCAGTGTTTTTGATCCCATTTACCTTTACTTTCCTGGCTTTGCATATTTGTATAGATTCATCCACAGGACTGTGTTACTATAGCTAGCATAAGGATATGGAACCTATCATATGCTCATGTGTATGATAGGTATGTGCCCATCACGTACTCAGCATGAATGTCATTTTATTGTATAACTTGAGAACAAGATGGATTATTTAAAGTCATCTCTTCTGAGTTATATTGTGGATGAGCTCCATGACCCAGAAGGTTTAAAGTGACATGTTGATAGTAAAATGGTTCAGATTCAGAGCTAGAATCTTTTGTCACTTAATTCTATCTTAATGCCATACTAATGTATATTTTCTTACTGTTACTTAACAATAACTCTTAGATGTTATAAAGAAATAAGACAAACAACATTTTCTACGTTTTGAATGTCTTTAGAAGTATAGAGGTAATAATTCTGTTTAATATAATTCTAAGGGATCAGAGCAGTTAATTTTATAATGGACTATTCTGACAGGTCTGATCTGAAGGTCCTCTGCTTTTACCAAAGTAGAAAATCTATTATATGATAACATTTTTCAGTTTTTTATGCCAGTGAAAAGTTATTCAATTTTGCAGCTGTTTTAAAATAGTGCTTAAGAATTTTCCCCTGAAATTTAGAGTATATTGGAAATATTAGCTAGTAATTAAAAATTTTCAGATTTTATTTCAGGTAAATTTAGATACAAGTTAAGAGGATACTGAATGATTACCTATTATAATATTTAGTGTAACTTAAAATATACTAATGTCTATATTAAAAGAGTGTTCAGTTTTGTATATAAGGACCCTTCCTTCTTTCCTTCTTTTCTTATTTGGTGTTACTAGGGATTGAACCCAGGGCCTTGTACATGCTAGGCAAGCTCTCTGTAGCTATTTTGCCAGCCAGCACCCATTTTCTCCTACATGCCTTTAAAAAAAAATAATTTTTTAGTTGTTAATGGACATTTATTTATTTATTTGTTTACCTACCTACCTACTTACTTACTTACTTATTTACTTATTTATATGTGAGGCTGAGTACCCAGGGCCTCACACATGGTAGGCAAGTGCTTATTGATGTCTTGCTTCCTTGAACAAAATATTCTACTGGCTTTATAATCATAATTGTTTGTTAATACCTCAAGGAGTGAGACAAATATGAATATACTAAACTAAGTTGATTGTATCATCAAATAGTTCTGATACCAAGTCTGCTGTAGAAGAGTTAGTAGAGTCCAGTTATCCATTTTCTTTCTTTCCTCCCATTTGTAAATTTTACAAATCTAAGAGATTTGCTGTCCTCCACTTGGTGGATTGGGAATCAGAGGGATGGTAGATATATAGTTGTCTCAAGGATGGCATGAAACTATTCAAATAAAGTTAGAGGAGAACTCTACTTAGCTCTACTTGGATAAAGAAAATTGGATCAAAGTCAAATAGTGACTGGGTGTTCTAACCTTTTGAAGTGTTAGCTTTCCAATATTAAGGGTGATGCTTGTTGTCCACATAGATTTTAGCATCTGGCAGGCAAGCATATCCTTTGCATTGTTCATTTGTACATCAGGCCCTAACTTTTAGGGTTAAGTATTTTAAAAATTCAAGAACACTCAAAGGGAGTTTTGGATTTATATAGTACAGCACTTTTTTTTTTATCACATACTTATGTTTTCTGCATCATCCGTAAAAACCAGTCTTGTACTTAAAAAAAAAAAAAAAACACACAAAAGAACAATTTGAGTGACATAGTATTCACAACCTCATACACCCCCCTCTTGGTTTTAGACAGCTCTAATTTTCAGAATGTTCTTCTCTTATATCAGAAATCAGCCTCTCACAACTTGTCTTGCCTTTGGAATACCAAAAAAAAAAAAAAAAAAGAAAAAGAAAGAATGAATCACACAGTCTCTTTTACAAGGAGCAGCACATGAAGCATTCAAATATAGCAGTCATGTCTTCTGTGCTGTATTTCAGCTTTAAGCATACAGTGTTCTTATACCAGAGCCATGGTTCCCATACTTTTGAGCTCAGAATTTACCATTGCTTTATAGTGTCATTTCTGAGATTGTTCTTAACACTTTTTGGAAAAGGAGGAAGTTATACAAGAGAAAAGTAATGTTTTCTATGTTTTAAAATGGACATAGTTGTATTGTTGAGAGATTTGCTATGCAAAAGGATTTGTTGGTTGATTTACAGATTGAAAAAAATAGACATTTATGAAATTGAATACACTGCAGCATGAGAACACCATGTGTATGTCCAGCACTATAGACACATGTGTAAATCACCAGAGTTTGCACATATTTGTCCTTCTCTCCTCCCACCCTCCCTCCCCCCATATAAATTAAGGCAGTCAGTTTGTGGACTGGGATTCAGAAACATAGGTTACTGATATTTGTGCATTTGTAATAGCATCATTAGACTATATACTTAGATATTATGAGCATATACTATATGCAAACTCTCTAGATAGAAGATTTTTTTGTATGGTATGGACCCCCCCACACACACTTCTTAAAGTTTTATAGGTAAAGTAAGAAATTATCACTAAGTTTGAAGATGTTGGATAAACATGGGAGAAGAGTTATGTTAGAGGTACACTGTTGCCAACTTAGGAGGGAAGCAGATCACTTCCTGCTAGAAGGTTGAAAATATGGAATCAGAATACTGAAAGCATTTTTTTTTTTTGCCAATTTAAAATACTATTTTATTTAAGGCATTGCATTTTCACTCAACTGTAAAGTGCGATGTTTTACTTCCTTTCTCTGTGCACATATTCCATATTCAAGTAGTGAGAGGGCCCGGTAATTTACCATAGCAGCTCAACTTTAAAACTGCCACGGAATGAGAGGCATTACACTCTTAAGAGTTTATACTTTTACCCACTTCCTGTTTGTGTGTTGGAATTGGGGGTGGGGGTTTGTTTTCAGTGCTGGGGATTGAACCCAGAGCCATGCTATTAGTGTGCTAGGCAAATGTTCTACCACTGACCTACATTCAGTGTTTTAAAAGGAATGTCAGCATGGATTTAGTGTCTCCCTGAGCTGTACCGACAGAATTATGAAATAAAAATTTTAATGGGGAAGAGAAGGTATGGGGCAGAGGGAACTGATTATGTCTTCCATTTAATAGTCTTCTATAAACCTGTCCATATAGGTTTAGAACATAGGACATACTTACTACGAAAACATTAAACCACAGTGAACTGTTCAAACTGCAAATGGGCTATAGGTATTTATTTGCTAGTTTATGTAAATACACTGAAGGACTTATTCAGGAGGTAAGGTTTGTTTTCATTTTTGAAATGTAGCACAGAGAAGAAACGAAGCCTGAGTACTCACTACACAGCTTAAAAAGTCTCTCTGCGCCCCTTCCTGATTATACTTGACTGTGATTTTTACTAAATAGGATAAATTCTGCTATAGAGATCTTTTGGTTCAGCAGTATGTTTTTGAACTGTTTAAAGTTACTTTCACACAACCTCCGTGTACTGAGAAACTGTGGTTGCTTTTCATTGGAAATAATTTTATTTATTGAAGTACTTATTTTTATAAGATCTTACAAAACATTCTCTTTAAGGTAAAAAACAAAAATTCTCTGCTTCCTTTAAAGTTTGGGTCATAGCAGAATAGCTCCATCCACAGACATGTCGCTTTTTAATATTAAAAGCATTTCAGGTACATCTCATTTAATCATACAGACAACCATGTGGATCCATTTTACATATAGAGACCTGTTTTCTTATCTGTAGTTCCTTATTTTGAGGAAGAGTTTATGTGACTCTTTCTTCTCTGCTCTCCTGAAAAGATTGGATCGTATTTGTGGTAGGTTCTCTTATGTAAATAATTACCTGGGTGTGTTATGGGGAGAAAGGCTTAAAATAGCTTCTAAAACCTTTGAGGAAATTGGTGTGGTAGGGTCCTGAAATATTTTGTATTACATTCATGTTTTTATAGGAATTGTTTTAAATTTTTATGTTGGGCTTTGTTTTTTCCATCTCTGGGCTTACTTAAAATCTGGTATATAATATGCCAAAAATGTGTTGAAGAGAAATATGTGGTTTTCTTGGGATCGCAGAGATGCCTGCTGCTACCATAGGATCCAGTGTTTTAATTAAGAGTTAGGAGCCAGTACCAGATACTGTTTTTTTTATAAAATAGTTAATTTTAATTGGGTTTATATGATAGCAGAATGCATTTTAATTCATGTACACAATTGCAGCACAACTTTTCATTTCTCTGGTTGTACGTCATGTAATATACATAAGTGCAGTCATACATTTACCTAGGATAATGATGTTTATCACATGCCACCATCTTTCCTGTCCCCATGCACCTTCCCCTTTTCTTCCTCTCCTTTCCCCAAAGTTCCTCCATTTTTCCCATGCCCCCCCCCCCATTTTGATATAAGGATTTTACTTTTGTGATAGCAACAAAATTCTGATTAATAATTGAAGCGGTTTTCAGCAAGAGCCTTTAGAGGTTCGCATCTATTAAATATCCTGTGGTCATCGTCTTCATTTTGACCAATTAGTTACCTTGTTATAGGTTCCTGATTGTTTTTAAAGTTGAAACTCTGACCTTTGGGAAGACTGATAAAATATATTAGGTAATATATACCGTGTGCTGGCTTTTTCATTTTTAATGGGTAGAGGAGCCTTTTATAAAATATATAATTAGAATATAGTAGGGTAGGGCTGGGGATGTGGCTCAAGCGGTAGCACGCTCGCCTGGCATGCGTGCGGCCCGGGTTCGATCCTCAGCACCACATACCAACAAGAATGTTGTGTCTGCCGAGAACTAGAAAATAAATATTGAAAATTCTATCTCTCTCTCTCTCTCTCCCTCTCTCTCTCTCTAAAAAAAAAAAAAATACTTCACCATAAACCCCACAAAAAAAAAAAAAAGAATATAGTAGGGTAAAAAATAAAGGTAAAAAATAGAGGAAGTGAAGTAATAAAATGAATGCTGTTTTTTTATTCAGTCACATTTTCCCCTCACTGAAAAAATTTTTTTTGGTGCCAGAGATTGCACATGCTAGGCTGGCACTCTATCACTGAGCTACACTTCTAGCCCTTCATGGTTTTTAGTACTGAATCAAAACAAACAAAAATTCAGCAATGCCTAAAAAGTACTTATAGTATGTGGTACTTTCAAAAAAGATGTGCACACACATAAGCACACACACACACAAAGACACATACAATAAAAAAGCTCTGAGAAAAAAATAGTCTTTTCATAATGCTCCCTAAGGCACATTAGTGCTTCCATTGAGATACAGTGGTTTGAAGTAAGTCATGCTAAAGTAGTTCTGTTTTATGGGATAACTGGAGGTGTCAAGGATAAAGTAGCTTGACCACAGCCAATCTTAAACTAATGAATAGATCATGAGGGAGGAATGTGGTTTTGTAGCTGCATAAGTGAAGGGTCATTTCCAAAGTAAGTCTCCACTGGATGTTTCTTTCCTGTGAGGCAAGTATACAGAGAGTGTGGTAAGATTCTTTTCTTGGCTATTGTGTGACATTTGTATAAATCTAAATGCCTTCCTTTGCATATTTATAACAAGCAAAAATTTACTAGTTTTCAGGATTTGAGAAGATTTCTTAATATTAAATTTAATGAATAGAAATTTAAAAACATAAAATGTAAAATTTAGGTATAAACGCAGAGTCCTGCATTTCAGTTTTTAACCACAGTTTAAGTCTGGCTTATTAGAGAGCATATTAAAACAATACTGGGTTTTAGATAATTGTTGTGGGCTCTTTTCTCCATTTAGTAGAAATAGGTGTTTAGAATAGTAAGGTTCATTTTTGAGGTGAGTTGATTAGAATGGGGAAGGATCTGGAAACCATGAGGAACAGTAAAGGGAAGTTTAGCATTCAATTTGGTCAAAATAGACTTCAGATTATTTTCAGATTTAAAGGGTTTGTATAGGTCTGGAACATGGAAGGATGCAGAAAATACAGGACATCATGCTTGGATGTAATTGTTTTCCTATAGAAAGAGAATGAACTGTTCTGTGAAATTGTGCCATGATTAGCTTATTGAAGTCATTACCTTTTTGGATGGGTAATTTGAATTAGGCTGTCTGTTAACACTAGTTTTGTTTTAGGGACCACCAATACCTGAATGTCAAGCATGTGGACACATTTATTACAGTAGATTAAATGGATAAGATTAGGGAGTTGTGGCCACCTTCTCTTTGTTGAAATATAAGATAACATTATTAACTCTTATTCTTCAAAATATAGTGAATGTGAGCCTCAAAATCCTAGTCTTTTTTTTTTTTAAAGAGAGAGGAGAGAGAGAGAGAGAGAATTTTTAATATTTATTTTTTAGTTCTCGGCGGACACAACATCTTTGTTGGTATGTGGTGCTGAGGATCGAACCCGGGTCGCACGCATGCCAGGTGAGCGTGCTACCGCTTGAGCCACATCCCCAGCCCCAAATCCTAGTCTTTAAAAATTTTTAAATATTTATATTTTAATCATTTATCTTAAATTTATTGCATAATATATTTATACACTTTTTTATTTAGAGAGACAGAGAAATTTTTTTTTATTGGTTGTTCAAAACCTTACAAAGCTCTTGACATATCATATTTCATACATTAGCTTCAAGTGGGTTATGAACTCCCATTTTTACCCCAAATACAGGTTGCAGAATCACATCGGTTACACATCCACATTTTTACATAATGCCATACTAGTAACTGTTGTATTCTGCTACCTTTCCTATCCTCTACTATCCTCCCTCTCCTCCCATCCCCTCCCCTCCCCTTCCTTTTTCTCTCTCTACCCCATCTACTGTAATTCATTTCTCTCCTTGTTTATTTTCCCATTCCCCTCACAACCTCTTATATGTAATTTTGTATAACAATGAGGGTCTCCATTTCTATGCAATTCCCCTTTGAGAGACACAATATCTTTTATTTTATGTGGTGCTGAGGATCGAACCCGGGCCACACGCATGCCAGGCAAGCGTGCTACCGCTTGAGCCACATCCCCAGCCCCTTATACACATTTATATAGCTATCTAACCACCTCTAGAGAAGATGTAGAATATCTTAAGTAACCCAAAGATTCCTTCATGCCCTTTTCCCACTCTAACATTTTATTAGGTAGTTTCCTTAGAATGAAAGATTTTTTTCATTAAATTATTTTTCATTTCTCTCTGTTGTTCTCCAAGTTGATTTTGTGTGGTCTGACCAAGGGATGCCAACAAATTAGGATGATATTAAAATTAAAGAATGGGGCTGGGCTGTGGTTCAGTGGCATAGTGCTTGCCGTGCACATTTGGCACTGGATCCAATCCGTAGACCACATAAAAAGAAATAAGTGTATTCTGTCCACTACAAACAAGCTTTAAAAAAAATAATAACATTTTTTAGTTTAATGATTTTTTAATTTAAATCCTGGTTCCTTCTTGAAGTCATATGGCATAGTATGCAGTTTTAAATATCTTTTTTGTAGGCCGTAAATGTTAAGTAAGTACTTCTAAGGTTTGGTTATTAATACTTCATAATTTTTTCTAATGGTGTAATCAGATCTTGTTTTTTCTTTTTTTTAGTACGAGGTATTGAACTTGGGGGACACTCGACCACTGAGTCACATCCCTAGCTCTATTTTGTATTTTATTTACAGATAGGGTCTCACTGAGTTGATTAGTGCTACTGGGATTACCATGTCTGGCTAATCACATCATTTTGTTTTCAGAAATTTATATAGACTATATCATGTACTTTATTATTGTTATTATTTTTGGTACCAGGGATTGAACCTAGAGGTGCTTAACCAGTGAGCCACATCCCACGAGTGTGGGATCCCTATGGATTGGATCCAGATTTTATTTAGAGACAGGGTCTCACTGAGTTACTTTAGCACCTTGTTAAGTTTGCTGAGGCTGGCTTTGAACTCATGATCCTCTTGCCTCAGCCTTTCAGCCCCTGGGATTACAGGCATGTACCACCATGCCTAGCATGTACATCTTTTTTTCAAGTGTATTATCAGTCTGACTTTTGAGGATATTATTAGTCTCACAGTTTGAATACTTTTTAAAAGTTTTTTGTTATATATGACAGCAGAATGTATTACAATTCATATTACACATATAGAGCACAATTTTTCATATCTCTGGTTGTACACAAAATAGAGTCACACCATTTGTGTCTTCCTACATGTACTTAGAGTAATGATATCTATCTCATTCTACCATTTTTCCTACCCCCATGCTCCCTCCCTTCCCCTTTGCCCTATCTAGAGTTCATCTAATTCTCCCATATTCCCCCACCCAACCCCATTATGAATTAGTATTCTTAGAGAAACATTCTGCATTTGTTTTTTTGGGATTGGCTAACTTCACTTAGCATGATATTCTCCAACTTCATTTACCTGCAAATGCCATGATTTTACTCTCTTTTAATGCTGAAAAATACTCCATTGTGTACATATACCACATTTTCTTTATTCATTCATCTAAAGGGCACCTAGGTTGGTTCCACAATTTAGCTATTGTGAATTGTGCTGCTATAAACATTGATGTGGCTGTGTCCCTGTAGCATGTTGTTTTTAAGTTCTTTGGGTTTAGACCAAGGAGTGGGATAGCTGGGTCAAAAGGTGGTTCCATTCCCAGTTTTCCAATGATTACAGTTTGAATATTTTTTATGTGAATGTAAATTACCAAAGATCTTCTGGGTCAAGATGAAATATTTATTTAAACAGATTCAAGAATATTTATTAGGCATTTTATTTGGTTTATTCAGTTCTAGCAGAGGAATCACTAAGTCAATTGTTACAAAAGACCTTAATGAAGTTGGACACAGTGGTGCACACTAGTCTCAAATATTTGGGAAGGAGAATTGTAAGTCTGAAGTCAGTCTGGGTGAACTTAGCAACACTCTGTCTCAAAATTTTAAAAAAGTAGCTCAGGTGTAGCTCAGTGATAAAGAATGTGCCTAGCATACATGAGTCTGTGGGTTTCATCCTTAGTACTGCAGAAAACAAGAAACCCTTTAAAATTGATTTGTGGGGTTTTGTGTTGTTTTGATACTGGTAATTGAATGTAGATTGCTTTATCACTAAGCCACATTCGCATCCCTTTTTATTTTATATTTTGAGACAGGTTCTTACTAAGTTGCCAAGGCTGCCTTGAACTCCTGTCTCAGCCTCCTGAGGAGCTGGGATTACAGGCGTGAGCCACTGTGCTCTGCCAGAATTGTTTTTTAAAAAATTAATTTATTTAATTTTTTGATGGGGATGTGGTACTGGGGATTAAGCTCAGGGGCATTTGGCCACTGAGCCAAATCCCCAGCCCTATTTTGTATTTTTATTAGAGACAGGGTCTCACTGAGTTGCTAGCGCCTTGCTTTTGCTGAGGCTGGGTTTGAACTTGCAATCCTCCACTGGGATTACTGGCGTGTACCACAGTGCCTGGTTTATTTAATTTTTATGTGGTGCTGAGGATTGAACCTAGTACTTCACACATACTGGGCAAGCATTATACCACTGAGGCACATCACAGCCCTAAATATAGTTTTTGACTTTTCGTCTTAGACTTTTAAACAGTTTGAAATAAGATTATACTTAAAATTTTTTTTCTCTTAGTTGTTGATAGATCTTTATTTTATTTATATGTGGTGCTGAGAATCGAACTCAGTGCCTCACACATGCCAGGCAAATGTGCTACTGTTGAGCCACAGTTCCAGCCCATGATTATGTGTTTTTTATTTAGGAAGCATGTATTAGAAATTAAACCCAGTGAAATGGGAAAAATTTGAAAGACAGTGTGAAGGAAGAGAGTTGCAGTCTTTGATAATAGAAGCAGGCTGAGAACTGTCATTGTTACAAATGGCAAAGTTTATCATTTTTTTAAATTTAGTCTTTTTAAAAAATATTTTATTAGCTGTAGTTGGTCACAATACCTTTATTTTTATGTGGTGCTGAGGATCGAACCCAGCGCCTCACTTGTGCTAGGCGAATGCTCTACCGCTGAGCCACAACCTCATCCCCTAAATGTAGTCTTTAGGGAGAGAATATATGCAACATTATATTGTAGTGTCTCCATCATAATATTAGAATCACATTTGAATTAAATGTGCCAAATTAAATATGTGTGAAATAATTCTACATTTCTAAAATTTAAAAATTGAGAGATTTAGAGGTGAGATTGAATTTAGTAGAAGGCTCGGTTTTCCTGTTAGTTTACTTGTAGTAGCTTAATGCAAGTACAGCTGAAAGAAAGAAACATTTTAAAATGGATCTTATGAATACTAGACCTTAATACCCTAATTCACCATATAGGATAAGTGAGACCCACCACTTCCTTTTCGCATCATGAGTTACACAGACGTTATTTGTATAAATATCTTCTTTTGAACAAACTTGTAAACATTTTTTTTTCAACTGGTTTTCATTACATCAAAGTCAGGGTTTTGAACTTAATGAAAGCATCAGAACATGAGTTTAAATCATTTCTCCTTCTGCTTGTTTAAGTTACCAAGTCTTCATGATCCATAAAAATTTAGTGGTAATGGCAATCTTAACAAGAGACATCAGCTTGTAATATATGCAACTCCAATAAAGGGGAGTGAAGGTGACAGTTTTCTGTCTCAGCCCAAACTCCCATATGTGTCAGTTCTTGAAAAATGAAACGTTGAAGACAGCATTTGGGATCTTAGACTGAAGCTCCAAACTCATCTCTCTCAAGGCCTGGGAAGGAAGCATAAGGATTTTGGCACAACAGGCTCATAATTTTTAACCAGTGCTCCCATACCCTAGGAGTGAAACCTTTCTGTTGTTTGAGAGGTAGGAAATGGTGATTTTTTTTTTCTGTACCTCCACCCCTAGGCTTTTAAAAGCTCATCTTAGAGTTTGCAAAATGTGTTTTTGGCCTTTTTGTTTTTCAAATAGAGAGGCCTTCTTTTGGATTACCATTTCCCTGAGCGTTAAAACCTCCAGGGTTGTGGTTTTTTTTTTTTTTTTGGTGCTGGTGATTGAATCCAGATTGTCACTAAGCAAGTGCCCTCCCAGTGAGCTAAGTTCATAGCCCTAGACCTCTAGGTTCCCCCCTGCTGTGTGTGTATGTGTGTGTGTATAAAACAAATAGTTATGAATTGAATATCTTTAAAAAGTCTGTGTGTATGATTGATATATTTTTGTAGGAATAATCAAGAAGTATAGTTTATTAGTTTCCTGTGTACTTGGCTTCATTGATATGAGCCTGTGTAATATCAACTGCTTGTTTGTTTATGTATGTCTGTCTGTATCTATCTATCTATCTATCTATCTATCTATCTATCTATCTATCTATCTATGAGATGGAATCTCACTGTGTTTCCCAGCTGATTTTGAACTCTGAGGCTCAAGCACTCTTGCCTTAGCTTCCTGAGTGCTTGGACTGTAGAAACACAGCTCTGCTCCTAAGTCTAAAATGTGTATTTTTGGCCAAATGCTTGCTTAGTGTCTATAATAGACTAAATTTGTATTATAGAAACTTGGTATTTGGGCTAAGTTAGCATTTTGGTTTTTGTACCTCTGTCTAGATGTTATTGATACTTATAGAGGTAACATTGAGCCAGGAATACAGTGTAATCCCGGTGGCTGGGGAGACTGAGTCAGGAGGATTTTGAATTCAAGCAATTTAGCAAGGTCTTAAGCAACTCAGTGAGACCCTGCCTCTAAGGAAAATACGCAAAAGGGCTGGGAATGTGACTCCATGGTTAAACATCCCTGGGTTCAACTCCTGATACCAAAAAAAAAAAAAAGAGAGAGAGAGAGAGAGAGAGAGAGAGAGAGAGAGAGAGAGAGAAAGAAATAACATTGAAGTGCCGAATGAGAGATTTGCATGTTTAAAATATCGGGGTGAGGGCTTAGGTTGTCCCTCAGTGGTATAGCACTTGCCTCACACATTTTAGGCACAGGATTCCATTCTCAGCACTCCATACAAATAAATGAATAAAATAAGGGTCCATCAACACTTAAAAAAAAAAAAAAATCAGGGGTTGGGGGTGTTCCTCAGTAATAGAGTGGTTACTTAGTATGTGCAAGGTCTTGTGTGTTTTAGTTCTTAGCAACAATAGCAACAATAAAAATCGTTCAATGAAAAAAAAAAACAAAAAAAAAACAAAAAGAAAAAAAATCGTTCAATGAAAGAGTATCGATACTTCATTTTCTTCTCAAAGCTAACATATTATCCAAATATTTCAGTATTTAAGGTGATCACTTTAATTTTTTGTCTTACCTTGTGATTTTCAGTAACACTTTTATGCTTCTTCTGAATGATTCATAATGTTTAGTATGGTATTGACATTAAAATCAAAATGGAAGATGAATAGTATATCAGAATCATCCAGAGGGCTGGGATTGTGGCTTAGAGGTAGAGCTCTCACCTAGTACACATGAAGCACTGGGTTTGATCCTTAGCACCACATAAAATAAAGATTGTGTGTCCACCTATAACTAAAAACTAAATATTAAAAAATCATCTAGAGGGGCTGGAGATGTGGCTCAGGCGGTAGCGCGCTTGCCTGGCATGCGTGCGGCCCGGGTTTGATCCTCAGTACCACATATAAACAAAGATGTTGTGTCCACTGAAATCTAAAGAATAAATGTTAAACAAAAATTCTCTCTCTCTCTCTCTCTCTCTCTCTCTCTCTCTCACACACTCACACACACACACACACACACACACACACACAAAATCATCTAGCACTACTCTCCTTGTGAATTATGAGACGTATATTAATAAGCCAAGTTTTTTAAAAACCATGTTTTAGAGTCATTTTGTAAGTCTAGAATATGTAGTCAAACTTTATTCTACCATTAGTATACACTAATGTCAATATCCTTTAGCAAAAGACAACCAGGAATACACTTGAAAAGGTTGATTTTATTACTCATTGCAGCAAATAACATAGACCATAGGAAACCACAGAGTGTTTCAATATTAGGGTTTATAAAGAATCTGTTATAGGATATGGGCTTTTAACTGGGTAATTTGGGGATGGCCTAAGGGAGTAGAGAGTTTGTATTGGGAGCTCTCAGAAAACAGAGGCTCTATGATTGGGTATCAATAAGCCTTATAAGGTGAGGCCAGACTAGAGTTAGGATAAAATTTTAATTGATAAAGAACTAGCTGCTATTTGGTAATTGGGGAGTTCAAATTCTGTGGGTTGTGCGGTTACTTTAAAGTCTTTCTTTATCATGATCTCAGTATGACTACATTTGATTTCAGAAGTTCAATGAGATTGTCCAACAGGAGAAAGTGATTAAACTGTAAATGTCAAATCAGTATGTAATAACTATGCGACTTGGCTGTGAACATAAAGGTTGGTTTTAAGAGGTTGGAAGTTTTTTTCCTTTCTCAAAAATAAATTCATTGGTCTCTTACTAAGTAGACTGGCCAAGATTAGTAGGAGTAACATGTTGGATATATATATAGATTGGAATGAACTGCAACAATGCTGATAGTTAATGTTCTTACAAAACAGTGAGGTGGCCTATCATCCAGCGGAAGCCTTATTTCAGCTGGCTATGAGAAGTTTAGTTGTCAGAATATGAACACGTTCTTCTTAAAAAATAAGATGAATTAGTTTTCCTGCATTAACCTCTGTTCCTCCTAGTGTTTACCCCGCTAAGATTAATGTCTAAGAATTAGTTTTTAGAGTTGTTTAGAATAAGGTGTAAAGAATTAGCTTTAAGAGTTGTTTCTTTCATATGTTATATATTTTAGTTATAGGTGGACACAATATCTTTATTTTTATGTGGGGCTGAGGATCGAGCCCGGTGTGTCATGCACGCGAGATGAGCACTCTCCCTCTGAGCCACAATCCCAGACCCAAGAGTTGTTTCTTTATAGTTGGGTAGAGTCACCTGTTCATTTTCTATGTGGTCTAAAATAATATAAAATATTAGAAAAATTTAAATGCCATCAAGATATGAACTGGCAAATACCTTACAATAATAATTGTAAAATTCTTTATAAACTGTAAGGATAAATGTAGGCAAAGAAAGAAACATTTTCCCCCACTTCTTGGTGCTAGGAATTGTATTCAGGGTCTTCCTTAAATGCACATGCTGGGCGAGCATTCTACCACTGAGCTACACCCCTAACCTGAAAGAACCTTATTTTTACAATTTCACTCTTTATTAATTTATTTATTTGTAGTTGTAGATGGAAAGAATGCCTTGATTTTGTTGTTACGTAGTGCTAAGGATCGAAGTCAGTTCCTCACATGTGGTAGGCACATCCTCTGCTACTGAGCCACAACCCTTGCCTCTACAATTTCACTCCTAAGTTCACTTGTGTGCATCAAAGATCACAGAAGGGATTTTAATGTTTATTCTTGTTTTTTTTTTTTTTCTCTTTCTCTCTCCTCTCTCTCTTTTTTTTTTTTTTTGAGAGAGAGAATTTTTTAAATATTTATTTATTTTTTTTTTAAAGTTATTGGCGGACACAACATCTTTGTTGGTATGTGGTGCTGAGGATCGAACCCGGGCCGCATGCATGCCAGGCGAGTGCGCTACCGCTTGAGCCACATCCCCAGCCCCTGTTTATTCTTATATTCAGATTATTTGTATGTTCTGTGCCCCACAAGTTGCCACTCTTAGGATTGGTGGGAGTGGAATGGGATATCCATTCCGTTCTTCATGAGCAGTGCAAATGACAACTGGAGATAGAAGTATTCAGATTATCACATGTGTTAATTTCACACAACCTGTATTCTAAAATATGCACTGCATAATTGTATTATAGGATAGAAAAGACTATCCCTATGATTAGTGAGATCATTTTGTTTTTGTGACTTTAGAAGTGGTAAATGGGCTAGAGGTTGTGGCTCAATGTAGTGTGCTTGCCTAAAATGAACGTTCAAGACCATGGACTCACTTCTTAACACTGCAAAGAATAAAGTTATTAAAATAAATATGAAAAAGGTAAATTTAAAAAGATCACGTATTTATTGAGCATTTGCTCATGTAAGTCTGTTGAAGTCCTAAAACATAGAGTACTTAAGATGAGTGCATTGTCACACACCTGTCATCCCAGCAGCTTGGAAGGCTGAGGTAGGAGGATGGGGAATTCAAAGCCAGCTCAGCAACTTAGTGAGAGGTTAACCAACTCAGACCCTGTCTCTAAATAAAACATAAGAAAGGGCCAAGAATGAGGCTCAGTGGTTAAGTGCCTCTGGGTTCAATCCCTGATACTAAGAACAAAACAAAAAAACATGGATGTCTTCAAAACAAATTTGTTTTCTAGCAAATTCCTGAGATAGGCTTCTTCCATTTAATCTTTACCTTGGATGATAGATTGGGGCTTTCTTTTTTTTTTTAGCACTGAATCTCTTTTTGTATGAGAGAGAGAGAGAGAGAGAGAGAGAGTGTGTGTGTGTGTGTGTGAGAGAGAGTGTGTATTTATTTAAGTTGTAAGTAGATATAATACCTTTATTTAATTTTTATGTGGTGCTGTGAATCGAACCTAATGCCTCATGTGGGCTAGGTGAACACTCTACCACTCAGCCCCAGCCCCAAAAGCTGGGTAAGTTTTAAAACAAAAAAGTTTGGTTTGTAGGTAAGCATTAATCATGAGTTTTCATTAAAAGACTAGAACACATTTGGGTAGTGTCACATGATTAGGGCATTCAACGTATCTAGTTATGTTAGATGGGCAAGAAGTTAGGCTTCTTAGAGTTGTACCATAGTTTTGTTATTGATTTACAGAGTTTCCCCAAGGAATAATATTGTTAATGGTTTGTCATTGAAATCCTCCCTATCCCACCACCCCTGGGTACCAGGGATTGAACTCATGGCACTCAACCACTGAGCAGCATCCCCAGTCTTATTCTGTATTTTATTTAGAGACAGGGTCTCACTGAGTTGCTTAGAGCCTCACTTTTGCTGAGGCTTTGAACTCATAATCCTCTTATCTCAGCCTCTCATTGAAATCTTAATCTCTTACACACTCTCTCTCTTTTCTCCTTTCTTATACTAGCAGTTGAACCCAGAATTGTTTTACCACTGAGCTACATTCCCAGCCCTTTTTATTTTTTCTTTCAGTCTCCTGCCCCATACTCCTGAGGTGCTGGGTTTACAAGCAGCATGCACCACTGTGCCCAGTTTCATAGTTTCGTTCCTTTGCTCTCCTCTCCTTCTTTCTTAGTTTCTTTTTATAAGTACTTTTAAAGCTTTTAACAATTTATTTAGATTATGAAAACTGCTTTCCTTTAATTCAAGCAGTATAACCGTAAAATAGTGTTGATTTGGAACGAAGTAAGAATGTAAACTTAGCAGATCAAGATTTTTCTCCTAATGACTATTCCACAGTGAAAAATGTGTTGATTTTAGGTTGTATTTTGTTTTTATCTTTTGTGGTATTGAGGTTGAGGCCTCACACATGCTAGACTAACACTCTACCTCTGAGCTTACAATATCAGCTTGTTTTAGGCTTAAAACACTGTGTAATTATCACCTAAAGTTTTATTTACTAAGCACAGTACATAATTTTACATGGAAAAGGCATTAGTGTATTCCAGACTTACTACAGATTTCAGGATTGGTAGGGAAATTATTACATGATCATTTTTGTCTGTCTAAATTATATGTGTTTGCCAGAATATATCAGAATACTTTTTCATATAGTCCAGACACACAGGGGTGAGAATATAGTTCAGTGATCAAGATCTTGAGTTTGATCCCCAGCACTGCAAAAACAAAACTAAACAAGAAAGGAAAAAAATAGGTACAAAGTTTTGTAGTATTTCCTTGGTTAAAGTGGGTTGATAACAAATTTTGTATTTTGAAATGAAAACTGTTTGAGCGGAAACCCACTTTGATGACCCCACTGGTCCTATCATCTAATGTAAAGTATACATTTACATTTATGTTTTTCTCTTCTTTTTTGTTGCTAGATATTAAACCCAAAACCTGTGCATGCTAAGCATGCCCCCTACCACTGAGCTACTCCTGCAACCCTTATGTGTTTTTTATGTAACTCAACCAGTTTACTATATCTTTTCATAGTCAGAGATGAATGAAGTATATTCCTTCTGTCTTTTTCTTTGTGTACAAAAGAAAGGATAAACTAATTGACATGTTGTTACCATGTTGCTACCTTTAAAATTGAGTATAGTGTAACTAATTACTGTTTTCAGTGGCTAAATGGCAAGGGAAAATAAAATCTTAATATTGTGCTCTTCTTGTTCAAAATTCTAGGTACATAATTTATGCTTGGCAATCTTTGTTCTTCCTCTGGGATATTTTAGCAGTACTCGTCTGAAAGTCAACAGTTGGCTTTGAATCCTAGCTTTTTAACTGGGCAAATTTTCCGTTTGTCCTCTCATTTATAAAGTAGGCTAATGATACCTACTTTACAGAGCTGTTGCGAAGTTATAAACATGCAGAGAAGACACTTACACAGTGTAGGGTGAACCAGGTATGTTTTATATGTCAAGGAAAGGTACAAAAAAGGCAGGACCAATTAAGAAATATATATTATAGTTAATTTAAGAGGAAGTTGGAATTATTAGGAAAAGTGCTGAAGGTTTTATTTAAAGGAGGAGGTTATTGAACCAAGAGTTTAGATGACATATGATTATCCTATTTAGTAGTGATTATTAGGTTTACAAGTATCATCCAGAGCTGGCGGTTTGGCTCAGTGGTAGAGCACTTGCCTAGCATGTGCAAGGCCCTGGGTTCCATCCCCAGCACCGCCCAAAGGGGGGAAAAATAGAGATGTCATTGATAAAATTAATTGTATTGTAAGCCACACTTAAATAAATAACATTGTATTGAAATGAACTATGACTTATTTTTTTAAATGTTCTTCACGTAAATTCTTATACAAGCTCCACTATCATCTGAGAACCACAGGCTTACTGGAAAATTTTCACTCCTCACATTCTCCATGAATCTGTCCCAATGTTTGTTGCTTGCTCACTTGCTTATATATTTGAATTTTTTCTGGGAACCACTAGCTGATTGTTTTGAGGTCTAGTTAAGTAAACTCACATTTGGTGGATTTATTTTATACTGAGTTACACAATAGATTTATAGCATAATATTCTTACCATTGCTTCATTTTTATAGGTTTACAATGTCTTAAAAACATGAAGGCCAAAAATAGTGATATATCTTTGTGGTGTGAGTTGTTTATTTGAACAAGTTGGATTAAAATCAAATATTCATTGTTATGAATATTTATAAAACTTTGGTTACATTATATATCCTCATGTAGTCTATTTTTCTTTAGTCTTTGGTTTCCTCCTTTTATCCTTGCCGTTTCAAAATGTCTAGTGAAAGAAAAATCATTCTTGAAGCACAATGAAAGGTGAGAAGCCTTCAATCTGCTGTAATGCTTTGATTTTATGTTCAGTGTGATGACTGAAGATGAGAAGTTCATACCAGAAACTGGGAACTTCGTGGCCCACATATGTCGACGTCACACTGTTCCCCAAAGCAGAGTGTCATTGCTGCTACATATATCTGGTTAGCCAGCATTTTCTCATTGAGAAGAATTGATAGCATGACTATGTGATTCTTCTCTGCAGGCCTGGCTAAAGAAATGTTTACTCTGATCATAGGTATACACAAATATGTTCTTCAGAATGCAACAACCATGCCATTAAAGTCCACCCTCAGTATGTATTTTACAAAAGTGTTCCCACTGCCTCAATAGATTTATTTTGATCTTTCCCTGTCTTGTTCTGTGATAGGGAAGATGACAGATGATGAATATAAAGGCAGGCTGACTGGAAAACAATTACTGACCTATATGGTGATCTTACTTACAACCTGGCTTCAAATAGCAGCATCATTCCTTGACCAACAAAGGTGAAGACCAAATGAAACACTCAGATGCATTTTTTCCATCAGTCACGCATGTCAACAGTATATTCTATGTGTAACATGGAAGTAAGAATTGGAGAGTTTTAAGGTGGATTCACACTGTGTCATCCGAAAGGCTGTGATCAACATTGTTGGGGGATTGAAGGGGTGGAAAGGTAAGGAAAGGATTGGGTTGGACCAACATACAAGTTTTTTTCTTGAGAATTTCTACCTTTTTTTTTTTTTTTTTTTTTGGGTTCTGGGTTTGAACCCAGGGGCACTCAACCACTGAGCCACATCCCCAGCCCTGTTTTATATTTTATTTAGAGACAGGGTCTCTCACTGAGTTGCTTAGTGTTTCACCAGTGCTGAGACTGGCTTTGAACTTGGGATCCTCCTGTCTCGGCCTCAAGAGCCACTGGGATTACAGGCTTTTGCCACTACGCCTGGCAGAATTTCTGCCTTTTAACAAAGGTAATTAATGTTGATTTAAAAGTTCACACAATTAAAATAAAAGTCAATATTTTCCCCACCCCTTTCCCAGTCTCACATCCAGAGGTAAGCATCATTCTACTAAGTTTTTTTTGGTATCTTTCCAGAATTCCTATGTACATACAAAACTATTTTTAAAAATTATGACAAAAAGGGGATTATACTGCACATGTTCTATTTGCTTTTTCTTACTACATGCTATATGTCATGGTCATCTTTTTGTATAATTACTCCCCAGCCTTTTTGATGGTTCAGTAACATTTCTTAGCACAATTTATTTAACCATTCCTCATTAATAGGTATTTAGGATTTGCAAAATATTTTTGCCAAGACCAAAGTTGTGCACTAAACTTCCTTGTAGCGTCGTATTTGTGTCCACATGTAAAATTTTCCTTTATTGTAGACTTTTGACAATAAATTCAGTGAACCAAAGGGTCTGAACACTTAAAAATTTGGAAGATGAGTTGTTCTCACTGTTCCAGAAATATTAACAATGAAGTTTTAAGAAAGCTACTGTTTTAGGGAATTTTTTAACCTTTTAAAAGCCTAATCTTAATTTTAAAAAAATTACAAGTAATAAACATTGTAAAGTCTTGTCTCTGACACCACAGAGGGGTGGAATTTGAAATGTAAAAAATCTGTCAATCCTTTATCTGTCAATTTCCTTATCTTTTATTGTGATTACCATCAGACCTGTAAACGATATACTTCCCTATTTTCTTGTTGCCTGGCACAGTATATCTGTTTCTTGCTATGCAAGGTGAGGAGTTTAATGGTCTTATACCGCCAGCCATGCTTGTAGTTATTTCAGTTTGGGGGGGGGTCACCAATTTTAGGCAGTATTTCACCACTTACCATGAGGTTTCAGAAGGAAACACGTGCCACTTAGCATTTTACCACTTTTCTGCTTTATAACTGCCTTTACTTACATACATTGTCAAAGGTTTTAGGATATTTTTCTTCTATTCTACAACTATAATTATCTTATTTTCTTTTTTTATTTTTAAATTTTAATTTGTTATATATGACAGCAGAATGTATTACAATTCATATCACACAGAGCACAATTTTTCATATCTCTGGTTGTACACAAAGTAGAGTCAACACCATTCGTATCTTCATACATATACTTAGGGTAACGATGTCCCTCCCCTTTTCCCTATCCAGAGTTCATCTGATCTCCCATGCCCCCTCCCCCAAACCACATGGTGAATCAGCATCCTTAAATCAGAAAACATTCAGCATTTGGTATCTTATGTTCTTGAAGAAACAAAAACCAAAAATAAAAGTTTTCTTCTATGAAGGATACTTTAATCACTGAACAAAGAAGTACAATCAGGTCCTAGAGAGGGAATGATAATCTTGTGGCAGTTGAAACAAAGGTGAAGTCAAGATCAAGTAAGAGTCTGTTTTTCTTAAGTCTTGCTCTATCAGCTGTTGACATGATGACACAATTTATTTTGATGTAGTTTTTTTTTTTTTCACCTTAATTTCACTAAATCCTTTGTCCTGGAAGAGTGTTAGATTTTTTAAATTTTGCAATTTGAATAAATGGTTTTTTTTTTTTAAAGGCATCATCAAGTTCTCAAACTTATGGCCTTATTTTGGACTGTTTTCTATACTTCAGTCATTCTGGGATTTCTTGGCTTCTTCCAAGTCCACTCATTTTTGCAGTTCAGTTAGAAAACATTTTCAAAAAGTTTTCTCAAAACTGGTGCTTGGGAGGTCAATTTCAAAATTATTTTGTCTGGAAATGTCTTCAGTGTTTTGCCATCAAACTTAAACTGCCTCCTGGTTTTTCTGGGGAGTGAATTCTTGATTTGAAGTCCTTTTTCCCTCAGAACTTTGAAAGCTTCTGATTGTCTTCCAGCAGTTTGTCTGTCAAGAAGTCACATGTGGACCTAATTTTCCTGGTTTTCCTATGTGAATGTTTAAATGATCTCTTTGTTTCCATGGATGACGACTTTTTTTTTTTTTAAGAGTAGGTCCTAGATGCAAATATTATAAAATATATTTTTCTTGGCATTGTTTAATCTGCAGTCATTGTTTTTCATTCATTCTTTGTTTCCCATTTCTCTATGGAACTCATAGATTCTCAACTATATTGTTGGGTGTCTAGGTACTGTCTACCCTTTGTTACTTGTGTTACTTTTTTCTTCCATATTCAAGAGATTTCTAATTTATCTTCCAGAATACTAATTTAGTCTTTAGTCATGCCCAATCTGTTATTTATCCCTTCTTATGAATTTTTTATATTATCAACTGCATGTTTAATTTCTAAGAACTAATGGTTCTTTGTTTTGTTTGTTTGTAGTGGCCTGTTCTTTTGTTAATGTGCCCCCTTCTGTACCCAGTCTGGCCTCAAACTTGTGATCTTCCTCCTTTAGCCTTTGGAGTAGCTGGGATTACAGTCATGAACAACACCTGGCTTTTTTTTTTTTTTTTAAATAATAATTTTAGCCCTTAATTCTTTGCATAGTGACTTAAGAATGTAGCTCAGTGGAAGAGCTCTTGCTTAGCATACATGAGGCCCTGGGTTTGATCTCTAGCACTGGACAGAGGAAGTAGGTAAATTGAAGTGTTTGTGTGTATATTGTTTGGTTTGATGTCCTGTTCCTATTTGTTTTTATCGAGGCCACTTAAACTGTTTCTTTTTCCTGATCTTTCCCTTACTTGCTATTTTCTCAAATCTCCAGTGATCCACATATTTGACTAGTAGTTTGTTTTGGTTAATATTTGCATTTATTTTGCAGGTATACTTAAATGTCTACTTATATAAAAGTCTGCTCTTCTGGATGATAGATCTCCTAGACACGTGTGTGTGTGTGTGTGTGTGTGTGTGTGTGTGTGTGTGTGTGTGTGTAGTGAGGATGGGGAAGGGCAACCTTGGAATAAATTGCTAAAGTAAGTGGGTTGTATTCTGAGGCAGAGTGCCCTAGTTTGTTCCAAACTGCATTCTCTTTCACCCTTCCCTTTCTCTCCTCCTCTCTCCTTTCTGTTTTCCTACTTCTTTCTTTTTTTCTTTTTTTTTTCCCCATCTTTCAGGGTCATAGTGTGGCATTCCTGTAAGCTCCCCCCACCCCACTTATTTTTGCTTTATTAATAAAACAGTTGTCTGGCTGTAACTGAGGTCACTTGTTCTATATATAAATGGCTCACATTTGAGTTGAAAGTTTTTAAAAATTAAAACAATTTTTTTTTTTTGGTCAAGGTACATGAATTTTGGAAATAAGGCCATCCTCTGCAAACCTTTGAAAGCAAGAATGAGCCTGATTGTGACTTGATTCCAAAGCCCAGTCCCTTTTCACATTTGTGACCTTGAAACACTTCCCTCTTGATGTTGTCTTTCCATTATTTTTCCATTTCTGAAGAAATCTCAAATATTAAAATTTAATCATATACTTAAGTTTGAGGCAATCCATGGCATTGGAGTATTTGGAGGTAAGTCATTAACTGAAAGACAGTTTGCTAAACTTAGTACTTTCCTTTGAGGTTTTTCCCCCCCTAGAAATGCATTTATATTCTTCAGAAATAGAGAAAATACGAAGAAAATTGTCAAATTTTCATACCCTAAATCAGAAGTATTGGAATCATGTTCTCAGTGGGGGATGGCATTTTAGTCCAGTAGAATGTATCTTTACATCAAAAGTATTATCAGTCTTTATTTTATGTGTGTATATATGTGTTTGTGGCACTGGGGATTGAAACCAGTGCCTTGCTCATGCTAGGCAAACCCTCTTTCAATGAACTACATTGCCAGTGTCCTTTCTTAAGTTATTTAAAATACAATGAAGGTAACAGTGGCCTCTAATTTTAGGTTTTCCAGCTTTGAGATATAATGGACATTATATCAAGTCTAATGCTTGAGTTGGATGTTGGTAATTGGAACTCACTGTCTTTGATACATGGGTCACTTTGCAAACTGAAATTTAAGTCTTACAAAATCTTACTTTGTATAAGATTTCTCAAGTTGAGCCATTTTCTGCCTGCCTTATTATATTCAAAGTGGTAGCAGTTATTGCTGAATAACTAAGTCTGTCTGCCTGGTGAGCTCTTTCAGGGCAGAGGTTGGATCAAAGTGGAAGGTTTTGTTTATCAATTGTTCAGAATGTATTCTGGAGCCAGGTGCAGTGGGGTGGGGTGAGGGTTACTATAGTCCCAGCTACTTAGTAGGCAGAGGTAGGAGGATCGCTTGAGCCCACTTTGAGACTAACTTGGGCAACAAAGCAAGACTCTTGTCTAAAAAAAAAAAAAGTACTAGACATGATCCCAAATGCTTCACATATTTCATCTAATTCCCGAAATAATCCAGTAATTGAGTAGTAATCTCCACTTTACATATAAAAGTATTAAAGGTTAGGTAAATTACATGAGAAAACCAGTAAGTGATACCTGGTTTATTAATAATTATTACATGAACTCTGAACCCTATATCAATTGGACTTAAATTGTATTAACATGTTCTTTTCTAGATTCCAGTGGAACTGATTTGATTTGATACTGTACTTGCATTCCTATTGGACAAAGCTAATGTCATCTGGGTTATTGCCTTTCATAGTAGGTTGTGAATGCGAATCAGAATTCTTATGATTCATGTCCTTTTTTCCCCCCATTATTGGGGAGTAAACCCAGGCCTACCTACCACTGAGCTACTTTCCCAGCCCTTTTTAAGGGCTCATTAAGTTGCCTAGGGTGGCCTTGAATTTGCCATCCTACTGTCTTAGCCTCCCAAGTCACTGGGATTACACATGCACTACCAAGTTCGGGTTTTTCAGATGCTTTTCTCATGGTTAGACTTGGGTTATGGATCTTTGGGACAGAAGGTAAAAATATCATTTTTAACACATTGTATCAAGGGTATATACTACCAGCATGATTTGGTATTTACCTTCACCTGCTTGAAGTAGTGTTTGTCAGATTTCCCTAGCCTAACACTATTTTTCCTTCCTTCTCTGGACTGTACTTTTTGAAATGAAATTATGATGCACTGCCCACACTTAGCAGGTTGAGAAATAATCTACCTCCCTCAGGATATAGTAGTGACATTAAGCTGCATGGGATTTTTATGCATGGGAGATTTGACTCTTCACCCCCACTTATTTATGCAATTTTTTCTTTTTGGTACCAGGTATTGAATTCAGGGGCACTTTACCACAGAGCCACATCCCTAGTGCTTTTTTTTTTTTCCCCCTCCACTTTTTTATTTTGAGACAGGTTCTTAGTTGCTTAGGGCCTTCCTAAGTTGTTGAGGCTGGCTTTGAACTTGTGATCCTCCTACCTCAACCTCCTGAGTTGCTGGGATTATAGGTGTGTACCACCATGTCTGATTTATGCAGTTATTTAAATCAGTAGGGCTTAAGTATGTAGTTATTTTGTTGAGATACACTATTGATATTAAGGAAATTAATTAGTATAATCATCTCCCAGTTCAGGTTTTTCTCAGTTATCGGATTTCTTCTTTGAAACAGAAATGAGTGTATTTGTCAAAATTCCATTAGAGGGTATCTCGTCCCAGATTACTCATTTATAAACCAAAACAAACAAACAAACAAAAAATCTAGTGATAGCTGTAAATTGCAGTCTCTTAGGAATCATGTGATAGACACTTACCCCCAATCAAATTTAAGGATTCATGTAACCTTATTCTGATGTAGGTACATTTTTGTCACTGCCATTGTTACCTTTCTTTCAAGATGTGTGTAGCAGTATTAGGTGGAAAAGATTACAGGGAGTCACATTTACCAAAAATGTGCAAATATGCCCAAGAAGATTTTGGCAAAACAAATTCCAAGTACAGTGGATGCTATAAATGGCTATGATTGCCATGGGGTTAATTAAATACTTCTTCTTTGGCTAGGATTATTTGTTACTTTCATTTACATAAACTTTAAACTTAAAAGAAATGTAGTCATTTTTTCGCCAACTGAAAATGAACCTGTTCACCTTTTTAATTTGCTTTCAGGAGGAAGGTTTATCCCAGGAAGTTTTGGTATAGCATTTGAAATTTCCTTCTTGGTTCTGTTTTTTTCTTCCTTATTAGAGGATTCAGTCATGGTTTCTCTTGGCTCAGCTTATCCACTGACATTAATAACTATTACTAATGTGGCATAGGTACAGTTCTTTCTGGTAATCTTATTGCCAGGCTTCTATCAATCTTATAAATGTTTTTTTTTGGGGGGTTTCATAATTTTTTAGTTTTTCAAATGATGATTATATGCTTCTTTTCTTGACTCTGTATGTTATTACCGAGATGTGAGTCATGTCTATAAAAATGTTTACTGGACAACATTTGACTATTGAATTATACACATGTGCACATACAAACTCAACCAATGCATCTCCTTGTATCCTTTCTTCTAAAGAACTTTGTGCTTTTTCCTGAATGCCTGCGTTTGGGACAAAAATATCTGCCATCTCAGACAAATGGCTGAAGTGTCTTATGATATTAGTATTACCATCTAGGAATCAGAAGAGAACAACAGCAGTGAAGTTGAGAATATTTGTTACATTCCTTCCCTTTAAGCTGCTATCCAAATAGCCTTTAAAATTAAAATGATTTCAACTTTTAAACAGCTATCACAGGAAAATTTGCTTTGGCACAAAACACTGCAAAATTGCTTCTTCTTGGTCATTGTAAGTGAAAAATACAGAGGACTGATACATTTTAAATACTGTCAGGCAGTAATATGGAAAAGTATTACAGGTTTTCTTATTGTATCAATCTTACTGTATTTCTCCATAATCCTGAAGGTTTTTCTAAAAGCGGTCTTTAAAATTTACTCAGATGGAAATTGTTCTTTTTCCTGTTTATACCTTCCCCTCATGTTATTGTATAAAGATCTAAGCAGTCCTCCATGTAAGTTTCAGCATTACTTATGCCTGTATGTTCCTTGACTCACATATATATTTCAGCATACATTCATAAGAATTTGTTCACTTTGATGCTTAAAGTACTTAAATAGTTTTACGGCATTATCTTATGCTTTGTATGCTTAATTTCAGTTTCTAACCTACTTGACAGTTTGTTTTAGGCCAGCCCTTGTCAATTTTCCATGTACATGGTAGAAGTCAACAAATCATTTTAACTTATTATGCAAATTAAATGTGGAATTTAAGTAGGAATATTGGCAAGTTTATAATGCAAGTATCTCTTTTTTTTCCATTGAGTTTGCAGTGTTAACGTTTGCATATTGCTTGCTTTTCTGACATCTCAAGATTTTTACAACTTGGAAAACACTTCTGTGCTACCTACCCCTCATTTCTAATTTGTTTTCGAAGAAAACATTTCTGAATTTGTTTTCGAAGAAATACACGTTACAAGTGTGGTTGAAGGCCCCTTGGTGTTTCTCTCCCTAGTCCCTTCTTTTTTCTTACTCAGAGGTGTCCAGTCCCTGAATTGAGGTTCATCATTGTCAAACATACAGAGCTAGTGTTTCACATTTGCCGAATCAGTCTCCTAATAAACAGAAGTAATCTGAGAAATGATTAAATTCTCCCACAGAATTATAATATATATTGCAAGCATCAAAGGCTCTCAGACTTGGGGGGGATGAAACTCGTCCATTTAAAAAATTCAGCATTGACCAATCTACTTGATCACCAAAACCCTTCACCCACGATTTTGTGTGCTGTTGTTGCTTGGAACACTTTGAACACTGCTAGAGTTGTACCCATTCTGGAATTGATGTAGCATTGAATTTTGTAGTTTTTCACTAATATAACTTTCTAGATTGGAATGACAAAGATTCTAATAGTAGTCACTCACATTTGATGTTAATTATGAAATCATGATGAAAACCTTTGAAAGGTGAGATCTTTTCAAAAAAAGGTAAAATGCTCATAAATCGCACATTTATTGATGGATGAACAAGTTACACTCCTTAATTTTTTCAATTCTTGAGTTCTTTGATCTTCTAAACTGTCTTGCTATGGACCTTGGCTTTACTTACCCCTTTGCCTTAAATTTATCTGTTTATGTTTTTGTGGCCAAAAGTAGCCTGAGTTTGCTGTTAATGTTTAACACATTTTCTTGAGTGGCAGTTCTTAAACTGTTAATATTGTACAAGATGATACTTGAATTCTTTGTTTGCTTTTTCCTTCCTGTATTAGAACATCTTGGTGCTTTTTATGAGTTATGTATAAAAGAAATTTTTCTTAACATTTGTTCATATAATGACCTGATCCAGGAAAATAAAATGGGAAAATGGACACTATTTCTGACCTTCAAATAAAACTTATTTATTGGTTTTCAGACTTTTCACCGAGCCTTGGGTCATATGCATTGTCTTAGGGCAGAGTTGTGCCGTGTGACAGGTCCTTTAGGATCTGATGAGGCTGTGGAAGAGGGGTGAAATCCTGGGAAAATGCACAGGGACACAAAATTTGCATACAGTTTCACAAAAGCCAGGGAACCTCCTCCTCTAAAGGAAGCCTCACAAAACAGTTCTTTCCCTTACTCACCACACTCCACTTTGTGCTTCTGGGATAGGTAATAAAGAGCAGGAAATTTCCACTATCTACAAAAGTAAGTCTAGCACATCTGTTTACCAAAATATCTAAAGCCTAGAACATTTATTGTATTGTTCTTATAATTTAAGGGTTAATTAAGGTGAGTCTGTTTTGTTTTCCTTAAATCTTTTAAGCACACGAATGAATTTTTCATTAGTTGGGAAGATCATCTTGTTTACACTCTGCACTTCACTTATTTCAGGCATGATTTTGTAGCATATTTTAAAGTGGGGGGATTTTTCTATCTTGTGGAACAGCCTCAAAAATTTACATTTAAAAAATAAGTTTCAGTTTTAATTCAGAAACCTTTTAAATTATTAACTATCTTGGGAAAGTTAATGTTCCAGGGCCACATAATCCCACAGATGTTACCCCAGAGTTCAGCCCTTGTTATATTTGGTGACTACATTTCGGAGGTTGGCACTCATACAGGAACCTAATAAATGTTGGTATCATGCACACTTATTTTGAATTAATGAATGAGTGGAGGAGTACATAAATGAATGTGTGAAAGAATGATCAAGTGGAATAAATGAAATCATTTACTTCCTATTTAACTGTAAACTTTAGTGCACAGTTAGTGGTTGCTTTTGCAAGTGATTTGTTCAACACTATCTCTAGCCTGTTAGACACAGTTAATACCCAAACCTGTGTCACATGTCTCCAAGAGATACCAAATTGATAATTATGCTGGTAGGACCCTGAGGAAAAGTTTAGCTAGCTGACTTTGTACAAAGAAATGGTACAGAATTCATGGACCTCAAGGCTTGACCCCTAAACATAACCCAGTGTGGTTAGATTAATCTGTAATTTCTTTTGGTGGACTTAGGTAACAGACACTGGCCTTCATAATCAATCCAGTTACTTATTTTAAAAGAAAAAAAAAGTTATTTTAAAAGAAGTAATTCTTGGTTGTATATTTATTTTTAGATTTTTATCCTTAACTAGCTTTGAGAGATGAGAACAAATGTCACAGAGTCTCCTCAGTTACAGTTGAGCAAGTTGAAGTTGATTTAGAATTTCAACAACCAGTTGGAACTATTGTGCCTCTTCATTTGGATATTACATTTAGTAAGGTGAAGGATTGAATCAGAAAGAAGAAAACACGTGCCAACTCCTACCACAGGTTAACCCTTCTAGGTTGCAGTGTTTTATAGGTCTTTTCTAGCTCTGGTATAATTAAAGATAACTTTTTTTGTTGCTAGTTTTCATTGTGTAGCTGAGATAGTGAATAAAAATAATATGACTATGGAAACTTAAAGAGAAACTTTGATTAAGGCTGATAATTATCTTAAGAGTCCTTTTTGTGAGGATGGGAATATTCTGTTACCTGATCTGTTCATTGTGCTAGCCACTAGTCACATGTAACTTGAGTACTTGACTAGTATGAGTGAGGAACTAAACTTTTAACTTTAAATAATTACATGTAGCTAAGAGCTACCACATTGGATCATGCAGGTTAAGTTCCTAAATATTTGTGTTCAAAGGGAATTCCACACATAGATTTATGTCAGTCTAGTTCTTTATATAATGATTGACAACTGGAATTTCTAAATTTAATAAATTTACAATTGTACTCTAGTCTAATCATAGGAATCTTTCTTCAAGGATATCCTCTGTTTATAGTTGCAGTCCAGAATGTATAAGGTTATGACCTTTCCCAGTCATCCTGGATTCTTTACTTGGTAACCATGTGCCTATATTACTGGCTTCTTAAAAGTTCTGCCATCCTTTTGAGGATCATCTGTGTACACTATGGCCTACTTGTAGATTATTGTCAGTCCCCTCTTGGGCCAAACTTTGTCCCTGTAGTAGGGACAAAGTAGTAGGCTTTGTAGTGCTAGAGCAAGTTTAGTGTTGTTCAGAGTCTGACCTTTATTTTTTACATGTTTGATTCTGATAAATTTTATTAAATTCCATTTTAAAAAATAGTCCTTTGTTGGCGAGAAGTTTTTTGTCCTAAAAACTTCAACCATTAGCAAGATATTTTTAGTCTGAGACTGCTCTATCACTAAGCTATAAAAACAGTTACCATCTGAATGAATTCAGCATTGGATATACTCCATTCTTGGAATTTTCATGTTTGGGGTTCACAGTGAGCACTGTTCAAATTTTAGTGTTGAGGCATTCTTCATGGGTGATGTTTGAAATTGATAGACCATGTGTTTGGTACTCAGTCATTTTTTCTATCAGATATTAACTTACATAAGATCATTTTTTATACGTGACTTGCCAGTTCACAAATATCTTCGAAACTTGATTCAGCTGTGTTGACCTGAGGTCTGTCATTGAAAATTCTGCAGCCCTGCTGAGGATCTGAAGCACATCTTCCTGGGACTACAGGTGCTGGTTAGCTCTGTATTGCAGAGCAAAGTCAATAATTGATTTTTGAGTAGGGGAGACCAAAGGCAATGGTCATTAAATAAATAATAAAAGCATATGAAACATAAAGCAGCACAGAAATAGTAGTAAATGCCTTCTTACTCCCTTACTGTTTCTTCTCTCTAATATGTTATTACCATTTAAGTTTTCTGTTATACACATGGGATAAAAATACCTTGGTTTTCTGTCTGTATTATTTTTTTTTTTACAAGACAGGCTTATTGAGATATCATTTACTAAGATACAGAAAATTTCCAGCACCCCGGAAGGTACCTATTTCTGCCTCAGTTTTAATAACCATATTATATTCATTATGTCAGTTTAATTTTCCTTAGTAACCCCTCATTAATTCATATTTAGATTATTTCCAGTCTTGGTGATTCAAACACAGTGCAGTAAATATCTTTGAACATAAATTCTGGTATGCTTTTCAGTTACAGCATGAATTTCTATCCGACGATTTATAGGATCTAAGATTTTGGTAGCTACAGCCAAATGGCCTCCCCCCAAAATATTTAGCAATTTACTTTCCAACCAGTTACAAATGAGAGTACCTCTTACTCTCTCTAACACCAAGGGACACCACACATGATTTTTGTAATTTGGTAGGGAAAGTACGAACTGGCAAAATTAACTTGCATTTTTTTGGTTTTTCTCATATTAAAAAAATACCAAAAGGTTAAGACACAAACCACAATATCGCACTAGAGGAAATATGAATAGAAACACTTTTATGTTTCTACTAGCCCAATATAATTTTCACTTTTGTTTATCTGCATCTGCAATTTTATAATCGTGTATTTTTATAACCATCCTCTCAACATATTAATCCATGTGTTGTTGTGCATGTGTTGTTCCATTTGTTTTTAGTGTACATTTATTTTACTTTTAGTTTGCTTTTTAAAAGTATTTTGATAGTTATTCATGTATCTTTATTTATTTATATGTGGTGCTGAGAATTGAACCCAGTGCCTCACACATGTTATAGGCAAATGCTTTACCATTGAGGTACAACCCCAACTTTTAGTTGCTTTTATTTCATGGATTTTATGAGCTTTTTTCTTTGTTTTTCATTTTAATAGATATATGATTATTTAATATTTGAGTTATGGCAAGTTTTATCTGTCTTTATACTTAAAAAATTGGTTGCCTAGTTTTCGCTATTATAAACAAGGCTTCAGATACTAGCATATGAAAGTTTTCCCTCCTCCATCCCTCCCTTGCCACCACCTCTTTTTCCCTCCTCTTCTTCCTCTTTTTAATATATTTTTTTTAGTTGTAGATGGACACATAGCTTTATTTATTTATTTGTCAGTGGACCTTTATTTATTTTTATGTGGTGCTAAAGATCGAACCCAGTGCCTCACACATGTGAGGCAAGTGCTCTACCACTGAGCTACAGCCCAGGCCCTGCCCCCTTTTTAATTAAAAGAGGCCTGGTTTTGCTATTTCCTAAGCTGGTCTTGAACTGCTGGACTCAAATGATCTGTGTATCTCAGTCTCCGAGGTAGCTGCAAGTACAGGTGTGAACCATTACACCTGCATGTATGCAAGTTTTAAAAATTATGTTCTTAGGATGTGTTTCCTACTAGTCTTACTTTTCTTGACCTAAATGTATTGTATCAGCATTGGCATGGCATGGTAGCTTTTTATATTTGAAATAGTTTTTGTCAGTGCAGAAGAAGTTTATTTCAATTTTTTCCTCCCTGAAGGAAACAGTTACATATCAATTTGCTTCTATGGTAGCTTAAACTATTTTTTTTTAATTTTAAAAGTTTTTTTTAAAAAGTATAAAAGATTTCACACCTACTTTCCCAAGGTAATTTCCTGTTACTTAATTCAGTTTTTGATTGAAATTTTCTCCCAGTAGGTTATGTGTTTTAAAATTTAAAACTTACAAAATAGTATATATGTTGAGTATCCTTTATCTGAAATGCTTATAAACAGAAGTGTTTCAAATTTCTTTTTCTTCCTTCCTTACAACCCCCCCCCCACCATTTTGGAATGTTTGCATATATGTAATGAGATATCTTGGGGATAGGTCCTAGGCTAAACACAAAATTTATTTTTATTTTATACACACCTTATACATATAGCCTGAAGATATATTTTTTTAAAATATTTATTTATTTATTTTTAGTTCTCGGCGGACACAACATCTTTGTTCGTATGTGGTGCTGAGGATCGAACCCGGGCCGCACACATGCCAGGCGAGCGTGCTACCGCTTGAGCCACATCCCCAGCCCCAGCCTGAAGATATTTTTATACAATTTTTTTGTGTGTGTGTACACCAGGGATTGAATCCAGTGGTGCTCAACCATTGAGCCACATCCCCAGCCCCCCTTTTTTAAAATTTTGAGACAGGGTCTTGCTAAGTTGCTTAGGGCCTTGCTAAATTGCTGAGGCTGGCCTTCAACTTGCAGTTGTCCTACCTCAGCCTCCCAAGTGACTGGGATTGCAGGCTCGCACCATCATGCCTTTTAATAATTTCTCCACACTAAGTTTTGTAGTATGAAGTTTTATGCCTAAGGCATTGTTTGAGATTTTGAAGCATTTTGGAGTTTGGATTAGGAATGTTCAATTTGTATAGTGAAATCTTTCTTACCTTTTTTCCCCAAGCCTTCCTGTTTCCCTCTCTTGGAGGCCGTTAGTAGGAGATTCTTGTGCATACTTTAAGATACATTTTATGCATTTTCGAACAAGTGTTAGTTTGTTCTTTGTGTGGACGTGTGACCCTTTTGAAGCCACAAATGTTAGTATATTGCACATATTTTATTTTATTTTTTATTTTGTAGTTGGACAGAATACCTTTATTTTATTCATTTATTTTTATATGGTGCTGAGGATTGAACCCAGAGCTTCGCACGTGCTAGGAGAACGCTCTACCGATGAGCCACAACCCCAGCCCTGCACATATTTTCTTAGGTGACTTTATTTGTACTTAATTTTTAAAAATATAGATGATACAGGCACAAGGCTCAGAAATAAAACAGTGAATACAAAGGCTGAAGAATGAATAATCTCTCTCCCAATTTTCTATCTGCTAAGTACCATCCTTTAGGAGTCTTTGTGCAGATAGAAGCAAATAGGAAAGTACATGTTGTTGTCAACCCTTTCCCCTTTTGCAACTCTGAAACTGACCTTTTTATGTCTAAAAAGGCAATTAGTCCTTAAGAGCAGAGACTCTGGAACTAGCTTTCTACATTCAACTCCCTGAATTTATTTTGTAATACATTCAAAATATATTAGAAATGTGCATATATCCTGAGTGCTTCCCTCATGCAGATTTCTGCTCTGCCACCTATCACCTGTGTGATCAAGAACCAGTTCTTTCATCTGTGTTGTAAAGTATTCATTGTAAAACTATGAGTTAGCATATTGGAGATTCTTCATTTAATATAGTACCATATGTAAACATATGTTTTCTAGTATGATTTAAGAATAGTGACCAAAAGTAATACTTGAGAATCAATACCTATTAGTTTGACTTATATCTATGATGTGGATGGGTGTGAGTATATTCATGGCATTCTGTCCTTGTTTCAATTTTGCCCAAATAAATTATAGAGAAATTCAGAAAACAAAGCAACCAAAATATATTTTATATGTTTTTATAGTTTGATAGTGTTTTAATTTTTACATATGCTTTACACTAAGTAGGTATACTTTCTCTATGTAATAAAGATATTCCAGAAAAGGCAAAGGTAGAATTGAGTCCAAAGAGTATATTTTTTACATAGTGCATCATCATTAGAAAGTGCTTTCTCATACATTTGCCAGAAATTCCAATTTGTTTGGTTAAGATTCATATAGTGCTGGGCACAGTGGTGTATGCCTGTAATCCCAGTGGCTCAGAAGACTGAGACCGGAGGATTGCGAATTTAAAGCCAGCCTCAGCAAAAGCACGGTGCTAAGCAACTCAGTGAGACCTTATCTCTAAATTTTAAAAAAAAGATAGAGCTGGGGATATAGCTCAGTAGTTGAGTGCCCCTGAGTTTAATCCCAGGTATCCTTTGCCCCCCCCCAAAAAAATGTGTACATAGCTATACACCTTATTCATAAAGTGGGCCATAAAGGTTTTTTTGTTTTTTATTTATTTATTTATTTATATCTGATGCTGAGGATTGAACCCAGTGCCTCACACATGCTAAGGCAAGCTCTCTATCACTGAGCTACAACCCCAGTCCTGCCATAAAGGTTTTAAATTCCTCGATCACATCTTTTCAGTGTTAGATTGGTAATAATATTAAAGATTTTTAAGGCAAGGAAGGGGCCAGAAGGACCGAATTGTGTTTCTGTTTCAATTTTTCCATCTTTTGTTTTTAATAAAATATCTGGCAACAGCAAAACCTGCCGTCCCTTTTCCCATCCTCAGCTTCACCCTCATGGAATGGGAGTTAGGAAATAGGTTTCTCGAAGTAGAGCACTTGCCTAGCATTTGTGAGATACTGAGTTCAATCTTCAGCACCATAAGGGAAAAAGAAAAAGTTCATGGAAGAAAATCTAAAGACACAAGGAAAAGGAATCTCTATAATACCACCTCCCAGCTTTATGGTATTTGTTTACGACTGGGTATCTAATCTTCTTGCTATTTTTCTCTGCACAGATATACACATGCAATCACTTATGTTGTTGAATTGTTTGCCTTTTACAGTAAGAATATACACTAATTTGTTGAAAAATAAATTTAGTATAATGGATGTTTTAATCACTTTATTAAATCATCCATGAGATCATTTGTAATAGGTGCATCATATTCCTTAGAGTACATGTGCCATGCTGCAAGTATTTCCTTGTAGAAAAATCCCTTTGGACATCCATTATTTCCTGACAATAGAATCTTCCAAACTGTTCTCCGTATGATTAGCCCACCCCTCCGTGCTTGCCAGTGTGGGCTATTGTGTTGGGATAAGCCTAGCCCTATGTGAGATGTGTTTCTCCTTTTCTGAACGGGTATAGATCGCTTCCACTTCCTGGAGACCATCTCTTCCTTCTGTTTCCCTTTGTATCTTTTATTCAAAATTTTTTCCTTCCATCTAAAATTTTCTGAAGCTGTTTCATATGTGTTCTTACTTTTCACCTGCCTCCCGTGCATCTGCTTCATAAATCCCTACTCCCAGCTTTTTTTTTTTCCTTTGGGGTGTGTGTGTATGTGCACGTGCACATGCGTGTGTGTAAATGTTTTGCTAGGGATTGAACTCAGGTCTTGGTGTATGCAAGGCAAGTCTCTGCCAGTGAGCTACATTCCCTTTTAAATTTTCAGATAGGCTCTTGCTAAATTGCCCAGGCTGGCCTTGAACTTTTGATCCTCCTGCTTTAGCCTCCTGATTTGTAAAATATTAAGACTATACTACACCATGTTTTTTTTAAAAAACAATACTTATTTCTTTGTTAATCCTGATTTTCACATTTGTAATATTTTAGTAACTCAATTTATTGTGATTACATGTTAATCTACATATGAATTTGGCACAAATAATTTTTCTCCTGTACTTCAATAAATAAGTAAAAAGCTGGAATACTTTTTCCTCTCCTCATTCTATGTACCAAGGAGTTTTGAACTATAACAAATACCACAAAGTAGGAAAACCAAAGTTTGCTATTTGTGGGCTTGAGGGGTGCAACTTCCAAAAGGACTTGGCTCACCTGCCAGCAAGTAGGCTGGGAGATATACTTAGTTTCAGGAGGAGGGGACTGGTTTTTGTGCATCCTAGCATGAGAAGAAAGCTTGATGTATCTATCAAAAGACTTCCAGACACAGACCAAAGAGTCTTTTAAAAAAAATTTAGGTTGACTGAGCAATGAGATCAAGACATTTAATACATTTCTCTACTTCCGTTAAATTACAATGAAGTCCTGCTTGAATGCACAAGATTGAAGAGGTTTTATCCTAACTTGTTTCAACAGGGCATGGTGCTGATGTGAAATGTGTAGACTGGCATCCAACCAAAGGGTTAGTTGTTTCAGGAAGTAAAGATAGTCAACAGCCAATCAAGTTCTGGGATCCCAAGACTGGACAGAGTCTTGCAACACTGTAAGTGATAGGAGCCCCACCTTATTCCCCCAACAGAGGGGAACAAAGCAGCCTATATTCTTTAACTTTTAGCTTTCTCTTCTTATATATTCCTGTAAACGTGGTTTAGATACCAGATGGACTTGGATCTGTAGACTTTTTATTAATTATGTTTTGTCCATAAATCCCTAATGAAATATGCTTGATATTTGTTCTGCCACATATGCCTAAATTTAATTTGGTGAGCTTAGCGGGGGAGCAGGAAGAGGAAATCATTATTACCGTTTTTTCTCACTGTCCATCCTCATCAGAGTACCTTTTGGCACTGTATAAAGTTGATGTATGTGCCTCTTAGAGGTCATAGCTCAGCCTTCTCCATATAATCTATTTATACAGAAGATCCTCCTTACCCCCCCCCCACCGCCGAGTAAAATAAAAGAATAAGCTAACTTTTTGAGCTAACTTGCATTTTTTCCCTCTCATGCTTACAATGCAACTTCATAATACAATTTTTTTCTTTGAATTCTTTGTAAATGTTCACAGTTCTATGAATATGTTCACCTTTTTGGCTGAACTCTGCATCCTGTTCCTTCATTTGGAAAGTAAACCACCCCCAAGTGAATTGGTTAGAGCAAGGCTGCCTTATTGCATATTCTAGTGGCAGTGACCAATGCTGCATCTTGTGACTGATGTCCCTTCAAGTTGTACATTGCACAGGCCTTAAGGCATTGTCTTTAGTTCAAATTAACCTTCACATTATTCAGTGCCTATTTTTATGCTTTGTCGTAATAAGAAGAATGTCATTAACCTTTTAAAATTGAATGACCTTTACTGAATATTGGTTTATGTATTCCAAATGCTTACCCTGATTCACAGATAAAACTTTCCTGTACAATTGAAGCTCTGCTGCTATTTTATCTGGGTAGTGAGAGCAGCACTTTGGTAATGGATATTACTTCTGTTGACCTAATTCTTTCAAGTGTGCTTTGATGTTATATTCTTATTACATTACCCCATATTGTTATATGCTTATTACTTCTAGGCCACACCTCTTGCTATCTTGATCCATGGTGCTTTCAACCAAAATGGTCATTATATTGATTGATGCTTGTTTTTGAATTCCGACCATTATTTTCTTGGTGCTCTGTTTCTAGTCATGCCCATAAAAACACTGTAATGGAAGTGAAATTAAACCTCAATGGCAATTGGCTACTCACGGCATCACGTGATCATCTCTGTAAACTTTTTGACATCCGAAACCTGAAAGAAGAGCTTCAAGTCTTCCGTGGTCATAAGAAAGAAGCCACAGGTCCGTGACTGTTATGCTTGATTTTTTTATGACTGCTACCTGTAGCATTCACAGACCCAAACAATTTTGTCTTTTCCCTTGTTTCTGTTTTACAGCAGTGGCCTGGCATCCTGTGCACGAAGGGCTTTTTGCCAGTGGAGGATCAGATGGTTCTTTGTTATTCTGGCATGTTGGGTGTGTAACGTTTATGTATGTATGCAAGGGCTGGGGATGTAGCTCAGTGGTAGAGCTCGTGCAGCACCGCAAAAGAAAGAAGTATCACACAAAATTATTATATTTTTCATGGATAAAAGTGGCATTTGGGGCTGGGGCTATAGCTTAGTGGCAGAGCCTTTGTTTAGGATGCACAGGGCATTGGGTTCGATCCTCAGCATGCATAAAAATAAACAAAATAAAGGCGTTCTGTCCATCTACAACTACAAAAACAATTTTTAGCAACAAAAGTGGCATTTTATTCTAGAAGTTAGGGATTTGGTGGTTCAGGACTTTGGACACGGCACAGCAGGGATGGTTCCTCTGCTTCTTTGTGTTTGAAGCCCCTGCTGGGATGACATGAAGGCCAGGCTGTACTTGGGCACTGTGTACTAGAGTACATGGCCTCTCTGTGATAGAGGCTTCTGGAAGTATGAGCTCTTGGAGAAAGAGTGTATTCAGAGACTCAGGTAGAAAGTGGGTGATCTTTTCTGGTCTCTGAATCATACACTGTAAATTTTGCCACATTCTGTTGATTATCAGTAAGTCCAGGAAACAGTATATTTCTATGAAGAGAGCACTTGAATGTGTAAAGTTTCCTATTTTTTCTGAGTGTTAGTATGTACTGTATTAGCCTGCCTGCAGTTTTAAATTCTGTAAATCCAGCTTAGAATAAAAAATGTAGCACTTCTACTTTTGGCTGTGGAAGTTGTTAAGGGAGAATGAAATAGCATTCTCAGTCTCTTATTGGTAAAATAATTTTTGAAGCATTTACCCTTCTGCTTCTTTTGTCTTTGAATAAAAGAAGGTATTTTTGATGACAAGTCAGTACCTCTGAAACATCTAGAATTGACTAGATTTAAAGTAACAGGCATTGATAGCTTTGTTTTAAGGCTAAAAGAAAATTAGACTTTCTTCATTAACTTTTGTGAAAAGGACTTCTTTCTTTGTGCTGTTACAGAGTAGAGAAGGAAGTGGGTGGGATGGAGATGGCCCATGAAGGAATGATCTGGAGTCTGGCTTGGCATCCTCTTGGACATATTCTCTGCTCAGGCTCAAATGACCACACTAGGTAAGCTTTATAGTGAAAACATCTAGGGATTATTGTACTTATAGAGCAGTGAGAAATAAATATTACATGTTTATTTTCGTTTATTGATGGATGTACTAATTTGTATTTCAACTTGTCTTTAAAACATTTTTATAGTGTTTTATAAATATTTTTGTTGCAATATGGAGATTGTATATTGTACATGACTTTGGTTGTTTGAATCAATTTTTTGCCTTATTAAAATTTTTGTTTTGCCTTCTTATTAAAAATTTTTTTTCCCATATTTTAAAGTTTGAGAAGGAAAGAATTGTAAAAAATCTGTTGTGTGTACCAAGGAACTGGTATATACCACACTATTAATTTTCCATAACAACACTGAAACTATGTTCCTTCTCTCTTCCCATTACTTTTATTTTTTTATTAATTTTTAAATTTGTTTTAATTAGTTAAACATGATAGTAGAATGCATTTATGCATTTTGATATATCATACATAGATGGGATATAATTTCTCATTTTTCTGAGTGTACATGTTGCAGAATCATATTGGTCATGCAGTCATATATATACATAAAGTAATAGTGTCTGTTTCATTCTACTATCTTTCCTATCCCCACATCCCCTCTCCACCTACCCCCCCTTCACTTCCCTCTACCTAATCTAAGGTAACGCAATTCTTCTCTAATGTCCCCTGCCTTATTATGAATTAACAGCCGCCTATTAGAGAAAACATTCGGCCTTTTTAACTTAGCATGATATTCTCCAACTCCATCTATTTACTGGCGAATGCCATAATTTCACTCTTCTTTAAAGCTGAGTAATATTCCATTGAGTATATATATCTCATTTTCTTTATTCATTTATCTATTGAAGGACACCTAAGTTCCAAAGTTTAGCTGTTGGGAATTGAGCTGCTATAAACATTGACGTGGCTGCATTACTGTAGTATGCTGATTTTAAGTCCTTTGGGCCATTACTTTTATTTTGACAGCAAATTCTGGACTCGAAACCGACCAGGTGATAAAATGCGAGATCGGTATAATCTAAACCTATTACCTGGAATGTCTGAAGATGGAGTAGAATATGGTGAGGCTTGTATATTCATATTTGAAATGTTGATATTCTGTTATAACAGTGTTAGTATTGGCAATATTATGCAAAACTGACTTTAATATTTATTGGATTATAAATCACCAGAGGCATGATCTATTTTTATAAAGTATTAATTTTTATTGGCCACTGCTTTCATACAATCTCTGTTTACAAATGAGTATATTATTCTTTGTAGATGACCTTGAACCTAACAGCCTGGCAGTGATTCCAGGGATGGGAATACCAGAACAACTAAAATTAGCTATGGAACAGGAGCAGATGGGTAAGAGTAGTTACAGTAGTTGCGTTCATTTATTATAAAATTTTTGTGGCCCTTTTTTCTTATCTTCAAGACTATTTGTATTGAATGTCACATGATATATGTTGAGAAATGCTGATAAAAGTGATGCAAATTGCATAGTATTTAAAATCTTCCAAAAATATGTTCATTGATCAGGTGGCCAATTACTTTCATTTAAGGGGCTAACTACTTCTCTTTGTGGTTATAGGGAAGGATGAATCGAACGAAATTGAAATGACAATTCCAGGTTTAGATTGGGGAATGGAGGAGGTGATGCAAAAGGATCAGAAAAAAGTACCTCAGAAGAAAGTTCCTTATGCAAAACCTATTCCTGCTCAGTTCCAGCAGGTAACTAACTAAAAATGACCCCTTCCTCACCCACTTTCTCATTGTGAAATTGTGGTTAGTTTGTTTAATTGACATTGAAAATTAGGTCTCTCTTGGATCATCTCATCTATGGAACGTGTTTGTGTACTGTGGACTCTTCTCCTTCACATATTCCTATATTCCCAAACTTAGTTCTCATCTGCTGCCTTGCAGAGTTACTTTGTTTACCATGAATCTTCTCTCATTCTTTTTTCCTCATCTACCTATTTTACTAAGTTGTCAGGAATAAGAGGTGTGGGTCAGAAAGTATATTGACTATTTTCTCTATTGTCTGTCTTACATGTCTTGTGCTTTGCAATGTGCCCTTTTGAAGAGAATGGCAAGCTTTTCTTTTTTGAGAACAGGTCTTGCTACATTGCCCAGGCTAGTCTTAAACTCTTGGGCTCAAGCAGTCCTCCTGCCTCAGCCCCCTGAGTGGTGGAACTATAGTTGCAGGCCCCAATACCTAGCTAAGCTTTTCATTCTTACTAACTGGGATCTTTCAGTTTTTATCATCTTGGTAATTTCCATCTAGTAATGCACTGGTCTTATTCCATTCCTGAGTCACTAAGAATTTGCATTAGAAATAAGAACAGTTTAGCAGGTTGGGTTGAGCAGATGACATCACAGAATGGTTTTCTCATCCTATTATTATAATTTTCATATTTGAGTATATTTTAATGCTTCTTTTCCAAGGCCTGGATGCAAAATAAAGTTCCAATCCCTGCTCCAAATGAGGTGCTGAATGACAGAAAAGAGGACATTAAATTGGAAGAGAAGAAAAAAACACAAGCGGAAATTGAGCAAGAAATGGCCACGTTACAGTATACCAATCCACAGCTTTTGGAGGTGTGTGAAGCTTTTTATTGAGGTGCTAGGTGATCTAAGAAAGCAGTGACAAATGTTTTTATTGATGTGCTCTTAAAGAAAGGGAAGGGTCTCAGGTGGGTCTGACAAGCTCCGTGATTTCTTACTGCTGTATTAGGAAGCTAGTTTCTAAAAGAATCCTTTTTCTTAGACTTTTAAAACCATCAGTGAGGAACAAGTACACCCAAGTTAAATACACCTTTTTAACAGAAAAGATAAGGACAACATGATTTTAATTTGGATTCTTTTATTTACTGTAGGTAAACGAATTTTTCCTTTTTTTTCAACTGGCAGTACAGATGGCTCGTTCTTACTTTCCCACCTATGACAGCTATCAGGATGACAAAACAGTAATAAATTATTGGGCTTTTCCTGCTCAAGATAAATATAAATAATCCTAAAAGGAAGTAGTCTGAGGGAGACTGCAGCCTCAATACTGGATCATCATGAGTGGCCTCTGGACATTTGAGTGTTGCAGTGGACTCTGGTTACCACTGGGCCATTAAGAAGTTAAGAAGTTTGTATATTTTAAGGCTTCCTTGATGAAGTACTTGATAGCAGTATTGTCATCTTGGAGGGTTCTGGCTTAATTCTTTTTTCTTTCTTTCTTTCTAGCAACTTAAAATTGAAAGACTTGCGCAGAAACAGGCTGAGCAAATTCAGCCCCCTCCCTCATCTGGCACTCCTCTCCTTGGACCCCAGCCCTTTCCAGGACAAGGTCCAATGTCTCAGATTCCTCAAGGTTTTCAGCAGCCCCATCCATCTCAGCAGATGCCAATGAACATGGCTCAGATGGGGCCTCCAGGTCCACAGGGACAGTTTAGACCCCCTGGACCTCAGGGACAAATGGGACCACAAGGTCCTCCACTGCATCAGGGAGGTGGGGGGCCACAAGGATTCATGGGACCACAAGGGCCCCAGGGCCCACCCCAGGGGCTACCAAGGCCTCAGGACATGCATGGGCCCCAAGGAATGCAGAGGCACCCTGGACCTCATGGCCCTTTGGGACCTCAGGGGCCACCTGGACCACAGGGTAGTTCTGGTCCTCAAGGTCATATGGGTCCTCAGGGTCCACCAGGCCCACAAGGTCACATAGGACCTCAAGGTCCACCTGGTCCCCAGGGCCACTTAGGCCCACAGGGGCCTCCTGGTACTCAAGGAATGCAGGGACCACCTGGTCCCAGAGGAATGCAAGGACCTCCGCATCCTCATGGAATACAAGGTGGGCCAGGGTCTCAAGGAATCCAAGGTCCTGTTTCTCAGGGGCCTCTGATGGGATTGAATCCAAGAGGAATGCAGGGGCCTCCAGGTCCCCGAGAGAATCAAGGTCCTGCTCCCCAAGGGATGATGATGGGCCATCCACCTCAAGAGATGAGAGGACCTCACCCTCCAAGTGGACTGCTGGGACATGGCCCTCAGGAAATGAGAGGTCCTCAGGAGATGAGAGGCATGCAGGGGCCTCCACCTCAAGGATCAATGCTGGGCCCTCCCCAGGAACTTCGAGGTCCTCCAGGCTCACAAGGTCAGCAGGGGCCGCCCCAGGGCTCTTTGGGACCTCCACCCCAGGGTGGCATGCAAGGGCCCCCTGGACCTCAGGGACAGCAGAACCCGGCAAGAGGGCCACATCCATCTCAAGGGCCAATACCATTCCAGCAGCAGAAAACACCTCTGTTAGGTGATGGGCCCCGCGCCCCCTTCAATCAGGTACTATTTATTTCTAACTTGTAGGCATTAATAACACATTGGGAAAATATACTCTGCACTTGAAGCAGTATTGCTGAGAACAGTGAAAAGTAGTCAGAGCTAGGTGTAGCCATTTCTCTGCAAGTGATGGTGGTGTAAAATAATAGCATCCTGGCTAAAGAAGGAAGTAATGTCTGAAGAATTAGGATATACTAGAGATTATTCAAGAAAAGATCAACTTTGAATTGAATACAGTTTATTGTCCCAGGGAACCCAGAGCTATGGCTTTGAGGAGGAGACATGTTATGTTGTACATATCTCAGGTTGTCCTGCTCCGCTTTTTGCATTCTTTACTTTGTAGCCCAGAGTTCCATGGGCCTGCAAGCAACCAACCCATGCCTGACCTGTCTTCCTGCTTTTCTTTTAAAGAAAGTGTGGGATATTTATATACTGTAGACTGTGTATCTCACTATTTTTATCTTAGTGAATGCTTTCACAGATCTACAGTTCCAGAATGGACCATTCCAAAATGGTGACCCTTTGGATGAAATTCTGTTCAAGTTGTTTGCAGCTCTTTTTCTTATTTTTGGTACCAGGGATTGAACCCAGGGGCACTTAGCCACTGAACCATATCCCCAGCCCTTTTTAATATTTTATTTAGAAACAGGGTCTCCCTGAATTTCTTAGGGCCTCACTAAGTTGCTGAGACTGGCTTGAACTCAGAATTCTTCTGCCTCAGCCAGCCTCTGGCACCACTACACCCATCTGTTTTCAGCTTTCATATTAAAGTATTTACAGGGAAGTGTATTTCTGTAAATATTTTCTTGGTCCATTTTCAAGAGCTCTTATATTTTGTTTTGTTTTTTTCTTTTTGGAATAGGGGATTGAACCCAGAGGTATGTTACCATTGAGTTACATTCCCAGCCCTTTTTGTTTTTTTTATTTTAAAACAGGGTTTCACTAAGTTACTGAGGGCGTCATTAAGTTACTGAGGCTGATCTTGAATTTGTGATCTTCCTGTCTCAGCTGGGATTATAAGCATGCACCACTGTGCCTGGCAAGGAGGACTGCTTTTGTCAACCGCATTTTATTTCTCATTTGCTGATGAGAAATGAGGAGAGTTGTGAGGAGAGTTGCTTGGGGAATATTATAAATCTGCTTGGCGTGAATGGATTCAATACTGTTTGGCTATGTGCATTCTGAAGCTCTTAGTCTGAAGGCATTATTTGGAGCAGACAACTAGGTTTTGTCCCTGAAGTCAGATATGGGAAAAAAGTGAGCGAGCTAATGTTGACTCCCCGAGTTGTCATTGGAAGCCACTGAATTACCAGGGAGAGGGGATGTTACAGATACTTCATGTAGGAAATGTGGTCATTTTTTTTCCTTCAAACATCACTGAGAATCTATAATCTAAAGATAGCCATCAGATTTATTGAACTAGGTAAATAAATAAATTATATGGTATTATTCAGATCTTCCAGAACTTAAAAATGTCAGATTTTTATTAGGCATTTTTCAGAATTTAGGATGAGTTCAATAAAAATCTAAGATTGCAATATGACCTAAATTGCCCTAAAACTTGATGTTTTTAAAATTCATTGAGTATTTGTGTGTGTGTATGTAACATTTACTTTCTAGGTTATTTTCCTTTTTTTTTTTTTTTTTTTTTTGATGGTCAATTAACAGTTTTCATTTAGAAGGATTTTAAAAAATGAAATTTAACTAGTATATTATGACTGAAATTATAAACATGTCAGATTTAAGAGGATAGGCCCAAATTTCTGGAATAGTTCAGTAAGAGTTTTCATTGTCCATATATTAAGATTTTTATATGTGAAAAGCATGGCAATTCTAAAATTTTAGTTGACCTATAGAACTGGTAGAGTGAATCAGAAGATTTGACATTGGTATAGGTATTTCAAATCTCAGAAGTTGCCTGATCAAAAATCTTTGCTTATATTTTTCATATGCTGAAATCTGTTTTTCTTCACTTTGACTAGGCCAATTATTTAAACCAGTTGTTTCCGTGGTCTAATTTAGTGGACTTGCTTTCAAGGCTTTTAAGTAGCAGCATGAAAGATGTTAATTAGAGCTGTCCTGGGCCAAAAGTGGGCAGGCAATGAAGCAGTATACTAATTACTGGCATTCCGTTACTGATGGCCATTTTTTTTTTTTTGACAATGAATATTTTTTTATTTGTTGATTTTAGATGTACTTGACAGTAGAGTATCTTTTGACATATTATATGTACATGGAGTACAACCCATTCCAATTAGGATCCCATTCTTATGATTGTACATGATGTGGAGTTATACTGGTAGTGTATTCATATATGAGCAAAGGAAAGTTATGTCTGATTCATTTTCCTTTCCCTTCATTCCCCTTTGTCTAATCCAATGAACTTCTATTCTTCCCCTTTTCACCCTCCCTTGTTTGGGGTAAGCATTCACATATCAGAGAGAACATTTGGCTTTTGTTTTTTTGGGGGACTGGCTTATTTCACTTAGCATGATAGTCTCCAGCTCTATCCATTTACTTGCAAATACCATAATTTCATTCTTTATGGCTGAGTAATATTCTATTGTATGTGTGTGTGTCACATTTTCTTTATCCGTCCATCTGATGAAGGACACCTAGGTTGGTTCCATAGTTTAGCTATTGTGAATTGAGCTGCTATAAACATTGATGTGGCTGCATCACTGTAGTATGCTGATTTTAGGTCCTTTGGTATAAACAGAGGAGTGGGATAACTGGGCCAAATTATGGTTCCCTTTCAAGTTTTCTAAGGAATCTCTATACTGCTTTTCATAATGCAGTTTACAATCCTACCAGCAATGTGTGAGTGAACCTTTTCCCCCACATCCTTGCCAACATTTATTGTTACTAGTATTTTTTTTATTTATTTTTTGGTGGTGCTGGGGATTGAAGCCAGGGCTTTGTGCGTGCAAGACAGCATTCTACCAGCTGAGCTATCCCCAGCCTCTAATGTCCATTTTTAACTGCCAGCGATAGCCCTCCTAGTAGGGCTGCTAGTAGATTGGGACCTGAAAGCAATTTTGCTATTAGTTTTTTTGAAACTGTGCTTTCATAGTGGGTTCAGTCACTAAATGGTTTTTTTTTTTTTTTTTTAAATGAAGGAATGACTAGGTGTATTTTTATTTACTTATGTATTTGTTTTGTCAAGAGACTTGATCCATGGGGCTGGGGTTGTGGTTCAGTGGTAGAGTGCTTGCCTGGCACCTGTGAGGCACTGGGTTCGATCCTCAGCACCACATAAATTTAAATAAATAAATTGTGTCCATCTACAACTAAAAAAAATAAAAAAGAGACTTGATCCAAGGTTATTGGGCTAGGCAATCAGATATGGCTAGATAAAAATAGAGAATATTAGGACTAGGGACAAGGTGGGATTGAGCTCCAAATCATAAGCAATGAGACTATGAAAATAAGAGCTGCAGGTCTGTATCAAACAGAAGCTGGAGGAACCAAATGAATCCAGCATGATGGATGAAGGTGCTGTACCTAGCATGAGCAGTAGGTGTTGAGCAATGGGGTTGTTGGAGAGCAGAGATAAGAGGAAAGCAAAAGAGAAGCCAGGAAGAATGCCTTTCTAATATGTGTATTCCTAGGGTAGGAGAGCCCAGTCCTGATGTTACTTAGACATTCCTTACTTTCTGTCACAGGTAGGATTTATGGGTGTCACAGCAGAATTTGATTGTCCTGGCAGATTGGTAGACCTTTACTTTTGCCAGAAGTTAAGAAGACCTTTTCAGAGTGGTGTATTGTTTTCTAACTTTCCATTAAAGTTCTTACTTGGCATTACAAAAAACAAACAAACAAACAAACAAAAAAAACTGGCTCTAAATAAACCTGTTAGCAGGTTTAAAATACAAGTGCTTTCTTTTATTACGGCATGAAAAGTATCTTCTTTCTCCCATTTTAGGGACAATTTTATTCTAGTGTCACTAAATATTTAGTGCTGCAGGCTTTGGGGCAACCTAGTATTTTTATCTTGTTACATGATAATGCATTTGAAGCACATTCCCATGATTTCACATTCCCACTTTGAAAACATCTTTTCAGGAAGGACAAAGTACAGGCCCCCCGCCCCTCATACCAGGCTTAGGACAACAGGGAGCACAAGGTCGCATCCCCCCTCTGAACCCCGGACAAGGACCTGGCCCTAACAAAGGTAAATATCTGCTTGGCTGAATAAGAGATTGTTTTCTACATCTAGCATATACATTTTATAGTTAATAGATGTTTTTGTTTGTAAGTAATTAATAGAATGGTCTTTTGAACTGCTGGGGGAAATAAGGGTATGGCCATTTCAGATAATAGCTGTATCTTATGTTGTTTTTATATGTGTGTTTAGTTAGGCAACAATGCTGGCCAAAGGATCTGAGTTCCTCATCACCAGATGCTGGTGGTGTCACCACCGGACAGGTTTTGGCAGGAACATGTGTGCTGTAGGCTGGCCTGTCCCCTGCCTGGAGTGGAAGTGGCTCCTGAGCTCATGAAATGCAAGTGCACATTCATCATCCTCAAGAGCTCAACTGTTTCTACTTAATTTTTTTGTCAGGGTAAAGGAGTCAGGATTTTAACAGTGTTTATCACCCCAAATTATGTCTTATGGTAAATTCTTTAACTATTTTCATTGTCCTATACCATTTGAAAAGAAGAAAGCGATGTATTATGTGTGGTGCCTCAGGTTGTTGATATATAAAGTGAAGGGATGAGAATTGTCAGCAATAGCTGTGGGGCTTATGAGCTGATCCCCAAAACTGAAAGAGGTATGCCAGCACCAATGGCCCTGGTTGGGCTGACCTACTGCATGTTGCACCCTTTCACCCCACCACCTCAGAGCTGGAGGGCAAAATGGGGCAGTTCTGTTAAGAGAGTTGGGGTTAGGGATGATACTGAGGAGTGTGGACCAAGGGCAGTTAGGAAACAGAATTTTATCAGATTAAGAGAAGTCTTTGTTGGCATTTGTAGCCCTGGAACTTTGGAAATTTAGAGCTCAGCCTTGAGTTTTTGTGAGATTCAGAGGTAGGATAGGGTGAGGTCAAGGAATTGGAGAGTGTTTATTTCTAACTCATTACATGAAAGTGGTAGTGGAGGATATTCAGGAGAGAGGTGACTCCTAGGGAGAGAATGAAAACACTGAGAGCCATCTCTGAGACTTGGGGACCCTAAGAAAGTCTAATCCCCCAAATACTGTCATCCACAAACTGAGAGCTGCTTCTCTTCCTTTCCCTACCCTGTGTCTGTCTCCACTAGTCTCCTTCTCCTTGCTCTTCCCCTTTCTCTCTACTCTTCCCACCCCCACACCCCCTTTTCCTCCTCTTTCTCTTCCCAGGGACCAAAGGTTGAAGGGAGAGCTGAGAAAGTGGCCCTTCCATCCCCTACTGGATTAACCTCCATTGCCACCCATCGCCAGTGCCACATCCCTTCTTATTTGTAGTGGTGGGTTTCTTTTCTTGGAAGCAGGGTACTTTAAACAAGTAGAGGTAATGGGGGGATTAATAATCATAGGTAAGTCCAAATGGGAACATTTGCAGCTTTCTCATACCAGAGGAAGGCCATGTCTAATAAGTTGAGGTAACATCAAGTCAGAGAAGGCCTTAGCTGCAGGAACACACAGAATTGAGTTTCCTGTATTCCAGAGGGAAGTGGATCAAAGATATTTGCAAACTGACTGAACAGAGAGCACCTTAGGAAAGGGCTTGCCTCAGCATGGAGAAGACAGACAAGGGAAAGAAGGGACAGACTGAGCTAAAGAGAGACTCTTTCTAATGGCATATTTTTATACTGAGATGTTTAAGCTTTTATTCATGTTGAACGGTGAGGAAGAATTGAAATGACCAAGAAAAAGTGAAAGGGAGGGAGATTGCAAAGAATTACTGTGTTACACTGAGAGGGTCATCTTATTGCCAGCGAACATCAGTAAAAAGCATGAGTTGGGCAAGTAGAAGGATTTCATTCTTAAACTTAAGGTTTGAATTGTTTTTCCTATACATATGTTTAAACCTGGGGCCTTATACACGCTAGGCAAGTGCTCCACCAGTAAACTATATCCCCAGTTCATAAAAACTTAATTGTTTTAGCAGAGTGCTTGCCTCGCATGGATGAGGCCCTGTGTTTTCTTGCAGGCCCTAGTACTGCAAGGAAAAAAAAACACTCTTGTTTCAGAAGCAAGAATCTCTTTGCTACCTCCTTTTAAAAAATGTTTTATTTAAATTGTATGTTGGCAGAAAGTAGGTGTACATTTGCAGTGGCTACTGTAGTTAGCTCAGTAGACAGAAAAACAGTTCCTTCAGAATCAGGAGATAGACTAATTTAACCAGTACATATTCATTTCATTGGACTTTCCCTTTTTTATTAAGCTCTGCTCCCCCACTCCTCCCTTGCTGGAAGTCAAACCCAGAGTCTGGCGTGTGCTAGGTAGGTGCTATCTTTAGTGGATTCCCAAACTCTGCCTTCAAAGAATGGTGCTAATATTGTAAATGAGGGACATTTTTGCTAAAATGGGGCGGAAAAGGTGTTCTTGTAAATTCAAACAAGCACAGCAAAGCTGTGTGGTCACCAGGCAGTTATTAGAGGTGCCCATGGTTCCATGAACCTCAAAGAGCAATGTGTTGAGATTTCTCATATTAATGAAGGGATCAAGTTAAATGAGTCAGGGATTAAAGGGGTGGAATTTTGGGTGGTAGCAGTGTAGACCTGGAAACTTATAATGACCTTGGTAGCTTTCTGAAGTACAAAGGAGTAATTACTTTTCTCTGATGTGCCCTCTTGAGTGTGGAGCCACTGACCCTAATGAAATCATTGAAAGAATAGGTATGGGGAAGGGAAGCTCATTCTCAGGTTCCGGAGGCTCTCTCAGATGTTTTCTAGTATATACTGGGAGGTAGATACTGCTGGTCTCATTTGATATTGTTTGCCTGAGGTCAATCTACTTAGCTACTGAGAGGTGAAGCTGAATTCTGTACCCAAAGCCCATGGACTTTCCATTATATGGTGCCTCAGGGATACTGTCTTCTAAGTACGCTGAGAACCCAGAGGGAAAACATTCTAATACATCCTGAAACCTCGAGATGCTGCAGGTCAGACCTGTGTTGGCAGGCTTTCTGGATGTCATGGTAATGGTCAGCTTTGTTTCCTTCAGGTGACTCCCGTGGCCCTCCAAACCATCACCTAGGCCCGATGTCAGAGAGGCGGCATGAGCAGAGTGGTGGCCCTGAGCATGGGCCTGAGAGAGGGCCTTTTCGGGGTGGCCAGGACTGCAGGGGTCCCCCTGACAGGCGTGGCCCTCACCCTGACTTCCCTGATGACTTCAGCAGACCTGACGACTTCCACCCCGACAAGCGCTTTGGCCACCGCTTACGTGAATTTGAGGGGCGAGGAGGACCTTTGCCACAGGAAGAGAAATGGAGGCGAGGGGGCCCTGGGCCTCCGTTTCCTCCTGATCACAGGGAATTCAGCGAGGGAGATGGCCGGGGTGCTGCCCGAGGCCCTCCAGGGGCATGGGAAGGCCGCAGACCTGGAGAGGAGCGCTTCCCTCGGGAGCCTGAGGACCCACGTTTTCGAGGGCGCAG